>NW_028249862.1:680000-1280000 GCF_964263255.1 Lissotriton vulgaris | reverse complement strand
CAGGGCTTTCTTCTAGATCTCACTCTTGATCCAAGCCTTCAGGAGGAACATCAGTGTGCGGAGTCATGTTCCTTGTTAAAATATCCTTATGATGGTGCAACAGATTCTGGTTTCAAAGTCCTTGTGAAGTACAACAGAGTGATTGCTCTGGTTTGAGAGAAATAGCAGGAAGCCAACCAAAGTACAAGAGAGAGCAGTGCTCAGGCACTGTTGCAGGTCAGGTCTTCAGGCAGAATGTGGGTGTATTGATACCCGGAGTACGTTGGTTACATGACAAAATATCAAACACAGAAACATCATGGTGAAAAAATATTATGGTCAAAATGTCCACCACAAAAATATCGACTTTGCATACATGTAATGTAAAGTACAAAAATACCAGCTACAAAAATACTGTGGTCCAAAATATCAACAGTTCAGTTCCGTTCGAAACCTTTATTCGACTTGCAGAAATTCATAAAAGCACATATCTTAATACACAATTCATAAAAACCCATGTTCCATTAAAAATATGAAATTAGGGATTAAATGGCAAAGGTATTACTTTAGGCATTTTCCATCATTTTACAAGCATGAACAGCAATTTAAAAAAAAGTACAAATAAGACTGATTATTTCCTCATTGTCAAGAGTTAGCAGCGCCTGATAAGATTGGTCCATGGTAATAGGTCTATGTTTTTTAAAAAACGGAATTAAAAGCCATTTTGTATATTTCAGATAGTATTTACAGGAAAAAAGAAAGTGCAAATCATTTTGGTTACTTTGCCCGTTACAAGGGCAACTGATTTTAACTATACTTGGCTGGTGACCCAAGGGAAAATTTAGCAAGTACCTGATGGAGCCAGCCCTTAATCAAAGCAAAAGACTTCTTTCCCAATTTGTCAGTGGTAATGTTAGATACAGTGCAAAAGGCTATCTGGGTGTCTCTATGTTCAGGTACCTAAAAACTGTAGTTTTCCTCACTTCAATCTTAAATCTTCTCGATGAATAAAGTGCATATAGTGCTTCCTTCAGTTCAGATTTCTTGACTGTTCTAGCGTTACTCGGATTGACAAAGATATTATCCATGGATCACTGAAAAAATATCGAGAGACAAAATATCGACTTGCAGAAATATCGTGGACAAAATATCGACAGTCAAAATATCGAGTTTGTATCTACAAACAGGTAAGTACAAAAATATCGAGTACAAAATATCGTTTACAATAATATAGTTATAAAAAATATCGACTTTATTAAAAACAGTGTTTAATTAAATTAATATTAAATTTTAATTACTAAAATATACTTAAAAATACTTAAATTAACTTATACTAATTAAATAATAAATGAAATTAATTAAAATAATTTTTTACAATCATATTTTTTAAAACATATATATATAGTAACATACTATAATTAAATAGGATACTATTATATTACCGTACAATACCAGAAGTGTAAAAAATACTATTCCCACTCCAAAAAGTATCGACGGTCACATTATCAACTTGCTAAAATATCATTAAAAAACTGAAAACTGACCCTGAACCCTAAAAATACCCCTTTACCCAAAAACCCAAAACTGACCCTGAACCCTAAAAATACCCCTTTACCCTAAAACTGAACACTGACCCTGAACCCTAAAAATGCCCCTTTACCCAAAAACTGAAAACTGACCCTGAACCCTAAAAATACCCCTTTACCCATAAACTGAAAACTGACCCTGAACCCTAAAAATACCCCTTTACCCAAAAACCCAAAACTGGCCCTGAACCCTAAAAATACCCCTTTACCCTAAAACTGAAAACTGACCCTGAACCCTAAAAATGCCCCTTTACCCAAAAACTGAAAACTGACCCTGAACCCTAAAAATACCCCTTTACCCATAAACTGAAAACTGACCCTGAACCCTAAAAATACTCCTTTACCCAAAATTAATCAATATTATTTAATTACCAATTAATTATTAATTAACAATAACAACAAAGTAAATATATTAGCACATTAGCTGTAATTCATTTAAAAATTAATATTATTTTTTCCCAATTAATTACTTAACAATAACACAAAATTATATATATTAAAAATGTACTCTAATTAATGTAATTAACTAATTACAATTAATTAATTACCAATTAATTACTAATAAAAATATGTAGAAAATTATAATAATTAATTAACTAATTAATATTAATTAATTATCAATTAATTATTAATTAAAAATATTTACAAACATATATTAATTAATTAATTATTATTAAATGACTTCCCACCCTATTCCCCTATAAACCCACAACCCGCTACAGAATTACATTACGCAATTATTATAAAAACAAAATTCATTTAATAAAATATTTTATAACATTAATACACACTTTTCACACATATTATTACATAAAAATACACTATAAAATATTATATATTATGAAAAATTCGATATTTTTGCTATCTATATTTTATACAGTCGATATTACTTCACTTACCTTAAAAACGATATTTTTGTAGTCGATATTCTGTCCAGTCGATATTTTGTCCAGTCTATATTTAAAAGTCGATATTATGTCCAGTCGATATTTTAGAGTCAATATTTTGTCTGTGCACCATTATCCATGCCTATTTTGCGCAAGTTGGTATACATATATGAAAGCCACGGGATCTTCATCCCCCTATCACAGCTTAAGCAGTCAGTTATTATCTCTTGTGTGAGTGTCGCTGAGTGATTCATCCAAACTGAATGCCAGAATAGCACTGGTCGGGCACTAACAAAATCCGAGACCAATTGTAAGCTTAGTTCATTGTGTGCAATAAAATTAGATGTAAAAATTGGCACGCTTAACAATTTCCTGCAAAACCTATTTTCTTCTTGCTGAATAATGGTACTGTTCCCAATGCCCCATACTTCTGCCCCATATGTTGCTACTGGGACACACTGTAATTTAACATTTTTAACAATCGCTTTAGTGACCTTTGATCTCTTTGGTCTAGGGATACTTAAAATCGAGTTAGTGACCTTTGAGAATTTGCTCGTGGCCTGGGCCAAATGCCCAGTCCACGAGCCATTCGCAGCAAAGGTCACTCCCAAATATGGAAAATTATAGGTAGCAGTGAGTTTTTCTTCGCCAACCTGTATGGAGTTCATCTGTTGTTTTCCTGGTCCACATGACATTATAAAAGATTTTTTTAAATTAACCCGCAGGTCTAAATTGTTCATAAATTTTGTAAAGTTTAAAACCAAAATACGGAGTGAATTCGGAGTGCGTCCCATTAATACCGCATCATCTGCATATAGTAGAGCCGGTATGGGCTTACCATTTATTAGGGGCACATCTGTGGTTGACTTTCCAAGATGGTTACTGAGGCCGTTAATATAAATAATAAAGATCAGGGGTGCTAAAACGCCCCCCTGCCTAACTCCTCTCCCAATTTTAATCGGTCCTGATAGTTCCCCACCCATTCCTATTCTCACTCTGGACTTTAGATCTGTGTGTAAAAAAGCTAAAAAGTGGACCAGGGAAATGTTCAGGCCATACTCCAATAAAATAGACCAAAGTTTGGATCTGTTAACCAAATCAAAAGCGGATAACAAGTCCATAAATGCTAAATAAATAGGGACGGAGCGAGCGATGTTATATTTATCAATAATTAGTTTAAGGTTGAGGCATTGTTCAACTGTACCAACCCTACTTCTGAATCCTAATTGGCAAGATGATAAAATCCCACTTTCCTCTGTCCATGAGATTAGCCTATTGTAGATGACACGGCCCAAAATTTTTAGTGTGTTATCTAAGCATGGGCGTAAAATCCATTCCGCTCGCGGAATTTGCGGATTTTCGGCAAATTCGCAATCCGCAAACTCTCGCGAATTTGCAGAAAATTCGCAAATTCGCACGCAGCGGATTTTTTTGCTTGGTGATACAATATTGCGGCGCGTGGCGTTCACTTACCGTCATTCAGCGTTTGCAGAGTTGTTTTTCTCCATATTTTGCATGTGCTGCGCCATTTTGGATCTTGCTGCAGGATCCCGCGGGAGTTTGGTGACCGCGATTACGTCATCGCGGCTTGCCACCTTGCACAGCCCGCATCGCGAGAGTTCGCAATTGCGAACACGTAGATGCGGCGGGCAGCAACAATCTCGCACTCACGAAATTGCAAAATTTGCAATTCTGCACAAGAAATCCACCAGCAAGCAGCATAAACCTTCTGAAAATTATGATTTTGATCAGAATAACTCCTCAGGTTGACATTTGCCTGCACTTTTTTTTGCAAGGAGTCCATTTTGCGGGGGGTGGGAGTAAGGAAGTGCCTCACAGTCTCCAACTTCCTGTTCCTGTCCAGCAGGCTCCTCCAAGTGCTTTCTTCATGTGCTGCTCACTTTGATTTGGATCTTGATCTGGAAGGATTACTTTTTGTGGATGCTGCTGGATATTTGGATTTGAGGCCTTTTAGACTTTCTTTGGATCACTTTTGGATTAGAAATTTCACAAGTAAGTTTGTTTGGGGCATTACAATTGCTGCAACTACAATTTTGGAATTTTCGATTTTTGGGCTGTTGTTGGGGCCTTTTGCCCAGGGGTACTCAGTGGTGCATGGGCTGAGTCTTTCTGTGGGGTCTCTTTAATGTAAACATCATGGAGGGCATGGATGGCATTGGATTGTGGTGATTTTTGTGTGTTTTTCGATTTTTGGGCTGTTGTTGGGGCCTTTTGCTCAGGGGTACTCAGTGGTGCATGGACTGGGTCTTTCTGTGGGGTCTCTTTAATGTAAGTATCATGGAGGGCATGGATGGCATGGGATTGTGGTGATTTTTGTGTGTTTTTCGACTTTTTGGGGTGGTGATGGGGCCTGTCCATGTTGGTGGGGGCCATTTTGAGGACTGGTACAGGCAGGGCCTGGCCATGTGGTGGGGGTCTAGGGGCCATTTTGAAGCCAGGCAGTGTGCTTTGTTGTGCCATAGGCCTGCACCCAGTCTGCCATGCTTTCATCCATTATGCCCAGGGGTACTCAGTTGTGCATGGGCCTAGTCTTTCTGTGGGGTGTCTTGAATTTGAACATGATTGAGGGCATGGATGGCATTAGATTGTGGTGATTTTTGTGTGTTTTTCGATTTTTGGGCTGTTGTTGGGGACTTTTGCCCAGGGGTATTCAGTGGTGCATGAACTGAGTCTTTCTGTGGGGTCTCTTTAATGTAGACATTATGGAGGCCATGGATGGCATGGGATTGTGGTGATTTTTGTGTGTTTTTCGACTTTTTGGGGTGGTGATGGGTCCTGTCCATGTGGGTGGGGGCCATTTTGAAGACTGGTACAGGCAGGGCCTGGCCATGTGGTGGCGGTCTAAGGGCCATTTTGAAGCCAGGCAGTGTGCTTTGTTGTGCCATAGGCCTGCACCCAGTCTGCCATGCTTTCATCCACTATGCCCAGGGGTACTCAGTGGTGCATGGGCCTAGTCTTTCTGTGCGGTGTCTTGAATTTGAACATGATTGAGGGCATGGATGGCATTGGATTGTGGTGATTTTTGTGTGTTTTTCCATTTTTGGGCTGTTGTTGGGGCCTTTTGCCCAGGGGTACTCAGTGGTGCATGGACTGAGTCTTTCTGTGGGGTCTGTTTAATGTAAACATCATGGAGGGCATGGATGGCATGGGATTGTGGTGATTTTTGTGTGTTTTTCGACTTTTTGGGGTGGTGATGGGTCCTGTCCATGTGGGTGGGGGCCATTTTGAGGACTGGTACAGGCAGGGCCTGGCCATGTGGTGGGGGTCTAAGGGCCATTTTGAAACCAGGCAGTGTGCTTTGTTGTGCCATAGGCCTGGACCCAGTCTGCCATGCTTTCATCCATTATGCCCAGGGGTACTCAGTGGTGCATGGGCCTAGTCTTTCTGTGCGGTGTCTTGAATTTGAACATGATTGAGGGCATGGATGGCATTGGATTGTGGTGATTTTTGTGTGTTTTTCGATTTTTGGGCTGTTGTTCGGGCCTTTTGCCCAGGGGTACTCAGTGGTGCATGGACTGAGTCTTTCTGTGGGATCTCTTTAATGTAAACATCATGGAGGGCATAGATGGCAATGGATTGTGGTGTTTTTTGTGTGTTTTTTGACTTTTTGGGGTGGTGATGGGGCCTGTCCATGTTGGTGGGGGCCATTTTGAGGACTGGTACAGGCAGGGCCTGGCCATGTGGTGGGGGTCTAGGGGCCATTTTGAAGCCAGGCAGTGTGCTTTGTTGTGCCATAGGCCTGCACCCAGTCTGCCATGCTTTCATCCATTATGCCCAGGGGTACTCAGTTGTGCATGGGCCTAGTCTTTCTGTGGGGTGTCTTGAATTTGAACATGATTGAGGGCATTGATGGCATTAGATTGTGGTGATTTTTGTGTGTTTTTCGATTTTTGGGCTGTTGTTGGGGACTTTTGCCCAGGGGTACTCAGTGGTGCATGAACTGAGTCTTTCTGTGGGGTCTCTTTAATGTAGACATTATGGAGGCCATGGATGGCATGGGATTGTGGTGATTTTTGTGTGTTTTTTGACTTTTTGGGGTGGTGATGGGTCCTGTCCATGTGGGTGGGGGCCATTTTGAGGACTGGTACAGGCAGGGCCTGGCCATGTGGTGGGGTCTAAGCACCATTTTGAAACCAGGCAGTGTGCTTTGTTGTGCCATAGGCCTGGACCCAGTCTGCCATGCTTTCATCCATTATGCCCAGGGGTACTCAGTGGTGCATGGGCCTAGTCTTTCTGTGCGGTGTCTTGAATTTGAACATGATTGAGGGCATGGATGGCATTGGATTGTGGTGATTTTTGTGTGTTTTTCGATTTTTGGGCTGTTGTTGGGGCCTTTTGCCCAGGGGTACTCAGTGGTGCATGGACTGAGTCTTTCTGTGGATCTCTTTAATGTAAACATCATGGAGGGCATGGATGGCATTGGATTGTGTTGATGTATGTTTGTTTTTCGACTTTTTGGGGTGGTGATGGGGCCTGTCCATGTGGGTGGGGGCCATTTTGAGGACTGGTACAGGCAGGGCCTGGCCATGTGGTGGGGGTCTAGGGGCCATTTTGAAGCCAGGCACTGTGCTTTGTTGTGCCATAGGCCTGCACCCAGTCTGCCATTCTTTCATCCATTATGCCCTGGGGTATTCAGTGGTGCATGGGCCTAGTCCTTCTGTGGGGTGTCTTGAATTTGAACATGATTGAGGGCATGGATGGCATTGGATTGTGGTGATTTTTGTGTGTTTTTCGATTTTTGGGCTGTTGTTGGGGCCTTTTGCCCAGGGGTATTCAGTGGTGCATGGACTGAGTCTTTCTGTGGGATCTCTTTAATGTAAACATCATGGAGGGCATGGATGGCAATGGATTGTGGTGATTTTTGTGTGTTTTTTGACTTTTTGGGGTGGTGATGGGGCCTATCCATGTTGGTGGGGGCCATTTTGAGGACTGGTACAGGCAGGGCCTGGCCATGTGGTGGGGGTATAGGGGCCATTTTGAAGTCAGGCAGTGTGCTTTGTTGTGCCATAGGCCTGCACCCAGTCTGCCATGCTTTCATCCATTATGCCCAGGGGTACTCAGTGGTGTATGGGCCTAGTCTTTCTGTGGGGTGTCTTGAATTTGAACATGATTGAGGGCATGGATGGCATTGGATTGTGGTGATTTTTGTGTGTTTTTCGACTTTTTGAGGTGGTGATGGGGCCTGTCCATGTGGGTGGGGGCCATTTTGAGGACTGGTACAGGCAGGGCCTGGCCATGTGATGGGGGTCTAGGGGTCATTTTGAAGCAAGGCAGTGTGCTTTGTTGTGCCATAGGCCTGCACCCAGTCTGCCATGCTTTCATCCATTATGCCCAGGGGTACTCAGTGGTGCATGGGCCTAGTCTTTCTGTGAGGTATCTTGAATTTGAACATGATTGAGGGCATGGATGGTATTGGATTGTGGTGATTTTTGTGTGTTTTTCGATATTTTGGCTGTTGTTGGGGCCTTTTGCCCAGGGGTACTCAGTGGTGCATGGACTGAGTCTTTCTGTGGGGTCTCTTTAATGTAAACATCATGGAGGGCATGGATGGCATGGGATTGTGGTGATTTTTGTGTGCATTTTGACTTTTTGGGGTGGTGATGGGGCCTGTCCATGTGGGTTGGGGCCATTTTGAGGACTGGTACAGGCAGGGCCTGGCCATGTGGTGGGGGTCTAGGGGCCATTTTGAAGCCAGGCAGTGTGCTTTGTTGTGCCATAGGCTTGCCCCCAGTCTGCCATGCTTTCATCCATTATGCCCTGGGGTACTCAGTGGTGCATGGGCCTAGTCTTTCTGTGGGGTGTCTTGAATTTGAACATGATTGAGGGCATGGGTGGCATTGGATTGTGGTGATTTTTGTGTGTTTTTCGATTTTTGGGCTGTTGTTGGGGCCTTTTGCCCAGGGGTATTCAGTGGTGCATGGACTGAGTCTTTCCGTGGGATCTCTTTAATGTAAACATCATGGAGGGCATGGATGGCAATGGATTGTGGTGATTTTTGTGTGTTTTTTGACTTTTTGGGGTGGTGATGGGGCCTGTCCATGTGGGTGGGGGCCATTTTGAGGACTGGTACAGGCAGGGCCTGGCCATGTGGTGGGGGTCTAGGGGTCATTTTGAAGCCAGGCATTGTGCTTTGTTGTGCCTTAGGCCTGCACCCAGTCTGCCATGCTTTCATCCATTATGCCCAGGGGAACTCAATGGTGCATGGGCCTAGTCTTTCTGTGGGGTGTCTTGAATTTGTACATGATTGAGGGCATCGATGGCATTGGATTGTGGTGATTTATGTGTGTTTTTTGATTTTTGGGCTGTTGTTGGGGCCTTTTGCCCAGGGGTACTCAGTGGTGCATGGACTGAGTCTTTCCGTGGGGTCTCTTTAATGTAAACATCATGGAGGGCATGGATGGCATGGGATTGTGGTGATTTTTGTGTGTTTTTCGACTTTTTGGGGTGGTGATGGGGCCTATCCATGTTGGTGGGGGCCATTTTGAGGACTGGTACAGGCAGGGTCTGGCCATGTGGTGGGGGTCTAGGGGCCATTTTGAAGCCAGGCAGTGTGCTTTGTTGTGCCATAGGCCTGCACCCAGTCTGCCATGCTTTCATCCATTATGCCCAGGGGTACTCAGTGGTGCATGGGCCTAGTCTTTCTGTGGGGTGTCTTGAATTTGAACATGATTGAGGGCATGGATGGCATTGGATTGTGGTGATTTTTGTGTTTTTCGATTTTTGGGCTGTTGTTGGGGCCTTTTGCCCAGGGGTACTCAGTGGTGCATGGACTGAGTCTTTCTGTGGGGTCCCTTTAATGTAAACATCATGGAGGGCATGGATGGCAATGGATTCTGGTGGTTATTGTGTGTTTTTCAACTTTTTGGGTGGTGATGGGGCCTGTCCATGTGGGTGGGGGCCATTTTGATGACTGGTACAGGCAGGGCCTGGCCATGTGGTGGGGGTCTAGGGGCCATTTTGAAGCTAGCAGTGTGCTTTGTTGTGCCATAGGCCTGCACCCAGTCTGCCATGCTTTCATCCATTATGCCCAGGGGTACTCTGTCAGTGGTGCATTTTATTGGTCTTACCATTTTGCAGGGTGGGTATAATAAAAATGCTTACTTGCAAACTATTAATTGAAGCGCTACATATGCAACATTTATTTAACTGATGTTCCTCTGGCTTCGTTTGCTTTTAGGTGCAGAAAGATGAATCATCAGCCTCATCGTTCCTCATCATCAGTGCCAGGAACAAGTCCTGCTGCGGTGTGTGCAGCACAACGTCACGTGTGGCCACAGACAACTCTGCAACTTGTGCATCTGCGGCCTGCTGTTCTGACATCTGAAGAAGATGGCCCCAAAAAAAGTTCCCCGTAACTCCTCTAGCAAGAAAGTTGCCAGTAAGGAGCAGAAGAAGCAAGTGGCGCCACTTACCAAGGAGACTGGTGTGCCGACCGCCACATTTTTGGGGGAAAAAAAGTACGCCTGCAGCAGCAGCGGGGTCTGCTGGGGACCAAGCTGGGAGCAGCACCCCCGCTCCATTGGGCTTAGTGCCATCACCACCATGCCAACTTAAGTCCAAGCCCTTGAGTGCTTTAGAGGCAGCCAGTATAGTTGTTCAATCACCATCGACCAGTGATGTTGGCTCTTCGCAAGAAAGTAGCAGCATCCCTCAATCAACACAGGTTGTTGTAACTCAACTGACGAGTGTTCAACAACCACAGCCGCAACAACAACCACATGTGCAAGTACAAGCCCAAGTACATGGGGAAGGAGAGGCAGCGCAAGGAGATGCGCAAGCAGAGGTGCATGGAGCAGCACAAGTGCCCACAATAGTTGTTCCTCCCGTAGTAGGGGCACATCAGGAAATCGACATTCAAGCCGAGGTATCATTTGAGGAAGCCACTCCTCCTGATCATTCATTGTCTTCCAGATCCGTAGCAAGGAAAAGATTAAGGATGGTATCTACATCTTCTTCAAGCCCCCTTCCTTTTGATGATATGGATGACAATTGGGAACCACCATGGTCGTCTGAGAGTGAAGCACACCATGATCTGACAAAGGTAGCTATGCGTAAAAGGAAGGTCCCCAAAACTCTCGTACTTATGGAGTGTGATGATGACGCTGAACAAGAAGTGGCGTATACTCCTGCTGATGAAGACTCTCACGACGACGACGCAGTCATCATAAACGTCACTGCAGCCCCAGCGGGCATGCAGCAAACAGACATTTTTACCCTAGCCCCGAAAAGCTGCTGAGCGTGATGTTGTCGACGAGGCAATGGGACCACCACCAATGCAGTTAACTAGTACACCACCACCTACCGCTTCCACATTTTCTCGCCAGAAGGGACCTCCATCCACCTCGACCTCCATTTCCTCAATTAGTGGTGCTGCAAGTGCACAACGTAGTAAAGTTCGGCAACACACATCCTCCACTTCATCTGGCATTAGCATTACCAGTATCGCCTCCTCCGCCCCCCACAGACATTTGAAGTCCGCAGTTTGGGACTTCTTTAGTGTTAGCACAACAAGGGAAAACATAGCCATTTGTACCATTTGTAAGCTTGGAGTTAGTCGTGGTAAGCTTGGTACCAACTATGGTACCGGAGGCCAGAAAGGTCATCTTGAGAGAAAGCACACTGTCAAATGGCATGCACACCTAAAGGAGATCAAGGAAGCCCGAATTGCAAGTCAACAAACTGCATCTGTTGATGTTTCATCTGATGATGACGAGGAGGAAGAAGCGTCAAACATTTCTTCACTTACACCCAGTACTCCTGTCAGCAGCACACCTCTTGCAAGATATATGAGCCCCACTAAGTGTGTGGGAGAGAGTGAGACACCAATGCGAAAAAGTTCATCATCACCGAGCGTAACTGGGTCGAAGAAGTCATCCTCATCATCATCCCGTAAAATGGTCCAGCCCACCATTAGAAGCATGTTGTTTTCAGATGCGCCATTTGAACGCAACCACCCAATGACGCGTCTGTATAACACTAAGCTGGCTAAAAGGCAAGCTCTGGACCTTCTCCCTTTTTCTTTTGTGGAAGGGGTTGATTTTCTTGAATTAGTGGCAACGCTCTGCCCTAAATGGAAGGTTCCTAGCCTGTTCTATTTTACCAGAGTTGCGGTCCCAGCACTACATGAAGATGTGCTGGAGGTGATTGGGGCAGCTTTGCAGAAGAGTGCTGTTCACACTATACATCTGACAACAGACATGTGGACCAGCCGTTGATTACATGTGCGTCACTGCACACTGGGTCTATTTTTCAGGGGTTAGAGCAAAGCTAAACGCAGGTGTTGACCCGAACAACGTTTTTAAAGCTGCTCGGAAACATGCAACACTAGCCATGTTTGGCATGGAGAAAAGTCATACAGGAGAAAACATTTTGCAAGAGTTTAACACAAAGGTCTTTCAATGGCTGTCCCCAAGAAAACGCAAGATTGGTTATGTTTCCACGGATAATGGCGCCAATGTAGTTAAGGCCATGGATGTGGGTAACTATTTCAGAGTGCCGTGTTTGGCGCACTGTATAAACCTGGTTGTTAAAAAATTCTTGAGTGAAGAAAGTCAAGTGTGCGAGTTACTGACCACCTACCGAAGAATGTGCACGCATTTCAACCATTCTTTTAAGGCCCGGAAGCATCTGAGGGGCCTGTAACATGAACGTAAACTGCCAGTGAAAGCACTCATCCAGGAGGTGGTAACATGTTGGAACTCAACCTTCTACATGCTTGAGCGTCTGTATGAGCAGTGTGCGGTAGTCGATCAGTATTTCTTTACACAGGGTGCAGCTATGAAGGACCTGAGGATACATGCGGAGCAATGGAAGCTAGTTCAAAGCCTGACAGACATGCTTCGTCCTTTTGAGGTCTTCACGCGTGCAGTCAGCAGGGAGGACTGTAATTTGGGAAAAGCTATCCCATTGTTGCGCATGCTAGAGCAACAACTGAAGGCGGTGTCTTCTATGTTTCAAAAAGATGAAAAAAAGCAAGAAGCTTTTTGATTTGGCGGAGAAAATATTAGAGCACCTACTTTGCGATGACCGTCTTCAAAACATCCACACAGAACAGCATTACATTTGTGCACCTATTCTGGATCCACGGTACAAAAAGGCACTGGCAGGCAGAGTATTCTTTCCTGTTGAGGACGCAGAAGTTACAAAGTACAAACATTGGCTAGCTGTGTCAGCCATGAGGTTTGAAAGAGAACGGCAGGAAATTGAAGGAAAAGGCAGTACATCAGCATCAGCAGGCCATCCGGAGTCAAAAGAATCCACTTCTGCATCTGTGGCTGTGGCAGAAGTGAGTGATTTTCCCTCTCAGCCGTTACAGACACCATCAACCGGATCATCTGCACCAGACACAACAGTAACATTGTGTGAAGAAGAGGATTGGCTAACTCGGCTTGGGTTTGCTTCTCAAAAGGTCCCAGCAAAAAGTAAGCAAAGTGGAGGAACCGTGGAGAACCTTGAGTCGATGGTGCAGGACTATCTGAATGACCCAACAGAGGTCTATGTTCATGATGACCCATTGGCGTATTGGCATGAGAAAAGAGAATTGTGGCTAGAGATCACCAACCTGGCTATAAATTACTTGTCTTGCCCACTCGCAAGCGTGTCTTCTGAACGTGTTTTCAGTGCTGCTGGTGGCATTGTAACTTGCAAAAGGACCCGCCTCTCGCCCAAAAATGTGGAGAGGTTAACAATGATTAAGATGAATCAGCACCTCATACCACCAGATTACAAAATACGAGAATACACGCAGGAAGAAGACGAGGACGAGGAGGACACCAACTAAGATGAGGGAAGTTCTTCTCTGTTAGGTGGCCTACTCCCGCCTGAATTCGCAGAGTATGAGGACGAGCTCTTCTTCCCTGACACCGAGCCCTGAAAATGAGTCAATGAATCAATAAAAAAAATTTTTCGTCCTTATTCACTTTTATTCCTGTGTGTCTGTCTTTCTTTGTTTTGCAAAATCTATATACAAAAACTTTAATCACCTAATCACAAAAACAAGCCCATCAGCAGAACTGTCTTCACTTATTTGCTTATTGATTTGAAGGTGCCGCAGTCTGCATTCCTCAGGTTCACAAGTTCACAAGAACATTCTCCTCTATCCTCCTCCTCCAGACTCCTATTTCCCTCAAAGCAGATGGCTGGATTTCGCCCAATGAAGAAAGCCTCTGCACTTGTGGGGGTGTTCTACTTCTTTGCGGGTGAGTTGACGGGCCTGGGGCCATTGCTGGGAAGGTCTAATACCGGATAAAAGTGGTTTGGAGAAAATCGAAGCAGAAACAAATTTTGCGCTTTTGGTCACTTGCCTGTCTTTGTTGTGCTGTTTGGCCTGCTGTTTGGTGGGTTTTGGGGTCTGGGAGCACTGCTGGCACTGGCACAGTTTAATGTTGATTGCATTTGTTTTTCAGGAAATCCATGGTGGAAAAGCGGAGTTAGGACCTAGCTGCACAGCGCGTTTGGACAGAATTCCAGGTAGGAGGCCCATTTTTGCTTTTTGCCAGTTTGGGGGTGTTCTGCTTTTTTGCAGATGGCTGCAGGGGTCTGGGGCCATTGCTGGGAATGTCTAATACCAGATAAAAGTGGTTTGGACCAAATCGGAGGTGAATAATTTTAGCGTTTTTGCTGACTTGCTTGTCTTTGAGATGGTGTTTGGGGGGTTCCGGGTGTTTGTGGGTGGGTTTTGGGGTGTGGGAGCACTGCTGGGTATGGATACTTTTGATTGCAAGAGGTTTGAAGCAAATCCATGGTGGCAAAGGGGAGTTAGGGTCTAGCTGCAGAGTGCGCATGGAATGATTTTGGAAATTTGCCTGAAAATGTCAAAGTCCCCATTTTTGTAGTTTTGCTTTTTGGCTGTTTGGGGGT
The DNA here is from genome assembly GCF_964263255.1 of Lissotriton vulgaris. NCBI lineage: Eukaryota > Metazoa > Chordata > Amphibia > Caudata > Salamandridae > Lissotriton > Lissotriton vulgaris. The sequence goes on along the minus strand of NW_028249862.1, from coordinate 1,265,668 downwards.
CTTCTACTTGTTTTCGCCTGGGTTGACGGCTCTGGGGCCATTGCTGGGTAGGTCTAATACCGGAAAAAAGTGTTTTGGAGAAAATCCGTGAGGAAAAAGTTTTTGCATTTTCTGACATTTCGCTCACTTTAGCATTTTTGGGGCCTGTTTGGGGGGCTTCCTGGTGTTTGTGGGTAGGGTTTGGGGTCTTGGAGCAATGCTGCGTATGGATACTTTTGAATGCAAGTGGTTTGAAGAAAATCCATGGTGGCAAAGGAGAGTTAGGGCCTAGCTGCAGAGCGCGCGCTGAGTGATTGTGGAAATTTGCCTGAAAATTTCAAAGTCCCCATTTTTGTAGTTTTGCTTTTTGGCTGTTTGGGGGTCTTCTACTTGTTTCCGCCTTGGTTGACGGTCTGGGGCCATTGCTGGGAAGGTCTAATACCGGATAAAAGTGGTTTGGAGAAAATCGGAGCAGAAACAAATTTTGCGCTTTTGATCACTTGCCTGTCTTTGGGGTGCTGTTTGGCGGGCTTTAAGGTTGTTGTGGGTGGGTTTTGGGGTCTGGGAGCACTGCTGGCACAGTCGAATGTTGATTGCATTTGTTTTTCAGGAAATCCATGGTGGAAAAGCGGAGTTAGGGCCTAGCTGCACAGCGCGTTTGGACAGAATTCCAGGTAGTAGGCCCATTTTTGCTTTTTGCCAGTTTGGGGGTGTTCTACTTTTTTGCGGGTGGCTGCAGGGGTCTGGGGCCATTGCTGGAAATGTTTAATACCGGATAAAAGTGGTTTGCAGAAAATCCATGCTGAAAAGCGTTTTGGCACTTTAACTTAGGGCTCGTTAGGGTTAGCACTAGCAGCAGGATTGCATGTGTTTCTGGGTGTTTTTGCAACTGAGTTCTGGGGTCTTAGAGCACTCAAGGGAATGTGTAATTTTGGTTGCAAGTTGTTTGAAGAAAATCCATGGTGGGAAAGGGGGGATTTGGCCTAGTTAAAGAAAGCGTTTGCCACTATTCTTAACTTAGGGCTCGTTAGGGTTAGCAGTATTGTATTGCATGTGTTTTGGCGGGGGGCTGTTTGTGGGGGGGTTTGCGAGTCTTGGTGCGATGCTGGTTATGGATACTTTTGCTTGCTTGCAAGTGGTTTGAATACAATCCATGGTGGTTAAGGGGGGATTTGGGCCTACTTTACTTTCAAAGTACGTTTTGTCACCATTTTCTACTAGGCCTCGTTTTTGGGAATCTGATTGGGGGTCTTCTACATTTTTGCGACTGGGTTTAGTAAGGGTCTGGGAGCACTGCTGGGAAGGTCTAATTTTGTTCTAAAACACAGTTTACAGTACACCTAGCTTGAGGGGAAAGATCCGCTAAATTAATTCGCCCATACCTATTTATCCTTCAAAAGGAGACTCAGACAGAGTACGCACTTTCAAAAATATTGTACTGTCTATTAGGAAACTCAAAGTGTGACTTTTTGCACTACACAGCGTAAATACCTTATATTTATTTGTCAGTGGTGTTCTAATATCGCTTCCTGTTTTTCCATCAATAATTACAGGCCGGGTTTCAGTCTGTGCAATGGGAAAAAAAGGATGAAGTCAGGCTTCACATTAGCGAGCCGCAATTCAGCATCCGCCAGGCAGGCAGTGGACAGGGTGTCTTCTGGTCACCAACATTGATGGACGGAGCGTCAGATGGAATGGAGGAGTCCCGCTAATAAGAGGAATGTTTTGATGCATGCAACTTACCAAATTCAACAGGACAACTACAACAACATACAGATACAGTATCCATTCTTTTCTAATTATCTTTTAAGTAATGTTATTGCTGTGAAATTCTATGAGTGTGACTCTGCATTTCTTTGATCTCTGCTTCTAAATTCATCCCTACAGCCATTCTATAGGTTTTACTTCTGCTATTTTTTAAACCTAATTTAATGTAAGAAGTGTTTCTCTGAGTGCAGAGATAGGCAAGTGAAAACGCATAATTATTACTGCAGCCCTGTACTGTCGCATTCTTTCATTCACGGTTGTCAAAAGTACTACTTACTTTTCAGTAACCATGCATGCAGTAGTGCATGCACTTCCTTTATGTCACTTAAAAGATTTATGGTTAGCTTTGTACCCAAAGATTTGTTTATCTTCAATTATTGTTTGTCCATGCTGTGCTTTTTTTTCTTCTCTCAACAAAACTTTCCCAAAACCCCCCATTCCCATCCATTTTCCAAACTCTAACCCTCTTCCCCCGGGCTGTGTGGTTTTGATTGATGTGTGACTAAATGACAGCAATAATTCCACACACTTGCTGGGGAGGATAAGGTCATAGCAACAGGCTGATGAAGGAATCCGAGGATATATTCTTACTCAGCTTGACACTGAGTCACTATTGGCAAATGAAAGCAGATTTTCATGTGCGCCATCAACTTGATTGGTCATCACAAACATCATCCTCCTAGACGTGGAAAATTTTTACGCTGCTGTGTCCTTCACCTTCAGTACTATTTCTTGTAGTAGTGAAGGACTGGGTTCTTTAAGACCCAGCGGTGCCAGGGCACAACACCTGAAACCTTCGTGGGTAACCTGCTCCGGCGTACGAATGACAGAGACACGGGACACTTCCTTCGGCGTCAAAGATTCAAGGTTTATTTACTGCAGGGAACACAGATATCACGACAAGTACAACTCGTGCAACTTGGGGAGACTGCTTCAAATTGGTTCTGTGGATCGCTCCTTTTATACAGTTTTTACCCATAGGACAACATGGTACACAAAGGTTAACAACCCGGTTCCCACCATTATCCCCCAGAGGGTTTGCTTTGGTCACTTTGATATACATAAGGTCCGGAACATAAGTGCGGAAACATTTGGCGGTTCCCAACTGTAAAAACCCATCTTCCCATCATTAGTGCATTCCAATCGGCAGTAAAACAGATCGAAATAGGAACAAGGACAGGTGCAGAGGAAGACGGAGACAGTGGGGAGATCGGAAAGGGTGAAAAAAGGGGAGGTATCGGGAAACACAAGATACAGGCATCAAAGGGACGTGCCTAATGAGATGCACGGCTGAGACAATAAACCGGTACGGCAAGATGAGCCTCAAGCGGGGCCATCTGCCTTACAGTATCATCCCCCTCGTCATAAAGACACTTACAAAGAACATGTGTCTTCCGCAAATATCTTGGGAGTCCCAGGGTCGCGAAGCGGACAGCGTCCGTTCGCTGGCTACTTGAGGGCAAGAGACAAAATGGATGCCGTATCTAAGATGGAACCCGTGGGTACAGATGAAAAACCCACCTAACAAACGAACGGTTTAAGTTAGCACAGCGAAACTGCGCACACTTACTAAACTCGTCATTTGCGGTTCATAGATACCAGACTCGACCATATTCGTGCGAGTCGAAAACACCACTTACAATTGTCACGGAACCTCAGACGCTCCTTTTGCCCTCATGTAGGCAAGCACTAGTCGGAATCATATTCGATATTCATCAGACCATCGAGATGTTGTTGTAGCATAGCTCTGTCCAACCGAGTCCCCTTGGTAACAGGTGGCTGTCTCATACACGTTGTAGCACAGAGGCCACATAAGGCAGGACCACACTGCACACAAAGGCAACACGTGAACAGGAACACCACAACGACTCCGATGATCATCAGAATCTTCCAACCCCAAGTCGACATCAGGCCCCAAAACCATCCAAGTAGCGTCCAATCCCTACATCCACGTGTATGGATTCGGAGATCTTATGCAACCTCGAGATGGCTTGATAGACAGTTGGAGCGTTATCTGGAATGAAAATGCAGCAGCTCGAATGGATCACCTTACATACCCCACCTCGATCTGCTAAGATGACATCTAAAACCATACGGTTTTGTAACGTCATAAGTCTCTCCGCCTGAAGTTCTGTGGTGATATTACCAAGGGCACTGGCAGTAATATTAGCTGTTGATTCTACCACTCGAGTCAATTGTCTCAGGTTCCTACTATTAACCATAGGTCCCCAAAATGGGAGGAAACCCTTGAAAAAGTCTCCTGCCTCTTGACCGGCAGTATCTTCTTCGCTAATTACGCCTCTCACAACTCTAGTCTTATGATAATCGGCATCTACAGTGAACGTCGGAGGCAACAGATTTGCAATAAAGCATGAGCCCATGAAGTCAGCGGGCAACCATGCATATGCACGATCATAACAGATGAAGTATGTACCCTTGGCAGCCAGAAACACAGGGGACGAGAACATAGGCAGAATATAATTTTCAGTGCAAGCACTTGCTCCAAGTCGGGCTTGCGATCTTCGGCCACGACCCATAAGACAAAAATTACCAGTGTGGGGTACGACCCATATTGGAGGCGAGCTTTTAAGCTGCTTTTCGCTGGTGAACACACTATATTCACCTCTACTTAGGACCCTATAGGCTTGTACCTCTTCTTCGGGAATAAGCGAGGGATCATAGATATCGCTATCTAAATCCTCTATTGCTATCGACAAAGGTTTTTGATACGAGGTAGGACCAGAGTAGGGAGAACGTGGTTCTCGAATGGGGTGGAAACCCAGTGCGCTTCGAAACATTGTCTGGAATGCACGAGCAGACCCTTGGGAACTATACGGTAACACCAGATATGGAATTCCCTTATCCGTAGTATGTGGCATCAACCCACACACCCAACAATTAGTAGTGTTAACCACTAACTGATGCTGATGAAGGAGCTGAATAAAGGAATTGTTGCGGAATTCTACACGTCTAGCCTGTTCGTGTTCGGGTAACATATGAAAGGAATGAGGAGAAACAGTGGAGGTAAGTTTAGGGTCAGGGGTAGGAGTAGGTGTAGCAGTAGGTAAGAAGTAAGACATCGTGTAATACACCCCACCCGCCAATAATGCAGAAGCAGTCAAAAACAATACAAATAGTTGGAATATAAAACATTTGGTACGACTGAGTTGCTGCAGCTTGAATCTATGAGCCTGAGCTCCTTCCAAATCATTCAGCTTCGAGAATGCCATTCCCTACGACCGTCCGCAACGTTTCTTGACGCACTTCGTTCTGTGTAGCAATAGTCAATCCCTAGGAGTTCCTAGGAACCGACGGCCTTTAACCTAGCGTCAAGACCTACTATCCAGAAGGAAGTACGCGCGCGGCCCTACGGCCTTTAATGCACAATATATATGTATACAAAAACAATGTCTCTCAGCTGTGGAAGCAAAAAGTGTCAGGAACAAAGCTCAATGAATATGTACAAAATAATTACAATGATACGAATGTTCAAAACTGATCACGGAAAACGAGATGATGCAATTGTCAATACAGTAAAGCAGGATCTTTTATTAGTCTTTAGTGCTAGATCGCAAAAAGTATCGGGTTTTCCCAGGACGTGTCTGTTCGTCGAACAAAGGATCCGTTGAAGGGACAGCGTCCTGTTGATCAGCTGAATGTTTTGGTCTTGAGTCCTTCTCTGACAATTGTTCAACAGTGTCTCTCTGCTGCACTGAGGATTCTACGACAGGTTGTGCGTCGCTAAAAGGTACAAACGCCGGCAATCCTTCGGTTTCAGTTGATGCAATGCCTTTCCTCACCCACGAGTCTGCTGGCAACGGAATGGGGACTTTCTTGGTGTGGGTGGCGTGCACCCAATTCTTCCGCCCCTCAAGACGAACTGCAGTTCTCGTGGCAAGGAGGACCTGATAGGGTCCAGTAAACCTCGGGTCCAAGTTGGTCTTGCGCGAAAAGTTCCGCGTCACCACCCAATCTCCGGGCTGGAGCTGGTGGCCTGGACCCTCCGTCTGCGTCGGCAATGCTTCGTGAACCTGTTGGTGAATTAACCTCAGTTTAGCAGTCAAGTCATGAAGATAATCGATCAACATTGGGTACTCAAGATCACAGAAAATACCTGGCCTAGGAACCCCCCACACATTCGCAGGACGACCGAACACTATTTCATAGGGACTAAGCCCTACTCGGGAGTGTACAGTCGCCCTAGTTGACAGTAATGCTAAAGGTAAAGCGTCAGGCCACGAAAGACCAGTCGTAGCCTGAATCTTCGCTAGCTTTAGTTTAAGGGTGCCGTTATACCCTTCCACCAAACCAGCTGACTGGGGATGATTGGCGCTGTGGAATTTCTGATTAATTCCAAGGCCCTTACACACACTCTTCATCACACTACCCACAAACTCACTTCCGTTATCTGACCACACGACTCTAGGCATTCCATACCGAGGAAAATATTCCTTCAGCAGGATTTTCGCAGTAGACAAAGCAGTATTGTCTTTGAGAGGATAAGCCTCGATCCATCGGGAGAATGCGCAAACCACAACTAAAACGTATTTCAGGTTATTGCATCGCTCCATATGGATAAAGTCCAATTGAATCACCTCAAAGGGGCATGAAGGGGGAGCAAAACTGCCAGGAGGAGTTGGGGTTCCTTTGCCAGGATTGTACATCATACACACCATACAATTCTTCACCAAACGTTCAGCACATTTCGTGATACCATCATTCTTCCACACAGGAGACAACAATTTGCAAATACCTTTTGAGCTAATATGTGCTAACCCATGCGCCATTGTCACAACGGCCAGCACATACGCATCCGGTAACATCCATCTTTTCTGATCAGACAAATCAATCCAACAACCATTCGCATCCAACTTTCCCGTACTTTCTTTCCACTTCGTCTTTTCAGTCTCGGTGGCCTCATTCTGAATTGCTTTCACACTCTCGATAGTGTCCTCACACATACTCGATTCTGTAGGCCACCTAACCGAACTCGTCACATACATTCGAGTGCTAAGGTTCCGGGCAGTCTCCTTAGCAGTTTCATCCGCAAACGCATTACCACGACCAACATCATCCGTCACCTTACGATGCGCACTACATTTAACAATCGCTACTTGCTTAGGCAATGTCAGTGCATCCAAGAGATCATTCACAAGCTGGCCATGCTGAATCTTCGTACCGTGCGACGTCAAGAAACCTCTCTCTCCACAATCGTCCAAAACTATGTGCGACGCCAAACGCATATTGGCTGTCGGTAAACACATTCACACGTTTCCCTTTCGCTAACACACACGCTCTAGTAAGAGCAATCAGCTCTGCAGCTTGGGCAGAATTCTGATTTAATCTTGCAGTCTCAACAACAGTATTCAACGTTACAACAGCATAAGCAGTAGTCACATCGCCATTCGGCAACTTAAAGCATGACCCATCCACATACAATGTACCATCTGGATCGTCCAATGGGGTGTTTTTAAGGTCCACTCGACCTTTTGTTTCTTCTTCAGTCCTCAAGTAACAATCATGTTCTGCTACTACATCTGACTCTGTGCTAATTGGTAACAAAGTTGCCGGGTTCAGAACATTACAACGTTTTATTTGAATGTGGCTTGCCAACAGCGTCAACTCGTACCCAGACAACCTCGCACTCGTCAAGTGTTGAGTTTTCGTACGATTCAAAAGAGTATCGACTGCATGCGGAACCATCACCGTAAGTATATTATCCATAACCAATCCTGCTGATTGTCGGATGGAGACCGCGGCTGCCGCTGTTGCTCGTAAACAACTCGGCAATGCTCTAGCTACCGGGTCCAAGGTCGAGGAAAAATATGCACATGGACGTTGCTTACCACCAAAAGGTTGCGTTAAGACACTCAAAGCACAACCTTCCCTCTCGTGAACATATAATGTAAATGGCTTGCTGTAGTCGGGAGTACCCAACACAGGAGCCGAACACAATGAATCACGTAATTCAGAAAAACTTTTCTGACATTCTTCCGTCCATGGTAAAGGAGTCGAAACATCCTTGCACGTAAGAGCCACTAATGGTTTCGCTAGCAATGAAAAATTCGGAATCCATTGCCTGCAGTACGGCGTAATACCTAGAAAGGCACGCACATCTCTTTGGGTGGTTGGCACAGCCATGCGTGCAATTGCTGCAATTCTCTCTGGGGTCAACCTCCTTCCCTCCTTTGACAATAAGTGACCTAGATAGGTTACTTCTTGACAACAATATTGTAGTTTAGAAGGTGACACCTTGTGATTCAACTCGCAGAGATGTTGCAGCAACGACACCGTAGCAATTTTGCAAATGTCCTGAGTATCAGCAGCCACCAATAAGTCGTCGACGTATTGGATTAAGGCCGCACCGACCGGCAACCTAAACGCATCCAGTTGACCCTTCAAGGCTTGACTGTAAATCGATGGACTTTCACAGTAGCCCTGAGGAGCGCGTTTGAACCGGAAGCTGCGTCCACCAAGAGAGAAACCGAACAGGTCTCTGCTCTCCTCGGCAATCGGGATGCTGAAAAACGCATTTTTCAAATCAATCACCGAAAACCATGATGCAGAAGCTGGAATCAGAGTCAGTAGCGCCGTGATGTCAGGCACAACAGGGAATTGAGGAACCACAATTTTATTCACTTCCCGTAAATCAATAACAAAGCGATAAACAGGCGGTTTTGAAGGATCAGTACGTTTTAGAATGGGCAGTACAGGGCTATTGCACACGTTTCCCCGAGTCTCTTCAATAATATCCTTCTCGATCAGATCATAAATGATCGCTAACAGTGCTCGTTCACCATCAAGGGAGATACGATATTGGGGAATACGCGGCAATCGCACATTAGATTTCAACTGAACAACATATGGTGAGATATCAAGTAGGCCCACATCGTTGGGACCCGTCGCCCACAAAGACGCAGGAAGAGAATTCAATTCCGGTGGGAGCTTATCGAGGGACAAGTACATGGGAGAGACAACCCTCTCTCCTAACGTAAGCTTTACACCCGCAGGAGAACAATACAAAGTCGCATACAAACGTTTAAGCAAATCCAGGCCCAAAAGATTTTCACCACAACCCGTAGTCAAAATCAACGGAGCTTCTAGCTCACGTGGCCCAATTTTAAGGGGCAAAGGGCACGAAACTGGATTGTGAACAGGGGCGCCAGAGAATCCAACGGAAACATTTGTTAAGCCAGACAAAGGTGCGCCAGGGAGTTTCGAATGCTTAATGGAACTTTTCGCTGCACCAGTGTCCAACAGAAAAGGCTCAACGACGCCCGATGTAGCAACTGCGACGTAAGGCCCTCTCTGATCAACCGGAACTGATACCACTCCCTCTCCTTGTCTATGGCTGTCCTAGTAATTACTGTCGTCAGTCCCCTGATCGACGTAATAATCGTCTACATTGTATTGCGCAGATCGTCCTTGCGACGAAGCACGTTGATCGAAGCAATTATCGGAATTTGATGAGTTATCTGAGCGATCGTTGTGAGCACCACGACCTCTACCACGTGGAGCCTGCTGTGAACCACCACGACCTCCTCTAGATGAGTTACCACTATTACGTTCGTTTAGAACAGGACAATTGAATTTAATGTGACCTTCTTGTCTACAATACGCACATTGATTATATCCTAACGAGGATCTTTGGGAAGAGGAATCATTACGAGTCTGGGATCTGTTCGATTGCGGCTGCGATCTATTTTGTTGCGAATTATTCTGATTCGAACGTGGAGGATACGCTTGCTGAAGCAACACTTTAGTTTTTAGCTCTTTCGTCTTTTTATCAGCACGGTCGCTCTCTTCTTTCTCCCTATTCTCATAATATTGTGCCGTAGCCAATATCTGAGCTGAGGTAGAAACGGCCCATGCACTTTCTGAATTCCTCAATTTATTGCTCAAATCGGGCAATAAGTTCGAAACAAATTTATCCACGAACAGCCTTTGACCACCCTCAGTGCTCATATCCTGACCACTATGATCAATAAATGCTTCCTCGAACCTGGTAAAGTAGTCGGAAACACTCTCGTCCTTCTTTTGCTTACAAGCTGACAATTTGTCCCAGTTCACCTTCATAGCTGGCATAAGAGTTTTCATTAGCGTGATTATTCTTTGAGGGAGAGCAGCAATCAACTGTTCGGGTTTAGCACCACCAGTTTGTAACCCATCTGCTGCTATAATGGCCGCCCAATCACCACCTAATTCGTTCGCGTGATTTTCCTGACGAATCTTAGCCCATACAGGTTGTGGTACAACATTACCAAACAACATGTCAATATCGGCAAGATTCATTACCGTAGCGTCTACGAGCTGCGATAGTTCTTTATAATACCCCGCAGGATTTTTGCGAGGGTCAGGCAAAGATTGTTTCACCTGCAACACTTCCGATCGCTTCCACGGGAGATGTATCCACACTCTCTGGAAGTATGGAGGAATAATGGGGTTAGCAGTAGGATCGCCTGGCATCCACACTGGTGGAACCTCACGCATAGGAAATTGACCAGACCCATCTGTCCGTCTTTCAACATCTTCAACAAAAAGGGCTTGAGGTATAGGAGTGGGACGAAAAGATAGCAATCGCTCAACGGCTCGTCGAACGTTGGTATCCACTATCAGTCCAGCCGAAAACTGAAGCTGTAAATCAGACAACGCGGTCAGCACCTCGTCAGGTGCGTCGGCCGATATCTGATCACGAAGGACCTTACACATTTCCTCGAACACAAATCTTTGGGTTGGTATATTGAACTGACAAAATGTGTCGAGTACAACACGTGGTGGATTTCTAAGGGGGTGCGTCATCCAACCCATCGCCATATTATATAGCGAAGCACGTTCCCTATTACCTGGAAGCTGACTACGTCTCTGAGGACAATCTGAACCAGCGGACCCAAGAACAGGTCCGAGCGAATGAAAGAAGCTAGCCGCAAGAGGAGAATTACGACTACGAGTAGAGGGAGAAGTATAGGACACAGGACTAACAAGTGAAGGAGTAGAAACAGAAACAACAGCAGGGGTTAACAGAGCAGGAGCAGTAGCATGAGCAGGAGTATGTGGAAGCGGAGGAGCAGTAGGAATAGCAACAGACAAAGGAGCAGGAACAGTCGGAAGGACGGGTGCAGGTTGAGGAACAGGCGGAGGAAGAATAGGTGCAGGAACAGGTACAGGGGGAATCACAGGGGCTGTGGTACCCTGTACGTATGGAGGTGGCGACTTCATTAGATAAGACATTAAAGGATCCTCAACTGCCTCATCCTTCTTTTCCGACACCGTAGGCAAAGTAGGATAGCACTTATCTATAGTCATACGCTGTAATCTGTCAAACACTTCCTTTTCCCTAACCTCCTTATCATGCTGGAACGGCTCTGCTTTCTTTACAATGGTACCCGCACTATCTCTCTGATTTCGCTTAGTCTGTCTGATTTCTTTCTGTCGGGCTTCTTTACGCCACAACCGAAAGGCATCAAACATGGCCGGCCTTGACTTTTTCGCGAACATTTTAACCTCTAAATTATCTAAGATCGGGGCCTCGAAGCTACCATGTGGTGGCCAGCGAAGGTCACCATCTTTCTTCGTATATTTGATCCAGTATTCATTAAAAGTAATCGGGCCTAGCCCATGTTTGCTATACAGTTCATACGTGGGAGTTCCAACCGGAGGTATCGGACACGAGTCCTCCAGTCGGGAATCTGTACCACAAGGTCTGAAACAACTAAACAAAGTACTGCGACCAGGCATCTTGCACACTAGCCGAGTTTCACAAACTTCAAGGGTTACGGGATTTACCAAGTCCCAGCAAAGAACAAAACCCTCGGTTTTTTGGCGGCTGCAGTCGTCAAACAACACAACAAAGTACGCTAGCAAAGTGTCACCGACAAAAACACTCACACAGCGTCAACAACAAAAACACTCGCTAAAGTGTCAACAACCAAGAACTCTGGGAGCGACCCACAAATACTTAACTCAAAGATCGATGGCGTCTCCAGGAAGGCCCGTCAATCGTCTCGCTATACCAAGGTCTACGCCAGGCACCAAAACAGGTCTACAGTCAGGGCAGCAGTCCGTCGCAGCCGTCAGGAGGCGGGAATCTTCGCGGGAAAAGTCTTCGGGCCACTTATTTCGACAACAGGATCGATGAAGCGGAGTGCACCTTCCCTCGGAGATTTCACACGAAGTTCCTCACGATCGTCGGGCTTGGACCGGTACCACTGATGCAGCCCCACGTTGGGCGCCAACTGAAGGACTGGGTTCTTTAAGACCCAGCGGTGCCAGGGCACAACACCTGAAACCTTCGTGGGTAACCTGCTCCGGCGTACGAATGACAGAGACACGGGACACTTCCTTCGGCGTCAAAGATTCAAGGTTTATTTACTGCAGGGAACACAGATATCACGACAAGTACAACTCGTGCAACTTGGGGAGACTGCTTCAAATTGGTTCTGTGGATCGCTCCTTTTATACAGTTTTTACCCATAGGACAACATGGTACACAAAGGTTAACAACCCGGTTCCCACCATTATCCCCCAGAGGGTTTGCTTTGGTCACTTTGATACACATAAGGTCCGGAACATAAGTGCGGAAACATTTGGCGGTTCCCAACTGTAAAAACCCATCTTCCCATCATTAGTGCATTCCAATCGGCAGTAAAACAGATCGAAATAGGAACAAGGACAGGTGCAGAGGAAGACGGAGACAGTGGGGAGATCGGAAAGGGTGAAAAAAGGGGAGGTATCGGGAAACACGAGATACAGGCATCAAAGGGACGTGCCTAATGAGATGCACGGCTGAGACAATAAACCGGTACGGCAAGATGAGCCTCAAGCGGGGCCATCTGCCTTACAGTATCATCCCCCTCGTCATAAAGACACTTACAAAGAACATGTGTCTTCCGCAAATATCTTGGGAGTCCCAGGGTCGCGAAGCGGACAGCGTCCGTTCGCTGGCTACTTGAGGGCAAGAGACAAAATGGATGCCGTATCTAAGATGGAACCCGTGGGTACAGATGAAAAACCCACCTAACAAACGAACGGTTTAAGTTAGCACAGCGAAACTGCGCACACTTACTAAACTCGTCATTTGCGGTTCATAGACTCGACCATATTCGTGCGAGTCGAAAACACCACTTACAATTGTCACGGAACCTCAGTAGTAGCCAATGCCAAAGAAATGCAACGCAAGTACTAGTTATACTTTCAATACTTCACCATTTTTTAGGCTACATTGTGGCACTGTTCTAGTGTACTGTCACCTGCAATATTCTCCATCGTACCGTTCTAATGCTACGGTAAGGACAAACAAGGTTTCATTTTCTTTTTTTTCAGATGCTGCAACTGCCACTGTGTAACACCACAAGTACCACCGTAATGATGATATTTCATCCACCCAGGATTGCCAATCTTAATCGCCATTTCCCGTGCAGCCAGCCCTGTGCCTAGCCCTATTTCCAAACACAAATTACAGGTAAGATAAGCGTTTGGGGGAGGTAGTATAATGGAGTATTAGGAGAGACGAGAGACTGACGGTCCTAGGACTATTGAATTCACTTACTCTGTGACAGGCACTTAGTTTTGAAAACATTTGGGCAATTACTTACTCGTATTTACACAACTTGAATCAAGATGCCACTTAAGTTTCAGGAAAACAAACTTACTGTTAAACCACCACCCACCAGCCTCAAAAGCAGTAAAAAACACATATGCTAAGATAAAGTTTAAAGTATATTTATATATCCCTAACATAAATAATCTCTCGCAAGACCCAACCCACCCCCCCCAAAACCCCAACAAATGTCCGTGAAAACTAAGTCCAAAAAAGTAGAAAACCCAACTCCAAATTCCCACCCACAGAAGTCTTTAAAAAAGGGGAAAGGGACAATCTCCTCCTACTGCTGGCTGCTGTTGACTTTTCGGGCCAGGTCGGCATGTTCCTTGCGGAGGGTCTCGAGCAGGGTTTTGGTATTGAGGAGCTCCTGCTCGAGGTAGGACACCCTGAGGGAAAGGCGGTGCATCCTTTTTTGCAACCGCTGTGGGGGGCAGCTGATTTTTTTGCTACTCGGCGGTGGCGGGTGGCTGCGGTACCCCGGCTCCGTACCGCTGGAGACCTGCTGCGCTGACTGGCTGACCCAGGGAGCGCGGTGGAGGATGCAGGTGTCGCCGTGGATGTTGTTGACGTACTCTGCGTGTCCTCCTCCTCCTGGGCCACCAGCTGCCGATATTCGGCGACAGTGGCCTCCAGCCTCCGTTGCCGGGCCCTTTCAGCCAGCTCCTTCCATGTTGGTTTGGAAGGAGCATCTATATGAAGAAAGAAAGACATAGTCTGTGACCAATGCTCTTTAAGATTAGCACAAAATGATTCAGCAGAAAGTTGTGTCACAGTAGCACTAGCAACTTGCAAGCGCAGTACATAACTATTGTGGCCAGTATCTATCTAACCTCCCACTCATCCTTGCTCTAACATTAGTGGGAGTTTAAGGAATCAATTCTACGAGCACTATGGACTCACTCCATTAGAGTCGACTATGACAGTACACCAGTCTTATTCTTCTTCTTCTCTCTTGTTTAGCAAAATTGGTACATTAACTTCTGCAAGCCGGCATAATGCCAGCGCAGTCAACTTGCACCCGAGAAAAACAGGCGCCCGCCATGATGAGTGAGACAGACTTGTGTTACTGTACCAGTCCAGTACATGCAGGTGGTGATGCTCTTACTTTTCTATTATGGGTGGCACTGAGAATACTCTGTTACAAGGGCTACTGCTTAATTATTTGAACTTTCACCCTACTTACAATGAATACTAGAAAAGGAAAATGAAGAAGATAAATAATCTGATTATCTATCACTGCACATGGTATGTATTTGCTTACATATGGGATGACTTTAGGTGCTTTGCTTTTTATTGAGTAAACAGTGATACATCCACACATGAATGACCGAGTTCTACTAAACTTATTAACAGAGGTAGTGAGTGGCCATCGTAACAGCCGGATATATGCTGTGCTTGCAATACAAACTACTGCTACTATTCATGGTAGTATTCGGACAAAAAACTTCTTTTCCTTGCCTTTCCTACACTGGGACGGACGTGCGGGTGCAATGTTACATGCTCTTCAAAGTAACGCTTATTTCATCCAGTGACCGCCTACTCTCTCTAGATACACATATGCTATCTAAGAGTCAGATAGTACCACGATCCAGGCATCCATCCATTCAAACTATATGTCAATCATTCTTCTTCATATCTCTCATCTGGACAAACCTTACGTTTTCTCACGGGGAGCACACTATGCAGTCTGCAATCTCAATAAGTAAGGAATAAAAGAGCTAATCACTGCCCGCCACTACAGTGGCAACCCGCACAGCAGTTTGGTCCGGCACTTGCACCGCCTCCTCCACCTCCGCGCTTGGCCCAGCACCAGATGTTCCACCTACAAAGTACATTTAAGAATGTTATATGTCATAGACATACACCACTCACTAGTATTTTGTCTAGGAATGAAGAAATGTGAATACAGAAACCAATCTAATAATTTGTGACTGTCTACTCTAAAGTAAAAATGTCAATTTTTCCAGGGAAGGGTGTTGTCTTGCTGCACTTTTTGGCACAACTGATGAATGCTTGCTTTTTAACACGCACCATTTTTCTCTTAACAGACAGAAGCTTCACTTTTAAGAACAAATCATCATCACTAGGACGGAGGGACCAATGATTCAGCACCAAAAAGAAAAATTAAAGTTCAAACCAGATGAGGGCTCGGCTCGCCCACAATAAATGTGTGAAATAAATCACTATAAGCACTTTTCCATTTTAATTCAACCGTTTATGTTTTATGACAAGCTTGATTTTAATAAATATTTTTAATTTTAATAAAGCTTTAAAACTTAAATAGACTCTGTCGTTTTTGGTCAAGAGTGAATGAGCAAAAGGTTTTGCAATTTGCAAGCATGAGTCCGTGCCTCTGACACTTCTGGACTCTGACTCTGTACTCTTGTCCTGCGTTGGATAATCATCATTGGGGATCAATCATCGATGAATTCGGGAGCTAAATGACTCTGCCACACTATCTAGTCAGTAAGGAGATTGGGGGTTCTTCAGAGCCTGATATCACTGAGGTATGTGGAAAGTCTACCTGCGCCTATTATAATTGATAAACAATGCACTATTTAGTGTCCATAGTTCTGTTTGTGCAGATTTGTCCCTGCAACAGTAGTAGTATGGATTGTCCTCCTATCCAAACCAAAAGTAAAGTAGTATCTTATTCTTTCTTGGTGGTCATTCACCTTTTTATTGTTGGTAATTGTCAAAGCATAAACATTTAGAAGACTTGAATAGACATTATGGACAATCCCAGAGGACTGCACTCAGTGCATAGAGCTATTGCTGACCAGAATGGGAGTTTCGTTTAACACCTTTTGCCAAATGTGCAATCTTAGTTAGCTACACAGACAGACTAATAAGAATAATCTAGTAATACCACAGGGAGTCATAGTCGAGGCAGGATAAGAATTTAGATACAGTCTACAAGAAGATCAAAGACGATTTAGAAAAAATCGAATGAGGAACGCTAGGAAAAAATAGGTACTCTATATTAAAATTAAAACTTACCGGGGCCAGCAAAGGAGCCCTCGCCTGACCGATCCTGGCCTTGTTCAGCAGCAGCAGCCTCCTCCAATGTCCTCTTGCCCCTGGGGGGAGCTGATGTACAACATGAAAGAAAGAAAGACCCGAAAACATGGATGATTGTTGTCAACCAAATCAAACATTTCAAAAGAACAATAACAAAATATTTTGGCGAAATAGCAAATAGACAACTATTCCACGGGATATATTGACCTATCTCATGTGGTCTACTACGATATTAGTATTGCTTGATTTGCGGAACGTCGACTTGGAAAGTTATGTAACTCACTAAACAAACTACTAAAAAGGTTCGCCTAGGACTGGCAGGCAGCAGTCCGCAGCACGCGAAGTGACTGACAAACTCCATTGTGATTGCAGATCAGCGACAACACTAAAAATGTTCCTACTACATTAACCAGTCATTAAAAAACTCAAACTATCAATCCACCACCACTATTTCTTCTTATTGCCAGGTGTAAAAAGGAAGGGCTGGACTTGAGTCTGTAGGGGCAGATTTACAAGCCTCTTGCGGCTTTTTTGCTCCATTGTTGCGTGACTTTTGTGATGCAGCGGCAGAACAAAAGAGGCTCCATGGTGCGGCGTATATTAACAACGTGACGCATATGGGAGATGCATCACGTTGTAAAGCCCTGGGCCATCAGGGGGCATTCCGGCGCAAGGGAGGGCGTTCCTGCGCAGGAACGCATCCTAAAAGTGGCTGAGGGAAATCTACAAGATTTCAATCAGTCACTTTTAGGACAATGATGCGTGACTCAAACCCTGCGCCTGCTTGAAGCAGACGTACGGCTTGACGCAGCATTGGGAGATAGGGCACCCCAGAGCATTGCTGGAGCTGCGCCATCGTTGCGACGCAACTCCAGCAATGCGCTGCTTTTACGGCACAGATGCGTAACGCTTCGGTGACGTTTTGGGCCCATGGTGCGCCACATTGTAAATACGGCTTACCATGGGTGGTGGTGGCGTGGCGCACAATTACTGGCACATCCCTGCTAGTTTTCAGGGATGCGCCGGTAATTAAAAATCTGACCCTTAGTGTCTAGCATTACGCAGTTCTTTAAACTACACTCATATATAATTTCTCAGGCCATTGAAATGAACACAAAATCGAAAACAAATAAGCATAGTAGCAACGCTACTGAGAAGGAAAGCAGTGCACCTGAAATGCACAGAAAATTTTGAAATATAATTTACCTACAATGTAATCAGCAGCATTATTGCTCTTGGTAAAAAACAAAAATTTGCAATATAATAACACACAGAGCAGGAAAAAACAGAGTAGTGAAGACATAGCTACTACTACTCACCAAGCGCGGGGATCTAGAGGGCCGAGCAGGTCGATCAAGTCGCGTTCCCGGTCCAGGAGATCCGTCCAACGGTGGGTGGCCTGGTTGTAGGTGCGCCGGACCAGAGAGTGTTGGTACATGGCCCGGCACACCTTCTCCCACTGCTTCTGGCGCTCCCGGATCCCGTAGCCGCTAGCGATCTTGCCGCCTGCCATGATGGTCCTGGGGAGGCGGCGCTGGACATAAAAAACTAGTGCGGCCACCTCCTCCGCGATAAAGATCTCCCGGGCTGTGACTGTCTCCCCCCTCAAACGCCCGCACGGGAGCCGGGCACGGGGTGCGGGACCCTTCCCCTTATCAGGCTGCTTCCCGGCTCCCTTTACCATGGTCTGGGCAGAAAGGAAGGTAAATAAGAAATACGAAATAGAATAGGGAAGAAGAAAAGAAAAGAGTTTAACAAAGTAGTTTAAAATTAACCAAAAGTAGCAGAAAACACAAAAATATAGAGCTAGAAAAATAGAGGGATAGATAATCAGTAAAATAGATTAAAAAAAACTTCAAACAAGCAAAGGATGGCAGAGATTGACAGAGGATACAGAAAGCATGCCCAGAACCATAGCAATGAATGAGAAACAAGATGGCCGCGCCCGTTCACGACCGTGTGGGTAAGTTCGCGCAAGATTTCCCTCGCGATTACATGCGAACTTGTATTAGCGAGCCACACACTTTGCGAGATTACACATAGCGGTTGGAATCGGAAATATGTCATGCAAACAAGAAGGCCGCGCCGGTGAACGACCGTGAGAGTAAATACGCGCCGTTGCGCTACAAGCGGCTCGGTAAAACGCACAAACCCTTGCGAACTAACACGCCGCCAAAAAAACAAAACGCATATTCGCACGAATTCACGGCTTCCGAATTCAATCTCGTGCAAATTTGCAACCCGCGAATCCCACGAATTTGCAGAAAAATGATTTTTGCAGAACTGAAAGCACTCAGCAGGTACAAAAGTTCAACCTCATCATTAGTAACCATTCCCTGTAGTGCTTCCTGAGGGCCCCCTCCAGAGTTCAGTTGCCTACTTGCAACTATTCTTTGAGCCTGCTCTGACCCTCAAAGCAGGCTCAGAGAATAGCTACAAGTAGGCCACAAAGGTCCTGTGAAAAAAAATTGCACTGCAACAGAAAGCGATTACAGATAAGGAAGCAGGTGCCAGACTCAGTGACACATTAATCAACCCCAAATTAATTCATGTCAGTTGAAGCAGGGCAGGTGTGCTTTTCCCCCCATAATCTACAGTGATGAACCAGAGGGTGGGAGTGATGTACCAGAGGGTGGCATGGGTGAACCAGAGGGTGGCAGTGGTGAAACAGAGGGTGCTGTGATGAACCAGACGTAGAAACAACATAGTCGTGACTGTTGCGACCCGACAAATAAGTTCACGTTTGCGAACTGGTACAAAACCCTTGCGAACTGGCAGAAACCCTTGCGAACACAAAAAAAAGAAAAAATCAGCAAAATCACGAGAGTTCGCAGATTTTGCGGATTGCGAAATTCTGAATACGCAAATTCACGAACCGCAAATTCGCAAAATTCGCCCATGCTTAGTGTTATCTAACAATGAGATTGGTCTATAATTCATAGGGTCAGACCTGTCTCCTTTCTTATAAATGGGGACTATTATACTAGTACCCCCTCATTGTAGCTTGAGGTAGGCTATTAAAAACATTCACCAATATCGGGGCCCAGAGATCAGGTTTCCATTTAATAAGGTCAATGGGCAGCCCGTCTGGACCGGGAGCTTTATTTCCTAGACTTTGGGCAATTGCCTCCTCCACTTCTCCCAGAATTATCTTTAGATTGCTAGTCACCTCGAGTGTATCGAGGGTCAGATTATTTAATGGTGTTGCATACATTTTTGAAAAGTGGGATTCCCAGGAGCTACTGGCAATGGTACAACTAATTGGGGTGAGTTGTTGGCCCATATTCCGAAGTTCTTTTACTGCAGGCCAGAATAAGTTGCTTGATTTCCCTCCAGCAGTTTCAGCCAGGGCCTCCCAGCGTTCACCCAATAGTGTGGCTCTCCGTTTATCTAACGCTAGTTTGTATGCTTTCCTTGCTGCACTAACATTCGCCCTGACTCTGGGGATCTCTGAAAGGGCCTTGCGTAGATTTCTATTCGCCACAGAACAGCTGTTGTCGAACCACCTAGGGTCTTTGGGGCCCTGGGCTGCTGGTGCTGTCAACAAATTTCTGACTGTGGAGCATATTGTACTAAAATATGTAATAATTACCTGACCACTAGTTGTGGAATCTACACAGCAATCTATTGATCTCTGTTCTTCTCTTAGTAGGGACGTGGTAATTCCCTCTTTATCTATGCCTTTCCATATCAACCTCAATTTATCTGTAGTTACACTTATATCCTTTGCTCCTTGCATCATACTAAAGATGAGTCAGGGTTCTAATTTCATAGTTACAGTTACGGGATTATGGTCCCCAAAGTCTGATGCTATTTTGTCAGTTGTTACTATACGGTCTGCCATACCAGGAGAAACAAAAATAAAATCAATAGTTGAGGTGCTAGCTAGTCCTCCATGCGTAGGGGCCTGCTGCGACAGGGCTTTTTGACCAAAGTACATTATATTACTCAAAATATGCTCGTCTAGCATGACTCTCAATTCTTGGCCCCTTTGATTAGCTAAGTCCCCCTTTCTTAAATCTGCCTGCCGTATATTCTTTAAGAGCTGAGCATTGAAGTCGCCACCCAATATAATCTCTAATCCGTTACTTTTGCCCCAAGTATCCTTTAATTTAGAGATAAATTTAGAAAGTGCTAGGAAATTCCTATTTGGAACTGAAATAAAATTGTTGTTATTAAAATTTATTAAAGCAAAGGAAACTTTCGGAATTGTGGGGGCTGTAGCCCCCCCACTCGGCAGCCACTCGATGTCAGAGAGCAGCGGCGAGAGGGACTAACAGTCGTGGATGGTGCCGGTTCTGCGCTTCCTGCACGATGTACCCAACAAGGAAATAGTCACTGGCAGCAAGATTGTCAAGGTGAGTTCAGGGCGATTTGAAAACAAAATATCAACATTATAATTGTAGGTATTTGTATGTAATTGTATTAAGCATTATTGTACTATCAAATAAAAGTTACATTAAATAAAGTTTACATTGTTGTTTAAAATTACTTGATGAAACTTAACAAGCTAAAACATACATTCATACATTTATTAAGTTCACAAAATATTTTTAACAATACACAACTTTAAAGACAACTATCAGTGAATAAGAAATGTATTTTAATATTGCACTATAAGTTACAGTAACTGCATTTTACAAACATAAATACATCTTAAACATTATTATTATTATTATTATTAAATTAGTTTTGCAACGCGCGCAGCTACCCAACAAGGGTTTCCCGGTGCCTAGCACACAACATGTACATATAATAATAATAATAATTTATAATGAAATATACAGTAAAGCATAAACATATACATGTCTAAAAAAATTCTCAATGTACCAACCATTAAAATAATATTTGACAAAGTGTAACAAAAATCAGTATTTTTTAAATGTTTTAAAACATATAAAACAAAATAGAAAAATAATTAACATAGAAAAATAATGTATGCACATACATAATTTTAAATATGCTCAAAATATCTTAAACAACTTTCAGTAAGATCTAGTAACCTAACACCAGTTCAGAGTAATTGAAAAATGAACAAATACAAAATGAAATATACTATTCTAACTACAGCCATACAAACATTGAGGAAAATGTATATTTTTTCTAGGGTGGGGTGGGGCGTGTTAAATTTACTAACAAACATTGGGGAAAGTGCATACATTGGGGAGGAGATCATATCTACCATTTTAACAGCAGCCAGTTAGGATATGTTATCTGTAAAGCGCACTATCACCTGCACAGTGGTTCTGGTGCTCCAGGCTAACACATATTGAAGAAATCGCATACATAATGGGGGCAGAGCATCTGATTGACTATTCCAACTCCATTCTAACAGTCATACATTCGGGCAGGAGTGGAATTTACTATTGTAACTTCAGTCCAACAGACATAGTGAATGTGCATGTGGTTCTGGTGCTCCAGGCTAACACATATTGAAGAAATCGCATACTTAATGGGGGAAGAGCATCTGATTTACTATTCCAACTCCATTCTAACAGTCATACATTCGGGCAGGAGTGGAATTTACTATTGTAACTTCAGTCCAACAGACATAGTGAATGTGCATATGTTGGGGTGGGGGCTAATGTACGATTCTAACTCCAAACTAATTAACATTGGAGTAAATGTTTAGAGGGATGGTGGATTTACTACTCTAACTCCATTCTGACAAATTTGAGGTAAAATACATACATTAGGAAGCATGGAGGGTTCAGATTTACTTTTCTAACTACAGTCTAATAAACATACATGAGCGGTAGATTTACTATTCAAACTCCATTCTAACAAACTTTAACAACAGTGCACACATTAGGTTGCAGTAGGGGCAGGATCAAAATTACTATTCTATCTCCAGTCTAAACATCAAAGGGGAAAATATATGCATTGGGCAGGGTCAGATTTACTGTTCTAACTTGAGTCCAATAAATATTGGGGCTGTTTGCTATACATTTTTGGGGCAGATTTAGTCTAATTCTATTCTAACAATTATTGGTAAAATGCAAAGACTATACAATGGTCATATTGTCTAATCTAACTTCAATCCATCCAAGAAGTATCAAGCAAAATGCATACATTGGGAGTGGGGGTCAGATTTACTATTCCATCTCTGGTGATGCCTTTGTGCGCTTTGAAGTAAAGAACTTTTAAGAGTAATAGCTATCTGCTTCCTAGTCCTCTTTTCCTAATGATGATGTCTAGTAAGTCAGCTAGTGTATGAAATTGGCGTATTAGTTGAGGATGGTGGCAATCATCATCTCAAATAATAGCCACAGCACCTTTCAGGTGAACCACTAAAGTTCAGGTCACTAAATAGACCTGAGCTCAACCCCTTGGTAGCTATGCCCCACAACAGACAGACTTATCTTAGAGGCAATCTGTAAAGGTTTCATTCAGTCTTAAAAGACAAAACATAACACAAGAAAAATCCAAACCCTTTTAGAAAAAACAAAGTTTGTTTAAAGAAATAAAATTACATCAAAACAACAAAAATCCTTTGATTTTCTTTGTAAGCACATTCTTTAGTGTAATTCATACATTTGCAGACCTTGTTCCTGATGCACCCCGAGAAAATTGCAGCTTAATAACTACTTGCTGCCTCTCCATTCCATACCCCTTTTTCTCTTAACTGACTCCTTAGTCCTAAACCCTCCCAACATCCCCAAACTAGTCCACCCTAATCCCACCCTTTGTCCAAGGTAAAGAATCACCTCCCTCCCTGCTGTCGCTGACAGGACAGCTGACGAGAGCACCAAAACACCCTGAGATCCGCCCCACGACCCCAATACACAGTGATTCTAGTTTCTCAAAAAAGTCTGCTGGGAGAGTGTGTGAAAAACAGAGAAAGAAGAAGAAAAGGAAAAAGTAAAAACATATCAATCATTCGATCACCGGGGGAATCGCTGTAAAAACAGAGAAATAAAGAAGGGGTATACCCAAAACCAGCTTTGTTAATATATCAGTGCATTGCATAGTGTTGGTATGACCCCACAAGAACCCACGAGTATCCTTTTGTTCCCCTCATAAACAATACTTTTTTATATCTTTAGAGAAAAAAAGAAAGAAGGGAAAGCAAAGTTATTGAGTTTCTTGTTGCCACTTTGTCAGAGCCTGTTGAGCAGCTTGCTCTGTGTACACCAATTGAACTTGGCCATTTTTGATGATTTTTAGACGGTCCTGCTCTTGTAGAAAGACCTGTGCCCCTGCAGATTTTAAAGGGTCTATAAACTGGTGCACTTTCCAACGTCCATCCATTGTGTTCTTACAGAGATCTGGCCTGCAGAAAATTGAGTGAGAACCCACTCTAATAGGGACAGTAGGACAAGCTGGGATGGACACTGCTTGTCGTAAGTGAAAGTTTCCAAAATAGACAAGAAAAGGCCGAAAAAAACGACCTGCAGGGCTGTTGAGAACAGATGGTAATCTATGTATCCGTTGAACTTGGCTGACCCAGTCCCAGTCATCTAGAACAAGGAATGCTCTTTTAAGTAGTTGTACTATATTTGCGCGAGGGTCAGCGCCTTCTTTGTTTTCAGGTACACCAAACAGGTGAATGTTATTACATCTTTGCATATTTTCTAAGTCTTTGATTTTGCTTTGCAAGGCAATTAGCTGCTTTTCATGTGAATCGGAGATCTTAGTGGCCTTCATTGTATGATCCTCTGTGTCTGCTACTCGTTGTTGCAGCTCTGTGATATCCGTTGTTAATGCGGCTACTTTGTAATTTACCTCAGCAATTGATCGCCGAACTGTCTGCTTTAGCCTGCAAGTAATATTCCTGGGCTTCTTCTCTATGAACCTGTAGTGCCTGTAATATTGCTCCAATAAGAGAACAAAACGATTGCCAATATTGAGACTATCTGTTCAACTGTTCAAGATCATTTCATGAAAGAACATTCAACCTAAAGACAAAAAAGAAAAACAAGGTCCCTTTAACACAGCCACATGTATGTTTGAACAACCAATGTATTATGTGTTTACAAATTTATATGAATCCAATTTTACAGGGCAAATGATTTCCAAAATACACAAAACTTTTTTAAGTGTGCAGGGACCAGGTTGGTCTGCGCGTTTCGAACCCCCTCTGGTTTTAGGGTTCTCCTCAGGACCAATAACTATCTACAAAAAACGAGAAAACAAAACAAAATAATTTAGACTAACTCAACTGGTGCCTGACCTATGGCCTTAGGTCTAATAGACAACCCCCTTGTCGCTATCCTACCTTCAGTTCTCCAGCTTGTGACTACAATCCATATATGTTAAAATCCATGTGTCAAACATAGACAACACTGTAAGAAGAAGTTCTTCTTTTTTGTCTTTAGGTTGAATGTTGGCATGAATGTGATATGAATGTGTAATTGGCCAAATGTATGGTGTTGTGATTGTTGTAGCGTGCCTTCACTATTTTTCTCTTACAAATGTGTGTTTATTTATTTGTACTGAAATGCACAACTAAAAATGTTGTCCTTTGAAAAAATAATTGAAAAATTAAACGTTTATTGAATAATGCACATT
The DNA here is from genome assembly GCF_964263255.1 of Lissotriton vulgaris. Lineage (NCBI taxonomy): Eukaryota > Metazoa > Chordata > Amphibia > Caudata > Salamandridae > Lissotriton > Lissotriton vulgaris. The sequence goes on along the minus strand of NW_028249862.1, from coordinate 1,240,791 downwards.
GGACTAAATTGCAATTCTTAAAGCATAAGTTCATGTTTTCTTTCATGAAATGATCTTGAACAGTTGAACAGTTAGTCTCAGTATTGGCAATCGTTTTGTTCTCTTATTGTATTGGCTCAGCCTTGCTGAGAGAGAGCCAGGACCCATAATTGTTTTGAGATGTAATATTGCTCCGGCAGAAGACTTCAGCGAGCCAGCAGGTGGAACATTCGGTTGAGCTTCAGCCTGGAATGGAGCTGAAAGAGACGGAGGAGAAGAAGAAATTGCTAGGTGTCTGAGGATGCTATCTGATGCTGATTCTGAGGCAGATACCAGTAACAAGCTTGAGTCTTAATATAATGATGTAGAGCCAGAGCCTGCCCCTGGCCCCAAAGTTAGGCCAACAGCAAGACTAGGGCTAGAACCAAGACCAGAGCCAAAAAGTCTCGAAATCAGACTAACAGTCTGGCCCCTCTGATGCCGGGCTAGGTTTCAGGACAAAAATACAGCTTTATAGTGGGTCAAGGGACTACAGCACACAACAACACAGCGATTATGGCCTTCGATTATGCTAATCAAACAAGGAGCAACTTAGGCATGATACTTTTAGATGCAGAAAAGGCCTTTGATCACGTAGCATGGTGATGTCTCTGGTTTACTCTTGCAACGTATGGAATCACTGGCTGATTCCTCACGTGGATTCGAGCCTTATACTGCAAACCGCCGGCCAAATTGAGCTATTTAGATATTCAATCTGCACCATTGCTTATACACAGAGGGAAAAGGCAGGGGTGCCCTCTGTCTCTACTTTTGTTTACACTATATATTGAGCCCTTCATACGGACACTGATGATTAAGGAAAGTATCACACCCTTATGCTCCGGAACATGTGTGCTCAAGGTAACTGTCTACGCAGACGACATTGCGGTTTTTACAGCTGACCCAGCTGTTTCTCTAGAAACAATTTTGTACGAGGCCAAAACCTTTGGGTCATGTTCTGGGTATAAATTAAACCCTAGTAAGACACAGGTGATGGAATAAAAATCATTCAGAAGTAAATTGACGATCTCATGCAAATAGATGAGGGTATTTTTGAGACTTCTTCCTTCCTGAAGCCGAAGATATGGAGTGCTCCTAAGATAGTTTGTTCATGACTTATTGAATTACATGTCTTTTTTATCAGAACACAAAATTACTTAGCTCATGCTAAAAGGAGGGTCTGCTGGAGTAAAAATCATGCTTTCGCATTGTTTTGCGTAAGTTAGCATTCGCTGCGCCATTTTGTTTACAGGTGCCATTTTGTATTATGATCGAAACCAATCCTTTTCCACTTCTGAGAAACTGCTTTCCCTAAGATATGTTTCTTCAGAGTTGAGTTTTGCTACACTAATGAATACACTGTTCTTATTAGCGCATACCTTTCCTTTTAGATTTAGGCCTTCTCCCACTTGTCTAGTGGCGGGCACGGACTGAATGACCTTGACTGATAGATATTGTGTGCCTGGCCCAAGAATCAAAACTTACTCCTTTGTAATGTGTGGTCCAGCTGCATCTCTTTGGAAAATTCCATGGTGGGCGTGCTTACATTGGTTTCGAAATGTACATATTGTATCGTTATGCTTGCTGATGTCAGTCTCTCTGCAGCACTCCTAGTGACTTGGCAGACAGGGCTCCTCTCTGAGTGTCCTTTTAATAAAATACTATTGATTTGTATTCTCCACTGTCTCACCAACTCTTCATTTGGTATGGAAAGCTGAGATGTGGTCGTGAGTAACCCGGGTGACCCTAATCGGCTCACTTCCTTCAGTTGGCGCCAGAAAAGGGACTCCTTCACGTGAGTGACCCATCCACTTCCACGGACGGGGGGTGGTCGAGGCCATCGTTGGGTCAGATGAACGTGAACGGATTAGGATTCCCTGCACGAAGAGTTCCTGGTACTCGCAGCTGCCCCTTCTGTCCCGCCGGACGGAGCCTCGCCCAGTGATCATCCTGATTAGAGTCCTGATCGATAAAACACTTGGTTCTGACGGTTTGATCTGAAGAGTTGGCAGTGGAGAATAACTTTGTTTGACCTGCATATATCAGGTGAGTTTGTTTTGGTTCTTTGTGGATATGGTATCGTTTTGGTTTGTATTTGGTACGGTCTAAGGACCATTTTTGGGATAAAAACAGTTTCAATTGTTTTGCTAGCCATAAAATAGTGAACTTGTTTTCTTTTCAGAATGCCTAGTTTAAGTGAGCTGTTTCCTTTGTGTTGTCGTTGTTGTTCTACTAATGCTCTACTAATTCTCAATTGGAAGAAAGTCAGACGGCGCCTCCAGAAGGCACTCCGAATTTTGATATGGAAGCAAAGCATGGTCTTGGCCCTATTATGTTTAGTACATTGTGGCACAAATATACGTGGGACAATGTCGAGTTACAATGGCCCTTGACAGGTACTCTCTATGAACAAAAGATTGAGTATTTACAAGAACAGTTGTTTAAGAAACAAAGTAGGCAGTCTATGTTTGATTCCCTCAGGACATGGCAGAAAGCCGCTAGGCAGAAGCGATTGAAGGCAGAGAAGGAAGCTCGTAGAGGAAGAATGTAGACATTAACTCAGAAAACGGTTGCCTATGATAGGGAGAAACAAGAAAAAAGGTGTTGAATGTGAGGATAAAGATGATATTTTTGTGGAAGAATTGCTAGACACCCGACCCTGGGCTCCATATGCCGCACAAAGAATATATATCACTGTTCTGGTGCCTCGCAGCCACCCGTAACAGTTGCATCAATAGTTTCTGCCTCTGTATCTACTGTTGTTGTTTCAACAGCTGTGGCTTCAGCTCCTCCTCCTCTTACTTCTGTTGCTTTGCCATCTGTGGCAACTACGACTGTTAGTAATCCTGCTGCCCCTTTTGTCTCCACATCCCTTTCGCCAGCACTTTCTCTTGCGACGCAACCATCGGCGGCGTTAGTGCCTGTGACGCCGGTTGCTTCTCCTACTATGGGTTTACATCCTCTGACACTAATAAGTATCAGGACACCGGTACGTGGATTTGGGGATAGGGACTGGATGAAATTTAAGCAGCGTATGGGACCGTTAGTGCGATCTGATGTGGGAGAAGACGAGAAACAGGTAATAGCTAATCAGGCTGCCCAGTGGGCCCGTAATTCCATTTATAGTGTAGTGGACGTCTGGGCGACTATGAGAGATTTTGAGCCTTTCATATAGCATGCCCTTAAACACACGTGTGCAACTTTAATTGATCTTTCCAAAAAGGTTAATGTCAACAAAGAAGAGATCCAGAAGCTAAAGAATAGTGAAAAAGACTTTAGAGATAAGTTGGAATCTCTTGAAAGCAGTGCAAGAAGGAACAATATACAAATCTTAAATGTTCCTGAGGGCCTTGAGGGGGAGGATATAAAGGGTTTTGTGATACACCTTTTAAAAGAATTCAACATGGAAACTGACCAACGTAACTTAGAAGAAGACATTCAAAGAGTTCATCGCGATCCATTCGTGAGATACCCAGAAAAAAAAAACAAGAAGGATTCTCGTAAATTTTAAATCATATACTTTAAAAGAAAGAATTCTTGCTGGGGCCCTCAAAGCAGGAACCTACCAAAAAGATGAATGGTCCTTTCGCATAAGGTCAGACATCTCACGTGCCACTTAGGATAGACAATGGGAATTGGGCAAATTTATTCGGGGTGGAGGGAGGGGTTCACCTGCAGAAAGGAAAAGTCACAAAAAAATGAAAGCATAAACGCATTGGGTGTGGGAGCATGTGGGGAAAAAAATTCCCCTTTTGTTAATTTCAGACGAGAACTTTTTCTCAAATATTCACGTCTTCAAGTTTGATTAGAATAACCAGGTCTTTCAGTATCTCTTTTAAAAATATTTTAATACTCTATGGCTGGCTGGGATAGGCCTAGGCTCATAAGGATTCTATCTTGGAATTTTAATGGCCTTAGGGTTCCGCTCATCGACACAGGTGTAGTTTTTATCCAGGAATCACACCTTGTTAAGGAAGAATGGCGTGAGATCTTAAAGGGCCAACAACGGATTGAGCATTGTGTATGCACTTCACTGTCTTGTACAGTTAAAGGGGTTGCCCTTCTCTTCAAACAATCTACTCAAGCTCTACTGGGGGAGTGTGTGATGGACCTTTGAGGTAGATGAGTAATTGCTAAGGCTAAAATTTACGGTGTTTGGTTGGCACTTGTTGGATACTATGGCTCAAACCTAGACGACCCCACACCTTTATGTACTCTATTTCTGCACTTAGTGAATATTAATGAGCCAATCAAATTGGGAGGTGACTTCAATGTCTTCTTGGACCCAGTACAAGAAACAACCTCTAGAAAGGCAGCTGCAGGAACCCCTAACATGAGAAGGGTCCTGAAACAACTGTTAATCGATACAGGTCTTAGTGACATCTGGAAATTCATGAGCTCTAGAGATGGGACCCAGGGTGGAAATTTTGCTTTCCACAATAAGAAGTATGGACATCGTTCCAGGATTGATGTTTTTCTCGTTGACTTAGCTATTAGTAAAAATACCAGGAAAGTTGCACATATCCCTGAGCATTTATCGGATCACTCAGCGGTTTCTCTCAAGATTAGTTTTAGAGATAAAGCCCTTAAACCGTATCTTGCTTTCAGATCCTTTGGTAGTGGATAATCTGAAAAAAGCTAGAAACTAGTTTTTTACTTTTAGTCTCGATTCAGCCCCTCTAAACACTGTATGGGATGCATATAAGGTTTTTCTTATAGGTATTCTCTCTAGCCTAAGTTCAACACAAAACAAAAGGGTTAGGGAGTGTTCTGACCGACTTTTTCGGCCCTCTTTGGAGGGAGAATGATGGAAGATGACTCCAGCCTATTACCCTTTTAGTACAGGGAGTAGGACTATAAACAGGACTTATCCATAAGGCACAGTAGTGCATTTTCGTACCCTTTTCCTTAGATCAGGGCTTATAAACTTAAGTTAGGGAATAGATTCATTAGTATTAGTGATGATCCGTTCTTTTGCAAGAGTGTTAGTATACCTTCTATGGAGTTATGCTTATTTTGGGCCTTGTAGGCCTCAAACGGGATAGACTCCATCTTGCTTTCTGCCCGGCAGCTTGAGAGGCTTTCTAGGTCAAGTGTAATGTTTTAGTTTCGAGGTGTTGTTCGCTTGGAGAGAACCAGCTCAGGCTGGCCCTTATCGAAAGACTGTATTTTTCTCCACTCCGAAGACACAACTTCAGGCCGGCCGGCTGGGAACGTGTCCTTGGTACGGGGAGGTACAAGAATTTGGTGGGCGGCAGGTTACTGGCCGTAACTTTCCATGAAGGGACAGGCTTCGATATTAGCGAAAGTGTTAGGCAATGAGTCAGTCAGTCCGTAGGCGGCAGCTAGCCGCTAGCATCTATGCCATTAATTATTTCCAGGCAGACAGTCGCCATTTTGAAGTCCGAGAAAGATCATGAAACTGAGACTCTCTGAGAAAGACTGAAGGAGAAGGAGAAGTAGCGCAGAGCGATCAGAGACAGAGAGAGACAGCAGCTAATAACGAGAGAGGTTCCAGTGACTTGGAGGGACGCAGAGGAGATCGAGCATAGCGGTGCAGACGTGTACTCGTGACTGCTGAGGTGTGATTCCGAGATGAGCCAAGACACAGACGAGAAGGGAACCTAGATGACTGCCGAACCCCGACTTCACGTTAATAAGGTGACCTCCGCCCTTTCCCTTATAGTGTGCACAATCTAACCTTTTACTTTTCTTTACAGAATATATGCTATCGTATAGTATTGTGTTTATAATCATTGTAATAAAAATACCCCAGTTCTTAGTGAACCAACATGTGCCTTGTATTCTTGTTCAATCAGGGTAACCTGGTCTTCTAGTCAGACATTGTTTGCATGAACGGATGCGAATCCCGATCAGGTAAGAGGTGACTGAGCAATGAGGGAGAGAGGGAACGTTTGATGCCAAGAGCAGAAGGTATATATATCAACTTGGAAAACCATACTAAATTATATTGTTGTAGTATTATCCTGAGTAGACAATGAGAGATTTCTTCCATAGGTGTTCATAGGAAAGTGATCGTCGTTGGTACGCGGCGTTAATGAGAGCACCGGGGGGATACAGTATATAGGTCCGCCGGATTGTGGATCGTGTTGTGAATGAGAGCACCGGGGGGATACGGTGTATAGGTCCGCCGGATTGTGGATCGTGTGTGAATGAGAGCACCGGGGGGACACGGTGTGTAGGTCCGCCGGATTGTGGACTGGATGTGAGAGAGAGAGAGCACTGGGACTGCAGGCCCGTGTGTAGGCACGCCGGATTGTGTGTCGAGTGAGCACTGAGGGAGATCAGTGTGTAAGGGTACATAATCAGACCTGCCCCAGGGTAGATTAGTCTGGGCCTAAGTGGCCGCGAGACTAGCTGGTATGAATAGGATATTGTAGAAAATCTATGCATGTTTATTGCTATTTGCCCCATCCTTAGGTACGAGATGTACATACATATATCTTGTTTTAAAGACTCACCCTGCTGTGGTTCCCGCATTCACGCACCAAATAATCTTTTCCCCGCAGCACCAACCCCCATGATCCCTCCACAGGGGATTCTGGGACCTGTAGTTTTCCCGGACGCAGGGGACGCTACACAGGTGTGCTGCTTCAAGTTTTTCCTGTGGGAGGTGCAGGCTCATCACATTGGGCTTAAGAGAGAGGCGGGACCTACAGCAGAGTGTTTATTCTTGTGGAGGCTTTGGGCGCTGACGAAGGCACAACAACAGCCAGAAATGCATCCGCCACTTTCCAGAATAAAGCCTCCAAAAGTTATCCCCTTGGGTCTCTGCTCTCTTTTTTCTTGGAAGGAGTGTTTCCTGCACATTTTACGCGTCAACCTGAGACGCCTACAGAGAACCCCGCCTCACTCTGGGATCGGACATCACAGGCTTGGGCTGTTTTCAGTCCGTTTTCTTCACCAGAGTTATTTGGTTGGTCCCAATCCCGCCCCGGAGTACAGGAGGATAACCGGCAGTTGCGAGGTAATTCCAACCTCGCGGTGGGCTGCAGGCACTGACCTCACCGCCCCTGCTCAATGGACACCTGTAATCTGGGGCTGAGGCGTACGAAGGGGAGCTGAGGAGGCTCTGTTGTGGACAAATCAGCCGAAAAAACGGAGCAGGACATTTTGCTTTGTTTTAAAGACTCACCCTGCTGTGGTTCCCGCATTCACGCACCAAATAATCTTTTCCCCGCAGCACCAACCCCCATGATCCCTCCACAGGGGATTCTGGGACCTGTAGTTTTCCCGGACGCAGGGGACGCTACACAGGTGTGCTGCTTCAAGTTTTTCCTGTGGGAGGTGCAGGCTCATCACATTGGGCTTAAGAGAGAGGCGGGACCTACAGCAGAGTGTTTATTCTTGTGGAGGCTTTGGGCGCTGACGAAGGCACAACAACAGCCAGAAATGCATCCGCCACTTTCCAGAATAAAGCCTCCAAAAGTTATCCCCTTGGGTCTCTGCTCTCTTTTTTCTTGGAAGGAGTGTTTCCTGCACATTTTACGCGTCAACCTGAGACGCCTACAGAGAACCCCGCCTCACTCTGGGATCGGACATCACAGGCTTGGGCTGTTTTCAGTCCGTTTTCTTCACCAGAGTTATTTGGTTGGTCCCAATCCCGCCCCGGAGTACAGGAGGATAACCGGCAGTTGCGAGGTAATTCCAACCTCGCGGTGGGCTGCAGGCACTGACCTCACCGCCCCTGCTCAATGGACACCTGTAATCTGGGGCTGAGGCGTACGAAGGGGAGCTGAGGAGGCTCTGTTGTGGACAAATCAGCCGAAAAAACGGAGCAGGACATTTTGCTTTGTTTTAAAGACTCACCCTGCTGTGGTTCCCGCATTCACGCACCAAATAATCTTTTCCCCGCAGCACCAACCCCCATGATCCCTCCACAGGGGATTCTGGGACCTGTAGTTTTCCCGGACGCAGGGGACGCTACACAGGTGTGCTGCTTCAAGTTTTTCCTGTGGGAGGTGCAGGCTCATCACATTGGGCTTAAGAGAGAGGCGGGACCTACAGCAGAGTGTTTATTCTTGTGGAGGCTTTGGGCGCTGACGAAGGCACAACAACAGCCAGAAATGCATCCGCCACTTTCCAGAATAAAGCCTCCAAAAGTTATCCCCTTGGGTCTCTGCTCTCTTTTTTCTTGGAAGGAGTGTTTCCTGCACATTTTACGCGTCAACCTGAGACGCCTACAGAGAACCCCGCCTCACTCTGGGATCGGACATCACAGGCTTGGGCTGTTTTCAGTCCGTTTTCTTCACCAGAGTTATTTGGTTGGTCCCAATCCCGCCCCGGAGTACAGGAGGATAACCGGCAGTTGCGAGGTAATTCCAACCTCGCGGTGGGCTGCAGGCACTGACCTCACCGCCCCTGCTCAATGGACACCTGTAATCTGGGGCTGAGGCGTACGAAGGGGAGCTGAGGAGGCTCTGTTGTGGACAAATCAGCCGAAAAAACGGAGCAGGACATTTTGCTTTGTTTTAAAGACTCACCCTGCTGTGGTTCCCGCATTCACGCACCAAATAATCTTTTCCCCGCAGCACCAACCCCCATGATCCCTCCACAGGGGATTCTGGGACCTGTAGTTTTCCCGGACGCAGGGGACGCTACACAGGTGTGCTGCTTCAAGTTTTTCCTGTGGGAGGTGCAGGCTCATCACATTGGGCTTAAGAGAGAGGCGGGACCTACAGCAGAGTGTTTATTCTTGTGGAGGCTTTGGGCGCTGACGAAGGCACAACAACAGCCAGAAATGCATCCGCCACTTTCCAGAATAAAGCCTCCAAAAGTTATCCCCTTGGGTCTCTGCTCTCTTTTTTCTTGGAAGGAGTGTTTCCTGCACATTTTACGCGTCAACCTGAGACGCCTACAGAGAACCCCGCCTCACTCTGGGATCGGACATCACAGGCTTGGGCTGTTTTCAGTCCGTTTTCTTCACCAGAGTTATTTGGTTGGTCCCAATCCCGCCCCGGAGTACAGGAGGATAACCGGCAGTTGCGAGGTAATTCCAACCTCGCGGTGGGCTGCAGGCACTGACCTCACCGCCCCTGCTCAATGGACACCTGTAATCTGGGGCTGAGGCGTACGAAGGGGAGCTGAGGAGGCTCTGTTGTGGACAAATCAGCCGAAAAAACGGAGCAGGACATTTTGCTTTGTTTTAAAGACTCACCCTGCTGTGGTTCCCGCATTCACGCACCAAATAATCTTTTCCCCGCAGCACCAACCCCCATGATCCCTCCACAGGGGATTCTGGGACCTGTAGTTTTCCCGGACGCAGGGGACGCTACACAGGTGTGCTGCTTCAAGTTTTTTCCTGTGGGAGGTGCAGGCTCATCACATTGGGCTTAAGAGAGAGGCGGGACCTACAGCAGAGTGTTTATTCTTGTGGAGGCTTTGGGCGCTGACGAAGGCACAACAACAGCCAGAAATGCATCCGCCACTTTCCAGAATAAAGCCTCCAAAAGTTATCCCCTTGGGTCTCTGCTCTCTTTTTTCTTGGAAGGAGTGTTTCCTATACATATATCTATACCCATTGTAAATATGTTCTAAGGAGGGAGGTGATTACGTTCCGACTGGGTTAGAGGGGCTCCTAGGAGCTGATTCCATCTGGTCCGAAAATCCGGTCGTTACAGGGAGGAAATCAACACTCTTGAAGCTTCTATTAATACCTTCCAATGCTCCTTGGCACTGGCCCTTAGCCCTGCCATCAAAACCCAAATAGAAAGTGATTTGATATTGGCAAATAGAAAAATCGAGGCTAACCTTAATACAAAACCAAGCTCCTATAATAAGGAAGCATAAAAACAGCTTCTTTAAGGCAGTATCACCAGCAAGTGAGCTATTTAAGTACAAAGCTCAATCGGCCAACTTGTATGGGGCAGAACTGTGGGGCCATGTAGTCAGAGACTCGTTTTCAGTGTAGGAAAACAGCTTTTTTAGACAACTTCTAGCTGTGCCAGGTTGCACTCCTTTAATTCCTTTATTTTGGGATTTAAATATACAACGCTCTGACGATCACGCTTCCCTACGCCCGCTGCTTTATTGGGTTCGTCTGTGGTCCACTGACGAGTTAGTGGACTATAGAGCAGCACTAAAGGAAATGCTAGAATGAGCTGGTTATTGCACATTGAAAAATGGTTTTTAAAACTAGGCCTATATAGTTTTTGGACTGATCCTGATTCTCTTACCTATTGTTCAAAAAAGTTACTGAAGGTACGGTACTGGGAACATATTCACAGTCGCCCCCTTCAAAACTCAAAAATCTGGAAATTGACACTTAAATTCCTTGATGTTAAAACCGAATGTAAATTTGAATGTTTCATGGACGAAATTTTACCTTTAATGGCAAAGTCACTGTATTTAAAGTACAGTTATGGCATTTTACAATTAAAAATGAGTACTTCAAAGTGGGCGTGTAATATAAATCCTATGAGTAAATGTGATACTGATCTTTGTGAACTATGTAATATGGGCATCAAGGAGGATGAGGCCCATGTCTTATTTATATGCTCTGCATACCTGCAAGCGAGCAGGAAGTGGATTAAGCCTATTTGCCTTCTTCTGGGCTTCCGGAAAATCAAAGAAGGGGAAAGAGCATTTAAAGGGGACACCTCACAGACCATAGTATTTAGTCTGAGTAGGTTCCTTTTTGCAGTGGCAATGGTTAGGAAGAAAAAAGGTCTAAAAATGTAGTAGTACTAATAGGATCTGTACCAAATCACAGTGCTAAACAAAATGTATTGACACTGCAGTTACCTTTATATATTCAAGTCCCAATTGTCCCTTGTAAAATTGTTCCAGACATTTTTAGATCCAAACTTTTACTAACTGTACTTTATAATGTTGTCTCTTGGTATCCGTCAAAACATTTTTTCTTAAAAATATTTATTGTATTAGTTTATTTTTTAACTATGTATTACCTCGATCGATGGATTTATACTGTAAGAATTCTTAATTCTCCCAAAAACCTGGTCCCTTTATTAGTTAACTCTTTTATATATACAAATGTTTAAGTATGTATGTATGTCCTAAACAGATTCTCTTTGGAATACCAGCATATGATGTATATGATGATGCTTTAATATAGTATTGTACTCTTTTATGGTTACTTAACCGAAATAAGGAATTAATGATGATGATGATATTGGCAAAATCTAAACTGGCTGACTATTTGGAGGCCAGAGTAAGACGAAAATGGAAAGCCAGCAGACTATCTCACTATGAGTTTGGGGAGGTGTACGGGAAACTTCTAGCTTGGAAGATCAAAGCCAACCAGTCTAGGAATTTTATTAAAGATCTAAAAAAATGGCAAATTTCAGGTAATACAATCTCTGAGGACTGCAAGATTGAAAACACATTTGTACAGTTTTTCCAAGATCTATACACATAGGATACGGTTGTAAGTGAGGAGCAACTAGGGGCGTTTCTTCAGGATCTTGAGATTCCATCCCTTAGGGGAGCCCTAAAAGACAATCTAAACAACCCTATCAGTATTGAGGAAGTTTATAAAGCCACAAGTAGTTTAAAAAAAGGGAAAGCCTCAGGCCCAGATGCTTTTCCTAACAAAATGTATATGCTATTAAAAGAAGAACTACCTCAGATCTTGCTTAGACTTTTTAACTCAGCCTTTATTTCTAACCAAGAATTACCACCCTCGGGTTTTAGCCACCATAACTATCCTTCTCAAACCCAATAAAAATCTGAGGGTTTGCGAGTCGTATAAACCTATCTCATTTCTTAATAGTGACTATAAGATTTATACTCAGATACTTACTAAGCGATTAGATGTGATAGTAGGGTCTTTGATACATACGGACCAAAAAGGCTTTATAAAGGGGAGGTAGTAACATGATTTGACGCATGAGTTACTCAGCGCTATTGATCTGGCTATGGAGTATGGTAATCCTTTGATGGTTATGACATTCAATGCCACAAAGGCTTTTGATAGGGTCAGTTGGCCATTTTATATGAGGTGATCCAAAGATTTAATTTAGGAGAAACCTTTCTATCTGCTGTCAAAGCTCTCTATAAAAATCCCTCAGCTAGTAGTGTTGGTAAATGGCCTTTAGCCCCGCTCCTTTTTAATCTCTACATTCAGCCGCTGGCTTTAAAACTGAGAGCATGTAGGAATGTTTCTCCCTTTGTATGCAATGGTTGGGAGAAAAAGATCGGGCTACGTGCCGATGATCTGATGATTTTTACATGTCATTTACCTCCATCCTTGCCAGCAATTTGGGAAATACTAGAGAGTTTTGGCAAGATTTCTGGGTATGCCGTGAATCAACCAAAAACTGTGATTATATGCAATGGAAATCCCATTGCCCATGTGATCTAATTAGAGAAAGCACACAATATTTAGGAATCCAACTTGTTCAAAATCTGGAGAACATAGCAAAAGTGAACTTTGATAGTGTAACATCTAAAGTGCGGAAACAGCTTCAGAACTGAGAAGCCCTTCCTTTAACATTTTTAGGTAGATCTAATCTTCTAAAAATGTCCATTCTCCCTAACTACTTTTTGTTTAACACAATTCCTTTAGAATTTAGAAAAGAGTGGTTTAAGAAGGTGCAAGGGGAATTTGCCAGTTTTATCTGGGGAAACAAAAAGCCTAGAATTGCTTGGAGAAAACACAGAGAGGAAAAGGAAAGTGGTGGCATTGCTAGTCTGGACCTTCTTCAGTACTATCAGACTTTTCACTTGAAAGCTTTTAGACAGTTGCTGAGGGATAACCCTGAACTGTCACTCCTCTTTCGATCTCTCACACTCTGCCCACTAGGCCAATCCAGTTTCTTCCTTTTTAAATTTGGGGACCCTAAGTATTTTTAAAAAAAAAAGTGAGGCTTAAGGTTCTTCAGGGCGCATGTAGGACTTAGTACCAAATAAGAACATAATTGCAGATACCATATTTTAGTTATTATGCACCCATTTGGAATTCACCAGGCATGCTAGCCTGCCTTCAAGACTCACTTGCTATTTCTTTAAAGGTGTGTGGAACTCTTAGCTGATGTCAACTTTTAGAAGACATGGTACTAATTTCTTGGCAACGCATGCAGGAGATTTCTGAGGGGTCGGTGTCAAAATTCAAATATCAGCTAATGAGTTGGGCAAAAGCGCCAAGGTAAGGTGGAAAGGGAAATCAATTTTGGAATCTAAGATCTATTCACGCCCTCCTCTGCGGAAAGACGTATCAGAATGGTATTGGATGTTGATACAGGCCATGGAAGAAGTACAAGTTTTACTGGTTGCGACAGGGAGGAGGGAATGGCAGGCTCACGACCTCGATCTGCTACGGCAAATATCTCTATCTTACCTATGGTCATACGTGAAGTCTGCACCACTTAGGAAAAATCACCTTTTTACTGTTCATAAGGCTTACTGGATGCCCTGGAGACTTTCTAAATTCGGGGAGCCGGAGGTGAAGAAGTGCTCAAAGTGCGGCGAGGTCAATGCAGACGAAGCTCATGTGTTCTGGTAGTGTCCCTCTAACCAGACCTTCTGGCAGAAAGTGGGTATGACGTTATCAGGAATTTTGGGTCAAGAAATCAAGGTGAGCTTGGCATTAGTAATTTTTGGGGTGATACCGGATGAGGAGGGTAACAGGACTTCTTCCAGAGAACATAAAGCTCGTATTTTTATATTAGTCCTCCTGGCACGCAGAGAATTATGCATTAAATGGATTTTACTTAACCCTCCACTTGAGATAGAATGGGTTGGCTTAATACAATGAGTAGCAAGTTTAGATCGATGGGATAATTTGTATAAAATAGCATGTCATTGATTTGTGATATTTCTTTATTCCTTTCATATTCTTTTCCTATTTTCCATGTTTAATCTTTGTTTCTTTCTTCTCTTTTTGTTACGTTGCACACCTGGTCCAAAGATTAATAATTGGATATACAGGTTCTTTTTCTTTGAAGGGGATTGCTAAATTCTTTTAGCACCCTGATCTGTGGTTCAATCCTACAGTACCTGTATAATGGAGTCTGATGTTAGGCGGTAACATGCAAGGGACCCAGGATGTTTTACATCGCTCCCTTCGGGGAGTGACCGGGACTCTCCCTCTTTTTTCAGTTGAGGCCGACTGAACTCATTTTGACTCTCAACGTTGACAAATGAGTACCTAAAAAACTCAAAAAACTTTAATTAGTCTTTGGCAGCAGTGTTTTAAAGTGTAAGCACCTCAAATGCTATATGATATTAGAGATGGGGTGAATGTCAGTGCATTGAGGCCAGGTCGGGTTTTTTCTAATGTTGCGACAATAATAGGGGGAGGATTACATGAGAAAAGTCCCAGGTCAGTGTCTCAGTTTCCTATGAGAGAGGTTCATCCCATATATCACCTGAGATACCCGAATTAACAGTTGGTCGCGGCAATGTTACTCGAGTGGCAGTGGCAGCCAGGTTTCAGGAGCATTGGGTTTATACTCAGTGGAAAAGAAGTCAAGTATTTTCTCTTGAGATTCATTTACCTGACCCTAGATAAAATCCTACTGCATATTATAAAGATTTGACTGAAGCTACTTCTTCCACTGTAATAACTCTTGCTGATATTGAAATGTTTTTTGGTTTACTGGTTCCGGTTGATATCTGGAGGCAGGTGCACACGCAAGATCATGTTGTGGAATTGGAAGGTACATGGGATCAAATTAAAGCATGGGACCGGGAGAGAAAGCCAGGTGACAAGCCTCGGGTGGAAATTTTGGCATTGCCAGGCTGCATTATTACCTATATGCATTCTCTTATTCTGCCGAGAAAGGTAGATTGGGATTAATTATCGGCTTGTCGACAAATGAAAGATGAGAGTGCATCAGATTTTTTTATTTGGTTTGAAGATACGTTTTTGGATTACAGTGGGCAGGATTTGTCTATTGAGGGGGGTGTTTGGTTGTTTGTTAATAGATTTGTTTTTAATTTGCTTCCTGAAATTGCGACTCTATTGCAGGCCTCTGAAAGTACTTGGTCCACATCCTCACCGTCTGTTATTATGAATATGGCACAATATTATGAACATAGGGATAATTAGGAAAAAGAGAGGACAGAGAAAAGGCACAAGGATTTAAAGACAAAGGTGTTGTTACATCAGGCTTTTAGGGGAAATGGTAGAGGATGTGGTGGTCCTGCCCGACAACTTCCGCGCACTAGTAGGAAGCTGAATACTACGCCCTTGGGACCGAATCAATTGCGTACTGTAAGGAGGAGGGACATTGGCATAGCGAGTGTCCTGTGCTTTTGCAAAAGGTAGCAGTCCCTAGAGGACGGTGTTTTTGTAGATGGGGTTGTATAGCTGGTGGGGCTGATAGGGCTCAGAACGCTGCAGCCCCACAGGGTCATTCTGATAATAATTATTTTGATGACCCTCGGGATGGACAGTACTAACATGATGACTGTCATATGAATGAAGTGGCAGGAATGTCTTATAGCTAGGATAGCCAGGCACAGAGTGGTGGACCAGTACAAACACTTGTAGACCAGCGTGGTCCTTATGTAACAGTGGAACTGCAAGGTTCGACTAAGGAATTTTTGGTGCGCACCGGTGTGATGGAAAGTTCTGTTTCTCGAAATATGGTCCCTGGGGCAGCTCTGTCTGGCAATAATAATGTTTCAGTAGGTTTTTCTAGTGTACCGGTTGTAAGCCCCATTTCAAAATGCCTTGCGTTGACCATTGGTCCTTTGACTGTGGATTCGACATTCCTGCTGACATCTAATTGTGGTGAAAATTTGATAGGTTTGGATTTGTTGAAGAAACTGCATGCTATGATTTATTGTTCTCTGGCAGGTGTCTATATGACAATGGCTCAAGATGTAGTGCACGCTGAACAGTGTTTGTTCAAAAATGCTCCCATTCTTGTTGAACTTAAAGACGTGCCACCCACTTTGTTGGCGACAGGTGATACAGATGTGGGACTGTTGCAGATACCACCAGTCTCAATACAGGTTAAGGAAAGTGCTATTTTTCCTCATATCTGTCAGTATAAAATACCGCAGGCAAGTGAGTGAGCCTCATTGCAAAGTATACAGGACTTGATTAAGAAAGGAGTGGTTGCGGAGACAACAGCTAATATTTGTAATTGCCCTATTCTTAACATTTTTAAACCGACGCCCTCCGGTTCTCTTGATGAGCATGAAGATGTTTATTGTTTTGTGATTGATTTGCACAAAGTTAATAACATTGTGGTCCCCCATTTTCTAGTGGTCCCTGACATTACCACTCTTTTGACAATGATTATTTCTTCTGCTACAGTCTTTTCTGTCATTGATTTGAAAAATGTGTTTTTCAGTATTCCTATTCACTCAGATAGCAGATATCTGTTTGGGTTTACCTTAACTGGTAGGAGCTTTAGCTTCTGTCAAGCCCCTCAGGGCTAAACAGAGAGTCAGACCATTTATGGTCAGGCCCTGAAAGGTCAATTGGATTCCCTTTCACTTCCCACAGGTAATGTATTGGTGCGGTATGTTGATGACCTCCTTATCGCTTCTAATACTGAGCAGGGTTGTAGAAATAGTACTGTTAAACCGTTATTGCATTTAACTCAACATGATCATAAGGTGTCCCTTTCTAAATTTCAGAATTGCCGACAGGAGGTCACCTACTTAGGTCATGTGCTGTCGAAGAAGGGTAGGAGATTTACCCCGGAGCACATCAGTACTATTGTTAAAATACCCATCCCACAGACTCAGAAAGATGTGCGCGGATTCATCGGTATCACTTCCTACTGTCTGCAGTGGATACCTAACTACTCCTTACTAATTAAACCCTTGCTTGCACTAACCACTAATGACGTGCATGAGCCCGTGCCTTTAACGCCTGAATGTCAGCAGTCTTCTGAGCAATTGAAAACTACGCTTTGTTCAGCTCCAGTACTCAGCACTCCTGATTATAACAAGTTGTTTGTGTTGTACATCCATTTGTTTGTGTTTTACATCCATTAGATGCCTGATTACACGCTTTCTGTTTTAACACAAAAGTTGGGAGATAAGCAATGGCTGTGTGCTTATTTCTCTCCTGTTCTTGACCCTGTTGCAAGAGCCTCGGAGTTGTCTAATAACAGTCACGGCTGTGGCAGTCTCAATAAGACAGTCGGCTGGACTCGTACTTGCTACTAACTTCTCAGTTATGGTACCCCATGCTGTGGATACACTTTTGAACAAAACAAAGGCACAGCACCTCACCAGTTCACGTCTGGATGGCTATGAATTAACATTGTTTGCTAAACATATCACGATCAAAAGATGTGCCACTCTGAACCCAGCCATGTTACGGCTCCTCCCTTCTGAGAGTGATGAGATTGATGAACATGACTGTATCTTCCGGACGGAAGAAGAGACGAAAGGACGGGTAGACCTGACTGATGGTCCCTTATCCGACCCACAAGAGAACTATATGTCGATGGTTGTTGCTTTAAATTACCAGATGGCACCACGACTGCTGCATATGCTATCACTATGCTGCGTACAGTAGTTGAGACATCATGAGTTCCCTATCAATCGGCCCAGGCTGCTGAGCTTGTTGCCTTAATACGAGCTTGCAAATTGAGTGACGGACTGGTTGTCAATATCTATACTGACAGCCAGTACGTCTTTGAAGTCGCACATAACTTTGGGCGACTCTGGGCAGAGAGAGGGTTCCTTACTTCGCATGGCACCAAGATACAGCATGGGCACCTCATATTGAGGCTTTTGTCTGCTTTTACGCTCCCTAAGAGATTGGCTATAGTAAAGTGTAGTGCTCATCAGAAAGCCACTGACGATGTAGGTAGGGGAAATGCTTTTGCTGATCAGACAGCTAAGGAAACAGCTCAAACTAAAATGAAAAGATTGTTTGTAGCAGGACCCGCTAGGTGGGTGCCTGAAGTTACCATGTTCGAGGATACACTTGATAATGTGGAGGAGATACAAAGTGAGGCCATAATGGAGGAATTAGCAATTTGGCAAGAAAGTACAGCACAATGGAACAATGAGGGTTGTTGGATTGACAAGTCAGGGAGGCAGAGATGGATGTTGCCAGATGCATATGTTCTTCCTGTAGTCACGATGGCCCATGGTCCAGCTCACATTATTGGTGCTAAGGGTATTTGCAAGTTATTAGACTCTGTGTAGCAGATTGAAAACATTTCAAAGACAGCTGCAGATTTAGTGAAGTATTGCATGATGCACAATCTTGGAAAGGGTACCCCTACACCACGCGGTAATTTTGCACCACCCACCTTCCCTTTTGAGGTCCTCCAGATGTACTATATTGAGTTAGATAGGTGCAATAATTTGAAGTACATTTTAGTGGTTGTTTGCGCCCTCAGTAAATGGGCTGAGGCTTATCCTACTAAAGATAATACAGCCGTAACAACTGCAAAGGTACTCCTGAAGGAGTTCATTCCTTGTTTCGGCTTGCCCTGTTTGAGCTGGAGTGATAACGGAAGTCATAAAGAAATAAAAAAAAGGTTCATGCTGCCAATCATCCGCAATCAGCAGTTTTGGTTGAGAAGTACAATGGTACTCTCAAACTGAAATTGGCAAAAAGTCAGGAGACTACGGGGTTACAGTGCCCAGATGGTTTACCATTGGCTCTTTTGTCAACAAGAACAACAGCACATTCTAGGACAGCGTACAAGGTCGTGCTTTGGTGCCCGGAAAATGTCTGGGGCATTACACGCCCTCAGCGATTTTTAGATATTGAGTATGCATTGCTGATAGGTTACCTTTGCCTGCTAACTAAAAATTGGCGCTCTATTCACCAATAGGTCCAAGAGTCCCTACCCGCTACACCAGAGGGGCCTGGACACGATATCCAGCCTGGGGATTATGTTTTGATGCGCAATTTTCAGTGAAAGAAGAGTTTGGAGCCGCGATGGAAGGGACCGGAACAGGGCCTCTTAGCAACACGTACTGCAGTTAAGGTTGCCGGACGTAAGAACTGGATCTACACGACTCATTGTTGCAGAATCCATCTGCCTCTGCTCTATGATCAGTGGACGAAGGATGGAGTAGGGGGCTCTGAGTGTGAGGCAGTGCCCCGATTTGTCCCCTTCAGTGATGCAAGGCTGACCTGGACCAAAACAGATGAGGAAATGTTGAAGTGTTGAATGCAGCAGTACCTCCGGAAAAAAGGGCAATCCAGGAGCCTTTTTTTGTTTTATACTTCTGTGCCTGGAGTTACTAGGTACAATTTGCGACCTCTGCAGAGAAACAGTGCACCAAAGGAGAAGTCAGGTTAGGTAGGGATGGACTGTGTAAGGTACGATGTACTTTGCTATAGAACCAATGGAACTAGTTCCTGGCGTAAGGCTGCTCCAACGACAATACCTGCCGCTGCCTCCTACTTGGACCCCGCTGTGAGCAGCTGGTCTGTGGAAGAGTCTCTGTGTGATGTAAATTCAGTGTAATTCACTGACTCATGTAAACAGGTGGTGGTGATAGCCTAAGCGGTGTCTATACCCGCTGTACACAGCTGCTATGTGAAGTTAGACCCAGTGTAAGGTGTATTACATGGTTACAATGGGTGCAAGAGCGTTTATGGTATTAATACTCCGGCACGTGCTGTCTTTACATGGTGAGGGTGTACATGGGATATATACCCCGGTTTCATTTTCTTCTACACACTGGGGGGAGTGAGAGTTTCACGTTGTTTATAGACTCGGTGTGCTTGTATCTAGTGGAGAGGGGATCCAAATGCTGTTTCAACCCTGGCGTGAAGCTGTGAATGCGGAGTTGCTTCCCTCTAACAGTGCGCGTTCTTTGGTACAAACAATTCTGCTGTCCCGTGTAAAAGGCAGCTCTTTGCGGTTCGATGTTTAAGCCACTGAGCACAGGGGGATTCTGTAGACACTGCCCGCAGTCTGGTAAGAAGGGGTAAAAAAAAAAACCTTGTTAACAAGTGAACGATCTTTTTAAAGACCTGTGAAGTACTCGGGTGCGGCTGGCAGCTCAAAAACTGTCTGCGTGTGTGTATACCTGGGGAGCTGTCTCAGCCCGGGCTGACACACAGGACGGGTGGGGGGGAGGGTGGCAGTGCTCTTACATAACAACCAAGTGCATGTGTACATTGTCAACTGTCGCAGGGGTCTGAAAACCTCACTAGCTGCTGGTACTTCCGTTAGGATTTGGCACCTCCAGAGCAGGCCAGTCAATAGACATGCTGTGGTGGTTGGACAAGGCTTGAGGATTGTATCGACTGAGAAGGCTGATGTCAGAATACTCTCAGCATGAAGATGCAAGCAAAGAGGTGAGAATGACCTAGCCCTTCAGGAGAGATTGTTTGCCCTGCCCCAGTACCTTTGTCCACTGCAGTGAAGGTAGCTGGCTGCTTCACTAGTACTTTGATGGTGAATGGATGGACATTACTCAGTGCCGCACAGCTCTTTCGATACATTGTACATAGCGACTTCCTTAATACAATGTCAGTGATGGACTGATATCTTAGTACATTGCTGAGCGCTCACTACATTCAGTGCTGAGCAGTGTCCTCAGTACCTTGTCAGAGCTGGCCAGTGTTGTCAGAACCTTATCAAAGCTGGGCAGCTCTTCAAGTACATTGCTCAGAGCTGGTCAGCGTTCTTAGTACCCTATATAAGTACTGGGGAGTTCTGTTGGGACTCTGGGTGTAGGTGGATACCCCTCCCACTAAAGCTCTGCGCGATCGTTCATATTTCTCTTGATGCGAGAATTTCCAAACACAGAATTAGTAGCTACTTCTTCCTCTCTTACAACAAGTACATTCACAGAGGTGCGTGGGTCCCGCTATGAAGCAGTTGCGACTTGCTGGTTCTGAGGGAGGCGCGTTGGAGGGTCTGTGTCTGGGTTCTGGTGTTTTATTGGCAGTAGTGAGACAGAGCAGGCGGGGTGCACCCACAGCTGAATGGGGTACGAGTGCTGGACTAGCAGAAGCACTGAAGGCCAGGAAGCAGGAGCACTAGCAAGGCTTTTACTTGGTCCTAGAACTGGGGTTTCAGGGGCTGGGGAAGGCCAGCAATCCAGTTGGTATGCAGAGACCTATGTGGTGCATGAAATAGAATAGCAAGGGCTGTTGCAGCGTGGGGAAGGGTCGTTGCAGCCCGGGGTAAGGGTTGCATTATTTAGGCCCAGAGTTTTTTGTTAGAAGCCCCCGGGTTGCCAAACACCAAAGGCTCCATAGTTATCCTTCCACTTGTAAAATGTAAATGTGTTTGTATTTATATAGCGCCTTCTACCTAGAGGTCTCGTAGCGCTGTAATCATACCGCTGTGGAACCCTTCCTGGCTTTCCTGTGAGATGTCCACTCCTGGGCACCCCCAAGGTGAAGCCAGGCATCCAAGCGCTGCTGGGGCCGTGGTGGAGATTAAGCAAGCTATTTCCCAGAGTCACAGAGTGGGACCCATGATTAGACTAGGCACCGAGGCGAGAATTATCAGGTCCGGGGAGATTGAGTCCAAGAGCCGCCGAGGCGGGAATTGAACCCTGGTCCCGGGCCAGAGCTCTGCATCACAGTCTGCCGCTCTAACCATTGAGCCACGCTTCTCTCTCCACCCTACACTTCCTGCCCTTTTTTTAAGCAATTTGTTATTCGTTTTCTAGTACAATATAGACTATATTGTACTAGAAAACAAATAAAATTGTCAATTTAAATAAATGTGGAAAAATACTAGCTGTAGTGTTGTCTTTTGCTTGTGGCAAAAATAAATGTGGATAAATACTGAAAAAATGCCCCAAAAAAACATATGGATAAATGCAGACGGAAATGGCAAAAAAATAAATACCATAAAACCGGGAGCCCCAATTATGATCGAAACCAATCCTTTGCCACTTTTGAGAAATGGCCTTCCTTAAGTTATGTATCTTCAGAGCTGAGTTTTGATACACTAATGGATGCACTGTTCTTATTAGTGCATACCTTTCCTTTAAGTTGTAGGCCTTCTCCCACTTGTCTAGTGGCGGGTACGGACAGAATGACCTTGATTGGTAGATGATGTGTGCCTGGCCCCAGAAGCGAAACTTACTCCTTTGTAATTTATGGTCCAGCTGCATCTCTCTGCAAAATTCCATGGTTGGCGTGCCTACATTGGTTTCGAAATGTACATAATGTATTGTTATGCTAGCTGATGTCAGTCCCTCTTCAGCACTCTTAATGACTGGGCAGACAGGGCTCCACACTGAGTGTACTTTGAATAAACTAATATTGGTTTGTATTCTCTACTGTCTGACGACTCTTCATTTAGTGATGAAGGCTGAGAGGTGGTCGTGAGTGACCCGGGTGACTCTAATCTGGTCACTTCCTTCAGTGATCATAAACTTCAAACCTTCTAGACTTATAGCAGGAGTGTGCCAGATAGCAAATTATCTTGGAGTGCGCATTACTTCGAAACTAGGAAACATAATAAATTTGAATTATGATCTTTTGTTACAGGAAGTTACCAAAAAGTTAAAGCAATGGCATAATCTACCTATCTTGAAACAACAAGTCAAGGACTGTAAGTCTTAGACAGAGAACCACTACCTGATGCATTCCACATGAGTGCTTAAACAAATTGTTAGCCAATGACTTTGAGTTACGAAAGACACAATCATTAATAAAGTTATCGAATGCACAGAAGTTTTTTCAAATTTACAAAAAGAAGAACAGAAGAAAAATGCTTTCATTTAGATACGAGTCTTAACTTGTTTTATTCACAGATGAAAACTTCAACTAACTCTTGGGTTAGTTCATGTATTCAGTAATGCATTCTGACGTGGATAACGACTCTCCAGGTGCCGTGACGGCACCTGGACAGTTTTATCTGTGAATAAAACAAGCTGAAGACTCAAATATAAATGAAAGCCTTTTTCTTCTGTTCTTTTTGTAAATTTCAAAAACTTCTGTGTCTTTGATAACTTTGCTAATGATTGTTTTATTCGTAACTCAAAGTTATTGGATAACAATGTGTTAAAGTGCTCATGTGGAGTGCATCAGGTAGTGCGTTCTCTGTCTAAGACTTACAGTCCAATACTTGTTGTTTCAATTATTAAAAGGTGGTAGGGTGAAACCATCAAAGAGGGCGCACACTAACATTCAGTATTTTTGTTTCTATGGTAGATTAGTTTACTATTAGAACATCGAGTGCATCATCGCTGTTGTTCGATTCAATATTCTATCTATCAGCATTATTGGCAGATGCAACATTATAAAGATGTCGATATTTCCCAAAAATGTTTATACTTATTCTGTGCTATTCCTCTAAGAGTACCCAATATATTCTTTAAATAACTATCATAAGCAGCTTCATCTGAGGCTATAAGCGAGCTCGACAAGCGATTAAGTTTATAAAATATCTATACAAACAAAGGGGTCTTCAATTACCTGATTTCAAACTATATTTCAGGGCCTATTTTTTGTGTCGTTTGCATAGCCTTCGCACAAACAAAGACTAAGATTTTAACCACCAGCTTTTACTGGGCCAAGACAGTAGATTTCTTTATCGCAATCTAGATCCAAACTATTACAAACACGTTTGTTTTAAGACAATCAGAGATACTGTCACTGTTTGGCGGGACATTCTCTCTGGCCACTCGCTTCCAATATTCCACAACAGATTCCCTTAATGGGACAACCCATTCTTACCCGGGATCTGTAATGACAGTGTGGCAAAAAGGTGGGCTATACATGGGGTGGAAAGACTTGGTCATCTATACAATATCAACAGCTTTAAAACATTCAAAAGTCTCCAATATACTTTCTCCAACCCTCTGCAATATCATTATAAGTATATGCAAATTAGAGACTTTTTCCTGCGATCACAAAGGCTTGCATCCATACCTGCTTATGAGTCTGACATTAATGCAAGTAATACCTCGTAATCACTCAATCGGCATTGCTTACCAATACTTAACGCAGCACAGAATTGATCCATGCAACCAGCTCGCTTTGAAGTGGAGTCGCACTCTGGGGACAGATATCTACGTTACAGCAATAAATGATGCACTCACAACACTAAGAGAAGCGGTAGCCTCGATCAATCTAAAGCTCCAACATCTTAGGACACTCTGTATGCTATATTACACCCCTGAGAAGATAGTCAGCTGGCTGGAAAACAGAGGTGATCAAGCCCCTGACAATAAAACTAAGGGGCATATTAGCAAGGAGTAGCGATATGTATCGCTAAATGCCTATCGTCGGATAATATTGCAGAGATAACGTGCTATTAGCAACCTTTATCTCCAATGCGATAATATATCTGGCGATAGCAGCTCAATGCGAGAATATCGCTGGAAATCCAGCGATATTCTCGCATTAATGCCAATGGGGTCTTAATGTGATAATCCACACCCCCATTGACTATACAGGTAAGTCAACTTTTTAGCAGGCGTTAGAATCTAGCGATAATCGCCCTTAGCGCAAATTTATTTAACGCTACGCCTGCCTTGCTAATAGACGATATCTGTGTTAGCTAACAGTTTGGGTACGCCCACTTTGCATGTCATTAGCGATAAATATCGCTGACATGCAAAGCGGGCCCCAAACCTGTAGCTATCGCCTATAAGCTGTCGCTAACTGCTGTTAGCGACAGCTTGCTAATAGGGTGATAAAAATATCGCCGCTTTAGCAGGAAAAAGTCCAGCTAAAGCGGTGATATTGCCCTTGCTAATATGCCCCTAAATGTCCCAAATGTGAAGTTTTAGCGGTCAATATCGTGCATATGTTTGCTACAGGCTGCTGATCTGGGCATTTTGGGAGGGCGTTAGTCATGTATGTAAAGATAGACTGGGTGTAGAACTAAGATTTGCCATGCAGGAGATCATGATGGCATTCAAGGCTGATCCTAGCCCTGCACGCCGCACATTTTTCGCTATTATATTAGTCTCTGCTAGGCTCACCATTGCCAGGGCTTGGATTTCCCCCAAACCTAGCAGCACAGAAGAGTGGTTGACTATGTTGGTCGAGATTTGTAAGAGGGAAAAAGCTTTGGCAAAAACCAGAGGTATACGTTCAATGCGGAAATTCCAAATTGTTTGGCATGATGTACTTAAGGATGAATAATGTATTATGATTTTCCTGTTTTGTATGTCTTTTTTCCGATTTGCCGTATTGTTTCATGTAAATTATGAGTGTGAAGCTACCCCTTCTTCCTACTGTAGAATAATTGTATATACTTTGATAATCCCCTTTGCATTAATACAATCATTATTTTTTTAAATTAAAAAACTAGCAAAAATCCAATAAGCAAAACCAGAGTTATGAATTTTTATCTTTCAAGGTGAAAAAAGCACCAAAAAGCAGTCAGCGCTAATCTCAGTCATCTGGTTGTTCTTGATTGGTACGTAGGTGCTAGTGAAGGCCAAACGTGATGGTACCTGGGTCAGATATAGAAGCCAGGTTCGACCTTTTCGGAAGTTTTACCTTTGGATTTAGGAACTGATTTTAAATTCAGAGCAACTGTAATCCGGATTTAGAGATGCCCACCATACCAACGGACATCTCTTTAATTGGCATGAGCCGGAGTCATGGCAGTTCCTGTCAATGGAATGAAAGTGTGCCGTCCGGCTCCGTTAACATGATGGTGCTGTATAGCACACAGTCAATATATTTTTTATTTTCACAAACACTACTCTAAATTAAGACTTTCTTTTTGAAAATAAAAAAAAACCCTGTGTGGGGTGGGTGGGCAATAAAATGTTTCACTTACCACCACGTTTTGGATGGCGGTATGTGGAAGTAAAAACTTGACATTTGGCTATCCACTCTAAATTGGGCGATCGACAACTGGCCAAACTTCCGATGGCTCTTACTCTGTTGGCCCACTGGAGGAGTATCTCAGTGTTAGAAATTGAGTAGCCCCCACACTTACATTCCACCCCCATTTCATTTCGGGAGAGGGGGTACTCTGCTACTGTTTTGATGGAATATCCTCTTTGTCAAACTCTACATTAGGGCCTATGACAGCATCAGAGATGGAGTAGTCTCTATCTTTGACATACTTAGGTTCTGCCCAACTCTCAATGCGGCGTGTGGAACTTCTGTTTGGCAGAGATGGTAGTCCATAACTGTTGAAACAGAGTACCCTCTCCGCCAAGCTCTAAACAAGGCCCATAGTCCCTGGCATGGAAGTCAGAAATCCTTAGGAGGCTGTGGCCAAAGATGTCTGCACATCATCAGACATCTTCTGGATTTGGATCTCAGTAAAGCCATTAACTTTTGGTGCGAAAGCTCAGAGTGGGAGAAATTAGAATTTTGCTCCCCAAGAAGGCACCTCCCAGTCATATACTTCTGACGTGTTTGGCGTCAGTGAAGATTTCTACCTTCTTACTTAGTAAATGTTTTGGAGCTCAGATTCTTTCAGCAAGCCTTCATGAGGATAGATACCTTCTCCGTGAGGTACTGTTGAATCTGATTTCATCGGATTGGCTTGGAAGGTTGTTACCAGTCCTCCAGAGGTCTATGAAGCCAAAATGGTCCGAAGTCCCAGGTTTCAGGAAAAGTTATGAGGAGAACACTATGACATCAGCCAAGGATTCAGGACCTTGGAGACAGCACCTAGAGGTCAAGACTCACTCCAACATTGACCTGCAGCAGCTTCCAGGGCAGGCCCAATTGTAAATGGTCGGCTTGGCATATGCAGAAACGAACTGCCTATTGTGGCTTGTTGTGTCTAATTATTTCTTCTGGGAATAAAAGGTCTAATCTTCTAGGCTCTTCTCAGATCACAGACAGTAGGTCCAACCCTCTTCTTTTCTTCCACAGGTACAGGAAGTATTCTGAGGAGGGAACTGTGGATGCCACTTTTATGTCTGGCACAGCCTGTGGGTGGTGGGGGGGGTGACTCCTGACCCCTTCCTAACCAATAGAGTACAAGCTCCTAAGGGCATCCTTAGAACTCCTGCAGCACATCCTATGTGTCCTAGTGCGAAGAATCCCACAGTGACCCTCTCGACCTAAACCAACGAAGGTTATTTATTTTATTTATTTTTGAGATTTATAGAGCGCACAAATACCCTTGGGTGTCTCGGCGCTGTTGACACCCTTTTCCTCTTGTGTAGAGCAAGTGTGCGCACCCCAGAGGTGCAGCCAGGGAAATGAACAAATCCTCCTCTGCAGTCACTCTAAACCAGTTATGGGGGTACCTCTCTCCCCCTGGGGTTGGTCTTGCCTGACTGAGGGAACAAGTAAGGTTCAGCTAACGTTTGCCTATGGCAGGCTAAGCCTATTTAAAGTTAGTCATGGCATGTTCTAGGGCACAGCCCAGGTGTTCATCTGCCGGAAGAACAGAACAAATCCCCACACCCAAGGCCTTTGTCTAAGCTCTGGGAGTAAGTTAGTACCTCTTCATTCGGGCTATTCAGCTCTTTGGTGACAGTTGGAGCTCATGCAAATGGGCCTCCAGAGGTTTTAGGCAGGGAAAGGATAACTTTCTGAAAATTACTTTTCTAAAATATTTATTACAAATCCAACTCCACCAGTGCATTGGGCTTGTAATACATATTTAAAAAATCCCAAGATGAAATTTGTAGGTGTTTTCTAGCCAGAGAAAACATTATTAAATGTAATATTGTATCCCAATGCTTTCCTATGGAACTGCAAACCTTGCTACAATCAAAATAGCTTTTCAGCCACTTTACTCTAGGGTAATGTTTAACAATAAACTTTGACATGTACTACTTTTGAATACCACGCACCATGGTTTATGAGCAGGAAGAGCTATGTTGGGGCTGGGGGATTTATGAATATTTAAAAGGAAGTTTAGCCCTGTCAATAAGAGTTATTGTTACAAGTTAAATTTGCAGTTTTAAAGCTGCACAGTCAAGATACAATGGTATAGCTGCGCCCATGTTTGCACGTAATGTTTGCACTGTCACTGCAGTGGGTGGCACAATGGGTGCTGCATCCCACTGGTGACATTTGTTTTACAGGTCCTGGGAACACTCTTGTACCATATACTAGGGACTAGTATATAGGTAAGTTAAATATGCCAATCAGGGATATCCCAATTCCATCATGTTGAAATGGGAAGCAGAGGCAGTTTACCACTGCCAGCAAAACAGTCAAGGAGAAAAATATGGCAGTACACATGCTAAAGATGGTAATTTCCAATAGCTAAATATAGTGGGCTGTTTTTGTGAATGACCTTGTGGGATTAGACAGCAAATTTTAAAAATTATCCTGGCATGTATGTGCAGCTGTTTAAATCTTGTAGCATGTGATAAAAAGCGTTTGCAGAGTAGGCTTTAAATGAGCTGCTGCTGATAATGGTATGCCTGCAAGCACATCTTGATGGTTTTAAAGTATATATGTAATAAGAAGGAATTGTTCAGTTTTGGCCATAGCCATAGCAGTGTGGGAAGTGGACACTGATGGGGTGTATAAGCATGGGGGAGGCAGACTGTATGAGAAGCTGGTACTAGTAAAAAGAGTAAAACGTGAACAACTAGTCACTGATGTTCAGTGTGAGCTGCTGCCATTCTGGACTGTGAGGAACAGCTGCTGTAGAATTTAGCAGAGTTTAGTAATGTTTAGCAGTGTGAGGAAGAGTTACTGCTGGGCAGCTTGAGTAGCTAGAATTGATGAGCAGTGAGGAACGTGCACTAGTAAACAGCATGCAGTTTTGCTATTGGTAGACCGTGCCTGAAGCTGGACGGTGGGCTGTGCAAGGTGCATGTACTGGTGGGACATGTGATGAGCAAACACTCATGGTCTGTGTGAATAAAAGCATTGATGATCAGAGCAAGTAGCCCAATCTATGAGCAGTATGATGAGTTGCCAATGGTGAGTATGAAAACAGTCGGCACTGGTGAACAGTGTGAAGACCAGCAACTTGTTGCCAGTGTGAAGAGCTCCTGCTTGTGGGCAGCATGCTGAGCTAGCATTGGTGGACAGTGTGGGGAGGGAAACAACACTTACAACGCAACTTTTACAACACACTACCTTTACAACGAAACTTTTACAACGCAACATCCATTACAACACATGCCATTCCAACGCAACCATTACAACGAATGTCACTACAACACATACCACTACAACGCATGTCATTACAATGCAGTCATTACAACGCATACCATTACAACGCATACCTACACTATTCAACACTTACCCTACTGTTGCCCCCCCTGGAGTTAGAATAGTAATTTTTACCCCTACACTATCCAATACTTACTCTACTGTTGCACCCCCTGGAGTTAAAATAGTAATTTTTACCCCTTCACTATACAACACTTACCCTACTGTTGCACCCCCTGGAGTTAGAATAGTAATTTTTACCCCTACACTATCCAATACTTACCATACATGCACTGTAATGGTATGCGTTGTAATGGTATGTGTTGTAAATGTAGTATGCGTTGTAGTGGAATGCGTTGTAAAGGTAGTTTCAAAGAATTCATTGTAATGGCATGCGTTGTAATGGATGTTGCGGTGTAAAAAATGTGTTGTAAAGGTATGCGTTGTAAAAGTATGCGTTGTAACGACATACATCCGTGTGAGGATCATTCACTGGGTATCAATGCCAGGAGCTTGCATTTGTGGGAAGTGTGATCATCATGCAGCATGAGGAGCTGAATTTTTTGGCAATGTGAAAAGCAGGCATTGGCAGGCAGAGTGAGAAGGAAACACGGATAGGAAGTTTAAGAAGCATGCACATGGACAGTGTGAGAAATGGACACTGGTAAGCAGTCTGAGGAAAGCTCCAAGATGTCTAGTGTGAGAAACTAGCACAAGTGGTAAAAGTGAAGAACTAATAATGATATAGTTGAAGGAGCTACCACTAGATGATCAGGGAAGATCAGTCACTGATGGGCAGTGTGGTAAACTGGCAATAGTATGGGGGACCCTAAAGTTTCTACACCCCAAAATGAACCTCAATAGGACACCCACAATTTGATGAATCAGAGACGGGGTAAAACCTCGATTTCATGAGGCAATGTATCCCCAAGGTAAGGGGCCTGCCATCACATCCAAAATATTAAAAAATACAATCATTCAAGAAAAAGGGCCCACTCAATAACAGCATTCTAGATCTGCAGAATATTTTAAAGGATTTATTCCAAAAATGCAAAAAGCGATAAAAACTCATTGGAAATTTTAGGAAAGTCTCTTCACCGCAGAAGTAAAGAGAGAAGTACACACAAAGCAACCCTTGACCCCCATAATATCACAGTTACTCAACAATTTAGTATAGATATTATCATGAAAAAAACTAACTACTCTTTCCCTGTGTGTCAGTGTATGAGATTCACTCTAGTGGTGGTACTGGTCCCTACAATGGTGGGGAGCACACAGTGTTGTGTAAAATACCCCTCACACACCAACAGGCCCCTTGGTGTCATGCTTCATCATTGGGGTCTTCGCACCCCTCTACGGGATGCGGCGTGCTACGACTCACGACTACGTAGGAGCACTTGAAGTG
The DNA here is from genome assembly GCF_964263255.1 of Lissotriton vulgaris. Lineage (NCBI taxonomy): Eukaryota > Metazoa > Chordata > Amphibia > Caudata > Salamandridae > Lissotriton > Lissotriton vulgaris. The sequence continues at coordinate 1,210,426 of NW_028249862.1, read as the reverse complement.
TACTATGTGTTGGTGTGTGTGAGGGGTTTAGTGTGAGTGGTGAGGTGGTGAAAAAGTAATAGTTAAAAGATACCTGGCTCGTAGGGTAATAATAAACTTTATTAAGCCCCCGGCTGGTATCGTTAAAAAGGTGCAGGGTGGGGTTGTTACTGTGTTTTAAGGTACATCAACCTCAGATAGTGCGTCAACATGTTTCGGAGTGTAAAAACTCCTTCAGGACGAGGGAGTGCGCAATCCTCCTCACCTTACTCACATGTAGTGTAGATGTCAAAGTGATTATTACAAAAATGCTATCTACAAAAAATTAGGTGTAATGTTCCTAATTATGTTTATAATACAGTAGTCTGTTGCGCCCAGTTGGCGATACTAGAACAAGACTTATATATCAAGATTGATATTTGTTAAATGCCATTTCTATTGAGTACAAAAATAAAGAACTTGAAGGTACGTAAAACTCCAGAAATCGGCACATAAAAACAAAAAAAATAATAAGGATTTTTTATTTTCCGTTTATCTTTTTTCAAAGTAATAATCAAAAATCAAAAACGAAATAGACTTCAAATCGCTTTTTTTATCAGCTCTTTTGGTTCGGTTAATAGAGTTCATTTTTCCAAACTCTTTTCTTTGTCTGGGTTCTTTTGTGAAGTTCAAGCTAATTTCACCACAGTAAGGGCCAGATGTAGGTAAATCTTTTTTACCGATTCTAAAATACAGAATTTTACTGATTCAGTATTTTAGAAATGGAAAATGGTATGTAGGTAAAAAATTGGTAAAAATTACCGAAATGGTCAAATTTGGAATCTCAGATTCGGTATTTAACGTATCGGTAAATACCGAATCGGTAAATACCGATTTGGTAATTCCCATTCATCCCTATGGGCCTGGTTGCCCATAGGAATGAATGGGAATTACCGAATCGGTACTTACCGATTCGGTAAATACCGATTCGGTTATTACCGAATCAGAGATATGAAAAACAAGCAATTGAGCTAACAACCACTCACGTGCCCCCACCCCACCCCTCAATCAAGCAACAGAGTAACCAACCAATCCTGTGCATCCACCCCACCCCGCAACCAGGAAGTGGCCACACCCATGCAGGTGCAGACTAACTGAACATCCTGGAGAGCTGTGAGCAACTGACTGGCTGTCCTGAGCTGAGCTGTGCAGAAGTGCAGTATGGATTCACAAGACTCCCAGAGGGAAGGTGCTGACAGGAAAAGAGAACTGATGTTCAGCACAGGTGAACTGCAGGTGTTGGTGGAGGAGGTGGTAAAACACCACACCCAGCTGTTTGTAAGACAGTCTCTGTAGGTAGCAGAGGCTGTGAAGAGGAATACCTGGCTGGGTATTCCGGCTAAGGTGAACGCCATAGGGGTGACAGCAAGAGAAGTGGATGACCTAAAGAAAAGATGGTATGATCTGCGGATCATCACAAAGAAGAAGTTGGCATTACAGAGAAAAGAGGCCAATGTTACAGGTGGTGGAAGGAACAGGGCACCTGCCCTTACGGATATGGAACAGCTAGTGGAGTCCACCCTGAAGCCAGAGAGCATTTTTGGGATTGTTGATGCTGACAACTCAGCCCGAGCTGCATCAAAAAAAGGTAAGTGACATGTCCATAATACCTCCCCTCTTGCCTGTCTCCCTCCCCCAATGTGGCTGTGTGTTCCACGCTCCAGTACAGGCTTTTGCATCCACCAGCAATGCATCATGGGAGTGGTAGTCATTTCAACATACATCAGTCCAGTCATCATGAAAGAATGTCAGGCATACCACACACTACATTTAGAGGCAGTTGAGGACCATGAAATTGTGTGACTGAATTGTGATTTTATATAGAAATACACGGTGAAAGCACCACTAAGCCAATGTCCATATCTGTCCACAGGAGAGTCATCGCGCAAGACTGTGCAGGAGAGGGAGAAGAGGGCACCCCAAAGGGAGAGGAGGGAGGATGGATCCAGGAGTGCAGGGCCCAGCACTGTAACACCTCCAGCACCCAGTACACATGCAGCTGCCACACCAGAGGCAGGCACCATACAACATCCATCATCGCCTCTGCTCTATGACTCTCCACAGCAGGACCCACAAACACATTCTCCATTAGCAGCCTCAGAGGTGTCGGAAGTCAAATTCAAATTCAAAAACTTTATTCGAAATTCACAATTGAAATCATAAAAGCGTACATTTAAAAGGTGCATAACACATAAATTACAAAATGAAGGGGTTGTTACGTTCACCAACAATAAAATCTGCTTATACCAAGAATTATAAAAGAATCTAAAATTCAAATAATTTACAAAGTTCTTTACATTGAATTCCTGAATTTGATCGATAATTTTAAAAAACTCGATACAGCGTGTGCAACAATATTATTTTCTAGCTGTTGTAACCTGATAAAAGCAATTCTACAAGTGCGGTGGCCCCATGCCCTCACAATTGGTTTCAGGAAGGCCGCTCTAGGAGCTGAATAACATTTACAAAAAAGAATACAGTGAATGTTTGATTGGGCGAGGTTTCATCGCAAGGGCAAATAAGCGTCTCCCAGTTATTACGGACTGGAAAGGTGATTAAGCGAAAGAAGGTACCGAACCTAAAGCGGGTCAGTAACATTCTAAAATAACAGTTAAACTAGCTTATAAGATACAGTTTAGGGCTTTTATTGGCTGTAATTTGTTGGTAGTCCATGACTGAGTTTTTCGATTTTTCCATGTTCCATCTTTTATTAGCTAAATAGTCCAGAGCCGTTCTTTTCAGTGACTTTCTTGGGACCACCTCCTTACTAGATGGTCGCGTAAAGTACTCTGGATGGCCGATCTCAGTCATCAAATTTGTAACCCCTTCCAGGCTAATGACGAGCTGGGCTCGTCATGGTGTAGCCTCCTCGCACACTGATGACGAGCCCAGCTCGTCATGAATAAGGGGCTTTTAGAAATCTCAGCATAGAAGGAGAATTCAACTAGCGCGGATGTGGTTAACATGAGCCAGCCATTTAATGTTTCTGGCTCCGTCAAGGGTCAAACAATCAGAGATCAAATTACGGTTTAAAGAAGTCTCCGGAGTGACCCACACCTTGTGCCATAGTAATAATGGCGCGATTTTTATAACATCTGAAATGTACGTTAAGCCCAGTTCAATATGTGTGAGGTAGGTTACTGTTGTTTTAGGGGCCCCAAGCAAGTATCTGAGTTACTGGTTCTCGGTTAGTTAAATTGATGATGCATGCTCGATTACCCAGATTCCTGATCCGTATATGGCCGTGGAAATACATTTGGCCTTGTAAATTAGGGTCAGTTCCTTCAATGGTCTGCCCCCTATTTTTGCTGCAAAGTTGTTTAGGGCTCCTACAGCCCGGGAAAAGGCTACGTTTCTTGCCCTCACGGCAGTATGCCAATTACCTCTCCTATCGAAATGTATTCCTAGATAGGAGTATTGATCAATAGACTCAATCTCCCTGCCCTCGAGGAAAATTGTGCAGGGTATTTTCTTAGAGCCAGGCCCACAAGCCATAGTGAAAGTTTTCTTGATATTTATTTTTAAGCCCTTAACTTTCATGTAATTGGAGAATTTCAGGACGGCCCTCTGTAAGCCTACCTTGGTTCGGGACATAATGGCAGCGTCATCTGCGTAAAGGAGTGTTGGCACCGGCTGCCCCTTGATCGATGGATAGTCAAACTGTGACTCTTTAAGGTGATTATCGATGGAGTTTATATATAAGGTAAAGAGTAGGGGTGCTAATATTCACTCCTGTCTCACACCCCTCCTTATGGGGAACTTGTCCGAGCACTCTCCCTGCATGCCGTACCTTACCCTGGCTCCAGCACCCCTGTATAATTCCTGGATGAATGTAAGAATTTTATTATCAATGCCCAAATCAGAAAGTGTGCACCACAAGTTATTATAGGCCACACAATCGAAAGCTGAACTCAGGTCATCGAAAGTGATGTAGAGATTGCCCTTCTTTGCTTGGGTATACTTTGATAAAACAAGGGCCAGGTTTAGTCCCTGTTCAACTGTGCCTTTTCCTGTTCTAAATCCGTACTGTAGACTGGAAATAATATCACCCTCCTCCGCCCATATTTGTATTCGGTTTAAAATTATGCGGCCTGCTACCTTCATTAATGCGTCTAGAAGGGAAATTGGTAGATAGCAAGTGGGGTCGTTCCTATCTGCTTTTTTAAAGATGGGAACCACTATTGCTTCGGTCCAAGTAGTTATAAAGCCATGTGAGTTTGCGCTGTTCAGAACGTTGGTTAACATGGGGGCCCAAAGATTAATCTCAGTTTTAAAAACATCTATTGGGACCCCGTCCGGGCCCGTAGCTTTTACTGAGGGGCTTTCTTTAATTGCAGCGGTAACCTATTCACAGGTAAAGGTGATTCCCAGCGGGAATACACCCAGGGAGTTGCTATCATGATCCTCTGCCGTTATTACTAATGTAGGATCTACAAGGTCAGAGGGATTTATGTTATCGTAAAGACGTTTAAAATGCTTAACCCAGGTTTCGCCGTTAATGGTGATATCTATCTATTCTGCAGATAGGGGGCATTGACCGCTTTCCAAAAGGCGGTCGTATCCCTGTTTTTTGAAGTATTAATCAGAGCTGACCAGGCCTCTTGCTTTAGGGATTTTTTCCTAGTTTTAACTGCCGTAGAGTATAGCTTTCTGGCTAAGCGGATCTCCATCTGAGATCTCGGGGATATATTCAGTGCCTTTTTTAAAGCTTTAAGTGCTTTAGTGCAGTTGTTATCGAACCAACCATTTGGGCGGTTTGATACGGAGCAGTATTCCCTGGTCAGAAGCCTTTTTATTTCTATTTGTATTTTTAAAAAGGAGCTCAAGATTTTTTTGGGGTTTCTGTAAAGGACAGACAAGTATAGATTTCTTCCCTGGATTTAGATACTAAGGGCTAGATGTAGGTAATTCCCATTTACAGACTCTTAAATACCGAATTTTACCGATTCAGTATTTAAGAGTCTGTAAATGGGAAGGAGGCAGATTTAGGTAATTTCAAAATCTGAATTACCGAATCTGTAAAATTCGGTATTTACCGATTCTGTAAATACAAAATCGGTATTTCCCATTGATTCCTATGGGCTTTGAAGCCCATAGGAATCAATGGGAAATACCGATTCTGTATTTGCAGAATCGGTAAATAACGAATCCTGCAAGGGTGCAGGGGGTGTCACTTTGGCACCCTCTAGCACCCCAGGTACAGGCTTGTGTGCAATGTGGCACACATACATGCCCTAAGGGCATGTCTTTGTGTCACATTGCACATGTATGCATGCACAGATGTGCATGCGCACCTGAATTCGGTATTTTACCACACAATAGGAAACCTGGAAACCTGGAAACCTGGAAATCTGGAAATCCTAATACCGGTCGGAAACGGCCGAAATCGGCCGTTTTCGACCGGTATTAGGGCTCCTACATCTGGCCCTAAGTTTGTTAACACTCCCGCTGGATCCACCTTGTCCCATTTAATGGAATATCCGTTTCTGTGCGCTAAGTTAATCGCTGGTTGATATAAAAAATTGAATTTGTCCCCCCTGGCCTGATCTTGCCCCTCTAATCTTACGCAAAAGGAAATCTGGTAATGATCGCCATGGATGACATCCAATATTTCCCATGACGTCACTATCCGGGCATGGGTTTTTGATAAGAAAGTAAATTCTATTGTAGAGCTACACCCCCTCCCGTGGAATGTTGGCTGGAAAAGGATGGTTGGGGAGCATAGCTTGTTAATGTAGGATAAATTAAATAGAAGATCATGTTGTTAAATATATCGCCCGGTATGGAGTGGATGAAATGGGTGGGGTTGTAGGCCTTATGCTCACCTAGGCCGCACAAGCCCTTCGAGCATTTGGGACAAACAGTACAATTAAAGTCGCCTACCCATATCAATAACGACTCCCCTCCTATCTGGTCTTCAATAGGTGGCGACGTTGTGTATCAAAATATTAATGATCTTTCAGGGTTTGTATAGGCACGTTATTATAAAAGTTAATTAAAATCATGTTCTTGGCAATACCCAATTTAATTGTTAAAATCTGATAGTATTCAGTGGACAGATTCCTAAGTACTTTAAGCCCACCTGTGATAGAAACATACATACACAGACTTCCCTTGTTTCTTCCCTGGGAAGTTATTTGTGCAGGTGTATGGAAAGTCTGAAACCCCAGTAAATGGATTTCATCTAGGGTTCAGGTTTCCTGGAAACAGAGGATATTGTATTTGACAACTAGCTGGAGCCATACATTTTGGGACACTTTGTTTGCCAGGCCTGCTACGTTCCAGGATATAATTTTATGGGTAGGTTTCATCAGCTTAGGGGTGATATTTTTGTCAGTTTCCCTATCTACCAGAGTCTTGCTAGATGAGAAGGCTTCTCTGGGTGGATGTACTATTTGTACCCTAGGGTCCAATGCTGGATTAACTAGTACCTTCTCAGTCCGGATGTTTAAGACCCTCTCGTCCATAAGTTCCCTGTCTATATTTTTGTCCTGCACTCTGTCTGAAAGTAAGTTACTTTGATTACTAGTCTGGTATACAGTGGGCTTTGGGGATATTCTTTGCAACTTCCCCACTTAGACAACCATCTTCTATTATTCTAGGTCGTCCATGCCTGCTAAGGATTCGTAACGGTTTCCTAGAGGAATCGACCAGTGTGGGTTAAACATTGCCCGTTGTTGTCTGCCAGAAAGATGGAATAATGGTCTGGCTATACCTGGTGTGGTAGGTATAGGGGTGCCTTAGGATAAAAAGCTCTGGATTTAAAGAGTCTAGAATTACAGCTAAAATTATTGGAGGTATCGCGAATGTCGGAAGTTGGTGGCGGGTTTGCGGAGGCCAATAGAGATTGGGGATATAAATAGCTCAGGTCACGGGTTGATATGCCACCCTCGCCTCTCTCCGAATACCAGTCAACTATATGGGTGGCTCCCCTCCGATCTCTAAAATTGACAATTACGACATCTCCCTGGATATATTTGGGTCTAGGTCCCACCCATGATAGTCTCCTCACGAAAGCTATTTCCCCATTTATATTGGGGGGCAGTTTTCTATTGTTACTGAACCAATGAATTACTTTGTTTTTGAGAACTCTATAGCTTTCTGTCCTCCCTTCTCCTAACTCTGGGACCCCGGTGAGAATAATAACGTAAGGGGCTGCCTCTGGTGGTAAATCTATGTGTTGCCTGAATCTACATGTCTCAGTCCCTCAGATAGACGCCTTCGTTGTTAGAACATTATTTGTTTGAATGGCATTCGTGAGTCCCCCTGTGCCCGACTCCCTAGGTGATTTAGGGACGTTCTCTTTGTTAGCGGGCGCTAGTGATGCCTCAGTTGTTTGTAAAAGGGATTCCCTTATGATGTTAATCTTTGTAGTTGGCGGGTCACAGGTCACATTTGGTGAGTGATGTAATGTCAATTTCTCGAGAGTCTCACTATTGGACTGAGTGGCTTCCAGTATTAAGGACATTTGGTCACCCAACCTCCTGACTCTTTCTATGAGTAGTAACAGCAGAGATTTTACCAACTGTTCCATAGTCTCTAGTACCCCTTCGTTTTGTGGAGTTACAGAGAGAGATGACTTATGCATAGTATAAGTGCCATGGGTTCCTTGCTTCTTAGTGGGGATTTTGCGAGGTCTAAGTGTCTTTACTTGTCTGCCCATGTGGCGTGCCCCTCCCCGCTTACCCTTTGGTGTGGCCCTCTGATCTAAAAGTGAGGGCAAAGCCCGATTATTCTTTTTCTTTCCTTTGGGAATGCTAACCGGCAAAAGGGGAGACTCGTCCTGATTGGGATCTGAAAAGGAGTCCAGGTTAACCGTATCGATATCTTCCCCCTTAGAGAGTTGTGTTATTTCCAGGCGGTCCTGTGGAAGTAAGGGGGTCCCTGGATCGTGTATGGAGTTAGTTCCTGTAAATTGCGTAGGTGGGGAGATTGCTGTTTGAATGGAACCCGAGGAGGAGCGTTTGTTGGAATGAAGTTCTAGGGACATGCGATGTTCTGCAGCTGCAATCTCGTGGTCTAACTTGTTTACAGCCCTCGTTAGGAAGTGTCCAATTGTCCCTCTAATTGACCCACCCGCCAATGAATTACTACTTTTAGTTTGACCTTTAGGCATATCTTTCTCCAATTATTCCAGCAAGTTGTAGCGTAGAGGATATGATAATTTAAACAGATGAAACGTTATGGAAAGGTGTACAGTCACTGGGCGGAGTCTCTTACTTTACCGTCGGTGTCGTGGGACCAAGAGATGTGGCCCGGCCCGGCCTCCTCTGGCCTAGGACAGCCGCAGACGGCCCCGCCCTTGTCCCGGGCTTCTCCCGGGACGCTCCCGCGCAGCGGGGGCCTAAGACAGTTATATAGAACCTTTGATCAATATGGAAAGCTGCATGAAGCAATTTCATAATTTCATTTTTGAAATGAAAGCCACCATCCATCTCAACAGAGGTTGGTAGGCTAAAACGGAGTATTAATTCCCTCAACAAAAGCTATGTCAACTGTCATGATATCTGATCTCCTACTCATTCAGAGAATAGGCAAATAATCAAAATGATGTACTTAACACAATTGTAAACTGCCAACTGAGAGAAATCTCCTTGTAGTCTCACAAATCGACCCTTCGATTTGCCAATATGATTCATAAGGATAGTAATCTTTTTCCCTGATTATTTCTCTGACAAATCTAACATCTTTGCACAAATCATATGCAACACTTCTCAATTTGGAATTTGACCGATACGTATTGTATGTTTGGCTCATGGAGTCTCCTCCTGCATGTGACTGATTATGTAAATACCTAGTAAACAAGAAAAGAGTGTCAAATGGTTATACCAGACCACAGTCAGGAGCAGCTAAGAAAGGGGTTAACGGCCTCACTCAGGACGTTAAGGAAAGCCCTCACTCACCACCTGGTGATGACATGTTTCATCATCGGGCCCCACCAAAGAGACCGAGTGCCTCTTTGGTGTGCTACTACGCCAGATCTACTGCGGAGCAGGATAGTGAGATTCAGACGTGTTGTGCAAAGTAAATTAAACTAATGAGTGGTGAGGGTTTAAAAAGTCAGTAGTGTATCAGAAATAATTTTATTCTTTGATCACTAAGGACAGGTTATTAAAATTTTATGTGTTTGGAAAATCAGACTGATTTGTAAGGAAACTACCACTCAATTAATTGTGGACTCTTTTCCAAACACATAAAATTTTAATAACCTGGGATTGTGATCTGGCGGGGCATCATAGTGTTACCCTCCTGCTGCGGAGCTCCTGGGGTGAGCTGACCCTTCCATCGCCCAGCAGAAGGCACCTCGGCAATGCTGGACGTGCCGTTCCTTCTCACCCCCCTCCATTTCCTGTTGTCCAGATTGCTGCTGTGCCTGGGCTGGAGCAACGAGGTGACTTGATTCGGCCTGTTTGGGCCTCAGAAACTGTAAGTGGATGTGACTGATATCCCAGGACAGGCCTGCCAGCCGAGTGATTTCCTCTGGGGCCGCATCAAACGGAGCCTCACCCCCCAATGTGGACCACCCGTAGTGAAGTACCGCAGTGATTCTGAGGCCCCAGGCCCGTTGAGACTGCGGACGCCCAGGGTCACGCAGGTATTGGCCACCATATTAGAATGGGCAGGGGTGTTGCCCAGAACAATGTCCCTGCTTGCCCTCTCGGTCGTTTCCCTTTCGTACTCGAATGCGCGGGCACTGGGTCTCCCCGCAGGACAAGCTCATCTGGTGCTGTGGTGGATGGAGGCCTCCCCCCGCATACCACCTGACTGTTACATGTCTGCGTGAGGGGAGCCTGGGCATGGATTGAACTGTTTGGGGTATCTCCAGACCCAGTTTACGATAAGACAGTGTGTATGGGGGTGCTTGGTTGCTGGGGCCCTCATTCTTCACCTAGGATGACCAAATATAAGGACCCAAAACTTCCCAGGCAAGCGAAAAGGAACAAATAAACTAAACTAGTTACCCCTCAGGACACTACACAACCCTTAACAGATGCAGCTACTATACTGCATGCCATACATTCATCTAGGGAAGCACTTGAAAATAAGATTGGAGAGGTATGCTCTAAGGTCTCACTACTGAAACAGGACCTCTGAAATGTCTGTGAGTGTGTCACAGGTGTGGAGAACCGAGTCTTCGAGGTATAAACCTCTGTTAAAGACTTGCAAAAGGCAGTGAAGGAACTCCGTAGTGCAACAAGTGACATGCAATGGCGTATCAATGATGCGGAAAACAGGGCTCGAAGGACCAAAATCTGCTTCATGGGGTTTCTAGAGGGGATTGAGTGTCTGACTTGCCTGCATTCCTGACTACTTCGCTGAGAAGCATTATCCTACCCAAACATTTCTCTACCTGCTTTCCGCTCGAATGGGCACACAAAACATCGAGTGTGAGATTTCCGCCTGGTGCCCCCAAAGACCAATCATAGTAAAAATCCTTAACTTCCTGGACGGGACATGATTCTGCATGAGGCACACAGGCTGGGGGACATTAGACATGAGAACTCTAAGATTATGTTTTTTCTGGATTACAGCAGAGACGTACAACAGTAAAGGAGGATTTTCGACTCTGTCAAAGCCAAGCTAAGGACAATGCAAATACAATATATGCTACTATTCCCAGCAAAATTAAAGGACCTTTATAAAAGCAAGGCAAACTTCTTTCAGACTCCGGAGGATGAGTGGGCATGGGTCGAGGAGTAGCCGGTACTACGCCCCCTGGAGGGGCAGAATGGAGACGGCAGCCGGTCTTGAGACTTCTGGACTAGACCAGCAGGCAAGCAGCGCAGCATAAGGCACTGCTTGCTGTCTCAGGAGGGCGAGCCAAGTGACACCATAAGTGCTCAGATGGTCCAGCAAAAGATTGGCAGAACCTGTTAAAGAGTCTGCTTGCAGTGAAATTGAGGAGGGCGAGGAGACGGATGGGTCTAGTTGGAGAGACATGCTGGTAGACTAAGAGGACTTAAGAGAGTCCTCTGGGAACGAGAGTTCAAACCTCCTGGTAACAGAGATGGCTGCCCTAGAGGGTAGCGCAGAGGGGGTCAACATCGATCAACGGGAGATAAGTAACTTCAGTTTTTCTTCTCCTGAACACTAAAACCTGGCATCATTTAACTGGCCGGGGACTGGTAAGCTCCAAACTAAAGCCTGATAACATGCGGCCTGCCCCTTCCGAATTCACCACAAAGAACAATACTGAAATAAGGTCCGCTACGGATTTCGTCTTTAAGGTTCTTCTATAAAGATTGCATGTAGCTGGGGCTTGTAGTATATTGTTTTGCTGATCTTTTGGGGGTGGGCAACAGACCTTTCTGTCTTTTCTTACATGAGGTAATTGTTTTCTTATGGGTTCTGAGTGTAGAGGAAATGGTTAAGGGGTGTGGTGATGGGTTGGGAAGGGAATGTTATCTCACGAGTTTTTGTTGCTTGCACCCTGACTGCTAAATACTACACGCACACCTCTGGGGACCTGTATACAGACATGGGCAAGCATGGATAGGATTGCCCCTCCGAGACTGAGCTACTTATGTCATCTCATAGAGTAGACGGGTCACGGAACCCTACCAGTCCTGACCTGGAACGTGAACGGCTTAAGGGACAGGATTAAACATGGACTAGTCATACAGTACATAAAACAACGTCTAGATGTTGTACTGCTTCAGCAAAAAAAAACTACTGGGCACACAATGCAATTTCCTTGGGAGAGCAATTTACACAGTTCTGGCACACTCCAGCTTCACATCTGGTTCAAGAGGTATTGCTATCCTGATCAAGAAATCACCCCCCTTTGAAGTAACCCGTAAATGGGTGGACCTAGATGGCAGGTTTGTGGGATGTATGTCGTTACTACGCATGCTTTTACAACGCATGCCTTTACCACGCAGGTTTTACAACGCAAGTCGTTACAACGATTTGCGTTGGGGGGCACTGGATAGTGAATAGTTTAATTTACTATTCGAACTCCAGTCCCCGTGGATAGTAGGGAAGGTTTTGGAGAGTAAATTAAACTATTCCCTATCCTACAGCACCCCCCAGCGCAAGTCGTTGTAACGAATTGCGTTGTAAAAGTTGCATGGTAAAGGTACTGCGTGGTAAAAGTTGCGTTGTAAACGCTGTTTCCCGGTTTGTGGGGGTAACGGTTACCTGGGGCAGACATAGCACTACCATTATCTGCGCATAATCGCCCCCCCCGACTGCAATCTCCTGTGCTCCTCAAGATATCAAATATTGTCCTGGAGACTCCTATGTCCTTCCAAGTAATAGGGGGTGACTTTAACGACGTTATAAGCACTGAGATGGATCGATCGGGAAGATCAGACAGAAATAACAACACCACATCTCTTGCTAACTTCGCAGACACCTTTGGGCTGACCAACGTATGGCGGTCTCAATACCTGAATACCAGACAATACTCCTACTTCTCTGGGATCCCAGGGTTATACTCTAGGCTGGACTATGTTTTTGTCCCCAAGGGCGAGCTAGGGGTGGTTCGCAGAAGAAATTCCTTGCTAGGGGCCTTTCAGACCACTCACTGCTGTTGGTTTCACTGGGGCTCAAGACCCGAGACTCCCATCCCACCTGGAAGCTTAATGCATGGGATTTGCATACGGATGTAATAATAAAATGTCTTCGGACTGACACTACAATCTTCTTCCAGGAAAACCTGAGTACAGTGGACTCTGATGTCACACTCTGGGAAGCATATAAAACTGTACTGCGGGACCGGGCACAGAACCGGATATCATGGGAAAAGAAGCAAGAGCGGAACAAATAGAGCCGATTGAAAGCCAATTACTGACCCTAGAGAAGAGTGCTATAAACAGAACAGGCCCCTAACCTCCCAACAGTTAGAAGCCCTTCGGACAGAATACCGTGAACTTGTTCAGGAAGAGGCAAAGAAACAGAGACTATCGACCCTACACCATTTGTATGAAGCAGGGGATTAGGCTGGTAAACTACTAGCCTGGCTCAGGAAAAAAGAAACTGACGCCAGATGGATTGCTTCCATTGTGGATGGTTGGGCGGGACTCACACTACGGACACACAGATACTATCTGCATTCGCCCAACACTTCACAGACTTCCATGACAGGAAAATATTCAGTACTACTGACGAAATTAACAACTATGTTGCAGGTGCCTCCACCCCTAGAATAGATGAGGCGGATATGAAGAGCTTGGAGGAGGACCGTACATTGGCAGAAGTAGGGGATGCCGTGAACAGACAAAGACCCAGTACTCCGGGCCCAAACGGACTCCCCGACAAATATTTTCAAAAATTAAACTATCTTTAGGGCGTTCACCTCTTGGGCCTCTACCAAGAAGCATACACAAAGGGAGCTCTTCCACGAGATCTTTGAACTGCCACTGCGGTAGTCATCCACAATAGGGGTAAACCGAAGGAGATGTGAACCTCATACAGCCCAATATCCCTATTGAACATGGAGGTCAAAATCCTTGCAACTATCCTGGCCACACAGCTATTGGAAGTCATAACGACCCTCATCCACTGTGACCAATCTGGTTTTATGCCAAGTCGGGCGCCCAGATGGAACCTCCGAACAGCTCTTAACTGAATCATGTCTGTTAGGAACAGTACCATCCGCACGCCTCTCTGGCTTTGGACGCAGAAAAGACTTTCGACGCAGTACACTGGCCCTTCCTGGATGCTGTCCTGGTTAAATTTGGCTTTGGCACGAAATTGAGGAAATGGGTAACCCTCCTATACAGAGAACCGAAAGCAGCGGTACGCGTCAACTGTAGACTCTCCCCCACATTCCAGATTTTCCGCGGGACCAGGCAAGGATTTCCCCTCTCTCCACTGCTGTTTGCTTTGGTAATAGAACCCCTAGCATGCATAATCAGACAACATGTTGGGGTACAAGGCTTTTGGACTACATCTGCCAACCAAGGGGAGGAAAAAATCTCTCTATATGCAGACGATATCCCCTCATTGATAACAAATATGGCCACAACGATGCCTAAAGTGTTCCATATCCTAGAGGAATATGGCAGCTTTTCTGGGTTTAGGGTTAATTACCATAAGACCATACTATACAGCCCAAAATAGGACATGGACTAGCCACCGTTACCTGGAGATCTGCATAGTGTCTCGGAGGGTTTCCAATACCTTGGGATCTTTCTTACCCCCAACCCAATGATCTCTCACCCACACAACATACAGCTGGTACTATCTAACTTTAAACAGGAAACGGACAGATGGAAAGACCTACCACTTACTAGAATGGGATGAGAAGCCATGTTTAAAATGATTAATTTGCCCCAATTCCTCTACGCACTACAAAACAGTTATCATCCCCTCCCCAGATCGATATTTTGGGAAATCGAATCTGAACTCCAGGGGATACTCTGGCTGAAAGGACACCCAAGAATTACCGTAAAGTCACTACAACACAATCCCTAAAATGGTAGACTGGCACTTCCGGACATCGAGGCATGCTACTGGGCAGCCCATCATATACCCATAAAACATTGGATACAAGCACTAGGAGACCATTCCACCTATAGATTGGAAAGGGAGACACTAGTGCCATAGACATTTTTGACCTACTTATAAGGAGGGAAGGGGACCCTTAGGCTGCTTCTGACAACGAGAGTCACCATAGAGGTCTGGGACCGAACCTCTAGGGCTGGGCCCACAAAATAACCAGGACTACCCCTTTGTGGATGGAAACACGATTCAAAGAACTGAATAGGCTTTAGAGATTCAAGACATGGGATCTGCTCGGGATATCCATGGTAGAAGATATCACAGCTAGTGGTAAACTTAAACCCTTTCCAGCCGTTCAAACGGAATTCCAGCCCCAGACTTCCCAATTTCTTAAGTATGCCCAACTACAACATGCATGGAGTGCAGGGGGAATCGAAGACACTGTATTCCCTGAATACTCACCACTTGAAGGGTGAATACTCCAGAAAGAGTTAACACCCAAAGTTTCTGCCACCTATAAAACAATAAATAACAATATGCCCGATACTTAGGGCAAATTGAGTGGGACATGGGAGGGAGACGTATGGGAAATGGAAGATATAGACTGGGAGGCTGCTCTGATACACCCTAGAGAGGTCGTGATCAAGGCCAGGCTCTGCCTCATCGAATTCCATATCCTCCATCGGGTCTACTACAATAGAGAGAAACTTTGTAAAAGGGGTCGTGCGGAATCTTCTCGATGCCGGCGTTGTCAGGTTGTCATAGGCAATTTCTTCCACATGGTGTGGGTTTGTCCACTTATTGGGACATACTGGCAGGAGATGAATGATGAACTGAACACAATCCCGTGAATCTCCCTTCCACTAGACCCTAAATACATCCTCCTAGGAATCCCATGTGACATTGACGTTCCCCGACACCAAATACTCCTCAGAGCACTAGGCGCAGGAAATCCCCTTAGGGGTATGGATCGCTACATGGCAGCAGTAAGGGTGACTTATAAAAGCAGAGGATGTCCCAAAAAATTTACAAAAATCTGGGGCAGCTGGATGAGATACTACGGCCTAACCCGGAATTATGGGGACTCATAAACTGCTGCAGTTGCGTCATTGGACTAAAAGGAACATATTGAATCTAGGAGACATGGGGGAGGATCAAGCTGGGTTTATAATCCACTTCTAACCTGTACTGGGGATATGGATGCAATTTTGCTTACGTTATGTAACATGTTGAGTATACGATTACCAGAAATGAGAACACTGTGCAAACATGTACGGGCTGGGTGCAACTTGTTAATATTATGTAAATATTTTAGGGCTTTACGGCAACTGAAAATAAAAATATGTTTTTAAAAAACTATTTGTTTATTGCTAATGCCTACAACTTAGACTTTTAATTCCAAGAAGGGTAGGTTTTGAACCTCCACAGAATGAACTGTAGAGCAGGTAGCTCCCCTTACAAGAAGGACGTGAGGTGCCTATTCACCTCATCATCTACATATGGGCCACTTTGGTCTATCTCCAGGTCTGCTCCAAGTAAGCAATCCTCAAGTACCATCAATGGGAATTAGTCTCTGGTGAATATTGAGGAAAATCATTATTCAGAATCAATGGATTCTGCTGGAACCTTCAACACTGCAGCTGTGGGCATATGTACACACAAATATCCTTGCTTTTGCACATTCCGGATGGAAGCTGATTGGTCTGGGATTACTTGCTGCATCAGGACCTTATTCACATTTGGCTGTATGTAGAGAACAAAGTCATTCTGGATTCAATCTTGATTCTTCCTACATTCCAGCCACCAGTGGCTGATTTTACAGCAGAAAAGTCAAGCAGTGCTCTTCTTCAGCAAATTAATGTTTGCATTCACTCAATAATTTCTCACATCTCTTCTTCCATGACCTTGTTACTGCACCATCTCATTTCCCACTCTCACACCCTTCATCAAATGCATCCCATTTGTCAAATGTCACAAAATCCAAATCATTTGGTTCTTGCCATTTCTCTGAAACTGTTTTGACTTTGGAAGCATCAGCATGTGTTTGATCTTTTTCTGCTTCCTATCAAACCAATCACTACTGTACTTGACATGCTGAAGGATATCATCAATATCCTTAGTCTGCCAACACTTCACACTCTGTTGAATATGAGAACTAAGCTCAGGACACAAACCCATTTTAAAATCGGATACGACACCCCAACCACAATCTTTCCTGGGATCCTCAACTCCATTATGTTTCTCAAAAATCTGCATGAGCCTCTCATAATAAGCATGCAATGACTCTCTTGGTTCTTGTGTAGATATCAAAATCTTTGTAGAGTTAGGGCCCGATGTAGGTGTCCTATCACCGGTCGGTAAACCCAAATTCGGTAAATTTCAGGCTTACTGACCGAGCTTACTGTCTGAGCCATTTCAGATGTAGGGGATGATTCGGTAAATACCGAATCGGTATTTATCGATTCTGTATTTACCGAATCATTATTTACTGATACGGTATTTACCAAATCGGTAAATGGCATGTAGGAATCACTTTTAAGAATGCTTAGGTGCTTTAAGGATTCGTTATTTACCACAACTATTATTTGGTAGTAAATACCAAATACCTTTGAAAATGCAAATCTGTGCATTTTCAACAGTGCAATGTGGCAGACATACATGCCCTTAGGGCATGTATGTGTGCCACATGTGCACATAAGCACTATTCAGGGGTGCAACAGGGTGTCAATGTGACACCCTGCCACCCTTGAATGATGCCCTATTTTACCAAATCAGTATTTACCGATTCAGTAATTCACATTGATTCCTATGGACCTCCAGGCCATTGGAATGAATCGGAATTACCGAATCGGTAAATACCAATTTTGGAAAAATACCGAATCATACCGATTCGGTAATACTTACCGAATTGTTTTCTTCATAGCATTTACCGATTCTAAAATACCGAATCGGTAAAATTCGGTATTTTAGAATCTGTAAATTTGGATTACCTACATCTGGCCCTTAGTTTCTATCACTGGCACCTTCTTCTCATATGCCCTATCACTGAACTGTGCTTGTCAGCAACCACTTAAAACGGACCATTATTAGGCACATTTCTAGCTGGTTGCTCAGTCGCATATTAACAGCAACCTAACATTCAGGCCACAAATCAATAGGAACAATAATCTTAAATAGAGCATCGCAAACAGCCCAAAGCATTTTTTAAATCTGTGTACCATTTCTATGGTTCCTCATTCAATTATGGAAAATTCTTTGTAAAGGCATAACGGTGAACACATAGTTCTCTGCATGTACTACTCTCATGGAAAATTCTGAAACTGCCTATAACTCAGACCACTTTGCATTTTTCCTGTCTCTTTAGTAATAACCCCTTTCCTCTTTTCACTGTACTTTCTCAAATCCTTCCAGCCCTTTTTTTCCCAACCAACTCCTTAATATGTGCTTGCAAGGTTATTAAACTCAACTCTTATTTCATAAGTAGCCAAATCCATTTTGTATTTCTCTACATATTTCACAGTCCATTGATATCAACCTCACACTCATCTCCCAATCCCTAAAGCTTAGCATGTGCTTTGTTTGTGGCCCTTGACGCTCCCAGATCAAGTACCTCATTTAATCCACATTCTATAACATTAATCTGTTAATGCCAATAGTTCCCTGTAAACTTTCTCCACATTCAATCTTTAAAAGCTAAACATTGATATCCCTTTCTTTAAGAGACTCAGTGGTAACTGTAGGAGTCGTGTCCCTTGGAACTGGAGAAACAACAGTAGTATCTCTGTTTCAACTAAGCAAAACTATCAATGTATTAGCAGGAGTAACTGCAAGCATGCTCAGTGCCTTTGCTTGCACACTTGTACCATCTCCAAATGCACCCATATCATGTACCATGGAACTCTGGCACTCTCTCTTTATCCCACCAGTGTATAGAGGAGGTCTGGAATACAAATGATAATTTAAAAAGTTATCCTCCTCATCTCAATCTCGTTCTCAGTTCTGCATCTCTTCGTCTCTTGCTTCACCTTTCTTTTTGCCTGTTGACTGTTTGACTATTGCAGGGAAAACTCTCACTCACTTTTTGTATCCTCTCGTCAGCTTCACAGTACCTTATAAATAGGTGTCTCACTTGGGTTCCTCAGGCCTGGAGCTGCGTCGGCTTTGACTACGGCTCTAAGCACTCCCGTTTCAAACTTCATCAGGGTAAGCACCAAGGACTGCTGGCGTCCGCCCCCATATGGGCACCACACTACAGGCGGACCCCCGCAGCCTCTACTTTCACCTCATGCCCAGTGTGCGAGGCCCACCATCCTTGCAAGGGCCTACAGGCGGGATTGTAGCACCACCGGTCTGTTCTGTACGTGACCGCCATGAAGAGGATTCCTCAGCTGGACTGCTGCACAGCTGCCAGGACAATGCCATCATCACTCTAGGTCTGAGTCACGCTCCCTGGTCTCCATTGGGTATCGTTGTGCCTTCGCTCGCATTGCTTTGTGCCCGTAAAGAATTGGTGCCTGCTTGGATCTCATAGCGCTCATAACGCTCTATTGCCCATTTGTGCTGCTTGAATTTCATAGCGCTATAGTGCTCATTTGTGCTGCTTAGATTTCATTGCGCTGTGTTGCTAATTTGTGCACTGCTCGTTTGTTTAGTTTGTCCCGTGGCGCTCGCATTGCATAATACTCATTAATTAAAAGTGCCTGATTGTTGCCGGTGCCACTGCCCACAGCGTAATCACACTTTGTGCCCCAGCCTGTTTCGGCTTTGCTGCCATTTTGTTTGTTGTGCCTGGGAGCCCGTCCTCTACAGCCCGCTCTCGCCTCCCAGCTGCTCCTCCCCACTATCCACTTAAGTCAGTCACACTTGCGCGCAGCATTCACGCGCAGCGGAAGCGCCCCATGCGCGCCGAAGGTGCGCCAAAGGTAAGTCCGTCTACGCCCGTCCGCGCCTGGACAGCGCCCAGGGCCAGACCCCCTGGCCCCCGCAAAATCCATTCCGCCCGCATAACCTACAACGCCGCAACCCTCTCAGCCCTTAACCCCGGTCGCCCACCAAACTGCTACCAAGCCGCCCCAGGACACACCCATGGACCCTTCACCTGCCACTCTTGCAAGTTCCACTGCATCCAGACCCACACCAAATCCACAAACTCCAAACAGGGGTCCGACACTAACCACCTAAAGTGCATTCTGCTCAACACCCGCTCGGTCCACAGACACGCCATTGAACTCTGGAACCTACTCGACACTACATCGCCGGACGTCGCCTTCCTTACAGAAACCTGGATGAACGCCTCATCAGCACCCGACATCGCCATAGCCATTCCGGACGGCTACAAGATCATCCGAAAGGACCGCACCAACCAAACAGGAGGAGGCATCGCCATCGTCCATAAGAACACCATCCGCATCACAACCAGTTTCGACGATAACCTCGCTACCGCCGAACACCTTCACTTCCAGATCCACACCGACCCCAAGACCACACTCAGAGGCACACTTATCTACAGACCACCAGGACCCCGCACACAATTCAGCGAAGACATCACTGACTTCATCAGCCCACACACCCTCCCCTCCGAGGACTACATTCTACTGGGAGACCTCAACTTCCACCTGGAAAAGAAAAACGACAGCAACACCACCACCCTTCTTTCCAACCTGGCCAACCTTGGACTCAAACAACTCGTCAATACCGCCACCCACTATGCCAGACACATGCTCGACCCAATCTACACCTCCAGCAAGCACATCTCCTTCAATCACACCACAGCTCTCCATTGGACGGACCACAGCTGCGTTCACTTCAACTACAAAAAGACCACGACCCACAACCCCCCACAACCTATTCCCCGAAGAAACTGGAACAAAATTACCACCGACCAACTCCTCACATCGCTTCACCAAAACCATCCTGCCAAATCATCGGACCCAAACCAAACAGCCACCAACCTCACACAATGGATCACCCATAGCGCCGACGAACTAGCACCCTTGAAAAAACATCAAATCAAGCAAGGTAGCAAAAAAGCCCCCTGGTTCAACGATGACCTTAAGAAATCCAAGAAGTTCTGCCGTACCCTCGAGAAAGCCTGGAGAAAAAACCCAACCACTGACAACCTGGCCACCTTCAAGAACGCCACCCGCAAACTGATCCGATCCACCAAGAAATCAGCATTCAAGGATCGCCTTGACAACAACGCCCAAAACAGCAAGGAACTATTCAACATCGTCACAGAATTTTCCAACCCCACCGCCGGCACCAACGACATCACTCCCTCCCAAGACCTCTGCGACTCCCTAGCCTCATTCTTCCACAACAGAATCGCCGACATACATAACAGCTTTGAAAACCAGTCTGAAAACCAGTCCGCCCAACCCACCTCCGAACCAAAATCGCCCTCTAACAACCTTTGCGCCTGGAACCCAATCCCCACTGAAGACACCATCCGTCTGATGAAATCCATCCACTCAGGATCGCCAACCGACCCATGTCAACACCACATTTTCAACAAAGCAGACTCCATTATCGCACCCCATCTCCGTGACGTCATCAACTGCTCCTTCAATTTCACTACCTTCCCGGAAAGCTGGAAACATGCCGAACCCAGCGCCCTTCTGAAGAAACCCGCAGCAGACCCCACTGAACTTAAGAACTACCGCCCCATCTCGCTCCTCCCATTCCCTGCCAAAGTCATTGAGAAAGCCGTCAACAGTCAGCTCGCCGCCTTCCTTGAATCCAACAAATCCCTCGACCCCTCACAGTCCGGCTTCCGAGCCAAACACAGCACCAAAACCGCCCTCATCGCAGCAACAGACGACATTCGAACTCTACTGGACAACGGAGAAACAGCTGCCCTCATCCTACTTGACCTCTCCGCAGCCTTCGACACAGTCTGTCATAGCACCCTCATACAACGCCTCAGCAACGTCGGAATACAAGGAAAAGCATTGGACTGGATCATCTCATTCCTCGCCGGAAGAACCCAGAGAGTCCGCCTCCCCCCTTTTAGATCATAGGCCACCGAAGTTATCTGCGGCGTTCCACAAGGATCATCACTTAGTCCCACCCTCTTCAACATATACATGAGTCCCCTCACATCCATCACACGCCAACACAACCTCAACATCATCTCCTACGCAGACGACACCCAGCTGATCCTCTCCCTCACCAAAGACCCAAACACTGCCAAAACCAACTTACACGAAGGAACGAAAGAAGCAGCCGAGTGGATGAAAAACAGCCGTTTAAAACTGAACTCGGACAAAACGGAAGTCCTCATCTTAGGTTCACCTCCCTCTGCCTGGGACAACTCATGGTGGCCACCAGCCCTGGGAACCGCACCCATACCTACGGACCACGCACGTAACCTGGGCTTCATCCTGGACTCCTCCCTCTCGATGACCAGACAAGTCAACGCGTCTCATCATCATGCTTCAACATCCTACGCATGCTCAAAAAAATCTTCAGTTGGATCCCCACCGAAACAAGAAAGACGGTCACCCACACACTGGTCACAAGCCGACTGGATTACGGAAACACCCTTTACGCCGGAACCACAGCCAAACTACAGAAAAAACTCCAACGCATCCAAAACGCCCCAGCCAGACTCTTACTGGACATCCCCCGTCAAACTCACATTTCCGGTCACCTGAAAGACCTCCACTGGCTCCCCGTCAACAAGAGAATAACGTTCCGTCTCCTCACCCACGCACACAAAGCCCTCTACGACCTAGGACCCGAATGCCTCAACACGCGACTGGCCTTCTACACCCCCACCCGCCAACTACGATCGTCCAATCAAGCCCTCGCTGCAATTCCGCGCATCCATAAATCCACCATGGGGGGAAGATCCTTCTCCTACTTAGCGGCCAAAACCTGGAATTCTCTCCCCACCCACCTCCGCCTTACACAGAACCACCTCTCCTTCAGAAAACAACAAAAAACTTGGATATTCGATAAGTAAACTACCCCCCTCCCTCAAGCGCCTTGAGACCCTTTGGGTGAGTAGTGCGCTATACAAATTTTTGAACTTGAACTTGAACTTGAACATGCTCCTGGCAATTGTAACCACACTGTCCCTGCAACTACAAAAGCGGACACCAGCAGGGAAACTCACTAGTCTCTGCGCCCAGCACCCGCAGAGGCTCTGCTCCCTCCCTGTTTGCGTCACACCGACACAAGGTATCATTGTGCATTCCTGTCGCTCCATTACTGAAGCGGAGGCAGCCACGTGTTCCCCAGAGTATTACTGTTACTCCCTTAAATAGCGTGGCCGCATCTTGTGGAGCCCTGTGATTCAACTGGCTGGTAAGGAACTCAGCTCACAATGGTCGGGAAGGCCGCGCTGCGTTCCTTGAAGCCGCATGCACTTCGGTTTTATCCTTAACCATAATCGTACCCGAGCGGTCCCAACGTTTCTTTACTACACTTCCCGCAGTGATTTTCCAGTACACGGCACATAAAATATTCAACATAGTAGGCTTGCAGATGATGCTGCAGGTGTTCAGGAACCCTACACTTGCAATCTAATTACTAGCACAGTGAAAATTGGTTTTGTCTACGGACTGAACTGCTTTATCCTTTTAAAAGTGTTATCTTGGCTTATGTATGTTTGTCGATTTGGTTTTGTATAGGCTAGTTAAAAATTGGCTATTTTTCTAAACTGGTGTGCTGTCCATTTGTAGTATTTTCATTTTTTTACTGTGTGTTTTATGTACAAATGCTTTTCACATTTCTCCTGAGATAGGACTGACTGCTCATGCTAAGCTACCAAGGTTGTGAGCAGGGGTTATCTTGGGTGTGCAACTTCCTTACTCTGACTAGAAGGAAAGGTCCCTACCTGGGTAGGGTGCAAGCCACTGCCAACTAGAGACTCCCATTTCTAACACTACCTATTTCCAAACAAATTTTATCACTTATTAAAAGTAATAAGGTAACACAATGTTATCCTATGGGTGGGGAAGGCCTTGCAGTACTGAAAAACGAATTTTAGAGTTTTTCACTACCAAGGCATGTAAAACTTAAAAGTACCTGTCCAACCTTTTAAATACAATGCAACCTGCCCTACTGGCTGTTTAGAGCATGCCTTAAGGGTGACATATGTGTATTAAAAAGGAAGGTTTAGGCCTGGCAAAAGGTTTTTTTTGCCAAGTTGAATTGGCAGTTTCAAACTGCACAGAGAATGCATTGGCAGACCTGAGACATGTTTTAAAAGGCTACTTAAGTGAGTGGCACAATGAGTGCTGCAGGCCCACTAGTAGCATTTAATTTACAGGCCCTAGGTACACGTAGTAGCATTTTACTAGTAAAATATAAGTAAATTAAGTGTGCCAATTGGGTGTAAGCCAATTTTATTGTGTTTAAAGAGAGCATAAGCACACTAAGGCTGATTAGCAGTGGTTAAAGTGCACAAAGTCCTAAAACCAACACAAAAATGTTTGGAAAACAGGTGGGGTGAAGAAAAAATGTTTGGGGGTGATCCCGCAGAGAGGGCCAAGTCGAACACACAGCATAATAATTCATTACATAATACAAGTATTACAACTTTAATAGCCCACCAAAACACTCTCAGTCATTAAAATCATTCCTCCCTATCCTCCCTATTCATACTTACAATTTGTTTCACTCAGAGAGAAGAGAAGCGCTGTCCAAAGCTGTAAAATCCACCGGAACTGGGCAAAAAGGAACATTTCTAAAGCAGAAAGGAGGTCCTCTTTACTCGCAACCATCCTGTGATACCACACATTTGTGGGTGTGGGGGACCCTGCAATTTTTACACCCCAAAATGTACCTCAATAGAATGCTGACCATTTATTAAATCAGAGACAGTGTTAAACCATGGCAATGTGTCCCTGCGGTAATGCTCTTCCCAGCACACCTAACATCTCAGAAATACAATCAATTAAGTACTTGATAACTGAGTTGTATATCAGTGGAACAGTTTAAAGGATTTATTACAAAAACTCCTAAGTGTGCTACAGAATAACTGCCATGATGACTCTCAGCAAATAGAGCATTACAGAAAAGTGCACACTCAAATATGTTCTAAGTTCAAAGTGGGCAGCAAAATCAGGAGAGAAACAAAAAGCATCCCTTGTAACACAGGAAAGTTCTCTGGCTCACCCCCAAAATCAAGGGTTTTTATACAATATTTTCAGATAAGAAATTACTAAGAGTGCAGATTTATCTTGGTATGATCAAATGTTTTACATTGTCAGCAAATGCCATCCGTAGACAATTGCCCTGCCCTTGTCTGCCGGTTTTATAGTAATGGTGTTGTCATTAGCCAGTGCAAACATCGTCTGATCCTCCATTTGTGACATATTATGGAAATGAGAGTCCGTAGGGAGTGCATTGATTAATCTAAGCACTGCTTGTTCGAAAACCAGGATTTCTGGAGAGATTATCCCTGAAGAGGGGGTAAAGGTAGATGGTTTTCGGAGGCCTGTATCACAGGCCTCTTGAGTGGGTTTGTCATGAAAAAAATCTTTCAGATATCTTCAATAGACTGCTGGGGTCGATGGAACTAGTCCCATGGCTGAGCCGCCGTACAAAATATCAATTACACAAGGGGGGACAAAAGGCTGATTGAAAGTCCAGCACCCACGCCCCTGAAATAGACTGTAAAACAAGAAGGTGTGCAGTTCCTATTGAAGGTAGGTCAGTAGGGTCCTGAAGGATCAAGTCCGAGGGTTCATCATCTGACCCTTCAGGAGCAAAAGCCCTTAAACACCTCGAGGGATGTCATTGGCAGCTCTTCGTTGGGCCGGCGCTGCAATGCCCAACAGGTGCCGCAAGAGGGCTTTTTGCTGGAGTTCTTTTGAGCTGCTGTTTGTGAAGTGTGAGTGTGATGGTGAGGGAGTAGTGTGTGAGTAGAGAGCTTGAAATTAAAAGTAACTCTTAGGGATTTATATATCAAGTTTTAATGTATTAAACCATAGGTTATGTTAAAAACAATTGAGGGCCTTGGTGGATATAATAGTCCATGTTAGCTCAAGGTATAGATAGTGGTCAACATGTTTCTTGCCGCTAAAGTATGGAAAGATCAAGGTAATTCGTCAGGACCGTGAGGACAACTAACTAAACTACTCCTAAAGGGAGAGTTAAATGCACATGTCTTACTTAGTGCCGTGCTGTCCCACACGCAAAACGATATAGAGTATACCTTATTGCAATCAAGAAATGTACCGACCTAGAAGGGAAAGAAGAGACCCCACCTCAACCATGAAAGGTTGCCTCAGGGGCCCCCATTGACCCCTACCCCCCACACATCTACCACAGAGCCACCATCGCACCCGAACTACAACACACCATCAACACCACCCTCGAAACAGGCACCTACCCAGATGACTGGAAAAGAGCAGAAGTCAGGCCCCTGTGCAAGAAGCTGACAGTTAACCCCACTGACCTCAAGAGCTACCGGCCCATCGTGCTCCTCCCCTTCATGGCCAAAGTTGCAAAGAAAACAGTCAACAGGCAACTGACAAGATTCATTGAAAACAATGCCATCCTCGACCCATCCCAATCTGGATTCCGAAGCAACCTCAGCAAGTAAACCGCCCTACTCGCCGCCACAGATGACATCTGCACCCTCCTGGACCAAGGCCACTCCACAGCCCTCATCCTACTCGACCTATCGGCAGCCTGAGACATCGTCTCCCACCACACACTCGTCACCAGACTACATGACGCGGGCATACAAGGAACAGCCCTAGACTGGATCCGGTCGTTCCTCACCGGAAGGAGCCAAAGAATCAGACCGCCACCCTTCCTCTCCGACCACATGGACATCACCTGCGGAATCCCACAGGGATCATCACTGAGCCCGACCCTCTTCAACATCTACATGGTCTCCCTCGCCGCCATCATCTGACAACACGTCCTCAACATCGTCTCCTACGCTGATGACACCCAGCTCATCCTCTCCCTCACCAAAGACCCCGCCACTGCCAGTCTCAACTTCCAGAAAGGAATGCAGGAGGTCGCTGTCTGGATGACTAACAGCTGCCTCAAGCTCAACCCTGAGAAGACAGAAGTCCTCATCCTCTGGACCACCCCTTCAGCTTGGGACAACACCTGTTGGCCAACAGCCCTTGGAAGCCCACCGACCCCCTCAAACCACACCAAAAACCTTGGCATCGTACTCGACTCATACCTCACCGTGAACCAAACAGATCAACTCTTTCACCTCCAGCTGCTTCAACATCCTCCGTATCCTCCGCAAGACCATCATATGGATCCCCAGGAGTCAAGTAAGACAGTCACCCACACACTCATCACCAGCAGACTTGACTAAGGAAACGCACTATACACCGGCTTAAACAAGTCCCCACTCTGAAAACTCCAGACAATACATAACACCGCCTCCTGACTCATCCTCGCCTTCCCCCGTCATGAACACATCAGCTAACACCTTCGAACGTTCCACTGGCTCCCCGTGGAGAAAAGAGTCACCTTCAAAATCCTCACCCACACCTACAAATGCCTACACAACACCGGACCCAAATACTTCAATGACAGAATCAACTTCCACGTACCCAAAAAAACCCTCTGATGTTCTAACCTCGCACTGGCCAAATCCCTGCACATCCGCAGAGCCAGAGCGGGTGGAAGATCCTGCTCTCACATTACGGCCAAAACCTGGAACGAGCTCCTGGCAGACATCATACACACCGCCTCCCTAAACACCTTCAAGAAGACCCTCACGACGTGGCTCTTCAGCTAACTGATCTGCGAACCCCCCAGCACCTTGAGACCCTCACGGGTGAGTAGCACGCTTAATAAACCCCTAATTGATGATTGAAAGAAGAGGGGATGATAGGAATGGGTAGGTCGCACGCTGTCCACGGCAATCTGGAACCGTAAGTACCTCTATGAAGTTCCATTTCCTTCGTCTCTAACAGTTTGACAGCACCTCAGGTATTTATTTCTTGCCCTTGTTCCTCTAGGCGGGACGATGCTTTGTGCAACTCCGCTTCGGCTCATTGGAGCCTTACCCCTTGTCTCTAGCGTAAGATAATATGGAGTTCACCTATAAAATAACCCTGCATAGCGCATAAGAGCTTCAGCTAACTGTTGATGATTTTTTCATATCTCACCACACTGGTATGTATGTATGTTTGATGTTACGGCAATTACCAGACTCTGCCATAGCCGCCATCATTACAGTAGCATATATTCTAAGTATGAATGAGCGGCACCTATGCTTGACATAAATGTGCCTCAAGGAGTTTTGGATTCCACCTTGACACGAAAGATGACGTTTCCTTTTTTCATGACCACCCACCTACTGCGATCACTCACCCATACGTCTATCTTTTTATAGTGATCCTGACGCACTGCTAGACCAGCAAGGCACTGGACTCGAGCATGTAATCACCTGGCATGCACACCCTGTCAGGCACAGACACTGTATTTGCATATTGTATGTACTACTGTTGTGCCTTTCATCCCCTTTTCCTCCCATCCCCTCTTCTTTCCCTTCTAGGTTGGTACATTTGTTGATTGCAATAAGGTATATTCTATATCATTTTTCTTGCGGGACAGCACAGCACTAAGTAAGACATGTTTTTTTGACTGTCCCTTTAGGAGTAGTTTATTTAGTTTTCCTCACGGTCCTGATGAATTGCCTTGATTTTCCCAGATTTTAGCAGCAAAAAACATGTTGACCACTATCTATACCTTGAGCTAATGTGGACCATTATATCTTCCAAGGCCCACACTTGTTTTTAACATAACCTAGGGTTTAATACATTAAAACTTGATATACAAATCGCTGAGAGTTATTTTTAATTTTTAGCACTCTGCTCACACACTACTCCCTCACCAACACACTCACACTTCACAAACGGTAGCTCAAAAGAACTCTGTTTTTCATTGCTTAATTACTAACTGATATTCAGTTGCCTAAAGCATTGCAGAGGAAGTAAATAACTGAATGAAGGTGCTGCCTCGTTGGCACTTGTGAAGAGAAGCTGACTGGATATAATACTTTTGTAAGGTAATCTTCTCTTGTTAATGAGCTACATGTTTTTAGAAGTGTTTTGTAAGAGTCAGAGGAAGGAGGAGAAGATGCTAAAGAACAAAGAGGGGGAGTCCTAGTGTGTGTTCCAGTCCTTTCTGTTGTAGGCAGGCACAACGGAAACCCCAACACATGTCTCCGCTTCATGATGGTGATAAGGTATACAGGTCATGGGCATGTTTGTGTTATGGTAGGGCTGTTTGATGGTATTTAAATCCATGTGTAACCAAAAAGGATTAGCACAGATTAAAAGCAGTTCTGAATATCTAATTTTTGAATTCCTTTTTAAACCAAACTGAGGAGGATTGCTGGCTATGTGTTCCATGTCTTGGCTGCTGCATAGGAAAACGGCGTGAAGAAAATGTATGGCTATCTGCATGGTATTTGCCTGCAGAAAACTAGTTATAAGTCCAGGAGTAGATGTAAAATGTATTGGTTAGAAATTAAGTAGCACAATTGAACAACCCTGTGAAGAAAATAAGTTGATTTAAAATGTATTCTCTGAGCCCCCAGTAGTCAATGGAGGTGAATCCTGGCGGTAGTACGGGCAGACGCATTTTGAATTAGGTGCAGGTTTCTGATTAACTTGTTAGGTAAGTCCACTTAATAGGAATTAGCACAGTCCAATCACAACTAGATGAATCTACTCACTACTAGCTTGTGGGTGGCCACTGGTGTGAAAGAGCAGGATTCTTTTCAGGAGCTTGAGAAACCAAGATCAAGAGATGGTGATGTTGCAGGCATTCTGCCCAAGAACAGAACTATGTGTAGGATTATAGGACCTTGGTGTATAGGGAATGAGTCCTCCAACCACCTTAGTGCCTATGAGCCCAGGACTGACTAGCTATAGTGTCTACTCGCTCTCCTACTCACTCACAGAGTAACTAATTATTAGACACCCCAGAAGACAACACTCCCAGATCTCTCAGGAATCGTGGTAGCAAGACACACCCTTTCGCTCGCACTCTTGTACTAAACCACAGTAAGATCTGACAGAGACACAAAACAGTTTAAAATATTTATTTTAACTAACATGCCCTAACACGCAGTATACAAGCCACAACAAGCAGGAAAATGCATAGTACAAATACAGTCGGCATAGCAGCCAGTCCATAAATCATGAAGGGAGATGTTATCATGGCAAAACAATAGAGCCTAACTTCCCTCTGCTTGCTAAGAAGTAGTATTATATATTAGAAGATCTCTGGACTTTGTCAGCAGGCCCCATACCTTAGCCTACATCATAAGTGCTGTCTCGCTTTTCTCCCTGGAAAGGCCCCTCTCGAAGCGTGTGCTACCTATTCGTGTATCCCAATAAACACCAAAGTATGTTGTCCCAAACAACAGCTGTTTTGTCTAAGGGCTAAGGCCTGGCTAGAACAAAATAACAAGGGGCATTGTTGTTCGACCTTCCTCATAATGTTCAGTCAAAATTCCAGGAAAATGCAAAGAGTGAACACAGCGATGAGTTCTCATGTGAAAACAGCCATAGAAATGATTGCAAGAAATAAAGACGTGTCGTGACTTGCGCAAAGTGTCAGACAGGGTGCAGCGTGCTCATGCTAACTTATTGAAGACGACAATGTCCCTCTGGGCCACGTGACACCCTCCCCTTGGCCAGGTCGGTAGCACCATGCTAAAACAAAAATGTGAGGTAAGCAGTGGCACATCGTCGCAGTGGTGTTCCACCTAAAATATAGGTTGCGCAAAAAAAAATAAAAAAAAATCTTGAAAATTCAAAATACCACCAACGGGGCATCCAAAAATATATCCATTTACAGAAAATCTTCAGAGCCAAAAAGTTTGGAAGAGTTAAGTCTTCAATTGTGTAGTTGGAATGTGTTTGCCATGACAGAATATTTAGATTTTTGGCTGTGGCTAAACCAAAACAAGTAGTCTGCTGTAATGTCTCATTTACAAATATAAGCTGAGATGGTATCAGACATGCGCGATGCAATGATTCAGTACCCTGCACTTGCCGATCTTGGGTACCCCAGATGGATTTTAAATCAAACTTGACCCTTCAGCTGTCACCGCTGCCAACAAACCTACAGCACCATCAGGAACCCTGAACCAGCACAACACACCCGAACCAAAGACTGTGCAATGCTTCCTCCTCATTTGCCGATCCCTCCACAAACACGCCAATCTGGCACCTTTCCCGACAGCACCACCCGGACATATTGTTCCTCACTGAAACCTGGACCAACACCACCTCGGGACCGGACATCGCCATTGCAATTACCCAAGGATACAAGATCTCCAGGAAGGACCGCCCCACCCGCCCGGGAGGAGGAATCGCCATCATCCACAAATCCACCCTCCGCCTGACCAAACTCCCCGACGATACCACAGATATGATGGAACACCTACACTTCAAGATACTGACCAGACCTACCACCACCCTCCGAGGAACCCTCATCTACCAATACCCGGAACCGCGTGGACCGTTCACCAACTCCATCACAGACATCAGCTCCGTGCATGCCATCGCATCAACCAACTACACTCTGCTGGGAGACCTAAACTGCCACCTCGACAACCAACTGGACCCCAACATCACATCCCTCCTGGACAACCTCCACAACATCAAACTCCGCCAAATCGTGACCAGACCCACACACTCAGCAGGACACGCCCTCGACCCCCTCTTCACAACAGGAAACTCCATTACCTTCAGCCACACCACCGAACTCCCATGGACCGACCACTGATGCGTCCACTTTACCTTCAGAACACTCACCATCCACAGACACCAGCACCTGCAACCACGAAGAAACTGGACCAGAATCACCGACAACCAAATCACTTCCTCACTCAGCAACTCCACCCCAACCATCGCAGAAAAAGAAGCTCCTAACACTGCAGCCCGAACCCTGCACAGGTGTATCTCCGACAGCGCCAGCGCAATAGCCCCCTCAAGAAAAACAACAACACCCACACCAAGAAAGCCAGTTAGTTTACCAACCTACTTCGAGAGTCCAGACACACTTACCGCCACCTCGGCAACACCAAATCCACAGAAGCACACAACAACTTCAGAGCCGCTACCAACGCCCACCCCAACTCATCAGAAAAACAAGGAAAAAAGTGATTGAAGATGGAATCTCCACACACGCACACAGCAAAGTACGCTTCAACATCATCAAGGAGTTTGCCCAACCCACCAGTGAGTCGATTGACTGACAGCGGACTCCCTCAGGGGTCCTCCCTCAGCCCTACGCTCTTCAATGTCTACATGGCTCCACTCATCCCCATCGTCAGAACCTACGGACTCAACATTGTGTCATACGTAGACGATACCCACCTCATTCTCTCCCTATCCAACAAACACAACACCGCCAGACACAACTTTCGAGAAGGCATGGAAGCCATTGCCAAATGGATAAAAAACAGCTGCCTTCAACTAAACACCAACAAGACGGAAGTACTCACCATGGCCCCAAACCCCGACACCTGGAACAACACCTGGCGGCCCCCCACCCTCGGAAACCTGCCCACCCCCACGGACCAAGCACGCAACCTGGGAATCATCCTGGAATCCAAGCTCAATATGGACCGCCAGATCAACCTCGTCTCGTCCTCCTGCTTCCACACCCTCCGCCTCCAACGTAAGACCTTCAAATGGATCCCCCTTGAACACAGAAATGCTGTCACTCACTCCCTGGTCACCAGCAGACTCGACTACGGCAATGCACTCTACGCCGGAATGAACAAAAACCTCACACGCAAGCTACCGAACTCCAGAACGCAGCCGCAAGACTAGCCCTCAACCTGCAAAGACACTGCCACATCCCCCAGCACCTAGGCACACTCCACTGGCTCCCCATCAAGGAAAGAGTCACCCTCAAGATGCTTACCCACGCACACAAGGCCCTCTATGACACAGGAACAGCATACCTGAACAGCTGACTCAAATTTGATGAACCCCAAAGGACACTATGATCAGCCCAGCTCTCTTACGCCTTGGTCCCTCGCACCAGTAGAACCAGATCGTGAGGCTGCTCCTTCTCCTCCCTCGCTGCTAAAGCCTTGAACGCCCTTCCGCTCCACCTTAGGCAGACAACATCGCTTCCCACCTTAGCAAGGTACCTCAAAACCTTGCTCTTCGAAGGACCCCCTCCTTGATGGACTGGAAGCTGCACCCTCACAACCCCAGCGCCTTGAGACCCTTACGGGTGAGTAGTCGCGCTTAACAAACGCGTAATTGACTGATCTTTACAGTAGTCTTACCTTTCACGGACAAACACAAATCACTGATGAAGGACAATGAGTAGACTCATTTGAAGTGGGTCGGCATAAATTTGTTTCAGTTGGGTATCTTAAGTTTATAAAAATAGGCCTCTGAGTCAGAAAGATTGTAACCAATAAAAAACATAAATGTACTCAGTTGTGTCTTTGAGCTTCCCTGTACGGTGTTGGGCAATGTTCCCACTGGGTATAATTAAAATTTGGTCTTTGAGTATTGGTCTTGTGTAAAAAATGAAGGCCATAAAAGATGATGGCCATAATGTTGATAACAGAATAAATCAGTGTAATTTGCCGAATTCAAATACAAATCCCCAGTGTCAAAAGTAGGATAATGTTTCAAATCCAAGAACAATGAATGAGCTGTGTGAACATAGCAGTCATCAGAGTGTATTCCAGGCAAAACCACAGCACCTAACGAGACACGGAACACGTATGGAATGTTCAAAGTCTCGGTCGGGCCATGTATATCAAATGTAACTTAATCCCAAACAATGGCATCAACAATTGGCAATGCTGAAATATTAACTAGGGATTGGTCTCTTTTCATGACGTGTGAGGGGCCAGAACACTGTCAACCAAGTTCACAGCAGAGTGTTCAGGTAAGTAATGCCATTGATCAGCAGGAAAAACACAGTCATAAACCCAATCAACATGAAGAGGAATACCATTTCAGCACCATCCAGACGTAAGTCCAGGGCAGTACCAGGAAATTCTTTTTGAACCAGGAGATGAAAAGACTGGTCCGGGAAGGGTTCTCTGGCACAGATGATGACGATGAAGATGTATCAGAAGAAAAGCTATTACGGTCTATATAGTTACAAATGGACCCCAGCTGAAACAACAGGGGTTGTTCTTCATTTGAAGTGGAATGTATTGTACTTTCAGTCAATTATAACCTCAACTGGAGGAGAAGTATACTTATTATCCGCAGTTGTTGATGTAGAAAGTAAAACAGGCAGCATATCAATTGAAGTTCTATCCCCCCCTCCTTTTGTTGGGGATTGTTCGAAGAAACAGAAGCCACCCAATTCACTGAAAGATCCCAGCGTTGAATGCTTGGAGGCATACTATTCAGTATTGGCCATATGGTGTAGCTTCACATGCTTGATTGAAATGTAACAACTCTCTTTACGGCCAGGCAGTTGAGGTAATTATCACTGTACAGGTGCCTTTTAAACCTAGGACTCTGACCGGTGCATGGTATGAAAGACCACATTCTTTCTTGTTCTCCACCTCTCAGACCTTGGGAAGGGGGTCGCGCATTTCCAGGCCTCACTTCTACCTGGAATCTAAAACATGTGCTCTCCCTTTTTGAAAACCAGTACACTTCATTCTAGTAGTTAAAATGCTTCTGCTGAAGGTAATTGAGTCTCCTGTTCTGTTAAAGGAAATGTCTGGACAGACAGGTGAAACAATCTTTCGTGCCAGGGTGCCTGTTGCCTGAATGAAATGCAAATGTGTGTTTTGAGTTTGTCTGCAAATGTAAATGGGGCTTGGGAGCAGTCCTGGCTTTAATTGCTTTGTGATGGCAAAGATTTTGTTTTGTGGTAGTAAGAAGAGTTAACAACTGGGCTGTGAAGTGCATGTTTTTAATCGCTTAGTACCTCTGAGGAGGTGTTAAAGGGACAGTTATGCAAACAAATGCATTACTTACGTTCTAGTGTTACTAAAATCTACATTTTGGAAGCTCCCTTATATCTTAAAACCATTTGCACAGTTTGTAGCAGTCTACCTTATAATGTGTGTAATGCAAGACTAATTCAATGACTTACACTTTCACAGTGCCTTCTGTCACAGGCTGTGACCTCATAGCACTAAAAATCCACAAGCCACTATTCCCCACTGCACCAACCAAATTTAATTCTGTGGCTCTCTGGTTACACAGTGATCTCTGCAATGCATTAACTAATAGAGGTTTCCTAATCTACTACAGTGGATTTCCCACTGAGTAACAACTTTTTAAAAGGTATTTTTCATTTAAGCTATCCATTATTTTATATGTAGCTACCCGATGGAGAAAGACCTAAAAAACTAGCAGAATATTTTGGGGCTGATTTATGAGAGGCTTGAGCCGCCGGAGCACCATTTTTTTAAGCTCGGGCGGCACAATTATCGCAATTGTATCTACGAGGACATCTAAGCTGCCTTGCCTGCTGATTATTATATTATCTCCGTGTTACGACCGGCAGGTAAAATTGGGGGCGGGGTGGCCATCATCTCCAATAAGAAACATCAACTTAGACAACTCCCCTCCTTGGATATTTCTAATGTGGAGAATATTGTTGCCAAATTGGATACTGTCAATGGGACACTTGTGGTGGTTTTACTATACCGCCCGCCCCAAACTATGGTTATGTTCCCTGCTACTCTTGCGGAGCAATTGGCCATGTTAGCTACTAATAATTCAAAACTGCTCCTGGTCGGGGATTTAAATCTCTGGTTTGATAACATCCTATCAGACCCCCAAGCAGCTGAGACTAGGGACCTTCTGAGTGATCTGAATTTAATACAACATATAGATACTCAGACCCATCAAAAGGGCCACAGTCTCGATCAACTTTGGTCATTGAATCTAGCTATTGATTTTATTGATATTAAACCTTGTAGCTGGTCTGATCATTTTACTATTAGTTTCTCATTTTGTGTTGTGAAAGCTCTTCAATTTAAGCTGAAGGCTACCAGTCTGACTCGGAAATGGTCCTCGTTGGACATGTCAGCTTTTTAAAATCTGTTAAAGTCTACTCTGCCAGAGCAGAGCTCAGATGTGGAGATAGCCGATTGTAGGCTTCAAGACTGGCTAAACTCGGCCATTAATGTTTGTGTTCCCCTCACTCGCTTTGATAACTCACGCGGCGCGGACGCGCATAAGTGGTTCACACCGGAGTTGAGGAAACTAAAACTTGAAGTGAGGCAGCAAGAAAGAACATGGCGCTCCAATTATTGTCCTCAAGCAAGGATCGCTTACTGTTCCACTCGCAAAGCCTACCAAAAAACGTTGCACACTCACAAAACTGCTTATTTCTCTTCTAAAATACTTAACGCCACCAATAAGTCGAAATAAATTTTCAGGATTGTGACAGAGTTGTGCAATGATGAGAGAACTTCTCCCCCGGTTGTCCCCTCACAATTGCTCTGCAACTCGCTGAATGACTATTTTAATGACAAAATAGTGCTGATTAAGGACACTCTATCCAAGCTTCCAGTTTGTGCCCCGATAGACGACACTTTTTTAAACCCTCTTACCTGGCATTCCTTCCCCTTAATCACTCACCAAACCCTTCAAGATTTGCTCACTAGAGTTAAATCAGGATCTCCTCAGGATGCCTGCCCTCCCCAAGTAATGAGAGAAATTGGTCGGGCATTCCCAAGTAGCCTGATTCCACTGCTCAATAACTCCCTCGTGTCAGGGAATGTTCCTAATAGTTTTAAACAGGCCTTATTGATTCCTTTGAAAAAGAAACCTGGCATTGACTCCTCAGACCTTTCTAATTATAGACCAATATCGTTACTGCCTTACTTATCCAAAATATTGGAGGCGCATGTAACCAACTGCCTATCAAGTTTTGTGGAAGCCTCTGGGTATTTACAACCCAACCAGGCAGGCTTCCGGCCTGGTCACTCCACTGAGGCAGTGATATTGGCCATTCAGAATACTTTAAGGTCTAAAGCAGACAGGGACTTACACCAGGCTTTGGTGCTATTGGACCTGTCTGCGGCGTTCGACACGGTTGACTATACCATCTTGGTCAACCGTGTCGAACAGGCGGGTCTTCGGGACTCGGCCTTGGCCTGGCTCAAGTCCTTTATTTCTGGACGTACCCAATCGGTTCGACTAGGTTCCTTCACAGCCCCTAAAAAAATTTCCTTTTGTGGGGTCCCTCAAGGATCCTCCTTGTCCCCTTTATTATTTAATTTGTATATGCGGCCACTGTTATTCTCTCTACGAGAGTTTAAGGTTGATGTATATAACTATGCAGACGACCTGCAGCTGGTCTTTGTGCTAAACTCCCACAATGCTGCCGAGGAATTTCGAGCAACCATGTCTTTTATCCAGAGGTGGATGTCTCTAAACCACCTTAAGTTAAATCCGGGAAAAACGGAGCTCATTCTACCTGGGAAGAGTGAGATCAGTTGGAGTCCTAGTTTTTGGCCATCGGACATGGGCTCGCCTCCAAAAAAATCCCGTACAGTAAAAAGTTTGGGAGTGACTCTTAGTGAGGACCTTACCTTGGTGAGTCAAGTCGGAACTGTGGTCTCCTCGGGGTTTTTTCAATTGAGGAAGATCAAGAAAATAGCACATCTTCTTACAGGTCTGGCTTTAATTCAGACAGTTAGTGCTCTAGTCCTGTCCCACATTGATTTCTCCAATGGCCTCTATCTGGGGGCGCCTATTGGCCAACTTAAAAGATTGCAATACTTGCAAAATCAAGCTGCGAGACTTATTTGCAAAGTCCCTAAGTGGGAATCAATCAGACATGGACTAGAGACCTTGCACTGGCTGCCTGTGGAACAGAGAGCCACTTTCAAGGTGGGTTGCATTGTGTTTAAGGCTCTGGAGGTTAAGGGTCCTATGTTCCTTAGATCACTACTGCGCAAATATATACCTTCGCGCAGTTTGAGATCAATCCACAAAGACCTACTCGAGGTCCCTCGTTTCAAAAAGAAACGTCAGGGAGGCAGCAGTTTTCAATTTTTAGCCTCCTCATTGTAGAATTCCCTCCCTTTGACTCTGCGACATAGCAAGGACCTCCTTGCTTTTAGGAAGGCATTTAAAACTCTTCTTTTTTTCCCAGGCCTATTGTAAACAGTGATTGTATCTCTTTTATGTACTGTTATGTTTGATTCTCTCACCAGCGCCAAGAAGCCCCTGGGCGTATGCGCGCTTAACAAATAATAAATAACATAACATAACATAACATAACATACGAGGCGACACAAAATCATTCTGCGTGGCTGAGTGGCCTCATACATATTGAGTAAGACAAAGCAGCGCAAGTTGCTGCCTTGCCTTAGTCTGTCAAGTAGGAGTTTCCATGGGCATTGCGGTTGGTGTTCCCACGCAACACCCATGGATTTTTACACTGCCCTAGATTTACAAAACCATGTAAACCTGGGGCAGAGCGAAAACCTTATGCATCCCTGCAGCAGGCGTAATGAGACGAAATGTTCTCATGTCTCCTTGTTTTTTTCCCTCTTTCCACGTGTGCTGCAGAATGCAGCTCACAAAGCAAGAGGAAACCTTCCAGCACAAAAATAATCCTGCCTACATTGGTGCTAGGCAGCAATTTGTATGCCAACGCAGTGGAGAAGGACAGGAATTCACCATATTTCATAAACATGGTGCAGTTGCTCTTTCGCATTGGCATAGGGTAGCACTGCAAGAAGACTTGCGGTGCTGTTCTAGGCCAATTCCTCATAAATGTCTTTTGTTTTTAGCCACACCTTTGACCACGTACCCACGCTCACTGATCTTTTGTTTGATAAACACTGTTTAATATTATATCCCCACTATAAAAATGATTTGCTATGGGAATTGGGGCTTTTATGGCTGTTGATAGTTGTTAATGATGTGGAGTACCAGGTTCTCTTAATTATTGTCGGGAGGTGGTCCTTACACCTAAAATATTTTGACCGGGGTTTCTTGGCATCAAAAAGTTTGAAGACCTCTGGTCTAGACCATCAAGGTCTGGCACAACAATTTTAATGCCAAATAGCATTTTGTATAGGGTCTGCCCACCCAGAGATCATCTAGGGAGATTATTAAGTGCACATTGAACTCCATATAAATGAGTCAACCAGAACCATCCAGTATCTAATACTCTCGCTGTCAAAGATTGCTTTAAGTCACAGTTCATCCGCTCCACAACAGAATTGCCCTTAGGCCGATATGGAGACGAAAATTGCACCTGCACCCCCAGAGACTACATTGCATCCCAGTAAGCCTTAGAGGCAAAAGCAGGACCTTGGTCAGAATGGAAGGTGCCAGAGGCAAATGTCCCTACAAGGACACGCAAATCTTTTATAACAGTTCTAGCGTCAGTAATAGGTTGCGGCCAAACCCAAAGGAATCTAGTGCATAAATCCACTGCAACCAAGATATACTTAAAATCATTATCAGACCTTTAAAGAACCACAGTGATCAAGATAAATACAACCAAATGACAGCCACGGCCCGTGGAGGGAGTTGCGGCGGGGCAGAAAGGCGGGGCTGCTGCCAAACGGTTGATTCGTAATGTATAGTTGAGTGTGGGGTGGACATGAAACAGTTGAAGGCTTAATCTGTTAACAAATGTCACAGGAAAGAACATATTTACGTTCCTGTTGGTACAAACCATGCCACCAAAAACGTTGCAATAGAAGGGAAATAGTCGCTGTCACTCCGGCATGTGCCGAAGCAGCACCTTTATTTGCAGCCACTATTAAAGAAAGTCTGTGGTCCTCGTTGGGAATCAGCCGATCCCCAACAAATGTAACTTGATCAGCCGACAAGAGGTATGTATAACGTGAAGGGAAACCTTGGGGCCACTTGGACCCGAAGCGTTTTATGCTTTATTGCTCTGCCTGTTGAATCATGAAAATCATTTTGTCACCAGAAGAACAAGTTGTCATTGAAGGGTTTTATACTGTAAAACGAATTGCACACAACAAGTGTAGGAACCTCAGGATCAGCAAATTCAAGAGCCTAAACCAACAATTGTACCTACCACAATCGCAGAGGCCACAGAATAAGGAACCAGTGGCTGGCTGCACAGATCCATCAGTGTAAATAATGCATTTGTACTGATCAAGAGGGAGTAATGATAAAGGTGGGGGATGAACATGTTCATATTGTAAAAAAGACTTCAGCCGGCATCAAAGAACTAGCCCATTGTATCCAACGTGGATGCAAGGCTTTGGAATTCGGGACACTTTATTTTATTTTTTTTAATTTTATTTTTTTATTTAAGAGGTTTTATATAGCGCTAGCCTGACCGGAGGGTAATGGAGTGCTTCATATCGGTTACATTGGAGAGAAAATGATAGCAGCACAAAATACAATAAGGCAAGACAGTTCAGCTAATAGGAATCACACTGACAATGCGGTAGGAGGTCCATATCAAGATCCTGTTAACATCGAATCCGAGATGAGGGAAGAGAGAATCTCAGGGCTCCAGTTGCTCCTATCTGATCGGTAGAGATCAGTCAAGGAAAAGGATTTTGAGCTGGCTTATGAATTTAGCAAAGGACGGAGTAGTTCTGTTGTGAGGGGGAATAGAGTTCCAGATTTTGGGCGCGTTGCCGGCGAAGGACCTGGCGGCGGTTTTCTGGTTTTGTGATTTTTGCGGGATGAGAAGTAAGGTGTTGGAGCTTCTGAGAGTCCTGTTCTGGTTAGCTTTTTTGAGTTTGGCCGCCATATATTCAGGTTTGCCTGTGTGAAGGGCTTTGTGGGTGAGGCAAGCTGTTCTGAAGTTCGCCCACAGTTCTATTGGAAGATACTTGAGTTCTTTGAGAGCAAGAGAGATATGATTACATTTCTTTATTCCAGTGACCATTCTGGCAGCCGTATTGAGAGTTGTTTTCAGGGGAGTAAGTTTAAGATATTTCGGCGGGATAAAAGGTTTTATTTTGTTTAGAAGCTTCAGGTTGAGGAAGGCGCTCTTCGCTGAGATCTTAATGTGCTTGGTCATGTCCAGTTTTGAGTCTAGAGTAATGCCTAAAGGTTTAACAGAATCAGCTAGGGTGAGGTTACTGTTGAGCGCATCAATATTTTTTATCCACTCAACCATTTGTGGGTTTTCTTCTTTGTTCGAAATGAGGAGGAGTTTGGTTTTGTCCGTATTCAGTTTTAAGTGATTATTGGACAGCCACAGTTGCACTTCTCTTAGTGACTCGTTGAGTCCTTGAATGGCTTTGGCCGACAAGATTTCCAAGTAAATTTAAGCATCGTCAGCATATAAGTGGAAAGGGATGTTAGCTTTTCTGAGAAGGGTGGTGAGGGGTTCCATGTAGATGTTGAAGAGTTGAGGGGAGAGCACAGTTCCTTGGGGAACTACCCTGTTGACGGGATGGAGGTCGGACTCAAAGCTTTTGATTTTGATTCTCTGGCAGCGGTTGTGAAGGAATGAGGAGAACCATTTGAGGACCACCTCGTCTAGACCCGCCCTCTCTTCGAGGGCCTTGAGGAGAAGTTTGTGATCTACTGTGTTGAATGCTGCCGATAGGTCTAGAAGAATAAGTAGGCAGCATTGGTCTGAGTCTAAGGATTTGTGGATGTTATCTATTATGTTAAGGATTGCGGTTTCAGTGCTGCAACCTTTCCTGAATCCCGACTGATGGGAGTCGAGAAGGTTGGTGTTGTCTAGGTGTGGAGTTTGTTGTTGGAGTACACATTTTTCTAAGATTTTGGAGAGAAGAGGAAGGTTGGAGACAGGTCTGAAGTTGTTTAAGTCATTTATGTCTAGGCCTGTTTTTTCTTGCAATGGGGTGACTTGTCCCACTTTCAGACAAGCAGGAACAATACCAGTTTTAAGGGAGCTATTGATAATCCTGCACCAGAGAGGGGCTAGGGCGAGTTTCAGCTTTTTAGTGAGTTGAGCAGGTAGAGGGTCTAGGGCGTTGTAACGACCGGATTTTCCGCTTAGATGGGATCAGCCCCTAGGGGCCCCTCTAACCCAGCCGGAACGTAACCATCTCCCTCCTCAGGACCATCTATCTAGGCACCTGGGTACCTACCTGAGGATGGGGAACTCGCAATATACAAGCTCATAGTATCAGAAACACCACTAAATCTATAGGGATACTAAGAATACTCACTGATTACTAAGGATATCCATGCCCTACACCACACTCATACCTTATAGTCTCGCGACCACATGGGTCCAGACTAATCTACCCTGGGGCAGTTCTGATTATCTACCATTACACACTAACCTCAGTCAGTGCTCTCATTAACGCCTCTTTCTCTAGAGACGATCTCATTACACACCAGTGTCCTCCCTGGCGCTCTCATTACACACATGGGTCTGCAGCCCCAGTGCTCTCATTTACACACGGTCCGCAATCCGGCAGACCTACACACCCCTCTGTCTTAGGTGCTCTCATTTACACACGGCCCGCAATCCGGCAGGCCTCCACGCTGGTCTCCTCCCCAGCGCTCTCATTAACGCCACTTACCAATGACGACCACTTTCCTATGAATACCTTCAGCTCTCTGTCTCTCTATGTTGGGAAGTCTCTCTCTCTATTCACTAAGGGTTTGCTACTACAATAATATTATGGGATGGCCGAATTACTTAGTGTCAACAATTCCCTAGCTCAAGGGCTCCTTGTTCTCCCTATTTATTCAGACTTACCGGATCAGGGGCAGCATCTGTTCTGGCTGTAACATCTGACTAGAAGAAAAAGGTTACCTATGCTCTGGAACAGAAGACGCTGTTTACAGGATTATGGGATGGAGTATAAACTTAATCCCTTAGTTGCAGGTCTCCTATCTCCCTAATTACTCACTATTACTTACCTGATCAGGGGTAACATCTGTTCAAACAGTAATACCTGACTAGGAAATAAGGTTACCTTCACTGTATGGGGACAAAGATATATACCACACTAGTTTACTAAGAAATGGGGTGTTTTTATTATAACAATGATAAAGTACACATACACAAATCTATGGGGTCTCTATAACTAACAGTAGCTTTAACACACCGCTGAAAGAAAAGGATTAGACATACAATTTATCTGCGGGGTAACAGGAACTTTTAACACACTGCTGAAAGAAAAGGATTAGACATACAATAGCCTAGGGAATAAGAACAAGATTAAGGTGTAATTGTAAAGGGGACTAGTTCAGACTAACTCACCTATTAGAAGGAAGATTTCTCTCTGACTCTGGTGGGATCAGGGCTCTCTCTGTCTCTCCCTCCGTCACCACATCACCACGCCTCTGGTTCAATTGCTCCAGCTGACAGCCTTCTTTCATGCTCTCTACACTGCTCTCTTTCTTCATCTTCAGCAATCATCT
This sequence comes from Lissotriton vulgaris, assembly GCF_964263255.1. NCBI lineage: Eukaryota > Metazoa > Chordata > Amphibia > Caudata > Salamandridae > Lissotriton > Lissotriton vulgaris. Next base: position 1,167,686 of record NW_028249862.1, on the reverse strand, counting down.
GCTTTCTTTCTTCATTCCAGAACTGCACTCTATTCTGCAGCTCCAGCAGACATCCTGTTCTCTCCTCTGCAAGAACCACACTGCTCTGACTCCAAGCTGAACGGACCTCCAAGCTGAGCTGCACACAAGCTGGACTGAACACTCCTCTTCTCCTGCAGTTCGCTAATATGGAAGCTTGTCCTTTCATGGAAAGTTACGGCCAGTAACCTGCCGCCCACCAAATTCTTGTACCTCCCCGTACCAAGGACACGTTCCCAGCCGGGCGGCCTGAAGTTGTGTCTTCAGAGTGGAGAAAATTACATTCCTTCGATAAGGGCCAGCCTGAGCCGGTTCTCTCCAAGCGAACAACAGCTTTAACTATAAACATTACCTTTACTCTGCAAGCCTCTCAGCTCCATCAAGATGGAGTCCCTCTAGTTCTGGGCCTGTACGCCTGAGAAGGATGAAATACCCCTTAGCTCTGTCAGAATACCTACATAAACCATACCAATGTGTAATATAAAGTCAGGACCACAGGATCCAACCTCTACTATAAGAAATAATGACAGGCCAAAGCCAATAGGCAATAGATGGCCTCTTCTAGGTCTGGAAGAAAGGGCTTAAAAGGGCCAACACAAGCTAGGAATACGTATCCTAGATGTGAGAAAGATTAAAGTCTATATCACTGCTAAATAGAGCCAAAAACCCTGCCAATACATTCCACCCCTAGACTTTATTTTGCGAACATCTATAAACAACAACATCCATATAAACAAACATCAACACAATGTATCAACAAATCAAAAACCAAAAAACTCTCTAAAATGAATGACAACTTAAAGAAATTCCACCTGAAACTTAATGTAGGGAATACAAATCTAACAACTAACTGAAAACAAATCAAAGCACCCTCGACCTGAATGCTGAAACATAGCTAAGATTTGATCTGAGAATAACAGAAACTAACCAAAGCATCCTCAAACTAAATGTGCCTCAACTTCTAGTGATAACTGGTGAAATCTAGTGATGTAGGGACTTATTGGTTGAATGAAAACAGCAAGGGGCCTAAATGGGGCCTACCTACTTCGGACAACTTAAGAACTAAATGTGCTTCAACTTCTAATGAAAAAACAACAAAGGGCCTAAATGAGGCCTACCTACTATGGTCAACTTAAGCTAATGATAACTCATGAAATCTATTGGTGTAGGGCCTTGTTTGTGGGATAAAAATAACAATGGGCCTAAATGAGGCCTACTGACATTGGTCAACTTAAGGAAAAATTTGGTGAAATCTGAGAAGTAAACATGACAAACGGTTCTCAAGGTCTGGGCAAACATTAATAATAAATGTAGGACATAATCATACTAAAAGACACACCTCCCAGGACAACCTAAAGTCTAGGGTAACCACCCTTTGATCAATAAAAGTGAAAGTGTAATAACAGGAAAATAAAGACAACCCCATTCCTACAAAATAGCTGGTGTAGCACTATGCATATAAAGTAAATTTATCTAAACGTGGTACATACATAAAAGCACAAAACAGTTAGCACCTAGTTTTCATCACACTGTGGAACACATGTGTGCACCACCATTTTTTTTTTCCGTTCCTCCATAGGCAAGACTGTTTTGCAGAAAACAGGAAAACTATAATAGGTGACTGCATCCTAAAAAGCAAAGATAGTACTACATAAACATCAAAACCATGAAAACATTTTTTTTTGTTTAAAAGTGGGGCCTGTTCGTAGTGATTGCAAAGAAAAACATGGGAATAATGCAGGCCAAGGAATTACATAACAAAATTCCTTTTGTGGGAAATCGTATCATGATGGGTTCTTTCAGAAATAAAAAAAAAATGTGCTATTGTCTTTGTCAAAAATATAAATGGGGTTTGAACCTGACCGCTGAGGCGGCCAAACGTAGATTATAGTTAACCCCTTCCATGCTCATGACGAGCTCAGCAATTGCAGGTTGTAAGTCCAATGATATAATATTAGGGTTCAAGGCAGTCAATTTTGGGACATCAGTGTAGGTCACCACCCTGCATCTTCATCTGTATCCGGTACCAAGGAAGCACTTCTTTCGCCATTCATCCACCACCAATCCGGTCTGGTCTGGTCTGGTTCCATCTTCCAAAAATAACAAACTAACATAAAAACATGAAAATAAAAAAGTAAAATAATAAAGGGAGTGGGAGGGGGGTGGGCCGACGCACGCACCAAACACCACAACCCAGCAACCTAGAACGAGAAAACCAGTATCATTAATCTAGCAAGTTAAAATTTTCCATTTAAAAAGCACCCCAAGTGCTTTTCATTGTTGAAAAAAAAAGCATCTTAATTAATTAAAAACATTATTCTGAAGTCAAGAAATAATTAAAATCATATACTTTTAAATTTGTTAGGGCAAAATCTAATTTTTTCACACACAGCCAGAAGGGCTGGGGCCTAATAATACCCTAATCCTCTGTGAGACAGCCCCTCCCTTCAGAAAGATGTTCGTGCTCAGAGTTTTGAATCTGCTCCAAAAAATACGCAGAAGCCAGGCTACAGTGTGAAGTAATTTGAATCACTGCCAAGTGCTGATCTCATTGCAGGAGTAAGGCGCTGCCAAGCACTCGGTCCAAGCATCTCTAGACTCTAATCAGGGAAGCCTACCCAGGCCTGCTGTATCTAACTAACTCCAAGGGCCAAGAGTCTGCCAACTACTCTGCATGTACAAGGATCCCTTATCTGGAGGCAATGAAGCTGTCTGCGCCGACAGCAAGGAAGAGCGAGTTGAACCCTCCCTTACATAAACATTTCTTGCGCGGAACAAAATTGGATGTTGGCCAATGATAACAAGACAGGCAGTGATGGGAGCTTCTAGAGGGAAACAGCCCCCCTTTACAAAACAGCTTTTCTCTGAGCCAGGCAAAATCAAGGTCAAACACATTTCCTGGAAGCCAAAACAACTCTGTTCCCATGAGAACCTCTGTTCTCAAAACTGACCAAATTAACTTAAAAACTTGAATAAGTAATAAGAACATATATTTTTTGTAATTCAGTGACATGCAAGCATTTTAAAATAATTCTGTTACAATGTACTGCTACTTAAAAGCTCCACTTTCTAAAAAGACTTTTGTCTAACTAATTCAGCTAGAAGGCAAGACATTTGAAACATGGGCATTTATTTAGCATGCAGATCAACACACAAAAAGGGGCAATTTGCTTCTGCACACAAGCCCATGCATTTTGCATTTGAAAAACGAATTATCATGGACTGTTGGGTTTAATATTTCTCTGCACATATATATATCAGGCAGCATGTTTAATGAACACTGCTTTTACCGTGCAAGGTATTACCTTTCTATCAACAGCTTGTCAAAGTACATAGGCGAGCCTTGTAACTAAATGCAAATTAAACTAATGTAAGGGACACATAGCAATGCATTAAGATGGTAGTGTGTCATAGTTATCATTTTTAGTCAAAATAGAAAAATATATTCTGCTCCACCCTAACTATACACACTAGCATCCAAAAAATAAAAAAGCGAAATCACAATATATAAAACAACATAAAATGCAGACACATTTCATCATTGTTTGTTTTTTTCAACCAGGGGCAACATGTAATTTTGCATTGCAGCATAATTTATCGTGCAAGCCTTTCAATTCAGCCTAGTAAAAGGGCCAAATTCATATATTAACAAGCAGCCATTTATTTTCTAACTGAGTGGGTTAACTTACATATGCTGGTCTGCTGCATATTAAAACATCTACATTTGAAAAAAGGTTCAGCTTGCATCAGGGAAATACACATTTATATTTTCTAGAACATTTTTTATAAAAGCACATGGTTGCATTTCACTAATTAAAGCACATTTCACTGTGCACTGTTGGGCAAGAACAATAAATCACAATCTGTGACCATTCTAAAACACCGGTTGGCATATTCCTTTCTAGTTGAAAAACCCTCAAAGAAATAATTAATGAAAACAGCCCGTAGCGTGCACTCTAACTGGGCCATCTTTTTAATCATTCACTCATTTTAAATCATGCATTCAAAAATAATTCTCCACACGTCTGTGGATGCATATTAAGTAGCACATTTAAAGGAACACTGCTCTCTCCGTGCAAACCCTTATCTCAATCCGACTGGTTGATTTATAACTTACCGACCTCTAAGGGCCAGACACATGAAATCACCAGTTCCAAGGCAAACCCACACAAATTCATAGACGCAATTCAAAAAGAATGTTAAATGAACAGAGCCCTACGCTCAGCACAAGATGTTGTCTTTCCGTCAAGAAGCTGACAAAGCACATAGGCAGACCCAGAAACCAATAAAAGTTAAATCAAACCATCAATCATCAAAACACTCACTGACTTTTAGAGTCAGCTCAAAGAACCATGCATGTCAAACAGCATGTTAAAATAAATACTGCCATCTCAATTCAAGATATTAACCCTTTGGCAGCTCAAACAAAACAATTCCCCAATGACTGCAGTACATGGGAAATTCAAGAACTTATCACTCCACGTTTTCACATAACACGTACGCACATTTGCAAAACAAATCCCCCAAGCATTTGAAAGAGAACCAGCTCTCTCCTACCTAATGGAACAATAACATGCTCTATCCAAGCCATAACCACATGGCGCTATTCACAAGCCATATGTACAAGAAAGTCAACAAGTTCAAAAAATGACACGCTCCTCACAAGGAATATATCCAAGGCGCAATTCACAAGGAACACAGCAAGTCAAAATGAGAACATGCACCTCACAAGCCACATTAACATGGCGCTATTCACAAGCCATATTTAAAAGGGGCTATTTACAAAGAACTCCACAAGTCATATTACATTGAACACATTTCACATTGCACAGCATAAGCAGATGCAGCAAGCAATTTAATGGGCAATTTAAAAGCATTTTTCACACACATTTATACAATTGGACCATCACAAAGATGTTACTGGCTCCCTCATGTAATGTCATCTTTCAACCCTGATAGTTCAAACACCAAAATAAAAACCATTTCTTCCACCCTGAATAAGCCAAATGCCATGATGTAGTACAATCTCCTCACACTGCAACTGTTCAAGCCCATAGGTCACACAGGCTACATAAACTGCAAGACTACGCCAGATGGAACTGGCGATCAGGGCACTCCCTCACAACACATGGGAACCTCTCCAAGCACATGGCCAGGTCACACAGGATTCGTAAACAGATGACTACGCCAGATGTAACGACCGGATTTTCCGCTTAGATGGGATCAGCCCCTAGGGGCCCCTCTAACCCAGCCGGAACGTAACCATCTCCCTCCTCAGGACCATCTATCCAGGCACCTGGGTACCTACCTGAGGATGGGGAACTCGGATGTGGATGTGGATGCATATTAAGTAGCACATTTAAAGGAACACTGCTCTCTCCGTGCAAACCCTTATCTCAATCCGACTGGTTGATTTATAACTTACCGACCTCTAAGGGCCAGACACATGAAATCACCAGTTCCAAGGCAAACCCACACAAATTCATAGACGCAATTCAAAAAGAATGTTAAATGAACAGAGCCCTACGCTCAGCACAAGATGTTGTCTTTCCGTCAAGAAGCTGACAAAGCACATAGGCAGACCCAGAAACCAATAAAAGTTAAATCAAACCATCAATCATCAAAACACTCACTGACTTTTAGAGTCAGCTCAAAGAACCATGCATGTCAAACAGCATGTTAAAATAAATACTGCCATCTCAATTCAAGATATTAACCCTTTGGCAGCTCAAACAAAACAATTCCCCAATGACTGCAGTACATGGGAAATTCAAGAACTTATCACTCCACGTTTTCACATAACACGTACGCACATTTGCAAAACAAATCCCCCAAGCATTTGAAAGAGAACCAGCTCTCTCCTACCTAATGGAACAATAACATGCTCTATCCAAGCCATAACCACATGGCGCTATTCACAAGCCATATGTACAAGAAAGTCAACAAGTTCAAAAAATGACACGCTCCTCACAAGGAATATATCCAAGGCGCAATTCACAAGGAACACAGCAAGTCAAAATGAGAACATGCACCTCACAAGCCACATTAACATGGCGCTATTCACAAGCCATATTTAAAAGGGGCTATTTACAAAGAACTCCACAAGTCATATTACATTGAACACATTTCACATTGCACAGCATAAGCAGATGCAGCAAGCAATTTAATGGGCAATTTAAAAGCATTTTTCACACACATTTATACAATTGGACCATCACAAAGATGTTACTGGCTCCCTCATGTAATGTCATCTTTCAACCCTGATAGTTCAAACACCAAAATAAAAACCATTTCTTCCACCCTGAATAAGCCAAATGCCATGATGTAGTACAATCTCCTCACACTGCAACTGTTCAAGCCCATAGGTCACACAGGCTACATAAACTGCAAGACTACGCCAGATGGAACTGGCGATCAGGGCACTCCCTCACAACACATGGGAACCTCTCCAAGCACATGGCCAGGTCACACAGGATTCGTAAACAGATGACTACGCCAGATGTAACGACCGGATTTTCCGCTTAGATGGGATCAGCCCCTAGGGGCCCCTCTAACCCAGCCGGAACGTAACCATCTCCCTCCTCAGGACCATCTATCCAGGCACCTGGGTACCTACCTGAGGATGGGGAACTCGCAATATACAAGCTCATAGTATCAGAAACACCACTAAATCTATAGGGATACATGGAATACTCACTGATTACTAAGGATATCCATGCCCTACACCACACTCATACCTTATAGTCTCGCGACCACATGGGTCCAGACTAATCTACCCTGGGGCAGTTCTGATTATCTACCATTACACACTAACCTCAGTCAGTGCTCTCATTAACGCCTCTTTCTCTAGAGACGATCTCATTACACGCCAGTGTCCTCCCTGGCGCTCTCATTACACACATGAGTCTGCAGCCCCAGTGCTCTCATTTATACACGGTCCGCAATCCGGCAGACCTACACACCCCTCTGTCTTAGGTGCTCTCATTTACACACGGCCCGCAATCCGGCAGGCCTCCACGCTGGTCTCCTCCCCAACGCTCTCATTAACACCCCTTACCAATGACGACCACTTTCCTATGAATACCTTCAGCTCTCTGTCTCTCTATGTTGGGAAGTCTCTCTCTCTATTCACTAAGGGTTTGCTACTACAATAATATTATGGGATGGCCGAATTACTTAGTGTCAACAATTCCCTAGCTCAAGGGCTCCTTGTTCTCCCTATTTATTCAGACTTACCGGATCAGGGGCAGCATCTGTTCTGGCTGTAACATCTGACTAGAAGAAAAAGGTTACCTATGCTCTGGAACAGAAGACGCTGTTTACAGGATTATGGGATGGAGTATAAACTTAATCCCTTAGTTGCAGGTCTCCTATCTCCCTAATTACTCACTATTACTTACCTGATCAGGGGTATCATCTGTTCAAACAGTAATACCTGACTAGGAAATAAGGTTACCTTCACTGTATGGGGACAAAGATATATACCACACTAGTTTACTAAGAAATGGGGTGTTTTTATTATAACAATGATAAAGTACACATACACAAATCTATGGGGTCTCTATAACTAACAGTAGCTTTAACACACCGCTGAAAGAAAAGGATTAGACATACAATTTATCTGCGGGGTAACAGGAACTTTTAACACACCGCTGAAAGAAAAGGATTAGACATACAATAGCCTAGGGAATAAGAACAAGATTAAGGTGTAATTGTAAAGGGGACTAGTTCAGACTACCTCACCTATTAGAAGGAAGATTTCTCTCTGACTCTGGTGGGATCAGGGCTCTCTCTGTCTCTCCCTCCGTCACCACATCACCACGCCTCTGGTTCAATTGCTCCAGCTAACAGCCTTCTTTCATGCTCTCTGCACTGCTCTCTTTCTTCATCTTCAGCAATCATCTGCCTTCTTTCTTCATTCCAGAACTGCACTCTATTCTGCAGCTCCAGCAGACATCCTGTTCTCTCCTCTGCAAGAACCACACTGCTCTGACTCCAAGCTGAACTGACCTCCAAGCTGAGCTGCACACAAGCTGGACTGAACACTCCTCCTCTCCTGCAGTTCGCTAATATGGAAGCTTGTCCTTTCATGGAAAGTTACGGCCAGTAACCTGCCGCCCACCAAATTCTTGTACCTCCCCGTACCAAGGACACGTTCCCAGCCGGCCAGCCTGAAGTTGTGTCTTCGGAGTGGAGAAAAATACATTCCTTCGATAAGGGCCAGCCTGAGCCGGTTCTCTCCAAGCGAACAACAGCTTTAACTATAAACATTACCTTTACTCTGCAAGCCTCTCAGCTCCATCAAGATGGAGTCCCTCTAGTTCTGGGCCTGTACGCCTGAGAAGGATGAAATACCCCTTAGCTCTGTCAGAATACCTACATAAACCATACCAATGTGTAATATAAAGTCAGGACCACAGGATCCAACCTCTACTATAAGAAATAATGACAGGCCAAAGCCAATAGGCAATAGATGGCCTCTTCTAGGTCTGGAAGAAAGGGCTTAAAAGGGCCAACACAAGCTAGGAATACGTATCCTAGATGTGAGCAAGATTAAAGTCTATATCACTGCTAAATAGAGCCAAAAACCCTGCCAATATATTCTTCTCCTGTGCTGGGCCATAATAGAACTGGGTGTGGTCATGACAAGCTCAGCTCGTCATGAGCACACGAGCTGAGCTCGTCATGAGCATCGAAGGGGTTAACTATCTCTTCTTCTGGGATGGGCTGGAAGAGAGACCAATGTTTAGAAGTAAGAGAGGAAGTGCTACCCAACACCTCACCCTGGCTGCTATAGGGAAGTGAGGCTTGATTGGTGTCAAGAAATCGCTTGATCTTGGAGATATTATCATTGAAAAAGTTGGCAAAGTTATCGCACCGTTCTTTGGAAGCCGGCCCTAGGGACGTATCACGTTTGGAGATTTGGCATCTGATGATATTAAAGAGCTCCTTGGGTCTGTTTTTGCGCTATCAAGAGCAGAGCAGAAATACACAGATGTTTTATTCTTGATATGTCTGTTGTAATTCTTCCGGCCTGTTCTAAGTTGATCGCGATGAGTGGTGCTGGGCATGGTCCTCCAGCGACTTTCTGTAGCTCTTAGTTGTCTCCTTTCATCATTGATGTCTGAGTCGAACCATGATCTGGACGGAATAGGAATACTTTTTTTTAACTTCAGGGGAGCAAATTGGTCAAACAAGGTTACCATGCTCGCTTTATAGAGCGAGGTGAGCTCAGTTGTGGGGAGCTCCATGTCACTAGGTAGGATCAAATTTAGCCTCTCTTCCATGACATCCAGGGGAATCTGGGTGAGATTTCTAGACCATTTGGGGGGGGTCAAGGACCGGAGGCAGGGATAAAAGTCTTTGGTTGATGTGGAACAGGATCATGTGGTGATCCAACCAGTCCAATGGAAGAATGTTGTCGATCGTAATTGCGTCCTGGTGGGTGATGATGGCATCCGAGATTGCACCTTTGTCCTGCGTTTCTTCTGAACAGTGTTGGGAAAGATTATTGTCACAGAGGAGGTTGTTAAGAAATTGAATTAGAGAGTTGTTGGTTTCATTCCAACGTAGGTTGAGATCACCCAGGATTAGGACGTTAGTGTCTTTGAGTGCACACTGGGCAATCAGGTCGGATAAGTGTTCCCCAAATGTGGGGAAGTTGCCTGGGGGTGATATAGAAGGTGACAGACTATAGGGCTGTTGTCTTTAGTCTTAATGTTCACAGAGAGACATTCAAATGACCTGTACTTGCAGGAGCCAGTTACAGTGATGTCTACGTCGTCTCTGTGGATGATGGCTACACCTCCCTCTCATTGATCTATCCTATCTTTGTTGATGATGGAGTAGCCAGGAGGCACAAGCATATCTAAACGGGGGGGGGGGTCTCTTTTAGCCATGTCTCTGTGATGAACGCAGGTTCTAGGTCATGGGGGAGGATGGCTTCTGCTAATTCCGTTGCATGTTTTGGAGCTGATCTACAGTTAATGAGCAGGCAGTTAGTGCATAGACTCTTTTTGCTAAGGTACTTTCCTGGTGGGGCCTTAGGTATGGACGAGAGGGAGGGTGGGGTCTTTTAACTTTAGAGGGGGGGTATTATCTTCTGAAGCCTGTGATCACTTGTATTTTAGATTCAAGTGAGGCTGTGGGAGGAAAGTCGTAAGTGGAGGCTAGGATCGCAGCTTCTATCTCGGACATTGCTGCTTTGGTCCTGGAGGGTCAATCAATCAATCAATCAATCAATCAATCAATCAATCAATCAAGCAAACAATCAATCAAAGCATTTGTATAGTGCGCTACTCACCGTGAAGGGTCTCAAGGCACTAGAGGAGAGGGGTCCGTTACTGCTCGAAAAGCCAGGTCTTGAGTTGCTTCCTGAAGGAGAGGTTGTCCTGGGTTAGTCGAAGTTATATGGGGAGGGAGTTCCATGTCTTGGCTGCCAGGTAGGAGAAGGATCTTCCTCGGGCGGTGGTTCTGCGGATGCATGGAACAGTGGCGAGGGCGAGGCTGGTCAACCGTAGCTGGTGGGTGAGAGTGTAGAAGGTCAGGCGGTTATTGAGGTACTTGGGACCCAAGTCGCGGAGAGCCTTGTGCGCGTGGGTGAGCAATCTGAATGTGATCCTCTTGCTGACGGGGAGCCAGTGCAGGTCTCTCAGGTGGCCGGAGATGTGGCTGTGTCGGGGGATGTCCAGGACGAGTCGTGCGGAGGCGTTCTGGATGCGTTGGAGTCTTTTCGGAAGTTTGGCTGTGGTTCCGGCGTAGAGGGTGTTTCCGTAGTCCAGTAGGCTGGTGACGAGAGCCTGGGTGACCGTCTTCCTGGTTTCAGTGGGGATCCATCGGAAGATCTTTCAGAGCATGCGCAGGGTGTAGAAGCACGATGATGAGACGGCGTTGACTTGTCTGGTCATTGAGAGGGAGGAGTCCAAGATGAAGCCCAGGTTCTGTGCGTGGTCCGTTGGCTTGGGAGTGGTGCCCAGGGTGGGAGCCAGCAGGAGTCGTCCCAGGCAGAGGGCGATGATCTTGTCTGAGCTCAGTTTCAGGCGGCTGTTCTTCATCCACTCGGTGACGTCTTTCATCCCTTCGTGTAGGCTGGTTCTGGCGGTGGATGGGTCTTTGGTGAGGGAGAGGATCAGCTGGGTGTTGTCGGCGTAGGAGATGATGTTGAGGTTGTGTTGGCGTGCGATGGCTGTGAGGGGGCTCATGTAGACGTTGAAGAGGGTGGGGCTGAGTGATGATCCCTGTGGTACGCCGCAGAGGACTACGGTGGCCTTGGATCTGAACAGGGGGAGGCGGACTCTCTGGGTTCTTCTGGCGAGGAACGAGATGATCCACTCCAGTTCCTTCTCTTGGACTCCGGTGTTGCTGAGGCGCTGCACTAGGGTGCGGTGGCAGACAGTGTCGAATGCTGCGGAGAGGTCCAGGAGGAGGAGGGTCGTTGTTTCCCCGTTGTCGAGCAGGGATCTGATTTCGTTAGTTGCTGCGATGAGGGCGGTCTCGGTGCTGTGGTTGGCTTGGAAGCCGGACTGCGAGTGGTCGAGAGATCCGTTTGTCTCGAGGAAGGCGGCAAGCTGTCTGTTGACGGTCTTCTCGATGACTTTGGCAGGAAAAGGGAGGAGCGAGATGGGGCGGAAGTTCTTGAGGTCGGAGGGGTCCGCTGTTGGTTTCTTCAGGAGGGCGCTGATCTGGGCATGCTTCCAGCTTTCCGGTAAGGTGGCGGTGTTGAAGGAGTCGTTGATGATGTCCCGGAGTTGGGGGGCGATGATGGAGTCGGCCTTGTTGAAGACGTGGTGGGGGCAGGGGTAGGTTAGGGATCTGGAGTGGATGGTGTTCATCGTGCGGGTGGTGTCTTCGGTGCTTACCGGGGTCCAGGCACAGATAGTGGAGGTGGGAGGGCGTTGGTTCGGTGGTTGGGTGCGAGGTTGGTGCTGTTGTGTATTTCGGTGATCTTGCGGTGGAAGAACGAGGCGAGTGAGTCGCAGAGGTCTTGCGAGGGAGTGATGTTGTTTCCGGCGCTTGGGTTGGAGAGCTCTTTAACGATGCTGAATAGTTCTTTGCTGTTGTGGGCGTTATTGTCCAGTCGTTCTTTGAATGCTGTCTTCTTGATGATGCAGATCAGCTGGTGGTGTTTGCGGGTGGCGTGCTTGAGGGCAGTCCTGTTGTCTGTGGTCTGGTCATTGCGCTAGGCTTTCTCGAGGGTGCGGCAGTTCTTCTTGGAGTTCTTAAGTTCGTCGGTGAACCAGGAGGCTTTCTTGCTGCTGTGGCTGCTGGGAGGGGTCTTCGGTGGTGCGAGGTCGTCTGTGCAGTTGGTGATACACTGTGTGAGGTTGCTGGCTGCTTCGTTGGGGAGGTGGTGAGCTGGTCGGCGGTGATCTTGTTACAGTTCCTGCGAGGGACCTGTTGCAGGTGGTGGTGGTTCGTGGCTCTTCTGAAGCTGAAGTGGACGCAGCTGTGGTCAGTCCAATGTACTTCGGTGGAGTGGCTGAAGGAGATGTACTTGCTGGAGGAGAAGACTGGATCAAGCGTGTGGCCGGCGTAGTGGGTGGGGGTGTTCACCAGTTGCTTGAGACCGAGGTTGGTGAGGTTGTCCAGCAGGGTGGTGGTGTTGCTGTCCTTGTTGTTCTCCAGGTGGAAGTTGAGGTCCCCTAGGAGGATGTAGTCAGCGGAGGGGAGGGCGTGTGGGCTGATGAAGTCTGTGATGTCTTCGCTGAATTGTGTGCGTGGTCCCGGGGGTCTGTAGATGAGGGTGCCTCTGAGTGTGGTCTTGGGGTCGGTGTGTATCTGGAAGTGGAGGTGTTCGGCGGTGGTGAAGGTGTCTTCGGAGCTGGTCATGATGCGGATGGTGTTCTTGTGTATGATGGCGATGCCTCCTCCAGTCTGGTTGACGCGGTCCCTCCGGGTGATCTTGTATCCGTCCGGGATGGCGATGTCGGGCGCTGAGGAGGCGTTCATCCAGGTTTCCGTCAGGAAGGCGACGTCTGGTGATGTTGTGTCGAGCAGGTTTCAGAGTTCGACGGCGTGTCTGTGAACGGAGCGGGTGTTGAGCAGGATGCACTTGAGGTGGTTACTGGTGGTGCTCGGCTTGGCGGGTGCGGTGCAGGTCCGGAGGTAGGTGAATTTTCAAACTTGGCAGGTGAAGGGTCCGTGGGTGCGTTTCGGGGTGGCTTGGTAGCAGGCGGGGGTTCTGCCGGCGTTGAGTGCGTTGAGGGTGGCGGCGTCGTAGGTCCGTCGCGTGGTCTGGCGACGGCGGGGGCCAGGGGTCCTGGCGCTGGGCGTGGTCCTGGCGCGGATTGGCACAGACGAGCTTGCCTTTGGCGCGCCTTCGGCGCACAATCGGCGCGCCCGCTGCACGTGACCGCTGTGCGTACGCGTGGACTCCGCCATATGTGGTGCAGTGGGAGGGAGGAGCAGCTGGGAGGCGGGAGCGGGGTGGCGCGGGGATCGGGGTACAGAGGAAGAAGGGGGCGGGGCCGCAGGGGAGCAGCGGCAGGGAGCGTGGAGGGGGTACTGGCGGGAAAGCGGTCACGAGAGGGCAAGGAGCGAAGAGCACAGAACAGGGGCACAAGGAAGCGAAAAATGGCACAACCATCACAGGAAACAACAAATTAACCAAGAACACAGATCAGGGCACAGGGCAGAGAAAGACAAACCTAAGCCACAGGGGTAGCGGGGATCGAGCGGGGCAGGCAGGGAGACCGGGTGCACTCAGGGGGAGCCGCGCGGCGGTTGGAGCGACCTTCACAGACCAGGGTCAGGTCAGGGTCTATGCGTCTGGGACACTGCAGCCCTACTTGGGGGACTCGGTAGCCTGGACATGGGGGATTTGGTTCTAGTGCGGGTCTGTAACGTGCACTCCACAACGGTTTTCTTGACCCTCGGGGGCCGGATATCGAGGACGGAAAGGGGCTTGCACTGGGCTTTTGGAAGGTTATAATTGGTCGGATGAGAGACCCTTGTAAGGGATTGCTCGGGCATTCGAGTGAGGGTCTGTAACAGGATCTCCACGACAGTTTTATTAGGCCTCGGGTGCCGGAAATCGAGGGCGGGACAGGGCTCGGATTGGGAATTTAGAAGGTTAGGGTTGGTCGGAGGAGAGGCCCTTGTAAGAGATTGCTCGGGCATTCGCGCCTTGTCTAGGTTGGTTATAATTTCGTCAAGGCCTCTGAATATTATTTGTAACTGATTCTCTAATGAGATCAGTCAGTGCAGCATGTTTTCCGGGGCAGGAGGCATGTCACTGTGGGTCGGGACAGCCCTTGAGTTGGTGGGCAAGATCGAATTGTGGGGTCTAATGCTAGTTGGATCGCCTAGATAGCCACTATTCACGGCCCTCGGTAAGGGGTCGGGTTGCAAGCTCTTCCTCAGAGGTTCTGTAGGAGTGGGGAGGGTGTCGGAAGGCTGTGCTTGAGTGTTGGTGATGGGGTATAGGGGCGGCTGAGTCTGAGGGGGTGTAGGGATAAGATCAACCTTAGGAGATTGATAGTCACGATTAGTAGGAACGGGGGAGTGAGAGGGGCTCCTAGTTGGGAGGCTGCAGGGTCTCACAGGGAGGATAAGAGTAGGTATTTGTGTACTCTGGTGGGGAAGGGAGTACGGGGAAGGGGGTTGAGGCGGAGAATATCGAAGAGAGTGGAGATGGGCGGAACGGAGAGCAGGGAAGAGGGAGTCGAAGGCCTCAAGGTTCTCATTATTAGCCTGTATCAACACTGTGCCATTTGAGTAAATGGTCACTGTTGTGTTCCCATATCTAGTCATCTGGTTCGGAAGAGAGGTCGTAAATTTACAGCTATGTGTGGTGGTCGTCGTTTTGGATATGTGAAGTTGCAATCTAAGTGTATTGATCCAGTTGTCCGGACTATCCGTGTGAAAGATGAGATTTATCTTCACCTGCCCTTTGGAGGTGCAGTGGTAGGTGTCTACAAAAAGTGTTTCTGGATGTTGTCTGATTAGACTATGTTTGAGGTTTCTCCTTGCTTTGATGGAGAGCTTGGGGGGAAGCTAATTTTGAAGGCGTTCATGCCTTGCGGTTTCATGTGGGTCGGCATGGGTGCATAGATAGGGATTGTGGTACCACGTGGCGTTGTTGGGTTACGTGAGATTGGTATGCACGTGGGGTCCATCGCTGCTATGGGAGCCAAGGGACTGCTAGGGAGAGGGCCGCAGAGTAGTGGAGGAATCGATAGGCGGCGTGGGATCACATAGCCACCATATGAGTCAGAGGGATCTCAAAGGTCTGGTCAGAGGAAAGGAGGGAGCCCAGCGAATAAATTGGGAGAAAAGTTGCTGCGCAAGGAAGGACGGGGTGAGGGTTAGTGGGGTTATCCTCAGTGGGATAAGCTACTGAGGGTACTCACTGTGTGGCTTTGTTTTCCCATTGGGGGGTTACATCATCGTGGATGCTTCAGTATCTTATTCAGACTCTCGGTCTGTGTGTATTTATTGAGACATCAGGGCGGCCATTTTAGAGGGAGCACAGCATTCGAGGCACTAGAGTGTGGCCCGGGATGTTGTGTGGAAGCAGGGATCCTCTTTAGATTGAATAGAGAGACGGTTTGAGTATTTTTAGTATGTATCCCTGGCAACAGAAAGCTGCGTTGACACATAGGGGAGCTCTCTAGTCTTTAGGTGGAGACATCAGGGCAGCCATCTTAAGAGAGGCAAAGCATTCGGAGCACTCGTGAGGATGTGAGGAGGCAAGAGATCCTCTTCAGAGAAGGTAAAATAAAAAAAAGTTGGTTGCAATTCTTTTTAGACAGTGGCCCTGGCAGCAGAAGGACGAATTGTCACGGAGGGGAACGATTCAGACTTAGAAGGAGGCCGATCTTTATGAGTCCGATTCGGCCATCTTAAGGTCAGGCAGATTGATTGGTGGAGCAGGGCTTCATGCGGGGTTTACCCGCTGATTCTGTGGTCGACCTAGGTCTCCTCGGGTCAACTAGAGACGTGGGGACCTTGTTTGACATCAGTAGGGGCCTCAGAGATCAATGTGTCCTGGCAATCGGTGCATACGGGGGCTGTGGGATTCCAGGGGGCAGCCATTTTGGAGTCAGTCATCGTACCTGTGGGACGAGGCGAGACGGCCGGGACTTCGATCCAGTCTTGGTCCTGGAGGCCGTGCCCAAGAGTGAGCAGTCGTCCACTCTGGGGCTGTTGTCCTACCAATGAGGAGCTGAATGTAGAGTGCTTATCGTGTTCCTTCGAGACAGGATCCTCATCGGACCGCTTGCTGTCCTGGAGGCACCGGGCGAGGGACGATTAACGCTGTGCGTGTCCGTTTGGCCTGATTCAATCTGTTCCAATCCTGAACTGTTGTGGTGAGTCCTCCAGCATCTTTAAGGGTTATTGTGCTTGGGGGGGTCGGTGGCGGGGGGGTCAGTGGCTGTTTTACTGCAATGGTAGGCACAGGCGTAACCATGAAAATGCGTTTACCTTGAGCCAAAGAGCGTTCTTTAAGAATCGCCATTTGGACTACTGTCCCAAAAAATTCTGTAGAAGAGAAGCGCATCTCAGCAGGAGTATACAAATGTTACTTATAAGCAATAGGGACAGTGTCCCCTTCATTGAAAATCACGTAGGTAAAACCTATCGCGCCTGGCACAGTCCTTATGACTAAATTTGTAGTATTGTCTCATGTTACCAAGAACTAGGTCACAAGTAGATCAGACTGCAACGATCGAAGAATTGCTGTATGTTCCTAAAATCAACTGTAAGCAGAAAAGGATGGTTATATCAATGCGCAAAGCAGTTTGATGCACTGGGCATAATCAGGAATATATGTTCTACCAAAATTTTAAAAAACCAGCAAGGACTAATTTTGTAAGGGTTGAGAGAGGCAGTAATTGAGCACATTTCTCCAAACAGTAGCGGGCCAACCCCCTCCCTTCATTGTTAAGTTCATAACCAAGGAAAAGTACTGCCAGAAAGGCAATATGTGATTTTGCTAAATTAAATTTGTAGCCTAACTTTGCAAAATGTGTGACAATGCGATCAACGTGCAACAGATGAGGAGTCACCTCATCATCAGTCAGATAAATGTCATTGATGTATGAAAAAGCATCAGGGTCAATCTCATGCAAAATTGAAACAATGCATGCCGCAAACACGCTAGGGCTGTTCTTATACCCCCTAGGCAATCTTGCATATCGTGGCTGAATGCGGTCAAATCACAGCTCTCAGGAGCCAAAGAATGGTTGAAAAACCATTGTAAATATCCAAAGTGGTTTTGTGTTTTTTCAAAATTATTTGGGAACTGACGCAGAGCTATGTGTGTTCTGAGTCGCAAAGGTACGAACATGACTGTTCAAATTTCTGTAATCTAAAACTATACGATATGAACCTTCCGGTTTAAATATAAGAAAGACAGGATTATTCATTGAGGAAACACAGGGTTCAATTTCACCCTGATATTCCAATGAAGTCAAGATGTCATTGACAGATGCTTTAGCGTCACGTTTAATGGGATACTGCGGATGGGGCAGTGGTGTAGAACAGAAAGGAATCACATGAACCGGGGAATCCTTGTCCCAACCCACCTGATTGCTATATATCACTGGAGCAATGATAAAGCCCACTCCACAGCAAAAGCCATTTTGTTGTCATCAGGTACATACTATGAAAAACTAGGTAGAATAACATCTTCCCCTCTAGAGGAAGCTAGGACAAAAGGGGGAGGCCAGTCAACCTCCGCCAACAAAGTATCATAAGAGGATGCCTGATTCTACCAAAAGACTGCTTTAATTGGGCGTTTAATATCACCTTCAATTTGGAGGCCTACTTCATAAAGACTATCAGGAGGGGCAACTCATGTATCAGCTCTCTCTACAGTAATTAGTGTTAGTTTCTTTCGCCTCCAGACTCTGGTGGAGTGGCTGCCACACTATGGTAACCCAGGCTGCGCTGTCGAGCAGGGTTACCACCCAACTCCTGTCAAGGAGCAGGGTACTCACTATCTGTGGCATACTTTGCAGTCAAAGTGGCAACTATTTTCTTCTGAAATGGGGCATGATATTGAGGTGGTTCCTCCTGCTTGACTTTTACATCAAACTGGCGCTGCGGGTCATGTCTAGGTTGCTTAGACCCGCCTTTTCTTTAATTCTGATGCCCTCTTCCGCCGAGTTGTTGATCCGACAATTCCTGAAAGGAACGGGGAGAATGAGGATCAGGAACCTCTCTGGTGTCTTCATTTTTTCAAGCGGTCACGCAAATCATATCTATGTTCAGAAGCATCAGGTGGAGGCAAACCTGCACGTGAGCCAGGCTTCTGTTGTTGCTGCCCCTGGGTCTTATTCTAAGCCTTTTTAGTAAAGACTGGATGACCCTCCTTTTCTGGAGGGAGTCTTACTTGTGGCTGAGTAAAAGGGCGAACCCCTAAGGTGTTGCGACCTAAAGATGTATACACATTTGAAATTGTATCGGCAACTGTCTTTGCCTATCCACATCTGCCACCACCGCCAACCGTTGACGAACCTGTAAGAAACTGCCTCACCCTTAATATTGGCCAGACTCATGTAGGAGACAATAAGGAGCATTCCCACTAACTTCATCCCAAAACCCATGGCTAGACCTGCCCCATGCTCATCCTGTAGCTTCTTGAGAACGCACGGGAGAACGCTCATGGAGGGGGTGCCAAAGCACAGTGTATACACTGCAGTGAAAACTGTCCCCCAGGTGGTGCAGTCAGCCAAAGTAGGATTCAGGCCACTCAGCAAACTCATTGTAAGGATCCTGTGTTTTTCTACAGGCGTTGTGTGTGAAAAAACAGTATCAAGCAGCTGAAATTTTGGTGCAAGCCAAAACGGCAAATCGTAAAGATTTTGAGGACGTTTGCCCATCACCGAGTTATTCATGACAGGACTCATCACGTGTCCACCACCATGTCCTGGCAGCAGAGCAGCAGCTCCTGCCGGAGCTGCTTGCACTGCTTGTGACATAAACTGTATGACACTTCAGTGAATATGAATCAGCTGTGTATATAACAGACGTAGCTCTGCAAGAGTGACATTGAGATCATGCGGATGTCTTTATTGAAAAACATTTACATTAATTAATATATTGAATAATATTTTTATTAAAAATATTATACAATATACTACATAATAAAATGTAAAAAATATAAATTTGTAAAATACATAGCATACAATTGAATTTTTTTATATATAAAATGTATTAAAAAAATCTAAAAAGAAATGTATGTAAAAATGTAAATTGATACTTTTTTAGCGCACTACTCACCCACAAGGGTCTCAAGGCACTTGTACGAATACCGCTGTGGAACCCATCCTGGCTTTTCCCGGTGAGGCATCCACTCCTGGCACCCCCAAGGTAAAGGCCAGGCATCCTTAGCGTTGTGGGGGCCGTTGTGGAGATAAATCAAGCTATTGCCCAGAGTTGCAGAGTGGGACTCCATGATTGGAATAGGCACCGAGGCGAGAATTATCAGGTCTATGGAATTTTGAGCCCAAGACGCGCCGAGGCAAGAAATTGAACCCTGGTCCCAGGCTAGACTTATGCATCAGGGTCTGCCGCTCTAACCATTGAGCCACACTTCTCCATTTGTATACAAATGTTTACTTTTTGTCATAAAAAGATAAACAAGAAAAAATAAAATTGTTTATAATTAAATAACTAAAAACATATTTACTATTACATGACTATACTTAAAAAATGTACTTTTTTAATCTGTTAAAAATATATGTATGTAAAAATATATTTTTTAATTTTGCAATTGTACATGAAAAATGTATGTTAAAAATATATTATACTTTATAATAAATTCTGAATAACATCAACATTTCTGAATCATATTTTTAATATTGTGAAAAATACTATAACCAAACCAAATGAAAACAATTTAATTGTGAACCAAAAAAAACATGTTTGCAAATAAAAATGTTCAAAATAAAAACTGACATACGTCTCCTTTCTTATTTCAATGTACATATAAACTCCATAAAAAAAGACATAATAAACAATAAAAAATTACTGATCCTAACTTCAAAACCAATTAAACTCAGGGAAAGCACTGCATAATAAACCCCCAAAAATTACTATTCCAACTCCAAAACCAAATAAACTGAAGGAAAGTGCTGGATAAAAAACCATGATAAATTACTATTCTAACTCCAAAACCAACTAAACTCAGGGAAAGTGCTGGCCAATAAACGATAATAAATTACTATTCCAACTCCAAGACCAACTAAACTCAGGGAAAGTGCTGGATAATAAACCATAATCAATTATTATTCCAACTCCAAAACCAACAAAATTCAGTGATAGTGCTGGAAAATAAACTGTAATAAATTACTGTTCCAACTCCAAACCAACTAAACTCAGGGAAAAGTGCTGGATAATAAACCCCCAAAAATTACTATTTCTACTCCAAAACCAAGTAAATTCAGGGAAAGTGCTGGATAATAAACCATAATAAATTACTATTCCAACTCCAAAACCAACTAAACTCAGGGAAAGTGCTG
Organism: Lissotriton vulgaris; assembly: GCF_964263255.1. NCBI lineage: Eukaryota > Metazoa > Chordata > Amphibia > Caudata > Salamandridae > Lissotriton > Lissotriton vulgaris. The sequence continues at coordinate 1,147,200 of NW_028249862.1, read as the reverse complement.
GATAATAAACCATCATAAATTACTATTCCAACTCCAAAACCAACAAAACTCACGGAAAGTGCTGGATAATAAACCAAAATAAATTACTATTCTAACTCCAAAACCAGCTAAATTCAGGGAAAGTGCTGGCTAATAAATGATAATAAATTACTATTCCAACTCCAAAAGTAACAAAACTCAGGCATTATGCTGGATTATAAACCATAATAAATTAGTGTTCCAACTCCAAAACCTACAAAACTCAGGGAAAGTGCAGGATAATAAACCCAAAACAATTACTATTCCAGCTCAATATCCAATTAAACTCAAGGAAAGTGCTGGAAAATAAGCCCCAAAAAATGTCCTATTCCTAACTCCAAAACAAAAAAACAAAAAAATACGACTTAATAAAAAGAAAAATACAAATATAGAAAAATATAAAATAATTATAAAAAAAACATACTTTTACATTTCTTTAATAAAAGTAAAAATCCAACACAATTTTTTTAAATTTGTCACAAAAAATGTAAATAATAAAATATAAATAAAAGCTTGGTAAAATTGTTTTAGACACACCTTCTCAAAAAAAGAATAAAACATAAATATTACATTCAAAATTACAAATAAATTCAAATATTTAAAAATTCCAAATTGTCCAATTTTAAACTTTGTTTAAACTAAAAAAATTGAAAAAAATAAAATAATCTTTTAAATTCAATTTTAAAATATTAAACAAATCATAACATTTTTTAAATTGTATTTAATAAAAAATATTTCTAAAATATTTTACACAATTTACAACAATATATTAGCAACCCAAAATGATTAAAAAGTGTTAACATTTTAAAATGCACATTTGTTATTTTAAAAATATTTATATATTTTAAAAAAAGTTAAATAAAAATGTATTTTTAACCACCATTCCCACCCTTACCCCTATAAGCACAACATCCCGCTTCTAAAATTTTATATAAAATAATATAATATATAAACAATTTTAAATAAGTATGTTTAAATTACTCCCCAACTACATCCCCTATAAACCCAACATCCTGCTCCTAAAAATAATTAAAAAACAATGGACCAGGCATTTTAACATTAAGAAATGAATTAAAAAATATAAAATAACTGAAACCAAATTATTAAAAATAATACATTAAACAAAAACAAACAAACAAAAAGTTGATATCATTTATAACTGTATATTTGCCATCAATATTTACAAAATAGATGTTTCTACATTACACAAAAATCGATATTTTAACAATGACAACCTCAATATTTTACACCATCGATATTCTTGACTTGATATTCATGCAATTTGATATTTCAGCATTGATATTCTGTCTGCGCACCAAGGGCCTCATTATGATGGCAGTCGGACGAGCGTCAACTGACGTTTAGGACTTGAGACCATCCAACAAGGAGTTGGTTGTCCTGACAGCCCAATTATGATTCGACTGCCATGCAGGCAGTCTTAAAATGCTTTTTACTATTGTGGCTGTGCAGCGGCCCAGGAAAAGGGTCCACAGCACTAGCCGCAATAGTAAAAAGCATTTTGAAAACATCCAGTCAGAGGTGGCAGTCTTTTCCCCTCCGACCGTCACTATCGTAATCTGGCAGTCGGACCACTGCCCTAGATGTCAGGCAGACTGCCACTGATGGCCTGTCAGTGGCAGTCTGCCCAACATCGTAATGAGGGCCAATGTGTTATTGTTAAATGTTCAGGTATGTTTATCACTTTGGGGCCTATTCCGATGCCTGACGGACTCAGGTCCGTCCGACATCAGTCATTAGCCCTAACCAACTGACATGCTGTGGTCGGTTACGGCCCTGCTAGTACGAAGCGACCGAACCCTGTTTGGTTGCATTCGTATGTTTCACAATGCAAGCATTCATTCCAAGCGGAATGCATGCCTGCATTGAGAAAAGCAGGGGTGCAGTTCATCCCTGCACCCTGTGCCCGGCACCCCAAGGTGCCTGCCACTCGGTGCAGGGATCCACAGAGGGGCACCATAGTTGCACCCAGGCTGCCATTCGGCAGCCTTGCACCCATGGGGGCTCTGCTGGGGGCCCCCAAAGACAGTTTCTGACTGCCGGCACGAAAAGGCAGTGAAAAGCTGCCATCGTACTCCCTCCGTCGTAAAGAGGAGACAGGGGAGTACTGAAGGATTTCCGGATGGCAGACGGGCTCTCTGAGCCCGTCGTAGGCCATCCGGAAATCCGAGTCGGATTCCATTCTGACCGAGCCCATCAGAATGGCTTGGTTGGAATGGAATCCAGCCGACACTGACCAATTCGGTCAGAAGGGCTCCGAACTTGGTTCGGAGCCCTTCCAACCCAAATTGGAATCGGCCCCTTAGTATCTTCTATTTTGAGGTGGGGTGTTCTTTTTAGTTAATACGAATAAACGTTTTTAAGTGGAGATAGGTGATAGTTATCCTGTTATATGTTTGGGGACGTTAGGAAGAATATCTTTAAGAATTTTGCTTGTGAGTTACTGGGAGCTAGTGCTTGCCTCTCTTATATCCTAAAGCGGTCGCATTGTGCATGTTTACCATTGCAGCGGGTGCTGCTGGCTGCAGCACCTGCCACAATGATAAAAATGCATGTTGCACACCTGGTGTAGGGAACTGTAGAGGGTACCATAGGTGCCCTCCAAGTGCACAAATAACATGCCCCTACAAAAAAGGGCCAGCCATGGGCCCCAAAGTACATCCTCACCAGCCGTTTAACGGCGGTTGAACCGCTATACACAGGCTGGTGGGGATGTAGCATCCAAATCTGGCGAGCACCATTTTGTGGATGCGGGTGGGCATGACAGGCAATGGTAACAATTGCCTGTGTCGGACCCGTGGCAGACGGGCTTTCCATCTGCCAGCACACCGCCTGCCATCCTTATCTGGCAGGCAGAGAATGGACGCACAGTGGAGGTATACCCCCCACCGGAATCTGGCAGAGTTTCCTTGTCTTGCAGTGTTAAATTAATCTAGCTTTAATATTGTTGATATAATTGTTTGTTTGATTTTATTAGTTAAAGTTGTTTATAGTTTTATTTTATTGGTTTGTTTAGTTTAGTTTTAATTTGTTTTATCAGTTGAGTCCTTCTTTGGTAAATGCTAGTAGTTAAAGCAACTTTTGGGTGGGTTGTAGTGTTAATATTTTATATATGTAAGTTGTTTGGGGTACATGTTAAATATTTTGTTGATGTAATAATAATTTATATATGTGAATAGCAAGTTGTGGTTTTTTTTGAAGTAATTGTTTTATAGTAAAAAGTTTTTTATCAGTGCATTAATGATTGTTTAATAATTTTTGCAATAATATTGTAATCAATATTTTTGATATATTATGTTTAAAGATAACAATATTTTTGTTCTGATATGTTTGTTTTTGATAAAGATAACTATCTATATTTTTGTTAGTGATATTTGTGTTCTTGATATTTGTGCTTTTTACAGTTAATTATAGGAAGTCTATATTTTTGTAATCAATATTTAATTTCTGATATTTTTGCATTTCGATATTATATACTTCGATAATAGGTCACTGATCCTCTCCGAGCCTATCAGGGACTTATGAAAAGCAATCCTGTGACTTTCTGGCTGGTCTGACATTCTCTAAATCGTTTCTGCTTGGTGAAATGTCTTCAGGCAAGTCCTCTCTACACAGCTCTGCAAGCGTATAGCTTATGGTTTATATTTATCACTTGGTTCAGTCACTCTTGCATCCCGCTAGGGCAACATGACTACTAAGTCAGATTTATCAAGTCGCGCAAAGCCACCTTGCATGGCCCAGCATGGCTTGATAAATATAGAGTAACACAATGCAGCTCAAATGTCTGCGTTGCATTACTCTGCCCCAGGGAGACGTTGCATGGATGGAGCTTGGGTGTTCCCACCCATGGATTTTGGTGCATGCCCTGATTAACCATTACCGGTAAACCTTGGAATGCGTCAAAATGTTACACCTCCCGAGGTGAGGCGTAATGAGGAGAAATATCTTCTTTTCTCTAAAATTTTTCCTCTTTCTATGTGTGCTGCAGTTTGCAGCACACAGAAAGAAGAAAATGCCTCTGAGGACAGTTTTTGTGCAAGAAGGTATGAATACAGAAAATACTACCTGCAACACAGGCACCCTTGCATTACAATGCAAAGGGTGCCTCCATTGGCACAAGGCAGCACATTGTGCACCAGTGCAAGGAAAGTACAGGAATGCATTGGATCATGTTAAATACGACACATTGCTGCCCTTGTCTTTTCATGCAGCACAGCGAAGTGGCTTGCTGCACTGCGCTTCATGAAATAATAAAAAATCTGCTCCTATGTACATTGGCTTGGTGTCAGAACTCTAAATCCAGCCATCCACGCAGTTACCACCTACAAAAACAAATTGCACAAGTTTGACAAGAATAACGGACCATCTGGCAGTGTTTGGAGAATTCTTAAACATCGGCGGAATTCCAAGATGGCCACCCATGTGAAAGAAGAGTTAACGGTCTAGTGGTTGCGTGTCTCTCACAGGTGTAAGAGCTAAGGTGAAACGCGTGATAATAAACCAATGCGCACTTCACTGAAGAGATTTTCCGAGGTGGACGGAAGTTCGTTGTTGTCCGAGATAGTTTCACAGTTCCAGAAGTAGCGGTTTGCTAAATGTTTCCTGTTCACCGCGCATAAAGTCTGCGTGAGTGTTTAGGAATTCTTAGTGGATGAAAAAGGCAAATTCAGCGCTACCTGTCAAAAGAAGCCGGCGTTTCTTCACAAACTCTTCTTGACTGGAGTTCATCTTCAGGCGACTCCGTCAACAAGAGGCCTCCACCAGCACCTATTTCTAGAAAGAAGAAAAGAACAATTGAGATAAGTCAAATTCAATGTTAACGCGAGTAATGTCGTCTATCGAATTTCATCTCAAGTAACTACAGGAGGAAAAGACTTACCTGAGTATAACGACCTTGGAATACCTAAAGGCACGAGGGAAAAGACATAGAAATTAGAATAGTTCAAAGTTAAGCTTGTAATATATTTAAATAGGCAATATTTAGGAAATTAGATAGATTAGTTTGCGCACAATTTAGAAAAGGTCAAAAGGGATAATAAGACATAGGTAGTACTGATATAATAATAATAGGCAGTTATGCTTACCTAAGCAAATAGGAAATGAGGTTCTAATCCACGTCGCTTCAAATTCTTTATAAGAACATTGGTTGATTAAAGGTCTACAAGGAAAAGACGATAGGTAAGGAATACATTAATAAGATTAAATTAACACAACAGTTTGATAGGAACACAGAAATAACCATTATATTTTGTGTGTTAACAAACAGCGTCATAAGAAAGAAAAGAGAAAGAAAGAAGAGAAGCTAGATATCTGGAGCATAAGGTATTAATAGATAGAATATAGAAAAAGAGCACAGTGTAGATAGGATGCATGTTAATGATGTTTCTTAAATCTAACTAGGTTTCTCAGAAGTTTATGTCTGCGGGATGGACTAGACAAGAGAAGCAGAAAGAACAGTTCCAGAGTGGTCTCTTCTGTTGTTTCTTATTTTATCCACTCCCCCTTTCCCGTGGGGACTGCCAAAGAGTCAGATTTTTGGTGACGGACTCGGGGGCATTCCTTGGAGGGAGTTGGGATATAGCGACTCTGTTCCTGTGCAAGTTCTTGGCGGTAAGAGTTTCAATTCAGCCCTTACCACTTGGGGCCTAGTAGAATACGTCTGGGAGGAGAGTGCCAAAAGTGATCCATGACAATTTGACTTTTTAATTTTTTACAGAGTTTTATATAGCGCAAATTTGACCTGAATCGGGTATCAGAGCGTTTTACATAGCACCAGTTACGTTACATGAGGACACACATTCATTTTTGTTAGGCACAGGGAGATTAAGTGGTTTGCCCAGAATCACAGGATGTTCAGTGTCATTGCCGAGACTCGAACCCAGTTCCCCAGATTTGAGGTCCCCTACCCTTGCCATCAGGCCAACTCCTCTCCCCAAACTTTCTGGTAAAATCTTTAGCCAGTAATGCCATTTCAGCAAGTATTGCTTTTTATTTGAGTAGACGTAGTCTCGTATTTATTGCAGAACAGACATATTCTTGTATTTATCACAGGACAACTGAACCACAATATTCAGAATCAAGATTTCTGTGTAAGTAAGAGCCAGGGCTGGCTTGAGAGTTCACCTTAGACATAAAGTTGCTTCAGATTTAACTCTGATGTCGAGTTGACTCTCAAATCTTAATTCGTGTAATAGGGTTACATGAAATCTTGTTAACCACATCGCTGCTGTGCATTTTCCCCTCCTGTGCTGGAAAGTGTCCTTTTGCTTTATTTATGACGAGCTCAGCTGGTCATCAGCACAGCTCCACTGTGCCACATGACGAGCTGAGCTCGTCATGAGCATGGAAGGGGTTAAAGAAAGGGTTAAATATACACAGCTTTTCAGAGTATTGTACCCATCCAGGTCTAAATGGTGTAATGAAATCACTGAAATTGCCCATAAACTTTAGGATAGTTTAGTTCCTTTAAAAATGTACTATTTAGCTAACAAATAATCAAACTAAATTGCATCTTGGTGCTTGGATCATAGGTGGAATTTCCATCCATACTGTTGATCAGGACTGGGAAGTGATACATTCTGAGCTGAATTCATTTTGTAAGGCAGGTGATGTGCTCCCCTTCGTCTTAATTATTTCTTGTGAAGAAGGTGTTGGTCCTCCTTGAATTATCTTCCAACCCTGAGACCTTGGTGGCCAAACAAGCCAAGTGTCTCCCTGGTCTTCGGTGAGAATAGTCTGCTAGCCACCCTGTAACATTCCCCCAACAATGGGTCACCCGCATTTCCTTCAATGCCATTACTGTTGCAGCAATAGATCACCTCCACTGCAGTCAGTGGCACAACCATTTGAACAATGCTCCACCGGCATTGACTTAAGTTGCATTGCCCTCTAACAGGACTGCATAGCCCTCCCAGCAATGGTTCACTTAAAGGGCCATGATGGGATCACATTTCTAGTTCGTCTTTTAGAATTTTTCAGCTGTAATGACTTGAATAACCTTTCTCTATCATAAATTTAAATGGCCATCCCACCCTTGTTGCACCTTCACTGGCATCGCTTTGATCAAACTTATGCAGCATTCGCCTGACAATGATTCACTTCTCTTAAACTTCATTGGCATCATGTTTCACACACCAGTATCACACTCTCAATAATGGCTTCTCCATGATGACTTCAATAGTATCGCATTGCAGTGCCACACTCCCAAGAATGGATCACCTCCATTGAATTCAGTGGCATCAGACTACCTTACCACCCCGACACTGGATCACACTCATAACTTCAGTAGTATTACCTTCCTAGGAACCTGCATCACTCTCCCATCAATGATTGCTTTGCAACTATCTGTCACCTAGCCCTTGTAACATTTGTTCAATTGAACTGATTGGCATTACCTTTCACTGGGTGTGCATTGCCAGACCAGTAATTATTCAAATGCAAGATAACAATGGTATCAAACTTCTTCATCATTCTTTCAGCAAAGATACAGGTGCATTTGAACAGCCTCATTAGAGTCAAAGTCTTTTTAGGTCGAGGACCGAAGGCTGCGCTTGCGCAGTCTCCGGGAGGAGATTTAATAATTTTGAGTATGGGGGCTTGAACCCGCCTCTCTCCTCCATTGGCTGGCTTCCTAAACGGAGGCCAGCCATTGGATGGATCTGCTCAAACCCTGTCTCTTTCGGATTCCGTGGCGTGTTTTTTTGCATTCTTTCGACTGTGATGTCACCCGTCACTCAGAACGGCAAAAACACACCCCAAATCCGAAATTTTCGGATGTTTGCGGCTGCCATTTTTTTTCTTGTTTTTGTTCCTTTTAAAGGTCACCCCCGGCCCCTGGCCGTTCCGAGCAGCATTGTGCAAGGAGTGTTTTGCCCGGTATGCATGGAACTGTTTGCGGGTCTCAGGTAAGCCATCTTGTCTCTGTTTATTGTCTAATGCTTGTTTGTGTTCCTTTTACAGGTCTCCCCCGGCCCGTGGTGTTCCGTGCAGCATCGTGCAAGGAGTGTTTTGCCCGGTATGCATGCAGCTGTTTAAGGGTCTCAGGTAAGCCATCTTGTCTATGTTTGTTGTTTAATGCTTGTTTTTGTTCCTTTTACAGTTCTCCCCCGGCCCGTGGCCGTTCCATGCAGCGACGTGCAAGGAGTGTTTTGCCCGGTATGTATGCAGCTTTTTGCGGGTCTCAGGTAAGCCATCTTGTCTCTGTTAGTTGTCTAATGCTTGTTTTTGTTCCTCTTACCGGTCTCCCCGGGCCAGTTGCAGTACCGTGCAGCGTTGTGCAAGGAGTGTTTTGCCCGGTATTCATGCAGCTGTTTGCGGGTCTCAGGTAAGCCATCTTGTCTCTGTTTGTTGTCTAATGCTTGTTTTTGTTCCTTGTACAGGTCTCCCCCGGCCCGTGGCCATACTGTGCAGCGTTAAGCAAGGAGGGTTTGCCCGGTATACATGCAGCTGTTTGCGGGTCTCAGGTAAGCCATCTTGTCTCTGTTTGTTGTCTAATGCTTGTTTTTGTTCCTTTTACAGGTCTCCCCCGGCCCGTGGCCTTTCCGTGCAGCGTCGTGCAAGGAGTGTTTTGCCCGGTATGCATGCAGCTGTTTGCGGGACTCAGGTAAGCCATCTTTTCTATGTTTGTACCCTAATGCTTGTTTTTGTTCCTTTTACAGGTCTCCCCCGGTCCGTGGCCGTTCTTTGCAGCGTCGTGCAAGGAATGTTTTGCCCGGTATGCATGCAGCTGTTTGCGGGTCTCAGGTAAGCCATCTTGTCTCTGTTTGTTGTCTAATGCTTGTTTTTGTTCCTTTTACAGGTCTACCCCAGCCCGTGGCCGTTCCGTGCAGCGTCGTTCAAGGAGTGTTTTGCCCAGTATCCATGCAGCTGTTTGCAGGTCTCAGGTTAGCCATCTTGTTTATGTTTTTTGTCTAATGCTTGTTTTTGTTCCTTTTACAGGTCTCCCCCGGCCTGTGGCCGTTCCGTGCAGCGACGTGCAAGTAGTGTTTTGCCCGGTATGTATGCAGCTTTTTGCGGGTCTCAGGTAAGCCATCTTGTCTCTGTTTATTGTCTAATGCTTGTTTTTGTTCCTTTTACAGGTCTCCCTGGGCCAGTGGCCGTTCCGTGCAGCGTCATGCAAGGAGTGTTTTGCCCGGTATGCATGCATGCATGCATGCAGCTGTTTGCGGGTCTCAGGTAAGCCATGTTGTCTCTGTTTGTTGTCTAATGCTTGTTTTTGTTCCTTTTACAGGTCTCCCCCGGCCTGTGGCCGTTCAGTGCAGCGTCGTGCAAGGAGTGTTTTGCCCGGTATGCATGCAGCTGTTTGCGGGTCTCAGGTAAGCCATCTTGTCTCTGTTTGTTGTCTAATGCTTGTTTTTGTTCCTTTTACAGGTCTGCCCCCGGCCCGTGGCCGTTCCGTGCAGCGACGTGCAAGTAGTGTTTTGCCTGGTATGTATGCAGCTTTTTGCGGGTCTCAGGTAAGCCATCTTGTCTCTGTTTGTTGTCTAATGCTTGTTTTTGTTCCTCTTACAGGTCTCCCCGGGCCAGTGGCAGTACCGTGCAGCGTCGTGCAAGGAGTGTTTTGCCCGGTATGCATGCAGCTGTTTGCGGGTTTCAGGTAAGGCATCTTGTCTCTGTTTGTTGTCTAATGCTTGTTTTTGTTCCTTTTACAGGTCTTCCCGGGCCAGTGGCCGTTCCGTGCAGCGTCGTGCAAGGAGTGTTTTGCCATGTATGCATATAGCTGTTTGCGGGTCTCAGGTAAGCCATCTTGTCTCTGTTTCTTGTCTAATGCTTGTTTTTGTTCCTTTTACAGGTCTCCCCCGGCCCGTGGCCGTTCCGTGCAGCGTTGTGCAAGGAGTGTTTTGCCCGGTGAGCATGCAGCTGTTTGCGGGTCTCAGGTAAGTCATCTTGTCTCTGTTTGTTGTCCAATGCTTGTTTTTGTTCCTTTTGCAGATCTCCCCCTTCCCGTGACGGTTCTGTGCAGCGTCGTGCAAGGAGTTTTTTGCCAGGTATGCATGCAGCTGTTTGCGGGTCTCAGGTAAGCGATCTTATCTCTGTTTCTTGTCTAATGCTTGTTTTTGTTCCTTTTACAGGTCTCCCCCGGCCCGTGGCCGTTCCTTGCAGCGTCGTGCAAGGAGTGTTTTGCCCGGTATGCATGCAGCTGTTTGCGGGTCTCAGGTAAGCCATCTTGTCTATTTGTACCCTAATGCTTGTTTTTGTTCCTTTTACAGGTCTTCCCCGATCAGTGGCCGTTCCTTGCAGCGACGTGCAAGGAGTGTTTTGCCCGGTATGTATGCAGCTGTTTGCGGGTCTCAGGTAAGCCATCTTGTCTCTGTTTGTTGTCTAATGCTTGTTTTTGTTCCTTTTACAGGTTTCCCCGTGCCAGTGGCCGTTCCGTGCAGCGTCGTGCAAGGAGTTTTTTGTGCCGGTATGCATGCAGCTGTTTGCAGGTCTCAGGTAAGCCATCTTGTCTCTATTTGTTGTCTAATGCTTGTTTTTGTTCCTTTTACAGGTTTCCCCGGGCCAGTGGCCGTTCCGTGCAGCGTCGTGCAAGGAGTGTTTTGCCCAGTATGCATGCAGCTTTTTGCGGGTCGCATGCTGACCTCCAGGAAGAGAGTCGTATGTATTATTTCATAAATGCATGACAAGCCAACATAATGGGTGAAAAGCAGTGGCGGATAATGACATTTGAAAGTGGTGAGCCGTAAAACAATTGTTCACTGTGGTGAGCGAGCATAGTGAGCGCGATTGAACCACCTACAGGGGGCTTGGGGGGTTCCCCGCCCGAGAAAATTTTGAAAAAAGAGTGGGCAAATGGTGAATTTTCAAGCAACTCGTGAACTCGATTATGCAGAAATACATGAGGGATTGGTGCATACTCTCTAAAAGACAAACATGCAAGGGGGCATGTATCATCTGCAGAGGGGCTTATGTAATAGTCAACATCACTACAAAGATTTAAACACACACCTCGACACTAGCAAGGCACACATGCATCAAGGCAATGCAAACAGTCAAGCACTGGTTTCTGCTTTCCCGCCTCCACTAACCACAAAGGCAACCCCACATAATCTAAATAATACACAAGGCCACTGAAAATTGAAGCTCTATTCATTATCACCACCATTAGCAAATTGTAATAATGAGAACACATTCTATTATTTGAAACAGTCTGATTTATACAGCATCAGGAATTTCGTTTCAATCTCTTTATTGTGTTGTAAATTGTTTTGCACCCATTTTGCAAGGGATATAGTTCATGCTCTGAAAAATCTCAAATATGTAAAGACGAATCTCACACCTGTCCCCTCCTCCCGCACTGCACACAGTCTGCATGCGAGCTTCGTATATATATATATATATATATGCCGTAGTATTTACATCTCTTATCCAACTGTCACCTTTCAACAGTCGACACAGTCTTTTATGATGCCATCCAAATGCCATGTGGGTACCCTGTCCACTACTTGTTGTTATAGAATGGGTAGCTGCCCCAAAGCACTCCTCCCAGTTTTCAGTCATTAATAACTGCCCCTGATAGCTGGAGGAGCGTCCACACGGTGCACACAGCGGTTAAGAAATGAACAACCGGGAGCAACGGTAGTGAGTGGCCATATTTATCTGAACACTATGTGCAAGCTGTAAACTGACTTATAGTTTGTCTACTCTGAAAAGAGTGGCATCATCAAGTTCGTGTGATGTCTATTCGAACCACTGCAGCCATAACTCATCGCTCAAGACCCCTCTGGATAACCAGTAAACTGTAATGTGTCTGTATATGAGGATGAGGCATAGGGCAAGCACACACTGTGATGTCATCAAGAAATCATCCACTGCACGCGTACTCCACATCTCGCCTACACAAAATACCTCTGAAGCTCGATGTTTGTATACAGGGGTTGGGGGTATATTTCCCAATAAACAGTATTCTGAACTCACATATTTGAAAGTGCTTTCATATTCTATATTGAAGAAAAAGAGGTTTGAGTGAAATAAATTATTTACCCAAGAACAATTTAAGCGGGGAAACCACAATTTAAAAATTAGCCACTAAATAGGTGTCTTTACTTATATTCATGCTTTGTTTTTATCTTGTTGTTCAGCTGTTTGCGGGTCTCAGGTAAGCCATCTTGTCTCTGTTTGTTATCTAATGCTTGTTTTTGTTCCTTTTACACATCTCCCCCGGCCCGTGGCCATTCCGTACAGCGTCGTGCAAAGAGTCTTTCGCCTGGTATGCATGCAGCTGTTTGCGGGTCTCAGGTAAGCCATCTTGTCTCTGTTTGTTGTCTAATGCTTGTTTTTGTTCCTTTTACAGGTCTACCCCAGCCCGTGGCCGTTCCGTGCAGCGTTGTGCAAGGAGTGTTTTGCCCGGTATGCATGCAGCTGTTTGCAGGTCTCAGGTTAGCCATCTTGTCTATGTTTTTTGTCTAATGCTTGTTTTTGTTCCTTTTACAGGTCTCCCCCGGCCCGTGGCCGTTCCGTGCAGCGACGTGCAAGTAGCGTTTTGCCCGGTATGTATGCAGCTTTTTGCGGGTCTCAGGTAAGCCATCTTGTCTCTGTTTGTTGTCTAATGCTTGTTTTTCTTCCTATTACAGGTCTCCCCGGGCCCGTGGCCGTTACGTGCAGCGTCGTGCAAGGAGTGTTTTGCCCGGTATGCATGCAGCTGTTTGCGGGTCTTAGGTAAGCCATCTTGTCTCTGTTTTTTGTCTAATGCTTGTTTTTGTTCCTTTTGCAGGTCTCCCCCGGCCTGTGGCCGTTCCGTGCAGCGACGTGCAAGTAGTGTTTTGCCCGGTATGTATGCAGCTTTTTGCGGGTCTCAGGTAAGCCATCTTGTCTCTGTTTGTTGTCTAATGCTTGTTTTCTTCCTAATACAGGTCTCCCCCGGCCCGTGGCCGTTCCGTGCAGCGTCGTGCAAGGAGTGTTTTGCCCGGTATGCATACAGCTGTTTGCGGGTCTCAGGTAAGCCATCTTGTCTATTTGTACCCTAATGCTTGTTTTTGTTCCTTTTACAGGTCTTCCCCGATCAGTGGCCGTTCCTTGCAGCGACGTGCAAGGAGTGTTTTGCCCGGTATGTATGCAGCTGTTTGCGGGTCTCAGGTAAGCCATCTTGTCTCTGTTTGTTGTCTAATGCTTGTTTTTCTTCCTATTACAGGTCTCCCCAGGGCCCGTGGCCGTTACGTGCAGCGTCGTGCAAGGAGTGTTTTGCCCGGTATGCATGCAGCTGTTTGCGGGTCTTAGGTAAGCCATCTTGTCTCTGTTTTTTGTCTAATGCTTGTTTTTGTTCCTTTTACAGGTCTCCCCCGGCCTGTGGCCGTTCCGTGCAGCGACGTGCAAGTAGTGTTTTGCCCGGTATGTATGCAGCTTTTTGCGGGTCTCAGGTAAGCCATCTTGTCTCTGTTTGTTGTCTAATGCTTGTTTTTCTTCCTAATACAGGTCTCCCCCGGCCCGTGGCCGTTCTGTGCAGCGTCGTGCAAGGAGTGTTTTGCCCGGTATGCATACAGCTGTTTGCGGGTCTCAGGTAAGCCATCTTGTCTATATTTGTACCCTAATGCTTGTTTTTGTTCCTTTTACAGGTCTCTCCCGGTCCGTGGCCGTTCCGTGCAGCGACGTGCAAGATGTATTTTGCCTGGTATGTATGCAGCTGATTGCGGGTCTCAAGTAAGCCATCTTGTCTCTGTTTGTTGTCTATGCTTGTTTTTGTTCCTTTTACAGGTCTCCCCGGGCCAGTCGCCGTTCCGTGCAGCGTCGTGCAAGGAGTTTTTTGTGCCAGTATGCATGCAGCTGTTCGCAGGTCTCAGATAAGCCATCTTGTCTCTATTTGTTGTCTAATGCTTGTTTTTGTTCCATTCACAGGTCTCCCCCGGCTCGTGGCCTTTCCGTGCAGCGTCGTGCAAGGAGTGTTTTGCCCGGTATACATGCAGCTGTTTGCGGTTCTCAGGTAAGCAATCTTGTCTCTGTTTGTTATCTAATGCTTGTTTTTGTTCTTTTTACATATCTCTCCCGGCCCGTGGCCGTTCCGTGCAGCTTCGTGCAAGGAGTGTTTTGCCCGGTATGCATGCAGCTGTTTGCGGGTCTCAGGTAAGCCATCTTGTCTCTGTTTGTTGTCTAATGCTTGTTTTTGTTCCTTTTACAGGTTTCCCCCGGCCCGTGGCCGTTCTGTGCAGCGTCGTGCAAGGAGTGTTTTGCCCAGTATGCATGCAGCTGTTTGCGGGTCTCAGGTAAGCCATCTTGTCTCTGTTTGTCGTCTAATGCTTGTTTTTGTTCCTTTTACATGTCTCCCCCTGCCCGTGGACGTTCTTTGCAGCGTCGTGCAAGGAGTGTTTTGGCCGGTATGCATGCAGCTGTTTGCGGGTCTCAGGTAAGCCATCTTGTCTCTGTTTGTTGTCTAATGCTTGTTTTTGTTCCTTTTACAGGTCTGCCCCCGGCCCGTGGCCGTTCCATGCAGCAACGTGCAAGTAGTGTTTTGCCCGGTATGCATGCAGCTGTTTGCGGGTCTCAGGTAAGCCATCTTGTCTCTGTTTGTTGTCTAATGCTTGTTTTTGTTCCTTTTGCAGGTCTCCCCCGGCCCGTGGCCGTTCCTTGCAGCGTCGTGAAAGGAGTGTTTTGCCCGGTATGCATACAGCTGTTTGCGGGTCTCAGGTAAGCCATCCTGTCTATATTTGTACCCTAATGCTTGTTTTTGTTCCTTTTACAGGTCTCTCCCGGTCCGTGGCCGTTCCGTGCAGCGACGTGCAAGAAGTATTTTGCCTGGTATGTATGCAGCTGATTGCGGGTCTCAAGTAAGCCATCTTGTCTCTGTTTGTTGTCTATGCTTGTTTTTGTTCCTTTTACAGGTCTCCCCGGGCCAGTCGCCGTTCCGTGCAGCGTCGTGCAAGGAGTTTTTTGTGCCAGTATGCATGCAGCTGTTCGCAGGTCTCAGATAAGCCATCTTGTCTCTATTTGTTGTCTAATGCTTGTTTTTGTTCTATTCACAGGTCTCCCCCGGCTCGTGGCCTTTCCGTGCAGCGTCGTGCAAGGAGTGTTTTGCCCGGTATACATGCAGCTGTTTGCGGTTCTCAGGTAAGCAATCTTGTCTCTGTTTGTTATCTAATGCTTGTTTTTGTTCTTTTTACATATCTCTCCCGGCCCGTGGCCGTTCCGTGCAGCTTCGTGCAAGGAGTGTTTTGCCCGGTATGCATGCAGCTGTTTGCGGGTCTCAGGTAAGCCATCTTGTCTCTGTTTGTTGTCTAATGCTTGTTTTTGTTCCTTTTACAGGTTTCCCCCGGCCCGTGGCCGTTCTGTGCAGCGTCGTGCAAGGAGTGTTTTGCCCAGTATGCATGCAGCTGTTTGCGGGTCTCAGGTAAGCCATCTTGTCTCTGTTTGTCGTCTAATGCTTGTTTTTGTTCCTTTTACATGTCTCCCCCTGCCCGTGGACGTTCTTTGCAGCGTCGTGCAAGGAGTGTTTTGGCCGGTATGCATGCAGCTGTTTGCGGGTCTCAGGTAAGCCATCTTGTCTCTGTTTGTTGTCTAATGCTTGTTTTTGTTCCTTTTACAGGTCTGCCCCCGGCCCGTGGCCGTTCCGTGCAGCAACGTGCAAGTAGTGTTTTGCCCGGTATGCATGCAGCTGTTTGCGGGTCTCAGGTAAGCCATCTTGTCTCTGTTTGTTGTCTAATGCTTGTTTTTGTTCCTTTTGCAGGTCTCCCCGGCCCGTGGCCGTTCCTTGCAGCGTCGTGAAAGGAGTGTTTTGCCCGGTATGCATACAGCTGTTTGCGGGTCTCAGGTAAGCCATCCTGTCTATATTTGTACCCTAATGCTTGTTTTTGTTCCTTTTACAGGTCTCCCCCGGTCCGTGGCCGTTCCGTGCAGCGACGTGCAAGGAGTATTTTGCCTGGTATGTATGCAGCTGTTTGCAGGTCGCAGATAAGCCATCTTGTCTCTATTTGTTGTCTAATGCTTGTTTTTGTTCCATTTACAGGTCTCCCCCGGCTCGTGGCCTTTCCGTGCAGCGTCGTGCAAGGAGTGTTTTGCCCGGTATACATGCAGCTGTTTGCGGTTCTCAGGTAAGCCATCTTGTCTCTGTTTGTTATCTAATGCTTGTTTTTGTTCTTTTTACATATCTCTCCCGGCCCGTGGCCGTTCGGCGCAGCGACGTGCAAGGAGTATTTTGCCTGGTATGTATGCAGCTGATTGCGGGTCTCAAGTAAGCCATCTTGTCTCTGTTTGTTGTCTATGCTTGTTTTGGTTCTTTTTACATGTCTCCCCCTGCCCGTGGACGTTCTTTGCAGCTTCGTGCAAGGAGTGTTTTGGCCGGTATGCATGCAGCTGTTTGCGGGTCTCAGGTAAGCCATCTTGTCTCTGTTTGTTGTCTAATGCTTGTTTTTGTTCCTTTTACAGGTCTGCCCCCGGCCCGTGGCCGTTCCGTGCAGCGACGTGCAAGTAGTGTTTTGCCTGGTATGTATGCAGCTTTTTGCGGGTCTCAGGTAAGCTATCTTGTCTCTGTTTGTTGTCTAATGCTTGTTTTTGTTCCTCTTACAGGTCTCCCCGGGCCAGTTGCAGTACCGTGCAGCGTCGTGCAAGGAGTGTTTTGCCCGGTATGCATGCAGCTGTTTGCGGGTCTCAGGTAAGCCATCTTGTCTCTGTTTGTTGTCTAATGCTTGTTTTTGTTCCTTTTACAGGTCTACCCCAGCCCGTGGCCGTTCCGTGCAGCGTTGTGCAAGGAGTGTTTTGCCCGGTATGCATGCAGCTGTTTGCAGGTCTCAGGTTAGCCATCTTGTCTATGTTTTTTGTCTAATGCTTGTTTTTGTTCCTTTTACAGGTCTCCCCCGGCCCGTGGCCGTTCCGTGCAGCGACGTGCAAGTAGCGTTTTGCCCGGTATGTATGCAGCTTTTTGCGGGTCTCAGGTAAGCCATCTTGTCTCTGTTTGTTGTCTAATGCTTGTTTTTCTTCCTATTACAGGTCTCCCCGGGCCCGTGGCCGTTACGTGCAGCGTCGTGCAAGGAGTGTTTTGCCCGGTATGCATGCAGCTGTTTGCGGGTTTTAGGTAAGCCATCTTGTCTCTGTTTTTTGTCTAATGCTTGTTTTTGTTCCTTTTACAGGTCTCCCCCGGCCTGTGGCCGTTCCGTGCAGCGACGTGCAAGTAGTGTTTTGCCTGGTATGTATGCAGCTTTTTGCGGGTCTCAGGTAAGCCATCTTGTCTCTGTTTGTTGTCTAATGCTTGTTTTTCTTCCTAATACAGGTCTCCCCCGGCCCGTGGCCGTTCCGTGCAGCGTCGTGCAAGGAGTGTTTTGCCCGGTATGCATACAGCTGTTTGCGGGTCTCAGGTAAGCCATCTTGTCTATATTTGTACCCTAATGCTTGTTTTTGTTCCTTTTACAGGTCTCTCCCGGTCCGTGGCCGTTCCGTGCAGCGACGTGCAAGAAGTATTTTGCCTGGTATGTATGCAGCTGATTGCGGGTCTCAAGTAAGCCATCTTGTCTCTGTTTGTTGTCTATGCTTGTTTTTGTTCCTTTTACAGGTCTCCCCGGGCCAGTCGCCGTTCCGTGCAGCGTCGTGCAAGGAGTTTTTTGTGCCAGTATGCATGCAGCTGTTCGCAGGTCTCAGATAAGCCATCTTGTCTCTATTTGTTGTCTAATGCTTGTTTTTGTTCCATTCACAGGTCTCCCCCGGCTCGTGGCCTTTCCGTGCAGCGTCGTGCAAGGAGTGTTTTGCCCGGTATACATGCAGCTGTTTGCGGTTCTCAGGTAAGCAATCTTGTCTCTGTTTGTTATCTAATGCTTGTTTTTGTTCTTTTTACATATCTCTCCCGGCCCGTGGCCGTTCCGTGCAGCTTCGTGCAAGGAGTGTTTTGCCCGGTATGCATGCAGCTGTTTGCGGGTCTCAGGTAAGCCATCTTGTCTCTGTTTGTTGTCTAATGCTTGTTTTTGTTCCTTTTACAGGTTTCCCCCGGCCCGTGGCCGTTCTGTGCAGCGTCGTGCAAGGAGTGTTTTGCCCAGTATGCATGCAGCTGTTTGCGGGTCTCAGGTAAGCCATCTTGTCTCTGTTTGTCGTCTAATGCTTGTTTTTGTTCCTTTTACATGTCTCCCCCTGCGCGTGGACGTTCTTTGCAGCGTCGTGCAAGGAGTGTTTTGGCCGGTATGCATGCAGCTGTTTGCGGGTCTCAGGTAAGCCATCTTGTCTCTGTTTGTTGTCTAATGCTTGTTTTTGTTCCTTTTACAGGTCTGCCCCCGGCCCGTGGCCGTTCCGTGCAGCAACGTGCAAGTAGTGTTTTGCCCGGTATGCATGCAGCTGTTTGCGGGTCTCAGGTAAGCCATCTTGTCTCTGTTTGTTGTCTAATGCTTGTTTTTGTTCCTTTTGCAGGTCTCCCCCGGCCCGTGGCCGTTCCTTGCAGCGTCGTGAAAGGAGTGTTTTGCCCGGTACGCATACAGCTGTTTGCGGGTCTCAGGTAAGCCATCCTGTCTATATTTGTACCCTAATGCTTGTTTTTGTTCCTTTTACAGGTCTCCCCCGGTCCGTGGCCGTTCCGTGCAGCGACGTGCAAGGAGTATTTTGCCTGGTATGTATGCAGCTGATTGCGGGTCTCAAGTAAGCCATCTTGTCTCTGTTTGTTGTCTATGCTTGTTTTTGTTCCTTTTACAGGTCTCCCCGGGCCAGGTACCGTTCCCTGCAGCGTCGTGTAAGGTGTTTTTTGTGGCAGTATGCATGCAGCTGTTTGCAGGTCTCAGATAAGCCATCTTGTCTCTATTTGTTGTCTAATGCTTGTTTTTGTTCCATTTACAGGTCTCCCCCGGCTCGTGGCCTTTCCGTGCAGCGTCGTGCAAGGAGTGTTTTGCCCGGTATACATGCAGCTGTTTGCGGTTCTCAGGTAAGCCATCTTGTCTCTGTTTGTTATCTAATGCTTGTTTTTGTTCTTTTTACATATCTCTCCCGGCCCGTGGCCGTTCGGCGCAGCGACGTGCAAGGAGTATTTTGCCTGGTATGTATGCAGCTGATTGCGGGTCTCAAGTAAGCCATCTTGTCTCTGTTTGTTGTCTATGCTTGTTTTGGTTCTTTTTACATGTCTCCCCCTGCCCGTGGACGTTCTTTGCAGCTTCGTGCAAGGAGTGTTTTGGCCGGTATGCATGCAGCTGTTTGCGGGTCTCAGGTAAGCCATCTTGTCTCTGTTTGTTGTCTAATGCTTGTTTTTGTTCCTTTTACAGGTCTGCCCCCGGCCCGTGGCCGTTCCGTGCAGCGACGTGCAAGTAGTGTTTTGCCTGGTATGTATGCAGCTTTTTGCGGGTCTCAGGTAAGCTATCTTGTCTCTGTTTGTTGTCTAATGCTTGTTTTTGTTCCTCTTACTGGTCTCCCCGGGCCAGTTGCAGTACCGTGCAGCCTCGTGCAAGGAGTGTTTTGCCCGGTATGCATGCAGCTGTTTGCGGGTCTCAGGTAAGCCATCTTGTCTCTGTCTGTTGTCAAATGCTTGTTTTTGTTCCTTTTACAGGTCTCCCCGGGCCAGTGGCCGTTCCGTGCAGCGCTGTGCAAGGAGTGTTTTGCCCGGTATGCATGCAGCTGTTTGCGGGTCTCTGGTAAGTCATCTTGTCTCTGTTTGTTGTCCAATGCTTGTTTTTGTTCCTTTTACAGGTCTCCCCCGGCCCGTGGCCGTTCCGTGCAGCGTCGTGCAAGGAGTGTTTTGCCATGTATGCATATAGCTGTTTGCGGATCTCAGGTAAGCCATCTTGTCTCTGTTTCTTGTCTAATGCTTGTTTTTGTTCCTTTTACAGGTCTCCCCCGGCCCCTGGCCGTTCCGTGCAGCGTTGTGCAAGGAGTGTTTTGCCCGGTACGCATGCAGCTGTTTGCGGGTCTTAGGTAAGCCATCTTGTCTCTGTTTGTTATCTAATGCTTGTTTTTGTTCTTTTTACAGATCTCCCCTGGCCCGTGGCCTTTCCGTGCAGCGTCGTGCAAGGAGTGTATTGCCCGGTATGCATGCAGCTGTTAGCGGGTCTCAGGTAAGCCATCTTTGTCTCTGTTTGTTGTCTAATGCTTGTTTTTGTTCCTTTTACAGGTCTCCCCCGGCCCGTGGCCGTTCCGTGCAGCATCGTGCAAGGAGTGTTTTGCCCGGTATGCATGCAGCTGTTTGCGGGTCTCAGGTAAGCCATCGTGTCTCTGTTGTCTAATGCTTGTTTTTGTTCCTTTTAAAGGTCTCCCCCGGCCCGTGGCCGTTCCGTGCAGCGTCGTGCAAGGAGTGTTTTGCCCGGTATGCATGCAGCTGTTTGCGGGTCTCAGGTAAGCCATCTTGTCTGTTTTTGTTGTCTAATGCTTGTTTTTGTTCCTTTTACAGGTCTCCCCCGGCCCGTAGCCGTTCCGTGCAGCATCGTGCAAAGAGTGTTTTGCCTGGTATGCATGCAGCTGTTTGCAGGTCTCAGGTAAGCCATCTTGTCTCTGTTTGTTGTCTAATGCTTGTTTTTGTTCCATTTACAGGTCTCCCCGGGCCAGTGGCCGTTCCTTGCAGCGTCGTGCAAGGAGTGTTTTGCCCGGTATGCATGCAACTGTTTGCGGGTCTCAGGTAAGCCATCTTGTCTATGTTTGTACCCTACTGCTTGTTTTTATTCCTTTTACAGGTCTCCCCCGGTCCGTGGCCGTACTGTGCAGCGACGTGCAAGGAGTATTTTGCCCGGTATGTATGCAGCTGTTTGCGGGTCTCAGGTAAGCCATCTTGTCTCTGTTTGTTGTCTAATGTTTGTTTTTGTTCCTTTTACAGGTCTCCCCGGGCCAGTGGCCGTTGCGTGCAGCGTCGTGCAAGGAGTTTTTTGTGCCGATATGCATGCAGCTGTTTGCAGGTCTCAGGTAAGCCATCTTGTCTCTATTTGTTGTCTAATGCTTGTTTTTATTCCATTTACAGGTCTCCCCCGGCTCGTGGCCTTTCCGTGCAGCGTCGTGCAAGGAGTGTTTTGCGCGGTATGCATGCAGCTGTTTGCGGGTCTCAGGTAAGCCATCTTGTCTCAGTTTTTTATCTAATGCTTGTTTTTGTTCTTTTTACAGATCTACCCTGGCCCGTGGCCGTTCCGTGCAGCGTCGTGCAAGGAGTGTTTTGCCCGGTATGCATGCAGCTGTTTACGGGTCTCAGGTAAGCCATCTTGTCTCTGTTTGTTGTCTAATGCTCGTTTTTGTTCCTTTTACAGGTCTCCCCCGGCCCGTGGCCGTTCTGTACAGCGTCGTGCAAGGAGTGTTTTGCCCAGTATGCATGCAGCTGTTTGCGGGTCTCAGGTAAGCCATATTGTCTCTGTTTGTTGTCTAATGCTTGTTTTTGTTCCTTTTACAGGTCTCCCCCGGCCCGTGGACGTTCTTTGCAGCGTCGTGCGAGGAGTGTTTTGCCCGGTATGCATGCAGCTGTTTGCGGGTCTCAGGTAAGCCATCTTGTCTCTGTTTGTTGTCTAATGCTTGTTTTTGTTCCTTTTAGAGGTCTCCCCCGGCCCGTGGCAGTTCCTTGCAGCGTCGTGCAAGGAGTGTTTTTCCCGGTATGCATGCAGCTGTTTGCGGGTCTCAGGTAAGCCATCTTGTCTATGTTTGTACCCTAATGCTTGTTTTTGTTCCTTTTACAGGTCTCGCTCGGTCCGTGGCCGTTCCGTGCAGCGAAGTGCAAGGAGTATTTTTCCCGGTATGTATGCAGCTGTTTGCGGGTCTCAATTAAGCCATCTTGTCTCTGTTTGTTGTCTAATGCTTGTTTTTGTTCCTTTTACAGGTCTCCTCGGGCCAGTGGCCGTTCCGTGCAGCGTCGTGCAAGGAGTTTTTGTGCCGGTACACATGCAGCTGTTCGCAGGTCTCAGGTAAGCCATCTTGTCTCTATTTGTTGTCTAATGCTTGTTTTTGTTCCATTTACAGGTCTGCCCCGGCTCGTGGCCTTTACGTGCAGCGTCATGCAAGGAGTGTTTTGCCCGGTAGGCATGCAGCTGTTTGCGGGCCTCAGGTAAGCCATCTGTCTCTGTTTGTTATCTAATGCTTGTTTTTGTTCTTTTTACAGATCTCCCCCGGCCCGCGGCCGTTCCGTGCAGCGTCGTGCAAGGAGTGTTTTGCCCGGTATGCATGCAGCTGTTTGCGGGTCTCAGGTAAGCCATCTTGTCTCTTTTTGTTGTCTAATGCTTGTTTTTGTTCCTTTTACAGGTCTTCCCCGGCCCGTAGCCGTTCCGTGCAGCATCGTGCAAAGACTGTTTTGCCGGGTATGCATGCAGCTGTTTGCAGGTCTCAGGTAAGCCATCTTGTCTCTGTTTGTTGTCTAATGCTTGTTTTTGTTCCATTTACAGGTCTCCCCCGGCCCGTGGCCGTTCCTTGCAGCGTTGTGCAAGGAGTGTTTTGCCCGGTATGCATGCAACTGTTTGCGGGTCTCAGGTAAGCCATCTTGTCTATGTTTGTACCCTACTGCTTGTTTTTGTTCCTTTTACAGGTCTCCCCCGGTCTGTGGCCGTACTGTGCAGCGACGTGCAAGGAGTGTTTTGCCCGGTATGTATGCAGCTGTTTGCGGGTCTCAGGTAAGCCATCTTGTCTCTGTTTGTTGTCTAATGTTTGTTTTTGTTCCTTGTACAGGTCTCCACGGGCCAGTGGCCGTTCCGTGCAGCGTCGTGCAAGGAGTTTTTTGTGCCGATATGCATGCAGCTGTTTGCAGGTCTCAGGTAAGCCATCTTGTCTCTATTTGTTGTCTAATGCTTGTTTTTATTCCATTTACAGGTCTCCCCCGGCTCGTGGCCTTTCCGTGCAGCGTCGTGCAAGGAGTGTTTTACGCGGTATGCATGCAGCTGTTTGCGGGTCTCAGGTAAGCCATCTTGTCTCTGTTTTTTATCTAATGCTTGTTTTTGTTCTTTTTACAGATCTACCCTGGCCCGTGGCCGTTCCGTGCAGCGTCGTGCAAGGAGTGTTTTGCCCGGTATGCATGCAGCTGTTTACGGGTCTCAGGTAAGCCATCTTGTCTCTGTTTGTTGTCTAATGCTCGTTTTTGTTCCTTTTACAGGTCTCCCCCGGCCCGTGGCTGTTCTGTGCAGCGTCGTGCAAGGAGTGTTTTGCCCAGTATGCATGCAGCTGTTTGCGGGTCTCAGGTAAGCCATATTGTCTCTGTTTGTTGTCTAATGCTTGTTTTTGTTCCTTTTACAGGTCTCCCCCGGCCCGTGGACGTTCTTTGCAGCGTCGTGCGAGGAGTGTTTTGCCCTGTATGCATGCAGCTGTTTGCGGGTCTCAGGTAAGCCATCTTGTCTCTGTTTGTTGTCTAATGCTTGTTTTTGTTCCTTTTAGAGGTCTCCCCCGGCCCGTGGCAGTTCCTTGCAGCGTCGTGCAAGGGGTGTTTTTCCCGGTATGCATGCAGCTGTTTGCGGGTCTCAGGTAAGCCATCTTGTCTATGTTTGTACCCTAATGCTTGTTTTTGTTCCTTTTACAGGTCTCGCTCGGTCCGTGACCGTTCCGTGCAGCGACGTGCAAGGAGTATTTTTCCCGGTATGTATGCAGCTATTTGCGGGTCTCAATTAAGCCATCTTGTCTCTGTTTGTTGTCTAATGCTTCTTTTTGTTCCTTTTACAGGTCTCCTCAGGCCAGTGGCCATTCCGTGCAGCGTCGTGCAAGGAGTTTTTGTGCCGGTACACATGCAGCTGTTCGCAGGTCTCAGGTAAGCCATCTTGTCTCTATTTGTTGTCTAATGCTTGTTTTTGTTCTTTTTACAGATCTACCCCGGCCCGCGGCCGTTCCGTGCAGCGTCGTGCAAGGAGTGTTTTGCCCGGTATGCATGCAGCTGTTTGCGGGTCTCAGGTAAGCCATCTTGTCTCTTTTTGTTGTCTAATGCTTGTTTTTGTTCCTTTTACAGGTCTTCCCCGGCCCGTAGCCGTTCCGTGCAGCATCGTGCAAAGACTGTTTTGCCGGGTATGCATGCAGCTGTTTGCAGGTCTCAGGTAGGCCATCTTGTCTCTGTTTGTTGTCTAATGCTTGTTTTTGTTCCATTTACAGGTCTCCCCCGGCCCGTGGCCGTTCCTTGCAGCGTCGTGCAAGGAGTGTTTTGCCCGGTATGCATGCAACTGTTTGCGGGTCTCAGGTAAGCCATCTTGTCTATGTTTGTACCCTACTGCTTGTTTTTGTTCCTTTTACAGGTCTCCCCCGGTCTGTGGCCGTACTGTGCAGCGACGTGCAAGGAGTGTTTTGCCCGGTATGTATGCAGCTGTTTGCGGGTCTCAGGTAAGCCATCTTGTCTCTGTTTGTTGTCTAATGTTTGTTTTTGTTCCTTGTACAGGTCTCCACGGGCCAGTGGCCGTTCCGTGCAGCGTCGTGCAAGGAGTTTTTTGTGCCGATATGCATGCAGCTGTTTGCAGGTCTCAGGTAAGCCATCTTGTCTCTATTTGTTGTCTAATGCTTGTTTTTATTCCATTTACAGGTCTCCCCCGGCTCGTGGCCTTTCCGTGCAGCGTCGTGCAAGGAGTGTTTTACGCGGTATGCATGCAGCTGTTTGCGGGTCTCAGGTAAGCCATCGTGTCTCTGTTTTTTATCTAATGCTTGTTTTTGTTCTTTTTACAGATCTACCCTGGCCCGTGGCCGTTCCGTGCAGCGTCGTGCAAGGAGTGTTTTGCCCGGTATGCATGCAGCTGTTTACGGGTCTCAGGTAAGCCATCTTGTCTCTGTTTGTTGTCTAATGCTCGTTTTTGTTCCTTTTACAGGTCTCCCCCGGCCCGTGGCTGTTCTGTGCAGCGTCGTGCAAGGAGTGTTTTGCCCAGTATGCATGCAGCTGTTTGCGGGTCTCAGGTAAGCCATATTGTCTCTGTTTGTTGTCTAATGCTTGTTTTTGTTCCTTTTACAGGTCTCCCCCGGCCCGTGGACGTTCTTTGCAGCGTCGTGCGAGGAGTGTTTTGCCCTGTATGCATGCAGCTGTTTGCGGGTCTCAGGTAAGCCATCTTGTCTCTGTTTGTTGTCTAATGCTTGTTTTTGTTCCTTTTAGAGGTCTCCCCCGGCCCGTGGCAGTTCCTTGCAGCGTCGTGCAAGGGGTGTTTTTCCCGGTATGCATGCAGCTGTTTGCGGGTCTCAGGTAAGCCATCTTGTCTATGTTTGTACCTTAATGCTTGTTTTTGTTCCTTTTACAGGTCTCGCTCGGTCCGTGACCGTTCCGTGCAGCGACGTGCAAGGAGTATTTTTCCCGGTATGTATGCAGCTGTTTGCGGGTCTCAATTAAGCCATCTTGTCTCTGTTTGTTGTCTAATGCTTGTTTTTGTTCCTTTTACAGGTCTCCTCAGGCCAGTGGCCATTCCGTGCAGCGTCGTGCAAGGAGTTTTTGTGCCGGTACACATGCAGCTGTTCGCAGGTCTCAGGTAAGCCATCTTGTCTCTATTTGTTGTCTAATGCTTGTTTTTGTTCCATTTACAGGTCTGCCCCGGCTCGTGGCCTTTCCGTGCAGCGTTGTGCAAGGAGTGTTTTGCCCGGTATGCATGCAGCTGTTTTTGGGCCTTAGGTAAGCCATCTTGTCTCTGTTTGTTATCTAATGCTTGTTTTTGTTCCTTTTACAAGTCTCCCCCGGCCCGTGGACGTTCTTTGCAGCGTCGTGCGAGGAGTGTTTTGCCCGGTATGCATGCAGCTGTTTGCGGGTCTCAGGTAAGCCACCTTTTCTCTGTTTCTTGTCTAATGCTTGTTTTTGTTCCTTTTACAGGTCTCCCCCGGCCCGTGGACGTTCTTTGCAGCGTCGTGCGAGGAGTGTTTTGCCCGGTATGCATGCAGCTGTATGCGGGTCTCAGGTAAGCCATCTTGTCTCTGTTTGTTGTCTAATGCTTGTTTTTGTTCCTTTTAGAGGTCTCCCCCGGCCCGTGGCAGTTCCTTGCAGCGTCGTGCAAGGAGTGTTTTTCCCGGTATGCATGCAGCTGTTTGCGGGTCTCAGGTAAGCCATCTTGTCTATGTTTGTACCCTAATGCTTGTTTTTGTTCCTTTTACAGGTCGCGCCCGGTCCGTGGCCGTTCCGTGCAGCGACGTGCAAGGAGTATTTTTCCCGGTATGTATGCAGCTGTTTGCGGGTCTCAATTAAGCGATCTTGTCTCTGTTTGTTGTCTAATGCTTGTCTTTGTTCCTTTTACAGGTCTGCCCCCGGCCCGTGGCTGTTCCGTGAAGCGACGTGCAAGTAGTGTTTACCATGTATGCATGTAGGTGTTTGCGGCTGTCAGGTAAACCATCTTGTCTCTGTTTGTTGTCTAATGCTTGTTTTTGTTCCTTTTACAGGTCTCCCCCGGCCTGTGGCCTTTTCGTGCAACGTCGTGCAAGGAGTGCTTTGCCCGGTATGCATGCAGCTGTTTGCGGGTCTTAGGTAAGCCTTCTTGTCTCAGTTTGTTGTCTAATGCTTGTTTTTGTTCCTTTTACAGGTGTCCCCCGGCCCGTGGCTGTTCCTTGTAGCGTCGTGGAAGGAGTTTTTTTCCTAGTATGCATGCAGCTGTTTGCGGATCTCAGGTAAGCCATCTTGTCTCTGTTTGTTGTCTAATGCTTGTTTTTGTTCCTTTTACAGGTCTCCCCCGGCCCGTGGCCGTTCCGTGCAGCGTCATGCAAGGAGTGTTTGCCCGGTATGCATGCAGCTGTTTGCGGGTCTCAGGTAAGCCATCTTGTCTCTGTTTGTTGTCTAATGCTTGTTTTTGTTCCTTTTACATGTCTCCCCCGGCCCGTGGCGGTTCTGTAAAGCGTCGTGCAAGGAGTTTTTTGCCCGGTATGCATGCAGCTGTTTGCGGGTCTCAGGTAAGCCATCTTGTCTCTGTTTGTTGTCTAATGCTTGTTTTTGTTCCTTTTACAGGTCTCCCCCGGCCCGTGGCCGTTCCTTGCAGCGTCCTGCAAGGAGTGTTTTGCCCTGTATGCATGCAGCTGTTTGCTGGTCTCAGGTAAGCCATCTTGTCTCTGTTTGTTGTCTAATGCTTGTTTTTGTTCCTTTTACATGTCTCCCCCTGCCCGTGGACGTTCTTTGCAGCGTCGTGCAAGGAGTGTTTTGGCCGGTATGCATGCAGCTGTTTGCGGGTCTCAGGTAAGCCATCTTGTCTCTGTTTGTTGTCTAATGCTTGTTTTTGTTCCTTTTACAGGTCTGCCCCCGGCCCGTGGCCGTTCCGTGCAGCGACGGGCAAGTAGTGTTTTGCCTGGTATGTATACAGCTTTTTGCGGGTCTCAGGTAAGCCATCTTGTCTCTGTTAGTTGTCTAATGCTTGTTTTTGTTCCTCTTACAGGTCTCCCCGGGCCAGTTGCAGTACCGTGCAGCGTCGTGCAAGGAGTGTTTTGCCCGGTATGCATGCAGCTGTTTGCGGGTCTCAGGTAAGCCATCTTGTCTCTGTTTGTTGTCTAATGCTTGTTTTTGTTCCTTTTTACAGGTCTCCCCGGGCCAGTGGCCGTTCCGTGCAGCGTCGTGCAAGGAGTGTTTTGCCCGGTATGCATGCAGCTGTTTGCGGGTCTCAGGTAAGTCATCTTGTCTCTGTTTGTTGTTCAATGCTTGTTTTTGTTCCTTTTACAGGTCTCCCCCGGCCCGTGGCCGTTCCGTGCAGCGTCGTGCAAGGAGTGTTTTGCCATGTATGCATATAGCTGTTTGCGGATCTCAGGTAAGCCATCTTGTCTCTGTTTCTTGTCTAATGCTTGTTTTTGTTCCTTTTACAGGTCTCCCCCGGCCCGTGGCCGTTCCGTGCAGCGTTGTGCAAGGAGTGTTTTGCCCGGTATGCATGCAGCTGTTCGCGGGTCTTAGGTAAGCCATCTTGTCTCTGTTTGTTATCTAATGCTTGTTTTTGTTCTTTTTACAGATCTCCCCTGGCCCGTGGCCGTTCCGTGCAGCGTCGTGCAAGGAGTGTTTTGCCCGGTATGCATGCAGCTGTTTGCGGGTCTCAGGTAAGCCATTGTGTCTCTGTTGTCTAATTCTTGTTTTTGTTACTTTTACAGGTCTCCCCCGGCCCGTGGCCGTTCCGTGCAGCGTCGTGCAAGGAGTGTTTTGCCCGGTATGCATACAGCTGTTTGCGGGTCTCAGGTAAGCCATCTTGTCTCTTTTAGTTGTCTAATGCTTGTTTTTGTTCCTTTTACAGGTCTCCCCCGGCCCGTGGCTGTTCCGTGCAGCATCGTGCAAAGAGTGTTTTGCCTGGTATGCATGCAGCTGTTTGCGGGTCTCAGGTAAGCCATCTTGTCTCTGATTGTTGTCTAATACTTGTTTTTGTTCCTTTTACAGGTCTCCCCGGCCCGTGGCCGTTTCTTGCAGCCTCGTGCAAGGAGTGTTTTGCCCGGTATACATGCAACTGTTTGAGGGTCTCAGGTAAGCCATCTTGTCTATGTTTGTACCCTAATGCTTGTTTTTGTTCCTTTTACAGGTCCCCCCGGGCCCGTGGCCGTTCCGTGCAGCGTCGTGCAAGGAGTGTTTTGCCCGGTATGCATGCAGCTGTTTGCGGGGCTCAATTAAGCCATCTTGTCTCTGTTTGTTGTCTAATGCTTGTTTTTGTTCCTTTTACAGGTCTCCTCGGGCCAGTGGCCGTTCCGTGCAGCGTCGTGCAAGGAGTTTTTTGTGCCGGTACACATGCAGCTGTTCGCAGGTCTCAGGTAAGCCATCTTGTCTCTATTTGTTGTCTAATGCTTTTTTTTGTTCCATTTACAGGTCTGCTCGGCTCGTGGCCTTTCCGTGCAGCGTCGTGCAAGGAGTGTTTTGCCCGGTATGCATGCAGCTGTTTGCGGGCCTCAGGTAAGCCATCTTGTCTCTGTTTGTTATCTAATGCTTGTTTTTGTTCTTTTTACAGATCTCCCCCGGCCCGCGCCCGTTCTGTGCAGCGTCGTGCAAGGAGTGTTTTGCCCGGTATGCATGCAGCTGTTTGCGGGTCTCAGGTAAGCCATCTGGTCTCTGTTTGTTGTCTAATGCTTGTTTTTATTCCATTTACAGGTCTCCCTCGGCCCGTGGCCGTTCTGTGCAGCGTCGTGCAAGGAGTGTTTTGCCCGGTATGCATGCAGCTGTTTGCGGGTCTCAGGTAAGCCATCTGGTCTCTGTTTGTTGTCTAATGCTTGTTTTTGTTCCTTTTACAGGTCTCCCCCGGCCCGTGGACGTTCTTTGCAGCTTCGTGCGAGGAGTGTTTTGCCCGGTATGCATGCAGCTGTTTGCGGGTCTCAGGTAAGCCATCTTGTCTCTGTTTGTTGTTTAATGCTTGTTTTTGTTCCTTTTAGAGGTCTCCCCCGGCCCGTGGCAGTTCCTTGCAGCGTCGTGCAAGGAGTGTTTTTCCCAGTATGCATGCAGCTGTTTGCGGGTCTCAGGTAAGCCATCTTGTCTATGTTTGTACCCTAATGCTTGTTTTTGTTCCTTTTACAGGTCTCGCCCGGTCCGTGGCCGTTCCGTGCAGCGACGTGCAAGGAGTATTTTTCCCGGTATGTATGCAGCTGTTTGCGGGTCTCAATTAAGCCATCTTGTCTCTGTTTGTTGTCTAATGCTTGTTTTGTTCCTTTTACTGGTCTGCCCCCGGCCCGTGGCTGTTCCGTGAAGCGACGTGCAAGTAGTGTTTTGCCTGGTATGTATGCAGCTTTTTGCGGGTCTCAGGTAAGCCATCTTGTCGCTGTTTGTTGTCTAATGCTTGTTTTTCTTCCTTTTACAGGTCTCCCCGGGCAACTGGCCGTTCCGTGCAGCGTCGTGCAAGGAGTGTTTTGCCCGGTATGCATGCAGCTATTTGCGGGTCTCAGGTAAGCCGTCTTGTCTCTGTTTGTTGTCTAATGCTTGTTTTTGTTATTTTACAGGTCTCCCCGGGCCAATGGCCGTTCCGTGCAGCGTCGTGCAAGGAGTGTTTTGCCCGGTATGCATGCAGCTGTTTGCGGGTCTCAGGTAAGCCATCTTGTCTCTGTTTGTTGTCCAATGCTTGTTTTTGTTCCTTTTACAAGTCTCCCCCGGCCCGTGGACGTTCTTTGCAGCGTCGTGCAAGGAGTGTTTTGCCCAGTATGCATGCAGCTGTTTGCGGGTCTCTGGTAAGCCATCTTGTCTCTGTAGTCTAATGCTTGTTTTTGTTCCTTTTACAGGTCTCCCCCGGCCCGTGGACGTTCTTTGCAGCTTCGTGCGAGGAGTGTTTTGCCCGGTATGCATGCAGCTGTTTGCGGGTCTCAGGTAAGCCATCTTGTCTCTGTTTGTTGTTTAATGCTTGTTTTTGTTCCTTTTAGAGGTCTCCCCCGGCCCGTGGCAGTTCCTTGCAGCGTCGTGCAAGGAGTGTTTTTCCCAGTATGCATGCAGCTGTTTGCGGGTCTCAGGTAAGCCATCTTGTCTATGTTTGTACCCTAATGCTTGTTTTTGTTCCTTTTACAGGTCTCGCCCGGTCCGTGGCCGTTCCGTGCAGCGACGTGCAAGGAGTATTTTTCCCGGTATGTATGCAGCTGTTTGCGGGTCTCAATTAAGCCATCTTGTCTCTGTTTGTTGTCTAATGCTTGTTTTGTTCCTTTTACTGGTCTGCCCCCGGCCCGTGGCTGTTCCGTGAAGCGACGTGCAAGTAGTGTTTTGCCTGGTATGTATGCAGCTTTTTGCGGGTCTCAGGTAAGCCATCTTGTCGCTGTTTGTTGTCTAATGCTTGTTTTTCTTCCTTTTACAGGTCTCCCCGGGCACTTGGCCGTTCCGTGCAGCGTCGTGCAAGGAGTGTTTTGCCCGGTATGCATGCAGCTATTTGCGGGTCTCAGGTAAGCCGTCTTGTCTCTGTTTGTTGTCTAATGCTTGTTTTTGTTATTTTACAGGTCTCCCCGGGCCAATGGCCGTTCCGTGCAGCGTCGTGCAAGGAGTGTTTTGCCCGGTATGCATGCAGCTGTTTGCGGGTCTCAGGTAAGCCATCTTGTCTCTGTTTGTTGTCCAATGCTTGTTTTTGTTCCTTTTACAGGTCTCCCTTGGCCCGTGGCCGTTCCGTGCAGCGTTGTGCAAGGTGTGTTTTGCCATGTATGCATATAGCTGTTTGCGGGTCTCAGGTAAGCCATCTTGTCTCTGTTTCTGGTCTAATGCTTGTTTTTGTTCCTTTTACAGGTCTCCCCCGGCCCGTGGCTGTTCCGTGCAGCGTCGTGCAAGGAGTGTTTTGCCCGGTATGCATGCAGCTGTTTGCGGGTCTTAGGTAAGCCATCTTGTCTCAATTTGTTGTCTAATGCTTGTTTTTGCTCCTTTTACAGGTCTCCCCCGGCCCGTGGCCGTTCCTTGCAGCGTCGTGGAAGGAGTGTTTTTCCCAGTATGCATGCAGCTGTTTGCGGGTCTCAGGTAAGCCATCTTGTCTCTGTTTGTTTTCTAATACTTGTTTTTGTTCCTTTTACACGTCTCCCCCTACCCGTGGCCGTTCCGTGCAGCGTTGTGCAAGGAGTGTTTTGCCCGGTATGCATGCAGCTGTTTGCGGGTCTCAGATAAGCCATCTTGTCTCTGTTTGTTGTCTAATGCTTGTTTTTGTTCCTTTTACAGGTCTCCCACGGCCCGTGGCCGTTCCGTGCAGCGTCGTGCAAGGAATGTTTTGCCCGGTATGCATGCAGCTGTTTGCGGGTCTCAGGTAAGCCATCTTCTCTCTGTTTGTTGTCTAATGCTTGTTTTTGTTCCTTTTACAGGTCTCCCCCGGCCCGTGGCCGTTCCGTGCAGCGTCGTGCAAAGAGTGTTTTGCCCGGTATGCATGCAGCTGTTTGCGGGTCTCAGGTAAGCCATCTTGTCTATGTTTGTACCCTAATGCTTGTTTTTGTTCCTTTTACAGGTCTCCCCCGGTCCATGGCTGTTCTGTGCAGCGACGTGCAAGGAGTATTTTGCCCGGTATGTATGCAGCTGTTTGCGGGTCTCAGGTAAGCCATCTTGTCTCTGTTTGTTATCTAATGCTTGTTTTTGTTCCTTTTACAGGTTTCCCCGGGCCAGTGGTCGTTCCGTGCAGCGTCGTGCACGGAGTTTTTTGTGCCGGTATGCATGCAGCTGTTTGCAGGTCTCAGGTAAGCCATCTTGTCTCTATTTGTCGTCTAATGCTTGTTTTTGTGCCTTTTACAGGTCTTCTCATGCCCGTGGACGTTCTTTGCAGCGTCTTGCAAGGAGTGTTTTGCCCGGTATGCATGCAGCTGTTTGATGGTCTCAGGTAAGCCATCTTGTCTCTGTTTGTTGTCTAATGCTTGTTTTTGTTCCTTATACAGGTCTGCCCCCAGCCCGTGGCCGTTCCCTGCAGCAAAGTGCAAGTAGTGTTTTGCGTGCTATGTATGCAGCTTTTTGCGGGTCTCAGGTAAGCCATCTTGTCTCTGTTTGTTGTCTAATGCTCGTTTCTGTTCTTTTTACAGGTCTCCCCGGGCCAGTGGCTGTTCCGTGCAGCGTCATGCAAGGAGTGTTTTGCCATTTATGCATATAGCTGTTTGCGGGTCTCAGGTAAGCCATCTTGTCTCTGTTTCTTGTCTAATGCTTGTTTTTGTTCATTTTACAGGTCTCCCCTGGCCCGTGGCCGTTCCATGCAGAGTCGTTCAAGGAGTGTTTTGCCCGGTATGCATGCAGCTGTTTGCGGGTCTTAGGTAAGCCATCTTGTCTCAGCTTGTTGTCTAATGCTTGTTTTTGTTCCTTTTACAGGTCTCCCCCGGCCCGTGGCCGTTCCTTGCAGCGTCGTGGAAGGAGTGTTTTTCCCAGTATGCATGCAGCTGTTTGTGGGTCTCAGGTAAGCCATCTTGTCTCTGTTTGTTGTCTAATGCTTGTTTTTGTTCCTTTTGCAGGTCTCCCCCGGCCCGTGGCCGTTCTGTGCAGCGTCGTGCAAGGAGTGTTTTGCCCGGTATGCATGCAGCTGTTTGCGGGTCTCAGGTAAGCTATCTTGTCTCTGTTTATTGCCTAATGCTTGTTTTTGTTCCTTTTACAGGTCTCCCCGGGCCAGTGGCCGTTCCGTGCAGCGTCGTGCAAGGAGTGTTTTGCCCGGTATGCTTGCAGCTGTTTGCGGGTCTCAGGTAAGCCATCTTGTCTCTGTTTGTTCTCTAATGCTTGTTTTTGTTCCTTTTAGAGGTCTCCCCCGGCCCGTGGCAGTTCCTTGCAGCGTCGTGCAAGGAGTGTTTTTCCCGGTATGCATGCAGCTGTTTGCGGGTCTCAGGTAAGCCATCTTGTCTATGTTTGTACCCTAATGCTTGTTTTTGTTCCTTTTACAGGTCGCGCCCGGTCCATGGCCGTTCCGGTCAGCGACGTGCAAGGAGTATTTTTCCCGGTATGTATGCAGCTGTTTGCGGGTCTCAATTAAGCCATCTTGTCTCTGTTTGTTGTCTAATGCTTGTTTTTGTTCCTTTTACAGGTCTGCCCCCGGCCCGTGGCTGTTCCGTGAAGCGACGTGCAAGTAGTGTTTTGCCATGTATGCATATAGCTGTTTGCGGGTCTCAGGTAAACCATCTTGTCTCTGTTTGTTGTCTCATGCTTGTTTTTGTTCCTTTTACAGGTCCCCCCCGGCCTGTGGCCTTTTGGTGCAGCGTCGTGCAAGGAGTGTTTTGCCTGGTATGTATGCAGCTTTTTGCGGGTCTCAGGTAAGCCATCTTGTCGCTGTTTGTTGTCTAATGCTTGTTTTTGTTCCTTTTACAGGTCTCCCCGGGCCAGTGGCCGTTCCGTGCAGCGTCGTGCAAGGAGTGTTTTTCCCGGTATGCATGCAGCTGTTTGCGGGTCTCAGGTAAGCCATCTTGTCTATGTTTGTTGTCCAATGCTTGTTTTTGTTCCTTTTACAGGTCTCCCCTGGCCCGTGGCCGTTCCGTGCAGCATTGTGCAAGGTGTGTTTTGCCATGTATGCATATAGTGTTTGCGGGTCTCAGGTAAGCCATCTTGTCTCTGTTTCTGGTCTAATGCTTGTTTTTGTTCCTTTTACAGGTCTCCCCCGGCCTGTGGCCTTTTCGTGCAGCGTCGTGCAAGGAGTGTTTTGCCTGGTATGTATGCAGCTTTTTGCGGGTCTCAGGTAAGCCATCTTGTCGCTGTTTGTTGTCTAATGCTTGATTTTGTTCCTTTTACAGGTCTCCCCGGGCCAGTGGCCGTTCCGTGCAGCGTCGTGCAAGGAGTGTTTTTCCCGGTATGCATGCAGCTGTTTGCGGGTCTCAGGTAAGCCATCTTGTCTATGTTTGTTGTCCAATGCTTGTTTTGTTCCTTTTACAGGTCTCCCCTGGCCCGTGGCCGTTCCGTGCAGCGTTGTGCAAGGTGTGTTTTGCCCGGTATGCATGCAGCTATTTGCGGGTCTCAGGTAAGCTGTCTTGTCTCTGTTTGTTGTCTAATGCTTGTTTTTGTTATTTTACAGGTCTCCCCGGGCCAATGGCCGTTCCGTGCAGCGTCGTGCAAGGAGTGTTTTTCCCGGTATGCATGCAGCTGTTTGCGGGTCTCAGGTAAGCCATCTTGTCTATGTTTGTTGTCCAATGCTTGTTTTTGTTCCTTTTACAGGTCTCCCCTGGCCCGTGGCCGTTCCGTGCAGCGTTGTGCAAGGTGTGTTTTGCCATGTATGCATATAGCTGTTTGCGGGTCTCAGGTAAGCCATCTTGTCTTTGTTTCTGGTCTAATGCTTGTTTTTGTTCCTTTTACAGGTCTCCCCCGGCCCGTGGCTGTTCCGTGCAGCGTCGTGCAAGGAGTGTTTTGCCCGGTATGCATGCAGCTGTTTGCGGGTCTTAGGTAAGCCATCTTGTCTCAATTTGTTGTCTAATGCTTGTTTTTGTTCCTTTTACACGTCTCCCCCGGCCCGTGGCCGTTCCGTGCAGCGTCGTGCAAGGAGTGTTTTGCCCGGTATGCATGCAGCTGTTTTCGGGTCTCAGATAAGCCATCTTGTCTCTGTTTGTTGTCTAATGCTTGTTTTTGTTCCTTTTACAGGTCTCCCACGGCCCGTGGCCGTTCCGTGCAGCGTCGTGCAAGGAATGTTTTGCCCGGTATGCATGCAGCTGTTTGCGGGTCTCAGGTAAGCCATCTTGTCTCTGTTTGTTGTCTAATGCTTGTTTTTGTTCCTTTTACAGGTCTCCCCCGGCCAGTGGCCGTTCCGTGCAGCGTCGTGCAAAGAGTGTTTTGCCCGGTATGCATGCAGCTGTTTGCGGGTCTCAGGTAAACCATCTTGTCTATGTTTGTACCCTAATGCTTGTTTTTGTTCCTTTTACAGGTCTCCCCCGGTCCATGGCCATTCTGTGCAGCGACGTGCAAGGAGTATTTTGCCCGGTATGTATGCAGCTGTTTGCGGGTCTCAGGTAAGCCATCTTGTCTCTGTTTGTTGTCTAATGCTTGTTTTTGTTCCTTTTACAGGTTTCCCCGGGCCAGTGGCCGTTCCGTGCAGCGTCGTGCAAGGAGTTTTTTGTGCCGGTATGCATGCAGCTGTTTGCAGGTCTCATGTAAGCCATCTTGTCTCTATTTGTCGTCTAATGCTTGTTTTTGTTCCTTTTACAGGTCTTCCCATGCCCGTGGCCGTTCCGTGCAGCGTCTTGCAAGGAGTGTTTTGCCCGGTATGCATGCAGCTGTTTGATGGTCTCAGGTAAGTCATCTTGTCTCTGTTTGTTGTCTAATGCTTGTTTTTGTTCCTTATACAGGTCTGCCCCCAGCCCGTGGCCGTTCCCTGCAGCAAAGTGCAAGTAGTGTTTTGCCTGCTATGTATGCAGCTTTTTGCGGGTCTCAGGTAAGCCATCTTTTCTCTGTTTGTTGTCTAATGCTCGTTTTTGTTCTTTTTACAGGTCTCCCCGGGCCAGTGGCCGTTCCGTGCAGCGCCGTGCAAGGAGTGTTTTGCCCGGTATGCATGCAGCTGTTTGCGGGTCTCAGGTAAGCCATCTTGTCTCTGTTTGTTGTCTAGTGCTTGTTTTTGTTCCTTTTACATGTCTCCCCCGGTCCCTGGCCGTTCCGTGCAGCGTCATGCAAGGAGTGTTTTGCCATTTATGCATATAGCTGTTTGCGGGTCTCAGGTAAGCCATCTTGTCTCTGTTTCTTGTCTAATGCTTGTTTTTGTTCCTTTTACAGGTCTCCCCTGGCCCGTGGCCATTCCATGCAGAGTCTTTCAAGGAGTGTTTTGCCCGGTATGCATGCAGCTGTTTGCGGGTCTTAGGTAAGCCATCTTGTCTTAGCGTGTTGTCTAATGCTTGTTTTTGTTCCTTTTACAGGTCTCCCCCGGCCCGTGGCCGTTCCTTGCAGCGTCGTGGAAGGAGTGTTTTTCCCAGTATGCATGCAGCTGTTTGTGGGTCTCAGGTAAGCCATCTTGTCTCTGTTTGTCGTCTAATGCTTGTTTTTGTTCCTTTTACAGGTCTCCCCCGGCCCGTGGCCGTTCCGTGCAGCGTCGTGCAAGGAGTGTTTTGCCTGGTATGCATGCAGCTGTTTGCGGGTCTCAGGTAAGCTATCTTGTCTCTGTTTATTGTCTAATGCTTGTTTTTGTTCTTTTTACAGGTCTCCCCGGGCCAGTGGCCGTTCCGTGCAGCGTCGTGCAAGGAGTGTTTTGCCCGGTATGCATGCAGCTGTTTGCGGGTCTCAGGTAAGCCATCTTGTCTCTGTTTGTTGTCTAATGCTTGTTTTTGTTCCTTTTAGAGGTCTCCCCCGGCCCGTGGCAGTTCCTTGCAGCGTCGTGCAAGGAGTGTTTTTCCCGGTATGCATGTAGCTGTTTGCGGGTCTCAGGTAAGCCATCTTGTCTATGTTTGTACCCTAATGCTTGTTTTTGTTCCTTTTACAGGTCTCCCCCGGTCCATGGCTGTTCTGTGCAGCGACGTGCAGGGAGTATTGTGCCCGGTATGTATGCAGCTGTTTGCGGGTCTCAGTTAAGCCATCTTGTCTCTGTTTGTTGTCTAATGCTTGTTTTTGTTCCTTTTACAGGTTACCCCGGGCCAGTGGCCGTTCCGTGCAGCGTCGTGCACATAGTTTTTTGTGCCGGTATGCATGCAGCTGTTTGCAGGTCTCAGGTAAGCCATCTTGACTCTATTTGTCGTCTAATGCTTGTTTTTGTTCCTTTTACAGGTCTTCTCATGCCCGTGGACGTTCTTTGCAGCGTCTTGCAAGGAGTGTTTTGCCCGGTATGCATGCAGCTGTTTGATGGTCTCAGGTAAGCCATCTTGTCTCTGTTTGTTGTCTAATGCTTGTTTTTGTTCCTTATACAGGTCTGCCCCCAGCCCGTGGCCGTTCCCTGCAGCAAAGTGCAAGTAGTGTTTTGCCTGCTATGTATGCAGCTTTTTGCGGGTCTCAGGTAAGCCATCTTGTCTCTGTTTGTTGTCTAATGCTCGTTTCTGTTCTTTTTACAGGTCTCCCCGGGCCAGTGGCCGTTCCGTGCAGCGCCGTGCAAGGAGTGTTTTGCCCGGTATGCATGCAGCTGTTTGCGGGTCTCAGGTAAGCCATCTTGTCTCTGTTTGTTGTCTACTGCTTGTTTTTGTTCCTTTTACATGTCTCCCCCGGCCCGTGGCCGTTCCGTGCAGCGTCATGCAAGGAGTGTTTTGCCATTCATGCATATAGCTGTTTGCGGGTCTCAGGTAAGCCATCTTGTCTCTGTTTCTTGTCTAATGCTTGTTTTTGTTCCTTTTACAGGTCTCCCCTGGCCCGTGGCCGTTCCATGCAGAGTCGTTCAAGGAGTGTTTTGCCCGTTATGCATGCAGCTGTTTGCGGGTCTTAGGTAAGCCATCTTGTCTCAGCTTGTTGTCTAATGCTTGTTTTTGTTCCTTTTACAGGTCTCCCCCGGCCCGTGGCCGTTCCTTGCAGCGTCGTGGAAGGAGTGTTTTTCCCAGTATGCATGCAGCTGTTTGTGGGTCTCAGGTAAGCCATCTTGTCTCTGTTTGTTGTCTAATGCTTGTTTTTGTTCCTTTTACAGGTCTCCCCGGGCCAGTGGCCGTTCCGTGCAGCGTCGTGCAAGGAGTGTTTTGCCCGGTATGCATGCAGCTGTTTGCGGGTCTCAGGTAAGCCATCTTGTCTCTGTTTGTTGTCTAATGCTTGTTTTTGTTCCTTTTAGAGGTCTCCCCCGGCCCGTGGCAGTTCCTTGCAGCGTCGTGCAAGGAGTGTTTTTCCCGGTATGCATGCAGCTGTTTGCGGGTCTCAGGTAAGCCATCTTGTCTATGTTTGTACCCTAATGCTTGTTTTTGTTCCTTTTACAGGTCGCGCCCGGTCCATGGCCGTTCCGTGCAGCGACGTGCAAGGAGTATTTTTCCCGGTATGTATGCAGCTGTTTGCGGGTCTCAATTAAGCCATCTTGTCTTTGTTTGTTGTCTAATGCTTGTTTTTGTTCCTTTTACAGGCCCGTGGCTGTTCCGTGAAGCGACGTGCAAGTAGTGTTTTGCCATGTATGCATATAGCTGTTTGCGGGTCTCAGGTAAACCATCTTGTCTCTGTTTGTTGTCTAATGCTTGTTTTTGTTCCTTTTACAGGTCTCCCCCGGCCTGTCGCCTTTTCGTGCAGTGTCGTGCAAGGAGTGTTTTGCCTGGTATGTATGCAGCTTTTTGCGGGTCTCAGGTAAGCTATCTTGTCGCTGTTTGTTGTCTAATGCTTGTTTTTGTTCCTTTTACAGGTCTCCCCGGGCCAGTGGCCGTTCCGTGCAGCGTCGTGCAAGGAGTGTTTTGCCCGGTATGCATGCAGCTATTTGCGGGTCTCAGGTAAGCCGTCTTGTCTCTGTTTGTTGTCTAATGCTTGTTTTTGTTATTTTACAGGTCTCCCCCGGCCAATGGCCGTTCCGTGCAGCGTCGTGCAAGGAGTGTTTTGCCCGGTATGCATGCAGCTGTTTGCGGGTCTCAGGTAAGCCATCTTGTCTATGTTTGTTGTCCAATGCTTGTTTTTGTTCCTTTTACAGGTCTCCCCTGGCCCGTGGCCGTTCCGTGCAGCGTTGTGCAAGGTGTGTTTTGCCATGTATGCATATAGCTGTTTGCGGGTCTCAGGTAAGCCATCTTGTCTCAATTTGTTGTCTAATGCTTGTTTCTGCTCCTTTTACAGGTCTCCCCCGGCCTGTGGCCGTTCCTTGCAGCGTCGTGGAAGGAGTGTTTTTCCCAGTATGCATGCAGCTGTTTGCGGGTCTCAGGTAAGCCATCTTGTCTCTGTTTGTTTTCTAATACTTGTTTTTGTTCCTTTTACACGTCTCCCCCGGCCCGTGGCCGTTCCGTGCAGCGTCGTGCAAGGAGTGTTTTGCCCGGTATGCATGCAGCTGTTTGCGGGTCTCAGATAAGCCATCTTGTCTCTGTTTGTTGTCTAATGCTTGTTTTTGTTCCTTTTACAGGTCTCCCACGGCCCGTGGCCGTTCCGTGCAGCGTCGTGCAAGGAATGTTTTGCCCGGTATGCATGCAGCTGTTTGCGGGTCTCAGGTAAGCCATCTTGTCTCTGTTTGTTGTCTAATGCTTGTTTTTGTTCCTTTTACAGGTCTCCCCCGGCCCGTGGCCGTTCCGTGCAGCGTCGTGCAAAGAGTGTTTTGCCCGGTATGCATGCAGCTGTTTGCGGGTCTCAGGTAAGCCATCTTGTCTATGTTTGTACCCTAATGCTTGTTTTTGTTCCTTTTACAGGTTTCCCCGGGCCAGTGGCCGTTCCGTGCAGCGTCGTGCAAGGAGTTTTTTGTGCCGGTATGCATGCAGCTGTTTGCAGGTCTCAGGTAAGCCATCTTGTCTCTATTTGTCGTCTAATGCTTGTTTTTGTTCCTTTTACAGGTCTTCCCATGCCCGTGGACGTTCTTTGCAGCGTCTTGCAAGGAGTGTTTTGCCCGGTATGCATGCAGCTGTTTGATGGTCTCAGGTAAGTCATCTTGTCTCTGTTTGTTGTCTAATGCTTGTTTTTGTTCCTTATACAGGTCTGCCCCCAGCCCGTGGCCGTTCCCTGCAGCAAAGTGCAAGTAGTGTTTTGCCTGCTATGTATGCAGCTTTTTGCGGGTCTCAGGTAAGCCATCTTGTCTCTGTTTGTTGTCTAATGCTCGTTTTTGTTCTTTTTACAGGTCTCCCCGGGCCAGTGGCCGTTCCGTGCAGCGCCGTGCAAGGAGTGTTTTGCCCGGTATGCATGCAGCTGTTTGCGGGTCTCAGGTAAGCCATCTTGTCTCTGTTTGTTGTCTAGTGCTTGTTTTTGTTCCTTTTACATGTCTCCCCCGGTCCCTGGCCGTTCCGTGCAGCGTCATGCAAGGAGTGTTTTGCCATTTATGCATATAGCTGTTTGCGGGTCTCAGGTAAGCCATCTTGTCTCTGTTTCTTGTCTAATGCTTGTTTTTGTTCCTTTTACAGGTCTCCCCTGGCCCGTGGCCGTTCCTTGCAGCGTCGTGGAAGGAGTGTTTTTCCCAGTATGCATGCAGCTGTTTGTGGGTCTCAGGTAAGCCATCTTGTCTCTGTTTGTTGTCTAATGCTTGTTTTTGTTCCTTTTACAGGTCTCCCCCGGCCCGTGGCCGTTCCGTGCAGCGTCGTGCAAGGAGTGTTTTGCCCGGTATGCATGCAGCTGTTTGCGGGTCTCAGGTAAGCCATCTTGTCTATGTTTGTACCCTAATGCTTGTTTTTGTTCCTTTTACAGGTTTCCCCGGGCCAGTGGCCGTTCCGTGCAGCGTCGTGCAAGGAGTTTTTTGTGCCGGTATGCATGCAGCTGTTTGCAGGTCTCAGGTAAGCCATCTTGTCTCTATTTGTCGTCTAATGCTTGTTTTTGTTCCTTTTACAGGTCTTCCCATGCCCGTGGACGTTCTTTGCAGCGTCTTGCAAGGAGTGTTTTGCCCGGTATGCATGCAGCTGTTTGATGGTCTCAGGTAAGTCATCTTGTCTCTGTTTGTTGTCTAATGCTTGTTTTTGTTCCTTATACAGGTCTGCCCCCAGCCCGTGGCCGTTCCCTGCAGCAAAGTGCAAGTAGTGTTTTGCCTGCTATGTATGCAGCTTTTTGCGGGTCTCAGGTAAGCCATCTTGTCTCTGTTTGTTGTCTAATGCTCGTTTTTGTTCTTTTTACAGGTCTCCCCGGGCCAGTGGCCGTTCCGTGCAGCGCCGTGCAAGGAGTGTTTTGCCCGGTATGCATGCAGCTGTTTGCGGGTCTCAGGTAAGCCATCTTGTCTCTGTTTGTTGTCTAGTGCTTGTTTTTGTTCCTTTTACATGTCTCCCCCGGTCCCTGGCCGTTCCGTGCAGCGTCATGCAAGGAGTGTTTTGCCATTTATGC
This sequence comes from Lissotriton vulgaris, assembly GCF_964263255.1. Classification (NCBI taxonomy): domain Eukaryota; kingdom Metazoa; phylum Chordata; class Amphibia; order Caudata; family Salamandridae; genus Lissotriton; species Lissotriton vulgaris. Next base: position 1,106,264 of record NW_028249862.1, on the reverse strand, counting down.
ATATAGCTGTTTGCGGGTCTCAGGTAAGCCATCTTGTCTCTGTTTCTTGTCTAATGCTTGTTTTTGTTCCTTTTACAGGTCTCCCCTGGCCCGTGGCCGTTCCTTGCAGCGTCGTGGAAGGAGTGTTTTTCCCAGTATGCATGCAGCTGTTTGTGGGTCTCAGGTAAGCCATCTTGTCTCTGTTTGTTGTCTAATGCTTGTTTTTGTTCCTTTTACAGGTCTCCCCCGGCCCGTGGCCGTTCCGTGCAGCGTCGTGCAAGGAGTGTTTTGCCCGGTATGCATGCAGCTGTTTGCGGGTCTCAGGTAAGCTATCTTGTCTCTGTTTATTGTCTAATGCTTGTTTTTGTTCCTTTTACAGGTCTGCCCCCGGCACGTGGCTGTTCCGTGAAGCGACGTGCAAGTAGTGTTTTGCCATGTATGCATATAGCTGTTTGCGGGTCTCAGGTAAACCATCTTGTCTCTGTTTGTTGTCTAATGCTTGTTTTTGTTCCTTTTACAGGTCTCCCCCGGCCTGTGGCCTTTTCGTGCAGCGTCGTGCAAGGAGTGTCTTTCCGGGTATGCATGCAGCTGTTTGCAGGTCTTAGGTAAGCCATCTTGTCTCAGTTTGTTGTCTAATGCTTGTTTTTGTTCCTTTTACAGGTCTCCCCCGGCCCGTGGCCGTTCCTAGCAGCGTCGTGGAAGGAGTGTATTTCCCAGTATGCATGCAGCTGTTTGCGGGTCTTAGGTAAGCCATCTTGTCTCTGTTTGTTGTCTAATGCTCGTTTTTGTTCCTCTTACAGGTCTCCCCCGGCCTGTGGCCGTTCCGTGCAGCATCGTGCAAGGAGTGTTTTGCCCGGTATGGTTGCAGCTGTTTGCGGGTCTCAGGTAAGCCATCTTGTCTCTGTTTGTTGTCTAATGCTTGTTTTGTTCCTTTTAGAGGTCTCCCCCGGCCCGTGGCCGTTCCATGCAGCGTCGTGCAAGGAGTGTTTTGCCCGGTATGCATGCAGCTGTTTGCGGGTCTTAGGTAAGCCTTCTTGTCTCAGTTTGTTGTCTAATGCTTGTTTTTGTTCCTTTTACAGGTCTCCCGTGGCTGTTCCTTGTAGCGTCGTGGAAGGAGTTTTTTTCCCAGTATGCATGCAGCTGTTTGCGGGTCTCAGGTAAGCCATCTTGTCTCTGTTTGTTGTCTAATGCTTGTTTTTGTTCCTTTTACAGGTCTCCCCCGGCCCGTGGCCGTTCCGTGCAGCGTCATGCAAGGAGTGTTTGCCCGGTATGCATGCAGCTGTTTGCGGGTCTCAGGTAAGCCATCTTGTCTCTGTTTGTTGTCTAATGCTTGTTTTTGTTCCTTTTACAGGTCTCCCCCGGCCCGTGGCCGTTCCTTGCAGCGTCCAGCAAGGAGTGTTTTGCCCTGTATGCATGCAGCTGTTTGCTGGTCTCAGGTAAGCCATCTTGTCTCTGTTTGTTGTCTAATGCTTGTTTTTGTTCCTTTTACATGTCTCCCCCTGCCCGTGGACGTTCTTTGCAGCGTCGTGCAAGGAGTGTTTTGGCCGGTATGCATGCAGCTGTTTGCGGGTCTCAGGTAAACCATCTTGTCTCTGTTTGTTGTCTAATGCTTGTTTTTGTTCCTTTTACAGGTCTGCCCCCGGCCCGTGGCCGTTCCGTGCAGCGACGTGCAAGTAGTGTTTTGCCTGGTATGTATACAGCTTTTTGCGGGCCTCAGGTAAGCCATCTTGTCTCTGTTAGTTGTCTAATGCTTGTTTTTGTTCCTCTTACAGGTCTCCCCGGGCCAGTTGCAGTACCGTGCAGCGTCGTGCAAGGAGTGTTTTGCCCGGTATGCATGCAGCTGTTTGCGGGTCTCAGGTGAGCCATCTTGTCTCTGTTTGTTGTCTAATGCTTGTTTTTGTTCCTTTTTACAGGTCTCCCCGGGCCAGTGGCCGTTCCGTGCAGCGTCGTGCAAGGAGTGTTTTGCCCGGTATGCATGCAGCTGTTTGCGGGTCTCAGGTAAGTCATCTTGTCTCTGTTTGTTGTCCAATGCTTGTTTTTGTTCCTTTTACAGGTCTTCCCCGGCCCGTGGCCGTTCCGTGCAGCGTCGTGCAAGGAGTGTTTTGCCATGTATGCATATAGCTGTTTGCGGATCTCAGGTAAGCCATCTTGTCTCTGTTTCTTGTCTAATGCTTGTTTTTGTTCCTTTTACAGGTCTCCCCCGGCCCGTGGCCGTTCCGTGCAGCGTTGTGCAAGGAGTGTTTTGCCCGGTATGCATGCAGCTGTTTGCGGGTCTCAGGTAAGCCATCTTGTCTCTGATTGTTGTCTAATGATTGTTTTTGTTCCTTTTACAGGTCTCCCCCAGCCCGTGGCCGTTCCTTGCAGCGTCGTGCAAGGAGTGTTTTGCCCGGTATGCATGCAACTGTTTGTGGGTCTCAGGTAAGCCATCTTGTCTATGTTTGTACCCTAATGCTTGTTTTTGTTCCTTTTACAGGTCCCCCCCGGTCCGTGGCCGTACTGTGCAGCGTCGTGCAAGGAGTATTTTGCCCGGTATGTATGCAGCTGTTTGCGGGTCTCAGGTAAGCCATCTTGTCTCTGTTTGTTGTCTAATGTTTGTTTTTGTTCCTTTTACAGGTCTCCCCGGGCCAGTGGCCGTTCCGTGCAGCGTCGTGCAAGGAGGTTTTTGTGCCGATATGCATGCAGCTGTTTGCAGGTCTCAGGTAAGCCATCTTGTCTCTATTTGTTGTCTAATGCTTGTTTTTATTCCATTTACAGGTCTCCCCCGGCTCGTGGCCTTTCCGTGCAGCGTCGTACAAGGAGTGTTTTGCGCGGTATGCATGCAGCTAATTGCGGGTCTCAGGTAAGCCATCTTGTCTCTGTTTGTTATCTAATGCTTGTTTTTGTTCTTTTTACAGATCTACCCTGGCCCGTGGCCGTTCCGTGCGGCGTCGTGCAAGGAGTGTTTTGCCCGGTATGCTTGCAGCTGTTTACGGGTCTCAGGTAAGCCATCTTGTCTCTGTTTGTTGTCTAATGCTTGTTTTTCTTCCTAATACAGGTCTCCCCCGGCCCGTGGCCGTTCCGTGCAGCGTCGTGCAAGGAGTGTTTTGCCCGGTATGCATACAGCTGTTTGCGGGTCTCAGGTAAGCCATCTTGTCTATATTTGTACCCTAATGCTTGTTTTTGTTCCTTTTACAGGTCTCTCCCGGTCCGTGGCCGTTCCGTGCAGCGACGTGCAAGAAGTGTTTTGCCTGGTATGTATGCAGCTGATTGCGGGTCTCAAGTAAGCCATCTTGTCTCTGTTTGTTGTCTATGCTTGTTTTTGTTCCTTTTACAGGTCTCCCCGGGCCAGTCGCCGTTCCGTGCAGCGTCGTGCAAGGAGTTTTTTGTGCCAGTATGCATGCAGCTGTTCGCAGGTCTCAGATAAGCCATCTTGTCTCTATTTGTTGTCTAATGCTTGTTTTTGTTCCATTCACAGGTCTCCCCCGGCTCGTGGCCTTTCCGTGCAGCGTCGTGCAAGGAGTGTTTTGCCCGGTATACATGCAGCTGTTTGCGGTTCTCAGGTAAGCAATCTTGTCTCTGTTTGTTATCTAATGCTTGTTTTTGTTCTTTTTACATATCTCTCCCGGCCCGTGGCCGTTCCGTGCAGCTTCGTGCAAGGAGTGTTTTGCCCGGTATGCATGCAGCTGTTTGCGGGTCTCAGGTAAGCCATCTTGTCTCTGTTTGTTGTCTAATGCTTGTTTTTGTTCCTTTTACAGGTTTCCCCCGGCCCGTGGCCGTTCTGTGCAGCGTCGTGCAAGGAGTGTTTTGCCCAGTATGCATGCAGCTGTTTGCGGGTCTCAGGTAAGCCATCTTGTCTCTGTTTGTCGTCTAATGCTTGTTTTTGTTCCTTTTACATGTCTCCCCCTGCCCGTGGACGTTCTTTGCAGCGTCGTGCAAGGAGTGTTTTGGCCGGTATGCATGCAGCTGTTTGCGGGTCTCAGGTAAGCCATCTTGTCTCTGTTTGTTGTCTAATGCTTGTTTTTGTTCCTTTTACAGGTCTGCCCCCGGCCCGTGGCCGTTCCGTGCAGCAACGTGCAAGTAGTGTTTTGCCCGGTATGCATGCAGCTGTTTGCGGGTCTCAGGTAAGCCATCTTGTCTCTGTTTGTTGTCTAATGCTTGTTTTTGTTCCTTTTGCAGGTCTCCCCCGGCCCGTGGCCGTTCCTTGCAGCGTCGTGAAAGGAGTGTTTTGCCCGGTATGCATACAGCTGTTTGCGGGTCTCAGGTAAGCCATCCTGTCTATATTTGTACCCTAATGCTTGTTTTTGTTCCTTTTACAGGTCTCCCCCGGTCCGTGGCCGTTCCGTGCAGCGACGTGCAAGGAGTATTTTGCCTGGTATGTATGCAGCTGATTGCGGGTCTCAAGTAAGCCATCTTGTCTCTGTTTGTTGTCTATGCTTGTTTTTGTTCCTTTTACAGGTCTCCCCGGGCCAGGTACCGTTCCCTGCAGCGTCGTGTAAGGTGTTTTTTGTGCCAGTATGCATGCAGCTGTTTGCAGGTCTCAGATAAGCCATCTTGTCTCTATTTGTTGTCTAATGCTTGTTTTTGTTCCATTTACAGGTCTCCCCCGGCTCGTGGCCTTTCCGTGCAGCGTCGTGCAAGGAGTGTTTTGCCCGGTATACATGCAGCTGTTTGCGGTTCTCAGGTAAGCCATCTTGTCTCTGTTTGTTATCTAATGCTTGTTTTTGTTCTTTTTACATATCTCTCCCGGCCCGTGGCCGTTCGGCGCAGCGACGTGCAAGGAGTATTTTGCCTGGTATGTATGCAGCTGATTGCGGGTCTCAAGTAAGCCATCTTGTCTCTGTTTGTTGTCTATGCTTGTTTTGGTTCTTTTTACATGTCTCCCCCTGCCCGTGGACGTTCTTTGCAGCTTCGTGCAAGGAGTGTTTTGGCCGGTATGCATGCAGCTGTTTGCGGGTCTCAGGTAAGCCATCTTGTCTCTGTTTGTTGTCTAATGCTTGTTTTTGTTCCTTTTACAGGTCTGCCCCCGGCCCGTGGCCGTTCCGTGCAGCGACGTGCAAGTAGTGTTTTGCCTGGTATGTATGCAGCTTTTTGCGGGTCTCAGGTAAGCTATCTTGTCTCTGTTTGTTGTCTAATGCTTGTTTTTGTTCCTCTTACAGGTCTCCCCGGGCCAGTTGCAGTACCGTGCAGCGTCGTGCAAGGAGTGTTTTGCCCGGTATGCATGCAGCTGTTTGCGGGTCTCAGGTAAGCCATCTTGTCTCTGTCTGTTGTCAAATGCTTGTTTTTGTTCCTTTTACAGGTCTCCCCGGGCCAGTGGCCGTTCCGTGCAGCGCTGTGCAAGGAGTGTTTTGCCCGGTATGCATGCAGCTGTTTGCGGGTCTCTGGTAAGTCATCTTGTCTCTGTTTGTTGTCCAATGCTTGTTTTTGTTCCTTTTACAGGTCTCCCCCGGCCCGTGGCCGTTCCGTGCAGCGTCGTGCAAGGAGTGTTTTGCCATGTATGCATATAGCTGTTTGCGGATCTCAGGTAAGCCATCTTGTCTCTGTTTCTTGTCTAATGCTTGTTTTTGTTCCTTTTACAGGTCTCCCCCGGCCCGTGGCCGTTCCGTGCAGCGTTGTGCAAGGAGTGTTTTGCCCGGTACGCATGCAGCTGTTTGCGGGTCTCAGGTAAGCCATCGTGTCTCTGTTGTCTAATGCTTGTTTTTGTTCCTTTTAAAGGTCTCCCCCGGCCCGTGGCCGTTCCGTGCAGCGTCGTGCAAGGAGTGTTTTGCCCGGTATGCATGCAGCTGTTTGCGGGTCTCAGGTAAGCCATCTTGTCTGTTTTTGTTGTCTAATGCTTGTTTTTGTTCCTTTTACAGGTCTCCCCCGGCCCGTAGCCGTTCCGTGCAGCATCGTGCAAAGAGTGTTTTGCCTGGTATGCATGCAGCTGTTTGCAGGTCTCAGGTAAGCCATCTTGTCTCTGTTTGTTGTCTAATGCTTGTTTTTGTTCCATTTACAGGTCTCCCCGGGCCAGTGGCCGTTCCTTGCAGCGTCGTGCAAGGAGTGTTTTGCCCGGTATGCATGCAACTGTTTGCGGGTCTCAGGTAAGCCATCTTGTCTATGTTTGTACCCTACTGCTTGTTTTTATTCCTTTTACAGGTCTCCCCCGGTCCGTGGCCGTACTGTGCAGCGACGTGCAAGGAGTATTTTGCCCGGTATGTATGCAGCTGTTTGCGGGTCTCAGGTAAGCCATCTTGTCTCTGTTTGTTGTCTAATGTTTGTTTTTGTTCCTTTTACAGGTCTCCCCGGGCCAGTGGCCGTTGCGTGCAGCGTCGTGCAAGGAGTTTTTTGTGCCGATATGCATGCAGCTGTTTGCAGGTCTCAGGTAAGCCATCTTGTCTCTATTTGTTGTCTAATGCTTGTTTTTATTCCATTTACAGGTCTCCCCCGGCTCGTGGCCTTTCCGTGCAGCGTCGTGCAAGGAGTGTTTTGCGCGGTATGCATGCAGCTGTTTGCGGGTCTCAGGTAAGCCATCTTGTCTCAGTTTTTTATCTAATGCTTGTTTTTGTTCTTTTTACAGATCTACCCTGGCCCGTGGCCGTTCCGTGCAGCGTCGTGCAAGGAGTGTTTTGCCCGGTATGCATGCAGCTGTTTACGGGTCTCAGGTAAGCCATCTTGTCTCTGTTTGTTGTCTAATGCTCGTTTTTGTTCCTTTTACAGGTCTCCCCCGGCCCGTGGCCGTTCTGTACAGCGTCGTGCAAGGAGTGTTTTGCCCAGTATGCATGCAGCTGTTTGCGGGTCTCAGGTAAGCCATATTGTCTCTGTTTGTTGTCTAATGCTTGTTTTTGTTCCTTTTACAGGTCTCCCCCGGCCCGTGGACGTTCTTTGCAGCGTCGTGCGAGGAGTGTTTTGCCCGGTATGCATGCAGCTGTTTGCGGGTCTCAGGTAAGCCATCTTGTCTCTGTTTGTTGTCTAATGCTTGTTTTTGTTCCTTTTAGAGGTCTCCCCCGGCCCGTGGCAGTTCCTTGCAGCGTCGTGCAAGGAGTGTTTTTCCCGGTATGCATGCAGCTGTTTGCGGGTCTCAGGTAAGCCATCTTGTCTATGTTTGTACCCTAATGCTTGTTTTTGTTCCTTTTACAGGTCTCGCTCGGTCCGTGGCCGTTCCGTGCAGCGAAGTGCAAGGAGTATTTTTCCCGGTATGTATGCAGCTGTTTGCGGGTCTCAATTAAGCCATCTTGTCTCTGTTTGTTGTCTAATGCTTGTTTTTGTTCCTTTTACAGGTCTCCTCGGGCCAGTGGCCGTTCCGTGCAGCGTCGTGCAAGGAGTTTTTGTGCCGGTACACATGCAGCTGTTCGCAGGTAAGCCATCTTGTCTCTATTTGTTGTCTAATGCTTGTTTTTGTTCCATTTACAGGTCTGCCCCGGCTCGTGGCCTTTCCGTGCAGCGTCGTGCAAGGAGTGTTTTGCCCGGTAGGCATGCAGCTGTTTGCGGGCCTCAGGTAAGCCATCTGTCTCTGTTTGTTATCTAATGCTTGTTTTTGTTCTTTTTACAGATCTCCCCCGGCCCGCGGCCGTTCCGTGCAGCGTCGTGCAAGGAGTGTTTTGCCCGGTATGCATGCAGCTGTTTGCGGGTCTCAGGTAAGCCATCTTGTCTCTTTTTGTTGTCTAATGCTTGTTTTTGTTCCTTTTACAGGTCTTCCCCGGCCCATAGCCGTTCCGTGCAGCATCGTGCAAAGACTGTTTTGCCGGGTATGCATGCAGCTGTTTGCAGGTCTCAGGTAAGCCATCTTGTCTCTGTTTGTTGTCTAATGCTTGTTTTTGTTCCATTTACAGGTCTCCCCCGGCCCGTGGCCGTTCCTTGCAGCGTCGTGCAAGGAGTGTTTTGCCCGGTATGCATGCAACTGTTTGCGGGTCTCAGGTAAGCCATCTTGTCTATGTTTGTACCCTACTGCTTGTTTTTGTTCCTTTTACAGGTCTCCCCCGGTCTGTGGCCGTACTCTGCAGCGACGTGCAAGGAGTGTTTTGCCCGGTATGTATGCAGCTGTTTGCGGGTCTCAGGTAAGCCATCTTGTCTCTGTTTGTTGTCTAATGTTTGTTTTTGTTCCTTGTACAGGTCTCCACAGGCCAGTGGCCGTTCCGTGCAGCGTCGTGCAAGGAGTTTTTTGTGCCGATATGCATGCAGCTGTTTGCAGGTCTCAGGTAAGCCATCTTGTCTCTATTTGTTGTCTAATGCTTGTTTTTATTCCATTTACAGGTCTCCCCCGGCTCGTGGCCTTTCCGTGCAGCGTCGTGCAAGGAGTGTTTTACGCGGTATGCATGCAGCTGTTTGCGGGTCTCAGGTAAGCCATCTTGTCTCTGTTTTTTATCTAATGCTTGTTTTTGTTCTTTTTACAGATCTACCCTGGCCCGTGGCCGTTCCGTGCAGCGTCGTGCAAGGAGTGTTTTGCCCGGTATGCATGCAGCTGTTTACGGGTCTCAGGTAAGCCATCTTGTCTCTGTTTGTTGTCTAATGCTCGTTTTTGTTCCTTTTACAGGTCTACCCCGGCCCGTGGCCGTTCTGTGCAGCGTCGTGCAAGGAGTGTTTTGCCCAGTATGCATGCAGCTGTTTGCGGGTCTCAGGTAAGCCATATTGTCTCTGTTTGTTGTCTAATGCTTGTTTTTGTTCCTTTTACAGGTCTCCCCCGGCCCGTGGACGTTCTTTGCAGCGTCGTGCGAGGAGTGTTTTGCCCGGTATGCATGCAGCTGTTTGCGGGTCTCAGGTAAGCCATCTTGTCTCTGTTTGTTGTCTAATGCTTGTTTTTGTTCCTTTTAGAGGTCTCCCCCGGCCCGTGGCAGTTCCTTGCAGCGTCGTGCAAGGGGTGTTTTTCCCGGTATGCATGCAGCTGTTTGCGGGTCTCAGGTAAGCCATCTTGTCTATGTTTGTACCCTAATGCTTGTTTTTGTTCCTTTTACAGATCTCGCTCGGTCCGTGACCGTTCCGTGCAGCGACGTGCAAGGAGTATTTTTCCCGGTATGTATGCAGCTGTTTGCGGGTCTCAATTAAGCCATCTTGTCTCTGTTTGTTGTCTAATGCTTGTTTTTGTTCCTTTTACAGGTCTCCTCAGGCCAGTGGCCATTCCGTGCAGCGTCGTGCAAGGAGTTTTTGTGCCGGTACACATGCAGCTGTTCGCAGGTCTCAGGTAAGCCATCTTGTCTCTATTTGTTGTCTAATGCTTGTTTTTGTTCCATTTACAGGTCTGCCCCGGCTCGTGGCCTTTCCGTGCAGCGTTGTGCAAGGAGTGTTTTGCCCGGTATGCATGCAGCTGTTTGTGGGCCTTAGGTAAGCCATCTTGTCTCTGTTTGTTATCTAATGCTCGTTTTTGTTCTTTTTACAGATCTCCCCCGGCCCGCGGCCGTTCCGTGCAGCGTCGTGCAAGGAGTGTTTTGCCCGGTATGCATGCCGCTGTTTGATGGTCTCAGGTAAGCCATCTTGTCTCTGTTTGTTGTCTAATGCTTGTTTTTGTTCCTTTTACAAGTCTCCCCCGGCCCGTGGACGTTCTTTGCAGCGTCGTGCGAGGAGTGTTTTGCCCGGTATGCATGCAGCTGTTTGTGGGTCTCAGGTAAGCCACCTTTTCTCTGTTTCTTGTCTAATGCTTGTTTTTGTTCCTTTTACAGGTCTCCCCCGGCCCGTGGACGTTCTTTGCAGCGTCGTGCGAGGAGTGTTTTGCCCGGTATGCATGCAGCTGTATGCGGGTCTCAGGTAAGCCATCTTGTCTCTGTTTGTTGTCTAATGCTTGTTTTTGTTCCTTTTACAGGTCGCGCCCGGTCCGTGGCCGTTCCGTGCAGCGTCGTGCGAGGAGTGTTTTGCCCGGTATGCATGCAGCTGTTTGCGGGTCTCAGGTAAGCCACCTTTTCTCTGTTTCTTGTCTAATGCTTGTTTTTGTTCCTTTTACAGGTCTCCCCCGGCCCGTGGACGTTCTTTGCAGCGTCGTGCGAGGAGTGTTTTGCCCAGTATGCATGCAGCTGTTTGCGGGTCTCAGGTAAGCCATCTTGTCTCTGTTTGTTGTCTAATGCTTGTTTTTGTTCCTTTTAGAGGTCTCCCCCGGCCCGTGGCAGTTCCTTGCAGCGTCGTGCAAGGAGTGTTTTTCCCGGTATGCATGCAGCTGTTTGCGGGTCTCAGGTAAGCCATCTTGTCTATGTTTGTACCCTAATGCTTGTTTTTGTTCCTTTTACAGGTCGCGCCCGGTCCGTGGCCGTTCCGTGCAGCGACGTGCAAGGAGTATTTTTCCCGGTATGTATGCAGCTGTTTGCGGGTCTCAATTAAGCCATCTTGTCTCTGTTTGTTGTCTAATGCTTGTCTTTGTTCCTTTTACAGGTCTGCCCCCGGCCCGTGGCTGTTCCGTGAAGCGACGTGCAAGTAGTGTTTACCATGTATGCATGTAGGTGTTTGCGGCTGTCAGGTAAACCATCTTGTCTCTGTTTGTTGTCTAATGCTTGTTTTTGTTCCTTTTACAGGTCTCCCCCGGCCTGTGGCCTTTTCGTGCAACGTCGTGCAAGGAGTGCTTTGCCCGGTATGCATGCAGCTGTTTGCGGGTCTTAGGTAAGCCATCTTGTCTCAGTTTGTTGTCTAATGCTTGTTTTTGTTCCTTTTACAGGTCTCCCCCGGCCCATGGCCATTCCTAGCAGCGTCGTGGAAGGAGTGTATTTCCCAGTATGCATGCAGCTGTTTGCGGGTCTTAGGTAAGCCATCTTGTCTCTGTTTGTTGTCTAATGCTCGTTTTTGTTCCTTTTACAGGTCTCCCCCGGCCTGTGGCCGTTCCGTGCAGCATCGTGCAAGGAGTGTTTTGCCCGGTATGCATGCAGCTGTTTGCGGGTCTCAGGTAAGCCATCTTGTCTCTGTTTGTTGTCTAATGCTTGTTTTGTTCCTTTTAGAGGTCTCCCCCGGCCCGTGGCCGTTCCATGCAGCGTCGTGCAAGGAGTGTTTTGCCCGGTATGCATGGAGCTGTTTGCGGGTCTTAGGTAAGCCTTCTTGTCTCAGTTTGTTGTCTAATGCTTGTTTTTGTTCCTTTTACAGGTGTCCCCCGGCCCGTGGCTGTTCCTTGTAGCGTCGTGGAAGGAGTTTTTTTCTCAGTATGCATGCAGCTGTTTGCGGATCTCAGGTAAGCCATCTTGTCTCTGTTTGTTGTCTAATGCTTGTTTTTGTTCCTTTTACAGGTCTCCCCCGGCCCGTGGCCGTTCCGTGCAGCGTCATGCAAGGAGTGTTTGCCCAGTATGCATGCAGCTGTTTGCGGGTCTCAGGTAAGCCATCTTGTCTCTGTTTGTTGTCTAATGCTTGTTTTTGTTCCTTTTACATGTCTCCCCCGGCCCGTGGCGGTTCTGTAAAGCGTCGTGCAAGGAGTTTTTTGCCCGGTATGCATGCAGCTGTTTGCGGGTCTCAGGTAAGCCATCTTGTCTCTGTTTGTTGTCTAATGCTTGTTTTTGTTCCTTTTACAGGTCTCCCCCGGCCCGTGGCCGTTCCTTGCAGCGTCCTGCAAGGAGTGTTTTGCCCTGTATGCATGCAGCTGTTTGCTGGTCTCAGGTAAGCCATCTTGTCTCTGTTTGTTGTCTAATGCTTGTTTTTGTTCCTTTTACATGTCTCCCCCTGCCCGTGGACGTTCTTTGCAGCGTCGTGCAAGGAGTGTTTTGGCCGGTATGCATGCAGCTGTTTGCGGGTCTCAGGTAAGCCATCTTGTCTCTGTTTGTTGTCTAATGCTTGTTTTTGTTCCTTTTACAGGTCTGCCCCCGGCCCGTGGCCGTTCCGTGCAGCGACGGGCAAGTAGTGTTTTGCCTGGTATGTATACAGCTTTTTGCGGGTCTCAGGTAAGCCATCTTGTCTCTGTTAGTTGTCTAATGCTTGTTTTTGTTCCTCTTACAGGTCTCCCCGGGCCAGTTGCAGTACCGTGCAGCGTCGTGCAAGGAGTGTTTTGCCCGGTATGCATGCAGCTGTTTGCGGGTCTCAGGTAAGCCATCTTGTCTCTGTTTGTTGTCTAATGCTTGTTTTTGTTCCTTTTTACAGGTCTCCCCGGGCCAGTGGCCGTTCCGTGCAGCGTCGTGCAAGGAGTGTTTTGCCCGGTATGCATGCAGCTGTTTGCGGGTCTCAGGTAAGTCATCTTGTCTCTGTTTGTTGTTCAATGCTTGTTTTTGTTCCTTTTACAGGTCTCCCCCGGCCCGTGGCCGTTCCGTGCAGCGTCGTGCAAGGAGTGTTTTGCCATGTATGCATATAGCTGTTTGCGGATCTCAGGTAAGCCATCTTGTCTCTGTTTCTTGTCTAATGCTTGTTTTTGTTCCTTTTACAGGTCTCCCCCGGCCCGTGGCCGTTCCGTGCAGCGTTGTGCAAGGAGTGTTTTGCCCGGTATGCATGCAGCTGTTCGCGGGTCTTAGGTAAGCCATCTTGTCTCTGTTTGTTATCTAATGCTTGTTTTTGTTCTTTTTACAGATCTCCCCTGGCCCGTGGCCGTTCCGTGCAGCGTCGTGCAAGGAGTGTTTTGCCCGGTATGCATGCAGCTGTTTGCGGGTCTCAGGTAAGCCATTGTGTCTCTGTTGTCTAATTCTTGTTTTTGTTACTTTTACAGGTCTCCCCCGGCCCGTGGCCGTTCCGTGCAGCGTCGTGCAAGGAGTGTTTTGCCCGGTATGCATACAGCTGTTTGCGGGTCTCAGGTAAGCCATCTTGTCTCTTTTAGTTGTCTAATGCTTGTTTTTGTTCCTTTTACAGGTCTCCCCCGGCCCGTGGCTGTTCCGTGCAGCATCGTGCAAAGAGTGTTTTGCCTGGTATGCATGCAGCTGTTTGCGGGTCTCAGGTAAGCCATCTTGTCTCTGATTGTTGTCTAATACTTGTTTTTGTTCCTTTTACAGGTCTCCCCGGCCCGTGGCCGTTCCTTGCAGCCTCGTGCAAGGAGTGTTTTGCCCGGTATACATGCAACTGTTTGAGGGTCTCAGGTAAGCCATCTTGTCTATGTTTGTACCCTAATGCTTGTTTTTGTTCCTTTTACAGGTCCCCCCGGGCCCGTGGCCGTTCCGTGCAGCGTCGTGCAAGGAGTGTTTTGCCCGGTATGCATGCAGCTGTTTGCGGGGCTCAATTAAGCCATCTTGTCTCTGTTTGTTGTCTAATGCTTGTTTTTGTTCCTTTTACAGGTCTCCTCGGGCCGGTGGCCGTTCCGTGCAGCGTCGTGCAAGGAGTTTTTTGTGCCGGTACACATGCAGCTGTTCGCAGGTCTCAGGTAAGCCATCTTGTCTCTATTTGTTGTCTAATGCTTGTTTTTGTTCCATTTACAGGTCTGCTCGGCTCGTGGCCTTTCCGTGCAGCGTCGTGCAAGGAGTGTTTTGCCCGGTATGCATGCAGCTGTTTGCGGGCCTCAGGTAAGCCATCTTGTCTCTGTTTGTTATCTAATGCTTGTTTTTGTTCTTTTTACAGATCTCCCCCGGCCCGCGCCCGTTCTGTGCAGCGTCGTGCAAGGAGTGTTTTGCCCGGTATGCATGCAGCTGTTTGCGGGTCTCAGGTAAGCCATCTGGTCTCTGTTTGTTGTCTAATGCTTGTTTTTATTCCATTTACAGGTCTCCCTCGGCCCGTGGCCGTTCTGTGCAGCGTCGTGCAAGGAGTGTTTTGCCCAGTATGCATGCAGCTGTTTGCGGGTCTCAGGTAAGCCATCTTGTCTCTGTTTGTTGTCTAATGCTTGTTTTTGTTCCTTTTACAAGTCTCCCCCGGCCCGTGGACGTTCTTTGCAGCGTCGTGCAAGGAGTGTTTTGCCCAGTATGCATGCAGCTGTTTGCGGGTCTCTGGTAAGCCATCTTGTCTCTGTAGTCTAATGCTTGTTTTTGTTCCTTTTACAGGTCTCCCCCGGCCCGTGGACGTTCTTTGCAGCTTCGTGCGAGGAGTGTTTTGCCCGGTATGCATGCAGCTGTTTGCGGGTCTCAGGTAAGCCATCTTGTCTCTGTTTGTTGTTTAATGCTTGTTTTTGTTCCTTTTAGAGGTCTCCCCCGGCCCGTGGCAGTTCCTTGCAGCGTCGTGCAAGGAGTGTTTTTCCCAGTATGCATGCAGCTGTTTGCGGGTCTCAGGTAAGCCATCTTGTCTATGTTTGTACCCTAATGCTTGTTTTTGTTCCTTTTACAGGTCTCGCCCGGTCCGTGGCCGTTCCGTGCAGCGACGTGCATGGAGTATTTTTCCCGGTATGTATGCAGCTGTTTGCGGGTCTCAATTAAGCCATCTTGTCTCTGTTTGTTGTCTAATGCTTGTTTTGTTCCTTTTACTGGTCTGCCCCCGGCCCGTGGCTGTTCCGTGAAGCGACGTGCAAGTAGTGTTTTGCCTGGTATGTATGCAGCTTTTTGCGGGTCTCAGGTAAGCCATCTTGTCGCTGTTTGTTGTCTAATGCTTGTTTTTCTTCCTTTTACAGGTCTCCCCGGGCAACTGGCCGTTCCGTGCAGCGTCGTGCAAGGAGTGTTTTGCCCGGTATGCATGCAGCTATTTGCGGGTCTCAGGTAAGCTGTCTTGTCTCTGTTTGTTGTCTAATGCTTGTTTTTGTTATTTTACAGGTCTCCCCGGGCCAATGGCCGTTCCGTGCAGCGTCGTGCAAGGAGTGTTTTGCCCGGTATGCATGCAGCTGTTTGCGGGTCTCAGGTAAGCCATCTTGTCTCTGTTTGTTGTCCAATGCTTGTTTTTGTTCCTTTTACAGGTCTCCCCTGGCCCGTGGCCGTTCCGTGCAGCGTTGTGCAAGGTGTGTTTTGCCATGTATGCATATAGCTGTTTGCGGGTCTCAGGTAAGCCATCTTGTCTCTGTTTCTGGTCTAATGCTTGTTTTTGTTCCTTTTTTCAGGTCTCCCCCGGCCCGTGGCTGTTCCGTGCAGCGTCGTGCAAGGAGTGTTTTGCCCGGTATGCATGCAGCTGTTTGCGGGTCTTAGGTAAGCCATCTTGTCTCAATTTGTTGTCTAATGCTTGTTTTTGCTCCTTTTACAGGTCTCCCCCGGCCCGTGGCCGTTCCTTGCAGCGTCGTGGAAGGAGTGTTTTTCCCAGTATGCATGCAGCTGTTTGCGGGTCTCAGGTAAGCCATCTTGTCTCTGTTTGTTTTCTAATACTTGTTTTTGTTCCTTTTACACGTCTCCCCCTACCCGTGGCCGTTCCGTGCAGCGTCGTGCAAGGAGTGTTTTGCCCGGTATGCATGCAGCTGTTTGCGGGTCTCAGATAAGCCATCTTGTCTCTGTTTGTTGTCTAATGCTTGTTTTTGTTCCTTTTACAGGTCTCCCACGGCCCGTGGCCGTTCCGTGCAGCGTCGTGCAAGGAATGTTTTGCCCGGTATGCATGCAGCTGTTTGCGGGTCTCAGGTAAGCCATCTTCTCTCTGTTTGTTGTCTAATGCTTGTTTTTGTTCCTTTTACAGGTCTCCCCCGGCCCGTGGCCGTTCCGTGCAGCGTCGTGCAAAGAGTGTTTTGCCCGGTATGCATGCAGCTGTTTGCGGGTCTCAGGTAAGCCATCTTGTCTATGTTTGTACCCTAATGCTTGTTTTTGTTCCTTTTACAGGTCTCCCCCGGTCCATGGCTGTTCTGTGCAGCGACGTGCAAGGAGTATTTTGCCCGGTATGTATGCAGCTGTTTGCGGGTCTCAGGTAAGCCATCTTGTCTCTGTTTGTTATCTAATGCTTGTTTTTGTTCCTTTTACAGGTTTCCCCGGGCCAGTGGCCGTTCCGTGCAGCGTCGTGCACGGAGTTTTTTGTGCCGGTATGCATGCAGCTGTTTGCAGGTCTCAGGTAAGCCATCTTGTCTCTATTTGTCGTCTAATGCTTGTTTTTGTTCCTTTTACAGGTCTTCTCATGCCCGTGGACGTTCTTTGCAGCGTCTTGCAAGGAGTGTTTTGCCCGGTATGCATGCAGCTGTTTGATGGTCTCAGGTAAGCCATCTTGTCTCTGTTTGTTGTCTAATGCTTGTTTTTGTTCCTTATACAGGTCTGCCCCCAGCCCGTGGCCGTTCCCTGCAGCAAAGTGCAAGTAGTGTTTTGCGTGCTATGTATGCAGCTTTTTGCGGGTCTCAGGTAAGCCATCTTGTCTCTGTTTGTTGTCTAATGCTCGTTTCTGTTCTTTTTACAGGTCTCCCCGGGCCAGTGGCTGTTCCGTGCGGCGTCATGCAAGGAGTGTTTTGCCATTTATGCATATAGCTGTTTGCGGGTCTCAGGTAAGCCATCTTGTCTCTGTTTCTTGTCTAATGCTTGTTTTTGTTCATTTTACAGGTCTCCCCTGGCCCGTGGCCGTTCCATGCAGAGTCGTTCAAGGAGTGTTTTGCCCGGTATGCATGCAGCTGTTTGCGGGTCTTAGGTAAGCCATCTTGTCTCAGCTTGTTGTCTAATGCTTGTTTTTCTTCCTTTTACAGGTCTCCCCCGGCCCGTGGCCGTTCCTTGCAGCGTCGTGGAAGGAGTGTTTTTCCCAGTATGCATGCAGCTGTTTGTGGGTCTCAGGTAAGCCATCTTGTCTCTGTTTGTTGTCTAATGCTTGTTTTTGTTCCTTTTGCAGGTCTCCCCCGGCCCGTGGCCGTTCTGTGCAGCGTCGTGCAAGGAGTGTTTTGCCCGGTATGCATGCAGCTGTTTGCGGGTCTCAGGTAAGCTATCTTGTCTCTGTTTATTGTCTAATGCTTGTTTTTGTTCCTTTTACAGGTCTCCCCGGGCCAGTGGCCGTTCCGTGCAGCGTCGTGCAAGGAGTGTTTTGCCCGGTATGCTTGCAGCTGTTTGCGGGTCTCAGGTAAGCCATCTTGTCTCTGTTTGTTCTCTAATGCTTGTTTTTGTTCCTTTTAGAGGTCTCCCCCGGCCCGTGGCAGTTCCTTGCAGCGTCGTGCAAGGAGTGTTTTTCCCGGTATGCATGCAGCTGTTTGCGGGTCTCAGGTAAGCCATCTTGTCTATGTTTGTACCCTAATGCTTGTTTTTGTTCCTTTTACAGGTCGCGCCCGGTCCATGGCCGTTCCGTGCAGCGACGTGCAAGGAGTATTTTTCCCGGTATGTATGCAGCTGTTTGCGGGTCTCAATTAAGCCATCTTGTCTCTGTTTGTTGTCTAATGCTTGTTTTTGTTCCTTTTACAGGTCTGCCCCCGGCCCGTGGCTGTTCCGTGAAGCGACGTGCAAGTAGTGTTTTGCCATGTATGCATATAGCTGTTTGCGGGTCTCAGGTAAACCATCTTGTCTCTGTTTGTTGTCTCATGCTTGTTTTTGTTCCTTTTACAGGTCTCCCCCGGCCTGTGGCCTTTTCGTGCAGCGTCGTGCAAGGAGTGTTTTGCCTGGTATGTATGCAGCTTTTTGCGGGTCTCAGGTAAGCCATCTTGTCGCTGTTTGTTGTCTAATGCTTGTTTTTGTTCCTTTTACAGGTCTCCCCGGGCCAGTGGCCGTTCCGTGCAGCGTCGTGCAAGGAGTGTTTTTCCCGGTATGCATGCAGCTGTTTGCGGGTCTCAGGTAAGCCATCTTGTCTATGTTTGTTGTCCAATGCTTGTTTTTGTTCCTTTTACAGGTCTCCCCTGGCCCGTGGCCGTTCCGTGCAGCATTGTGCAAGGTGTGTTTTGCCATGTATGCATATAGCTGTTTGCGGGTCTCAGGTAAGCCATCTTGTCTCTGTTTCTGGTCTAATGCTTGTTTTTGTTCCTTTTACAGGTCTCCCCCGGCCTGTGGCCTTTTCGTGCAGCGTCGTGCAAGGAGTGTTTTGCCTGGTATGTATGCAGCTTTTTGCGGGTCTCAGGTAAGCCATCTTGTCGCTGTTTGTTGTCTAATGCTTGTTTTTGTTCCTTTTACAGGTCTCCCCGGGCCAGTGGCCGTTCCGTGCAGCATCGTGCAAGGAGTGTTTTTCCCGGTATGCATGCAGCTGTTTGCGGGTCTCAGGTAAGCCATCTTGTCTATGTTTGTTGTCCAATGCTTGTTTTTGTTCCTTTTACAGGTCTCCCCTGGCCCGTGGCCGTTCCGTGCAGCGTTGTGCAAGGTGTGTTTTGCCCGGTATGCATGCAGCTATTTGCGGGTCTCAGGTAAGCTGTCTTGTCTCTGTTTGTTGTCTAATGCTTGTTTTTGTTATTTTACAGGTCTCCCCGGGCCAATGGCCGTTCCGTGCAGCGTCGTGCAAGGAGTGTTTTTCCCGGTATGCATGCAGCTGTTTGCGGGTCTCAGGTAAGCCATCTTGTCTATGTTTGTTGTCCAATGCTTGTTTTTGTTCCTTTTACAGGTCTCCCCTGGCCCGTGGCCGTTCCGTGTGGCGTTGTGCAAGGTGTGTTTTGCCATGTATGCATATAGCTGTTTGCGGGTCTCAGGTAAGCCATCTTGTCTCTGTTTCTGGTCTAATGCTTGTTTTTGTTCCTTTTACAGGTCTCCCCCGGCCCGTGGCTGTTCCGTGCAGCGTCGTGCAAGGAGTGTTTTGCCCGGTATGCATGCAGCTGTTTGCGGGTCTTAGGTAAGCCATCTTGTCTCAATTTGTTGTCTAATGCTTGTTTTTGTTCCTTTTACACGTCTCCCCCGGCCCGTGGCCGTTCCGTGCAGCGTCGTGCAAGGAGTGTTTTGCCCGGTATGCATGCAGCTGTTTTCGGGTCTCAGATAAGCCATCTTGTCTCTGTTTGTTGTCTAATGCTTGTTTTTGTTCCTTTTACAGGTCTCCCACGGCCCGTGGCCGTTCCGTGCAGCGTCGTGCAAGGAATGTTTTGCCCGGTATGCATGCAGCTGTTTGCGGGTCTCAGGTAAGCCATCTTGTCTCTGTTTGTTGTCTAATGCTTGTTTTTGTTCCTTTTACAGGTCTCCCCCGGCCAGTGGCCGTTCCGTGCAGCGTCGTGCAAAGAGTGTTTTGCCCGGTATGCATGCAGCTGTTTGCGGGTCTCAGGTAAACCATCTTGTCTATGTTTGTACCCTAATGCTTGTTTTTGTTCCTTTTACAGGTCTCCCCCGGTCCATGGCCATTCTGTGCAGCGACGTGCAAGGAGTATTTTGCCCGGTATGTATGCAGCTGTTTGCGGGTCTCAGGTAAGCCATCTTGTCTCTGTTTGTTGTCTAATGCTTGTTTTTGTTCCTTTTACAGGTTTCCCCGGGCCAGTGGCCGTTCCGTGCAGCGTCGTGCAAGGAGTTTTTTGTGCCGGTATGCATGCAGCTGTTTGCAGGTCTCATGTAAGCCATCTTGTCTCTATTTGTCGTCTAATGCTTGTTTTTGTTCCTTTTACAGGTCTTCCCATGCCCGTGGCCGTTCCGTGCAGCGTCTTGCAAGGAGTGTTTTGCCCGGTATGCATGCAGCTGTTTGATGGTCTCAGGTAAGTCATCTTGTCTCTGTTTGTTGTCTAATGCTTGTTTTTGTTCCTTATACAGGTCTGCCCCCAGCCCGTGGCCGTTCCCTGCAGCAAAGTGCAAGTAGTGTTTTGCCTGCTATGTATGCAGCTTTTTGCGGGTCTCAGGTAAGCCATCTTGTCTCTGTTTGTTGTCTAATGCTCGTTTTTGTTCTTTTTACAGGTCTCCCCGGGCCAGTGGCCGTTCCGTGCAGCGCCGTGCAAGGAGTGTTTTGCCCGGTATGCATGCAGCTGTTTGCGGGTCTCAGGTAAGCCATCTTGTCTCTGTTTGTTGTCTAGTGCTTGTTTTTGTTCCTTTTACATGTCTCCCCCGGTCCCTGGCCGTTCCGTGCAGCGTCATGCAAGGAGTGTTTTGCCATTTATGCGTATAGCTGTTTGCGGGTCTCAGGTAAGCCATCTTGTCTCTGTTTCTTGTCTAATGCTTGTTTTTGTTCCTTTTACAGGTCTCCCCTGGCCCGTGGCCATTCCATGCAGAGTCTTTCAAGGAGTGTTTTGCCCGGTATGCATGCAGCTGTTTGCGGGTCTTAGGTAAGCCATCTTGTCTTAGCGTGTTGTCTAATGCTTGTTTTTGTTCCTTTTACAGGTCTCCCCCGGCCCGTGGCCGTTCCTTGCAGCGTCGTGGAAGGAGTGTTTTTCCCAGTATGCATGCAGCTGTTTGTGGGTCTCAGGTAAGCCATCTTGTCTCTGTTTGTCGTCTAATGCTTGTTTTTGTTCCTTTTACAGGTCTCCCCCGGCCCGTGGCCGTTCCGTGCAGCGTCGTGCAAGGAGTGTTTTGCCTGGTATGCATGCAGCTGTTTGCGGGTCTCAGGTAAGCTATCTTGTCTCTGTTTATTGTCTAATGCTTGTTTTTGTTCCTTTTACAGGTCTCCCCGGGCCAGTGGCCGTTCCGTGCAGCGTCGTGCAAGGAGTGTTTTGCCCGGTATGCATGCAGCTGTTTGCGGGTCTCAGGTAAGCCATCTTGTCTCTGTTTGTTGTCTAATGCTTGTTTTTGTTCCTTTTAGAGGTCTCCCCCGGCCCGTGGCAGTTCCTTGCAGCGTCGTGCAAGGAGTGTTTTTCCCGGTATGCATGCAGCTGTTTGCGGGTCTCAGGTAAGCCATCTTGTCTATGTTTGTACCCTAATGCTTGTTTTTGTTCCTTTTACAGGTCTCCCCCGGTCCATGGCTGTTCTGTGCAGCGACGTGCAGGGAGTATTTTGCCCGGTATGTATGCAGCTGTTTGCGGGTCTCAGTTAAGCCATCTTGTCTCTGTTTGTTGTCTAATGCTTGTTTTTGTTACTTTTACAGGTTACCCCGGGCCAGTGGCCGTTCCGTGCAGCGTCGTGCACATAGTTTTTTGTGCCGGTATGCATGCAGCTGTTTGCAGGTCTCAGGTAAGCCATCTTGTCTCTATTTGTCGTCTAATGCTTGTTTTTGTTCCTTTTACAGGTCTTCTCATGCCCGTGGACGTTCTTTGCAGTGTCTTGCAAGGAGTGTTTTGCCCGGTATGCATGCAGCTGTTTGATGGTCTCAGGTAAGCCATCTTGTCTCTGTTTGTTGTCTAATGCTTGTTTTTGTTCCTTATACAGGTCTGCCCCCAGCCCGTGGCCGTTCCCTGCAGCAAAGTGCAAGTAGTGTTTTGCCTGCTATGTATGCAGCTTTTTGCGGGTCTCAGGTAAGCCATCTTGTCTCTGTTTGTTGTCTAATGCTCGTTTCTGTTCTTTTTACAGGTCTCCCCGGGCCAGTGGCCGTTCCGTGCAGCGCCGTGCAAGGAGTGTTTTGCCCGGTATGCATGCAGCTGTTTGCGGGTCTCAGGTAAGCCATCTTGTCTCTGTTTGTTGTCTACTGCTTGTTTTTGTTCCTTTTACATGTCTCCCCCGGCCCGTGGCCGTTCCGTGCAGCGTCATGCAAGGAGTGTTTTGCCATTCATGCATATAGCTGTTTGCGGGTCTCAGGTAAGCCATCTTGTCTCTGTTTCTTGTCTAATGCTTGTTTTTGTTCCTTTTACAGGTCTCCCCTGGCCCGTGGCCGTTCCATGCAGAGTCGTTCAAGGAGTGTTTTGCCCGTTATGCATGCAGCTGTTTGCGGGTCTTAGGTAAGCCATCTTGTCTCAGCTTGTTGTCTAATGCTTGTTTTTGTTCCTTTTACAGGTCTCCCCCGGCCCGTGGCCGTTCCTTGCAGCGTCGTGGAAGGAGTGTTTTTCCCAGTATGCATGCAGCTGTTTGTGGGTCTCAGGTAAGCCATCTTGTCTCTGTTTGTTGTCTAATGCTTGTTTTTGTTCCTTTTACAGGTCTCCCCGGGCCAGTGGCCGTTCCGTGCAGCGTCGTGCAAGGAGTGTTTTGCCCGGTATGCATGCAGCTGTTTGCGGGTCTCAGGTAAGCCATCTTGTCTCTGTTTGTTGTCTAATGCTTGTTTTTGTTCCTTTTAGAGGTCTCCCCCGGCCCGTGGCAGTTCCTTGCAGCGTCGTGCAAGGAGTGTTTTTCCCGGTATGCATGCAGCTGTTTGCGGGTCTCAGGTAAGCCATCTTGTCTATGTTTGTACCCTAATGCTTGTTTTTGTTCCTTTTACAGGTCGCGCCCGGTCCATGGCCGTTCCGTGCAGCGACGTGCAAGGAGTATTTTTCCCGGTATGTATGCAGCTGTTTGCGGGTCTCAATTAAGCCATCTTGTCTTTGTTTGTTGTCTAATGCTTGTTTTTGTTCCTTTTACAGGCCCGTGGCTGTTCCGTGAAGCGACGTGCAAGTAGTGTTTTGCCATGTATGCATATAGCTGTTTGCGGGTCTCAGGTAAACCATCTTGTCTCTGTTTGTTGTCTAATGCTTGTTTTTGTACCTTTTACAGGTCTCCCCCGGCCTGTCGCCTTTTCGTGCAGTGTCGTGCAAGGAGTGTTTTGCCTGGTATGTATGCAGCTTTTTGCGGGTCTCAGGTAAGCTATCTTGTCGCTGTTTGTTGTCTAATGCTTGTTTTTGTTCCTTTTACAGGTCTCCCCAGGCCAGTGGCCGTTCCGTGCAGCGTCGTGCAAGGAGTGTTTTGCCCGGTATGCATGCAGCTATTTGCGGGTCTCAGGTAAGCCGTCTTGTCTCTGTTTGTTGTCTAATGCTTGTTTTTGTTATTTTACAGGTCTCCCCCGGCCAATGGCCGTTCCGTGCAGCGTCGTGCAAGGAGTGTTTTGCCCGGTATGCATGCAGCTGTTTGCGGGTCTCAGGTAAGCCATCTTGTCTATGTTTGTTGTCCAATGCTTGTTTTTGTTCCTTTTACAGGTCTCCCCTGGCCCGTGGCCGTTCCGTGCAGCGTTGTGCAAGGTGTGTTTTGCCATGTATGCATATAGCTGTTTGCGGGTCTCAGGTAAGCCATCTTGTCTCAATTTGTTGTCTAATGCTTGTTTCTGCTCCTTTTACAGGTCTCCCCCGGCCCGTGGCCGTTCCGTGCAGCGTCGTGCAAGGAGTGTTTTGCCCGGTATGCATGCAGCTGTTTGCGGGTCTTAGGTAAGCCATCTTGTCTCAATTTGTTGTCTAATGCTTGTTTCTGCTCCTTTTACAGGTCTCCCCCGGCCTGTGGCCGTTCCTTGCAGCGTCGTGGAAGGAGTGTTTTTCCCAGTATGCATGCAGCTGTTTGCGGGTCTCAGGTAAGCCATCTTGTCTCTGTTTGTTTTCTAATACTTGTTTTTGTTCCTTTTACACGTCTCCCCCGGCCCGTGGCCGTTCCGTGCAGCGTCGTGCAAGGAGTGTTTTGCCCGGTATGCATGCAGCTGTTTGCGGGTCTCAGATAAGCCATCTTGTCTCTGTTTGTTGTCTAATGCTTGTTTTTGTTCCTTTTACAGGTCTCCCACGGCCCGTGGCCGTTCCGTGCAGCGTCGTGCAAGGAATGTTTTGCCCGGTATGCATGCAGCTGTTTGCGGGTCTCAGGTAAGCCATCTTGTCTCTGTTTGTTGTCTAATGCTTGTTTTTGTTCCTTTTACAGGTCTCCCCCGGCCCGTGGCCGTTCCGTGCAGCGTCGTGCAAAGAGTGTTTTGCCCGGTATGCATGCAGCTGTTTGCGGGTCTCAGGTAAGCCATCTTGTCTATGTTTGTACCCTAATGCTTGTTTTTGTTCCTTTTACAGGTTTCCCCGGGCCAGTGGCCGTTCCGTGCAGCGTCGTGCAAGGAGTTTTTTGTGCCGGTATGCATGCAGCTGTTTGATGGTCTCAGGTAAGTCATCTTGTCTCTGTTTGTTGTCTAATGCTTGTTTTTGTTCCTTATACAGGTCTGCCCCCAGCCCGCGGCCGTTCCCTGCAGCAAAGTGCAAGTAGTGTTTTGCCTGCTATGTATGCAGCTTTTTGCGGGTCTCAGGTAAGCCATCTTGTCTCTGTTTGTTGTCTAATGCTCGTTTTTGTTCTTTTTACAGGTCTCCCCGGGCCAGTGGCCGTTCCGTGCAGCGCCGTGCAAGGAGTGTTTTGCCCGGTATGCATGCAGCTGTTTGCGGGTCTCAGGTAAGCCATCTTGTCTCTGTTTGTTGTCTAGTGCTTGTTTTTGTTCCTTTTACATGTCTCCCCCGGTCCCTGGCCGTTCCGTGCAGCGTCATGCAAGGAGTGTTTTGCCATTTATGCATATAGCTGTTTGCGGGTCTCAGGTAAGCCATCTTGTCTCTGTTTCTTGTCTAATGCTTGTTTTTGTTCCTTTTACAGGTCTCCCCTGGCCCGTGGCCGTTCCTTGCAGCGTCGTGGAAGGAGTGTTTTTCCCAGTATGCATGCAGCTGTTTGTGGGTCTCAGGTAAGCCATCTTGTCTCTGTTTGTTGTCTAATGCTTGTTTTTGTTCCTTTTACAGGTCTCCCCCGGCCCGTGGCCGTTCCGTGCAGCGTCGTGCAAGGAGTGTTTTGCCCGGTATGCATGCAGCTGTTTGCGGGTCTCAGGTAAGCCATCTTGTCTATGTTTGTACCCTAATGCTTGTTTTTGTTCCTTTTACAGGTTTCCCCGGGCCAGTGGCCGTTCCGTGCAGCGTCGTGCAAGGAGTTTTTTGTGCCGGTATGCATGCAGCTGTTTGCAGGTCTCAGGTAAGCCATCTTGTCTCTATTTGTCGTCTAATGCTTGTTTTTGTTCCTTTTACAAGTCTTCCCATGCCCGTGGACGTTCTTTGCAGCGTCTTGCAAGGAGTGTTTTGCCCGGTATGCATGCAGCTGTTTGATGGTCTCAGGTAAGTCATCTTGTCTCTGTTTGTTGTCTAATGCTTGTTTTTGTTCCTTATACAGGTCTGCCCCCAGCCCGTGGCCGTTCCCTGCAGCAAAGTGCAAGTAGTGTTTTGCCTGCTATGTATGCAGCTTTTTGCGGGTCTCAGGTAAGCCATCTTGTCTCTGTTTGTTGTCTAATGCTCGTTTTTGTTCTTTTTACAGGTCTCCCCGGGCCAGTGGCCGTTCCGTGCAGCGCCGTGCAAGGAGTGTTTTGCCCGGTATGCATGCAGCTGTTTGCGGGTCTCAGGTAAGCCATCTTGTCTCTGTTTGTTGTCTAGTGCTTGTTTTTGTTCCTTTTACATGTCTCCCCCGGTCCCTGGCCGTTCTGTGCAGCGTCATGCAAGGAGTGTTTTGCCATTTATGCATATAGCTGTTTGCGGGTCTCAGGTAAGCCATCTTGTCTCTGTTTCTTGTCTAATGCTTGTTTTTGTTCCTTTTACAGGTCTCCCCTGGCCCGTGGCCGTTCCTTGCAGCGTCGTGGAAGGAGTGTTTTTCCCAGTATGCATGCAGCTGTTTGTGGGTCTCAGGTAAGCCATCTTGTCTCTGTTTGTTGTCTAATGCTTGTTTTTGTTCCTTTTACAGGTCTCCCCCGGCCCGTGGCCGTTCCGTGCAGCGTCGTGCAAGGAGTGTTTTGCCCGGTATGCATGCAGCTGTTTGCGGGTCTCAGGTAAGCTATCTTGTCTCTGTTTATTGTCTAATGCTTGTTTTTGTTCCTTTTACAGGTCTGCCCCCGGCACGTGGCTGTTCCGTGAAGCGACGTGCAAGTAGTGTTTTGCCATGTATGCATATAGCTGTTTGCGGGTCTCAGGTAAACCATCTTGTCTCTGTTTGTTGTCTAATGCTTGTTTTTGTTCCTTTTACAGGTCTCCCCCGGCCCGTGGCCGTTCCGTGCAGCGTCGTGCAAAGAGTGTTTTGCCCGGTATGCATGCAGCTGTTTGCGGGTCTCAGGTAAGCCATCTTGTCTATGTTTGTACCCTAATGCTTGTTTTTGTTCCTTTTACAGGTTTCCCCGGGCCAGTGGCCGTTCCGTGCAGCGTCGTGCAAGGAGTTTTTTGTGCCGGTATGCATGCAGCTGTTTGCAGGTCTCAGGTAAGCCATCTTGTCTCTATTTGTCGTCTAATGCTTGTTTTTGTTCCTTTTACAGGTCTTCCCATGCCCGTGGACGTTCTTTGCAGCGTCTTGCAAGGAGTGTTTTGCCCGGTATGCATGCAGCTGTTTGATGGTCTCAGGTAAGTCATCTTGTCTCTGTTTGTTGTCTAATGCTTGTTTTTGTTCCTTATACAGGTCTGCCCCCAGCCCGCGGCCGTTCCCTGCAGCAAAGTGCAAGTAGTGTTTTGCCTGCTATGTATGCAGCTTTTTGCGGGTCTCAGGTAAGCCATCTTGTCTCTGTTTGTTGTCTAATGCTCGTTTTTGTTCTTTTTACAGGTCTCCCCGGGCCAGTGGCCGTTCCGTGCAGCGCCGTGCAAGGAGTGTTTTGCCCGGTATGCATGCAGCTGTTTGCGGGTCTCAGGTAAGCCATCTTGTCTCTGTTTGTTGTCTAGTGCTTGTTTTTGTTCCTTTTACATGTCTCCCCCGGTCCCTGGCCGTTCCGTGCAGCGTCATGCAAGGAGTGTTTTGCCATTTATGCATATAGCTGTTTGCGGGTCTCAGGTAAGCCATCTTGTCTCTGTTTCTTGTCTAATGCTTGTTTTTGTTCCTTTTACAGGTCTCCCCTGGCCCGTGGCCGTTCCTTGCAGCGTCGTGGAAGGAGTGTTTTTCCCAGTATGCATGCAGCTGTTTGTGGGTCTCAGGTAAGCCATCTTGTCTCTGTTTGTTGTCTAATGCTTGTTTTTGTTCCTTTTACAGGTCTCCCCCGGCCCGTGGCCGTTCCGTGCAGCGTCGTGCAAGGAGTGTTTTGCCCGGTATGCATGCAGCTGTTTGCGGGTCTCAGGTAAGCCATCTTGTCTATGTTTGTACCCTAATGCTTGTTTTTGTTCCTTTTACAGGTTTCCCCGGGCCAGTGGCCGTTCCGTGCAGCGTCGTGCAAGGAGTTTTTTGTGCCGGTATGCATGCAGCTGTTTGCAGGTCTCAGGTAAGCCATCTTGTCTCTATTTGTCGTCTAATGCTTGTTTTTGTTCCTTTTACAAGTCTTCCCATGCCCGTGGACGTTCTTTGCAGCGTCTTGCAAGGAGTGTTTTGCCCGGTATGCATGCAGCTGTTTGATGGTCTCAGGTAAGTCATCTTGTCTCTGTTTGTTGTCTAATGCTTGTTTTTGTTCCTTATACAGGTCTGCCCCCAGCCCGTGGCCGTTCCCTGCAGCAAAGTGCAAGTAGTGTTTTGCCTGCTATGTATGCAGCTTTTTGCGGGTCTCAGGTAAGCCATCTTGTCTCTGTTTGTTGTCTAATGCTCGTTTTTGTTCTTTTTACAGGTCTCCCCGGGCCAGTGGCCGTTCCGTGCAGCGCCGTGCAAGGAGTGTTTTGCCCGGTATGCATGCAGCTGTTTGCGGGTCTCAGGTAAGCCATCTTGTCTCTGTTTGTTGTCTAGTGCTTGTTTTTGTTCCTTTTACATGTCTCTCCCGGTCCCTGGCCGTTCTGTGCAGCGTCATGCAAGGAGTGTTTTGCCATTTATGCATATAGCTGTTTGCGGGTCTCAGGTAAGCCATCTTGTCTCTGTTTCTTGTCTAATGCTTGTTTTTGTTCCTTTTACAGGTCTCCCCTGGCCCGTGGCCGTTCCTTGCAGCGTCGTGGAAGGAGTGTTTTTCCCAGTATGCATGCAGCTGTTTGTGGGTCTCAGGTAAGCCATCTTGTCTCTGTTTGTTGTCTAATGCTTGTTTTTGTTCCTTTTACAGGTCTCCCCCGGCCCGTGGCCGTTCCGTGCAGCGTCGTGCAAGGAGTGTTTTGCCCGGTATGCATGCAGCTGTTTGCGGGTCTCAGGTAAGCTATCTTGTCTCTGTTTATTGTCTAATGCTTGTTTTTGTTCCTTTTACAGGTCTGCCCCCGGCACGTGGCTGTTCCGTGAAGCGACGTGCAAGTAGTGTTTTGCCATGTATGCATATAGCTGTTTGCGGGTCTCAGGTAAACCATCTTGTCTCTGTTTGTTGTCTAATGCTTGTTTTTGTTCCTTTTACAGGTCTCCCCCGGCCTGTGGCCTTTTCGTGCAGCGTCGTGCAAGGAGTGTTTTTCCGGGTATGCATGCAGCTGTTTGCAGGTCTTAGGTAAGCCATCTTGTCTCAGTTTGTTGTCTAATGCTTGTTTTTGTTCCTTTTACAGGTCTCCCCCGGCCCGTGGCCGTTCCTAGCAGCGTCGTGGAAGGAGTGTATTTCCCAGTATGCATGCAGCTGTTTGCGGGTCTTAGGTAAGCCATCTTGTCTCTGTTTGTTGTCTAATGCTCGTTTTTGTTCCTCTTACAGGTCTCCCCCGGCCTGTGGCCGTTCCGTGCAGCATCGTGCAAGGAGTGTTTTGCCCGGTATGGTTGCAGCTGTTTGCGGGTCTCAGGTAAGCCATCTTGTCTCTGTTTGTTGTCTAATGCTTGTTTTGTTCCTTTTAGAGGTCTCCCCCGGCCCGTGGCCGTTCCATGCAGCGTCGTGCAAGGAGTGTTTTGCCCGGTATGCATGCAGCTGTTTGCGGGTCTTAGGTAAGCCTTCTTGTCTCAGTTTGTTGTCTAATGCTTGTTTTTGTTCCTTTTACAGGTCTCCCGTGGCTGTTCCTTGTAGTGTCGTGGAAGGAGTTTTTTTCCCAGTATGCATGCAGCTGTTTGCGGGTCTCAGGTAAGCCATCTTGTCTCTGTTTGTTGTCTAATGCTTGTTTTTGTTCCTTTTACAGGTCTCCCCCGGCCCGTGGCCGTTCCGTGCAGCGTCATGCAAGGAGTGTTTGCCCGGTATGCATGCAGCTGTTTGCGGGTCTCAGGTAAGCCATCTTGTCTCTGTTTGTTGTCTAATGCTTGTTTTTGTTCCTTTTACAGGTCTCCCCCGGCCCGTGGCCGTTCCTTGCAGCGTCCAGCAAGGAGTGTTTTGCCCTGTATGCATGCAGCTGTTTGCTGGTCTCAGGTAAGCCATCTTGTCTCTGTTTGTTGTCTAATGCTTGTTTTTGTTCCTTTTACATGTCTCCCCCTGCCCGTGGACGTTCTTTGCAGCGTCGTGCAAGGAGTGTTTTGGCCGGTATGCATGCAGCTGTTTGCGGGTCTCAGGTAAACCATCTTGTCTCTGTTTGTTGTCTAATGCTTGTTTTTGTTCCTTTTACAGGTCTGCCCCCGGCCCGTGGCCGTTCCGTGCAGCGACGTGCAAGTAGTGTTTTGCCTGGTATGTATACAGCTTTTTGCGAGCCTCAGGTAAGCCATCTTGTCTCTGTTAGTTGTCTAATGCTTGTTTTTGTTCCTCTTACAGGTCTCCCCGGGCCAGTTGCAGTACCGTGCAGCGTCGTGCAAGGAGTGTTTTGCCCGGTATGCATGCAGCTGTTTGCGGGTCTCAGGTGAGCCATCTTGTCTCTGTTTGTTGTCTAATGCTTGTTTTTGTTCCTTTTTACAGGTCTCCCCGGGCCAGTGGCCGTTCCGTGCAGCGTCGTGCAAGGAGTGTTTTGCCCGGTATGCATGCAGCTGTTTGCGGGTCTCAGGTAAGTCATCTTGTCTCTGTTTGTTGTCCAATGCTTGTTTTTGTTCCTTTTACAGGTCTCCCCCGGCCCGTGGCCGTTCCGTGCAGCGTCGTGCAAGGAGTGTTTTGCCATGTATGCATATAGCTGTTTGCGGATCTCAGGTGAGCCATCTTGTCTCTGTTTCTTGTCTAATGCTTGTTTTTGTTCCTTTTACAGGTCTCCCCCGGCCCGTGGCCGTTCCGTGCAGCGTTGTGCAAGGAGTGTTTTGCCCGGTATGCATGCAGCTGTTTGCGGGTCTCAGGTAAGCCATCTTGTCTCTGATTGTTGTCTAATGATTGTTTTTGTTCCTTTTACAGGTCTCCCCCAGCCCGTGGCCGTTCCTTGCAGCGTCGTGCAAGGAGTGTTTTGCCCGGTATGCATGCAACTGTTTGTGGGTCTCAGGTAAGCCATCTTGTCTATGTTTGTACCCTAATGCTTGTTTTTGTTCCTTTTACAGGTCCCCCCCGGTCCGTGGCCGTACTGTGCAGCGTCGTGCAAGGAGTATTTTGCCCGGTATGTATGCAGCTGTTTGCGGGTCTCAGGTAAGCCATCTTGTCTCTATTTGTTGTCTAATGCTTGTTTTTATTCCATTTACAGGTCTCCCCCGGCTCGTGGCCTTTCCGTGCAGCGTCGTACAAGGAGTGTTTTGCGCGGTATGCATGCAGCTAATTGCGGGTCTCAGGTAAGCCATCTTGTCTCTGTTTGTTATCTAATGCTTGTTTTTGTTCTTTTTACAGATCTACCCTGGCCCGTGGCCGTTCCGTGCGGCGTTGTGCAAGGAGTGTTTTGCCCGGTATGCATGCAGCTGTTTACGGGTCTCAGGTAAGCCATCTTGTCTCTGTTTGTTGTCTAATGCTTGTTTTTGTTCCTTTTACAGGTCTCCCCCGGCCCGTGGACGTTCTTTGCAGCGTCGTGCGAGGAGTGTTTTGCCCGGTATGCATGCAGCTGTTTGCGGGTCTCAGGTAAGCCATCTTGTCTCTGTTTGTTGTCTAATGCTTGTTTTTGTTCCTTTTAGAGGTCTCCCTCGGCCCGTGGTAGTTCCTTGCAGCGTCGTGCAAGGAGTGTTTTTCCCGGTATGCATGCAGCTGTTTGCGGGTCTCAGGCAAGCCATCTTGTCTATGTTTGTACCCTAATGCTTGTTTTTGTTCCTTTTACAGGTCTCGCCCGGTCCGTGGCCGTTCCGTGCAACGACGTGCAAGGAGTATTTTTCCCGGTATGTATGCAGCTGTTTGCGGGTCTCAGTTAAGCCATCTTGTCTCTGTTTGTTGTCTAATGCTTGTTTTTGTTCCTTTTACAGGTCTCCTCGGGCCAGTGGCCGTTCCGTGCAGCGTCGTGCAAGGAGTTTTTTGTGCCGGTACACATGCAGCTGTTCGCAGGTCTCAGGTAAGCCATCTTGTCTCTATTTGTTGTCTAATGCTTGTTTTTGTTCCATTTACAGGTCTGCTCGGCTCGTGGCCTTTCCGTGCAGCGTCGTGCAAGGAGTGTTTTGCCCGGTATGCATGCAGCTGTTTGCGGGCCTCAGGTAAGCCATCTTGTCTCTGTTTGTTATCTAATGCTTGTTTTTGTTCTTTTTACAGATCTCCCCCGGCCCGCGCCCGTTCCGTGCAGCGTCGTGCAAGGAGTGTTTTGCCCGGTATGCATGCATCTGTTTGCGGGTCTCGGGTAAGCCATCTTGTCTCTGTTTGTTGTCTAATGCTTGTTTTTATTCCTTTTACAGGTTTCCCTCGGCCCGTGGCCGTTCTGTGCAGCGTCGTGCAAGGAGTGTTTTGCCCAGTATGCATGCAGCTGTTTGCGGGTCTCAGGTAAGCCATCTTGTCTCTGTTTGTTGTCTAATGCTTGTTTTTGTTCCTTTTACAAGTCTCCCCCGGCCCGTGGACGTTCTTTGCAGCGTCGTGCAAGGAGTGTTTTGCCCAGTATGGATGCAGCTGTTTGCGGGTCTCAGGTAAGCCATCTTGTCTCTGTTTGTAGTCTAATGCTTGTTTTTGTTCCTTTTACAGGTCTCCCCCGGCCCGTGGACGTTCTTTGCAGCTTCGTGCGAGGAGTGTTTTGCCCGGTATGCATGCAGCTGTTTGCGGGTCTCAGGTAAGCCATCTTGTCTCTGTTTGTTGTCTAATGCTTGTTTTTGTTCCTTTTAGAGGTCTCCCCCGGCCCGTGGCAGTTCCTTGCAGCGTCGTGCAAGGAGTGTTTTTCCCGGTATGCATGCAGCTGTTTGCGGGTCTCAGGTAAGCCATCTTGTCTATGTTTGTACCCTAATGCTTGTTTTTGTTCCTTTTACAGGTCTCGCCCGGTCCGTGGCCGTTCCGTGCAGCGACGTGCAAGGAGTATTTTTCCCGGTATGTATGCAGCTGTTTGCGGGTCTCAATTAAGCCATCTTGTCTCTGTTTGTTGTCTAATGGTTGTTTTTGTTCCTTTTACCGGTCTGCCCCCGGCCCGTGGCCGTTCCGTGCAGCGTCGTGCAAGGAGTGTTTTGCCCGGTATGCATGCAGCTATTTGCGGGTCTCAGGTAAGCCGTCTTGTCTCTGTTTGTTGTCTAATGCTTGTTTTTGTTATTTTACAGGTCTCCCCGGGCCAATGGCCGTTCCGTGCAGCGTCGTGCAAGGAGTGTTTTGCCCGGTATGCATGCAGCTGTTTGCGGGTCTCAGGTAAGCGATCTTGTCTCTGTTTGTTGTCCAATGCTTGTTTTTGTTCCTTTTACAGGTCTCCCCTGGCCCGTGGCCGTTCCGTGCAGCGTTGTGCAAGGTGTGTTTTGCCATGTATGCATATAGCTGTTTGCGGGTCTCAGGTAAGCCATCTTGTCTCTGTTTCTGGTCTAATGCTTGTTTTTGTTCCTTTTACAGGTCTCCCCCGGCCCGTGGCTGTTCCGTGCAGCGTCGTGCAAGGAGTGTTTTGCCCGGTATGCATGCAGCTGTTTGCGGGTCTTAGGTAAGCCATCTTGTCTCAATTTGTTGTCTAATGCTTGTTTTTGCTCCTTTTACAGGTCTCCCCCGGCCCGTGGCCGTTCCTTGCAGCGTCGTGGAAGGAGTGTTTTTCCCAGTATGCATGCAGCTGTTTGCGGGTCTCAGGTAAGCCATCTTGTCTCTGTTTGTTTTCTAATACTTGTTTTTGTTCCTTTTACACGTCTCCCCCGGTCCGTGGCCGTTCCGTGCAGCGTCGTGCAAGGAGTGTTTTGCCCGGTATGCATGCAGCTGTTTGCGGGTCTCAGATAAGCCATCTTGTCTCTGTTTGTTGTCTAATGCTTGTTTTTGTTCCTTTTACAGGTCTCCCACGGCCCGTGGCCGTTCCGTGCAGTGTCGTGCAAGGAATGTTTTGCCCGGTATGCATGCAGCTGTTTGCGGGTCTCAGGTAAGCCATCTTGTCTCTGTTTGTTGTCTAATGCTTGTTTTTGTTCTTTTACAGGTCTCCCCCGGCCCGTGGCCGTTCCGTGCAGCGTCGTGCAAAGAGTGTTTTGCCCAGTATGCATGCAGCTGTTTGCGGGTCTCAGGTAAGCCATCTTGTCTATGTTTGTACCCTAATGCTTGTTTTTGTTCCTTTTACAGGTCTCCCCCGGTCCATGGCCGTTCTGTGCAGCGACGTGCAAGGAGTATTTTGCCCGGTATGTATGCAGCTGTTTGCGGGTCTCAGGTAAGCCATCTTGTCTCTGTTTGTTGTCTAATGCTTGTTTTTGTTCCTTTTACAGGTTTCCCCGGGCCAGTGGCCGTTCCGTGCAGCGTCGTGCAAGGAGTTTTTTGTGCCGGTATGCATGCAGCTGTTTGCAGGTCTCAGGTAAGCCATCTTGTCTCTGTTTGTTGTCTAATGCTTGTTTTTGTTCCTTATACAGGTCTGCCCCCAGCCCGTGGCCGTTCCCTGCAGCAAAGTGCAAGTAGTGTTTTGCCTGCTATGTATGCAGCTTTTTGCGGGTCTCAGGTAAGCCATCTTGTCTCTGTTTGTTGTCTAATGCTCGTTTTTGTTCTTTTTACAGGTCTCCCCGGGCCAGTGGCCGTTCCGTGCAGCGCCGTGCAAGGAGTGTTTTGCCCGGTATGCATGCAGCTGTTTGCGGGTCTCAGGTAAGCCATCTTGTCTCTGTTTGTTGTCTAGTGCTTGTTTTTGTTCCTTTTACATGTCTCCCCCGGCCCGTGGCTGTTCCGTGCAGCGTCATGCAAGGAGTGTTTTGCCATTTATGCATATAGCTGTTTGCGGGTCTCAGGTAAGCCATCTTGTCTCTGTTTCTTGTCTAATGCTTGTTTTTGTTCCTTTTACAGGTCTCCCCTGGCCCGTGGCCGTTCCATGCAGAGTCGTTCAAGGAGTGTTTTGCCCGGTATGCATGCAGCTGTTTGCGGGTCTTAGGTAAGCCATCTTGTCTCAGCTTGTTGTCTAATGCTTGTTTTTGTTCCTTTTACAGGTCTCCCCCGGCCCATGGCCGTTCCTTGCAGCGTCGTGGAAGGAGTGTTTTTCCCAGTATGCATGCAGCTGTTTGTGGGTCTCAGGTAAGCCATCTTGTCTCTGTTTGTTGTCTAATGCTTGTTTTTGTTCCTTTTACAGGTCTCCCCCGGCCCGTGGCCGTTCCGTGCAGCGTCGTGCAAGGAGTGTTTTGCCCGGTATGCATGCAGCTGTTTGCGGGTCTCAGGTAAGCTATCTTGTCTCTGTTTATTGTCTAATGCTTGTTTTTGTTCCTTTTACAGGTCTCCCCGGGCCAGTGGCCGTTCCGTGCAGCGTCGTACAAGGAGTGTTTTGCCCAGTATGCATGCAGCTGTTTGCGGGTCTCAGGTAAGCCATCTTGTCTGTTTGTTGTCTAATGCTTGTTTTTGTTCCTTTTAGAGGTCTCCCCCGGCCCGTGGCAGTTCCTTGCAGCGTCGTGCAAGGAGTGTTTTTCCCGGTATGCATGCAGCTGTTTGCGGGTCTCAGGTAAGCCATCTTGTCTATGTTTGTACCCTAATGCTTGTTTTTGTTCCTTTTACAGGTCGCGCCAGGTCCGTGGCCGTTCCGTGCAGCGACGTGCAAGGAGTATTTTTCCCGGTATGTATGCAGCTGTTTGCGGGTCTCAATTAAGCCATCTTGTCTCTGTTTGTTGTCTAATGCTTATTTTTGTTCCTTTTACAGGTCTGCCCCCGGCCCGTGGCTGTTCCGTGAAGCGACGTGCAAGTAGTGTTTTGCCATGTATGCATATAGCTGTTTGCGGGTCTCAGGTAAACCATCTTGTCTCTGTTTGTTGTCTAATGCTTGTTTATGTTCCTTTTACAGGTCTCCCCCGGCCTGTGGCCTTTTCGTGCAGCGTCGTGCAAGGAGTGTTTTGCCTGGTATGTATGCAGCTTTTTGCGGGTCTCAGGTAAGCCATCTTGGCGCTGTTTGTTGTCTAATGCTTGTTTTTGTTCCTTTTACAGGTCTCCCCGGGCCAGTGGCCGTTCCGTGCAGCGTCGTGTAAGGAGTGTTTTGCCCGGTATGCATGCAGCTATTTGCGGGTCTCAGGTAAGCTGTCTTGTCTCTGTTTGTTGTCTAATGCTTGTTTTTGTTATTTTACAGGTCTCCCCGGGCAAATGGCCGTTCCGTGCAGCGTCGTGCAAGGAGTGTTTTGCCCGGTATGCATGCAGCTGTTTGCGGGTCTCAGGTAAGCCATCTTGTCTCTGTTTGTTGTCTAATGCTTGTTTTTGTTCCTTTTACAAGTCTCCCCCGGCCCGTGGACGTTCTTTGCAGTGTCGTGCAAGGAGTGTTTTGCCCGGTATGCATGCAGCTGTTTGCGGGTCTCAGGTAAGCCATCTTGTCTCTGTTTGTTGTCTACTGCTTGTTTTTGTTCCTTTTACATGTCTCCCCCGGCCCGTGGCCGTTCCGTGCAGCGTCATGCAAGGAGTGTTTTGCCATTCATGCATATAGCTGTTTGCGGGTCTCAGGTAAGCCATCTTGTCTCTGTTTCTTGTCTAATGCTTGTTTTTGTTCCTTTTACAGGTCTCCCCTGGCCCGTGGCCGTTCCATGCAGAGTCGTTCAAGGAGTGTTTTGCCCGTTATGCATGCAGCTGTTTGCGGGTCTTAGGTAAGCCATCTTGTCTCAGCTTGTTGTCTAATGCTTGTTTTTGTTCCTTTTACAGGTCTCCCCCGGCCCGTGGCCGTTCCTTGCAGCGTCGTGGAAGGAGTGTTTTTCCCAGTATGCATGCAGCTGTTTGTGGGTCTCAGGTAAGCCATCTTGTCTCTGTTTGTTGTCTAATGCTTGTTTTTGTTACTTTTACAGGTTACCCCGGGCCAGTGGCCGTTCCGTGCAGCGTCGTGCACATAGTTTTTTGTGCCGGTATGCATGCAGCTGTTTGCAGGTCTCAGGTAAGCCATCTTGTCTCTATTTGTCGTCTAATGCTTGTTTTTGTTCCTTTTACAGGTCTTCTCATGCCCGTGGACGTTCTTTGCAGTGTCTTGCAAGGAGTGTTTTGCCCGGTATGCATGCAGCTGTTTGATGGTCTCAGGTAAGCCATCTTGTCTCTGTTTGTTGTCTAATGCTTGTTTTTGTTCCTTATACAGGTCTGCCCCCAGCCCGTGGCCGTTCCCTGCAGCAAAGTGCAAGTAGTGTTTTGCCTGCTATGTATGCAGCTTTTTGCGGGTCTCAGGTAAGCCATCTTGTCTCTGTTTGTTGTCTAATGCTCGTTTTTGTTCTTTTTACAGGTCTCCCCGGGCCAGTGGCCGTTCCGTGCAGCGCCGTGCAAGGAGTGTTTTGCCCGGTATGCATGCAGCTGTTTGCGGGTCTCAGGTAAGCCATCTTGTCTCTGTTTGTTGTCTAGTGCTTGTTTTTGTTCCTTTTACATGTCTCCCCCGGCCCGTGGCTGTTCCGTGCAGCGTCATGCAAGGAGTGTTTTGCCATTTATGCATATAGCTGTTTGCGGGTCTCAGGTAAGCCATCTTGTCTCTGTTTCTTGTCTAATGCTTGTTTTTGTTCCTTTTACAGGTCTCCCCTGGCCCGTGGCCGTTCCATGCAGAGTCGTTCAAGGAGTGTTTTGCCCGGTATGCATGCAGCTGTTTGCGGGTCTTAGGTAAGCCATCTTGTCTCAGCTTGTTGTCTAATGCTTGTTTTTGTTCCTTTTACAGGTCTCCCCCGGCCCATGGCCGTTCCTTGCAGCGTCGTGGAAGGAGTGTTTTTCCCAGTATGCATGCAGCTGTTTGTGGGTCTCAGGTAAGCCATCTTGTCTCTGTTTGTTGTCTAATGCTTGTTTTTGTTCCTTTTACAGGTCTCCCCCGGCCCGTGGCCGTTCCGTGCAGCGTCGTGCAAGGAGTGTTTTGCCCGGTATGCATGCAGCTGTTTGCGGGTCTCAGGTAAGCTATCTTGTCTCTGTTTATTGTCTAATGCTTGTTTTTGTTCCTTTTACAGGTCTCCCCGGGCCAGTGGCCGTTCCGTGCAGCGTCGTACAAGGAGTGTTTTGCCCAGTATGCATGCAGCTGTTTGCGGGTCTCAGGTAAGCCATCTTGTCTGTTTGTTGTCTAATGCTTGTTTTTGTTCCTTTTAGAGGTCTCCCCCGGCCCGTGGCAGTTCCTTGCAGCGTCGTGCAAGGAGTGTTTTTCCCGGTATGCATGCAGCTGTTTGCGGGTCTCAGGTAAGCCATCTTGTCTATGTTTGTACCCTAATGCTTGTTTTTGTTCCTTTTACAGGTCGCGCCCGGTCCGTGGCCGTTCCGTGCAGCGACGTGCAAGGAGTATTTTTCCCGGTATGTATGCAGCTGTTTGCGGGTCTCAATTAAGCCATCTTGTCTCTGTTTGTTGTCTAATGCTTATTTTTGTTCCTTTTACAGGTCTGCCCCCGGCCCGTGGCTGTTCCGTGAAGCGACGTGCAAGTAGTGTTTTGCCATGTATGCATATAGCTGTTTGCGGGTCTCAGGTAAACCATCTTGTCTCTGTTTGTTGTCTAATGCTTGTTTATGTTCCTTTTACAGGTCTCCCCCGGCCTGTGGCCTTTTCGTGCAGCGTCGTGCAAGGAGTGTTTTGCCTGGTATGTATGCAGCTTTTTGCGGGTCTCAGGTAAGCCATCTTGGCGCTGTTTGTTGTCTAATGCTTGTTTTTGTTCCTTTTACAGGTCTCCCCGGGCCAGTGGCCGTTCCGTGCAGCGTCGTGTAAGGAGTGTTTTGCCCGGTATGCATGCAGCTATTTGCGGGTCTCAGGTAAGCTGTCTTGTCTCTGTTTGTTGTCTAATGCTTGTTTTTGTTATTTTACAGGTCTCCCCGGGCAAATGGCCGTTCCGTGCAGCGTCGTGCAAGGAGTGTTTTGCCCGGTATGCATGCAGCTGTTTGCGGGTCTCAGGTAAGCCATCTTGTCTCTGTTTGTTGTCTAATGCTTGTTTTTGTTCCTTTTACAAGTCTCCCCCGGCCCGTGGACGTTCTTTGCAGCGTCGTGCAAGGAGTGTTTTGCCCGGTATGCATGCAGCTGTTTGCGGGTCTCAGGTAAGCCATCTTGTCTCTGTTTGTTGTCTACTGCTTGTTTTTGTTCCTTTTACATGTCTCCCCCGGCCCGTGGCCGTTCCGTGCAGCGTCATGCAAGGAGTGTTTTGCCATTCATGCATATAGCTGTTTGCGGGTCTCAGGTAAGCCATCTTGTCTCTGTTTCTTGTCTAATGCTTGTTTTTGTTCCTTTTACAGGTCTCCCCTGGCCCGTGGCCGTTCCATGCAGAGTCGTTCAAGGAGTGTTTTGCCCGTTATGCATGCAGCTGTTTGCGGGTCTTAGGTAAGCCATCTTGTCTCAGCTTGTTGTCTAATGCTTGTTTTTGTTCCTTTTACAGGTCTCCCCCGGCCCGTGGCCGTTCCTTGCAGCGTCGTGGAAGGAGTGTTTTTCCCAGTATGCATGCAGCTGTTTGTGGGTCTCAGGTAAGCCATCTTGTCTCTGTTTGTTGTCTAATGCTTGTTTTTGTTCCTTTTACAGGTCTCCCCGGGCCAGTGGCCGTTCCGTGCAGCGTCGTGCAAGGAGTGTTTTGCCCGGTATGCATGCAGCTGTTTGCGGGTCTCAGGTAAGCCATCTTGTCTCTGTTTGTTGTCTAATGCTTGTTTTTGTTCCTTTTAGAGGTCTCCCCCGGCCCGTGGCAGTTCCTTGCAGCGTCGTGCAAGGAGTGTTTTTCCCGGTATGCATGCAGCTGTTTGCGGGTCTCAGGTAAGCCATCTTGTCTATGTTTGTACCCTAATGCTTGTTTTTGTTCCTTTTACAGGTCGCGCCCGGTCCATGGCCGTTCCGTGCAGCGACGTGCAAGGAGTATTTTTCCCGGTATGTATGCAGCTGTTTGCAGGTCTCAATTAAGCCATCTTGTCTCTGTTTGTTGTCTAATGCTTGTTTTTGTTCCTTTTACAGGCCCGTGGCTGTTCCGTGAAGCGACGTGCAAGTAGTGTTTTGCCATGTATGCATATAGCTGTTTGCGGGTCTCAGGTAAACCATCTTGTCTCTGTTTGTTGTCTAATGCTTGTTTTTGTTCCTTTTACAGGTCTCCCCCGGCCTGTGGCCTTTTCGTGCAGTGTCGTGCAAGGAGTGTTTTGCCTGGTATGTATGCAGCTTTTTGCGGGTCTCAGGTAAGCTATCTTGTCGCTGTTTGTTGTCTAATGCTTGTTTTTGTTCCTTTTACAGGTCTCCCCGGGCCAGTGGCC
The DNA here is from genome assembly GCF_964263255.1 of Lissotriton vulgaris. Taxonomy (NCBI): domain Eukaryota; kingdom Metazoa; phylum Chordata; class Amphibia; order Caudata; family Salamandridae; genus Lissotriton; species Lissotriton vulgaris. The sequence continues at coordinate 1,067,702 of NW_028249862.1, read as the reverse complement.
GTTCCGTGCAGCGTCGTGCAAGGAGTGTTTTGCCCGGTATGCATGCAGCTATTTGCGGGTCTCAGGTAAGCCGTCTTGTCTCTGTTTGTTGTCTAATGCTTGTTTTTGTTATTTTACAGGTCTCCCCCGGCCAATGGCCGTTCCGTGCAGCGTCGTGCAAGGAGTGTTTTGCCCGGTATGCATGCAGCTGTTTGCGGGTCTCAGGTAAGCCATCTTGTCTATGTTTGTTGTCCAATGCTTGTTTTTGTTCCTTTTACAGGTCTCCCCTGGCCCGTGGCCGTTCCGTGCAGCGTTGTGCAAGGTGTGTTTTGCCATGTATGCATATAGCTGTTTGCGGGTCTCAGGTAAGCCATCTTGTCTCAATTTGTTGTCTAATGCTTGTTTCTGCTCCTTTTACAGGTCTCCCCCGGCCCGTGGCCGTTCCGTGCAGCGTCGTGCAAGGAGTGTTTTGCCCGGTATGCATGCAGCTGTTTGCGGGTCTTAGGTAAGCCATCTTGTCTCAATTTGTTGTCTAATGCTTGTTTCTGCTCCTTTTACAGGTCTCCCCCGGCCTGTGGCCGTTCCTTGCAGCGTCGTGGAAGGAGTGTTTTTCCCAGTATGCATGCAGCTGTTTGCGGGTCTCAGGTAAGCCATCTTGTCTCTGTTTGTTTTCTAATACTTGTTTTTGTTCCTTTTACACGTCTCCCCCGGCCCGTGGCCGTTCCGTGCAGCGTCGTGCAAGGAGTGTTTTGCCCGGTATGCATGCAGCTGTTTGTGGGTCTCAGATAAGCCATCTTGTCTCTGTTTGTTGTCTAATGCTTGTTTTTGTTCCTTTTACAGGTCTCCCACAGCCCGTGGCCGTTCCGTGCAGCGTCGTGCAAGGAATGTTTTTCCCGGTATGCATGCAGCTGTTTGCGGGTCTCAGGTAAGCCATCTTGTCTCTGTTTGTTGTCTAATGCTTGTTTTTGTTCCTTTTACAGGTCTCCCCCGGCCCGTGGCCGTTCCGTGCAGCGTCGTGCAAAGAGTGTTTTGCCCGGTATGCATGCAGCTGTTTGCGGGTCTCAGGTAAGCCATCTTGTCTATGTTTGTACCCTAATGCTTGTTTTTGTTCCTTTTACAGGTTTCCCCGGGCCAGTGGCCGTTCCGTGCAGCGTCGTGCAAGGAGTTTTTTGTGCCGGTATGCATGCAGCTGTTTGCAGGTCTCAGGTAAGCCATCTTGTCTCTATTTGTCGTCTAATGCTTGTTTTTGTTCCTTTTACAGTTCTTCCCATGCCCGTGGACGTTCTTTGCAGCGTCTTGCAAGGAGTGTTTTGCCCGGTATGCATGCAGCTGTTTGATGGTCTCAGGTAAGTCATCTTGTCTCTGTTTGTTGTCTAATGCTTGTTTTTGTTCATTATACAGGTCTGCCCCCAGCCCGTGGCCGTTCCCTGCAGCAAAGTGCAAGTAGTGTTTTGCCTGCTATGTATGCAGCTTTTTGCGGGTCTCAGGTAAGCCATCTTGTCTCTGTTTGTTGTCTAAGGCTCGTTTTTGTTCTTTTTACAGGTCTCCCCGGGCCAGTGGCCGTTCCGTGCAGCGCCGTGCAAGGAGTGTTTTGCCCGGTATGCATGCAGCTGTTTGCGGGTCTCAGGTAAGCCATCTTGTCTCTGTTTGTTGTCTAGTGCTTGTTTTTGTTCCTTTTACATGTCTCCCCCGGTCCCTGGCCGTTCCGTGCAGCGTCATGCAAGGAGTGTTTTGCCATTTATGCATATAGCTGTTTGCAGGTCTCAGGTAAGCCATCTTGTCTCTGTTTCTTGTCTAATGCTTGTTTTTGTTCCTTTTACAGGTCTCCCCTGGCCCATGGCCGTTCCTTGCAGCGTCGTGGAAGGAGTGTTTTTCCCAGTATGCATGCAGCTGTTTGTGGGTCTCAGGTAAGCCATCTTGTCTCTGTTTGTTGTCTAATGCTTGTTTTTGTTCCTTTTACAGGTCTCCCCCGGCCCGTGGCCGTTCCGTGCAGCGTCGTGCAAGGAGTGTTTTGCCCGGTATGCATGCAGCTGTTTGCGGGTCTCAGGTAAGCCATCTTGTCTATGTTTGTACCCTAATGCTTGTTTTTGTTCCTTTTACAGGTTTCCCCGGGCCAGTGGCCGTTCCGTGCAGCGTCGTGCAAGGAGTTTTTTGTGCCGGTATGCATGCAGCTGTTTGCAGGTCTCAGGTAAGCCATCTTGTCTCTATTTGTCGTCTAATGCTTGTTTTTGTTCCTTTTACAGGTCTTCCCATGCCCGTGGACGTTCTTTGCAGCGTCTTGCAAGGAGTGTTTTGCCCGGTATGCATGCAGCTGTTTGATGGTCTCAGGTAAGTCATCTTGTCTCTGTTTGTTGTCTAATGCTTGTTTTTGTTCCTTATACAGGTCTGCCCCCAGCCCGTGGCCGTTCCCTGCAGCAAAGTGCAAGTAGTGTTTTGCCTGCTATGTATGCAGCTTTTTGCGGGTCTCAGGTAAGCCATCTTGTCTCCGTTTGTTGTCTAATGCTCGTTTTTGTTCTTTTTACAGGTCTCCCCGGGCCAGTGGCCATTCCGTGCAGCGCCGTGCAAGGAGTGTTTTGCCCGGTATGCATGCAGCTGTTTGCGGGTCTCAGGTAAGCCATCTTGTCTCTGTTTGTTGTCTAGTGCTTGTTTTTGTTCCTTTTACATGTCTCCCCCGGTCCCTGGCCGTTCCGTGCAGCGTCATGCAAGGAGTGTTTTGCCATTTATGCATATAGCTGTTTGCGGGTCTCAGGTAAGCCATCTTGTCTCTGTTTCTTGTCTAATGCTTGTTTTTGTTCCTTTTACAGGTCTCCCCTGGCCCGTGGCCGTTCCTTGCAGCGTCGTGGAAGGAGTGTTTTTCCCAGTATGCATGCAGCTGTTTGTGGGTCTCAGGTAAGCCATCTTGTCTCTGTTTGTTGTCTAATGCTTGTTTTTGTTCCTTTTACAGGTCTCCCCCGGCCCGTGGCCGTTCCGTGCAGCGTCGTGCAAGGAGTGTTTTGCCCGGTATGCATGCAGCTGTTTGCGGGTCTCAGGTAAGCTATCTTGTCTCTGTTTATTGTCTAATGCTTGTTTTTGTTCCTTTTACAGGTCTGCCCCCGGCACATGGCTGTTCCGTGAAGCGACGTGCAAGTAGTGTTTTGCCATGTATGCATATAGCTGTTTGCGGGTCTCAGGTAAACCATCTTGTCTCTGTTTGTTGTCTAATGCTTGTTTTTGTTCCTTTTACAGGTCTCCCCCGGCCTGTGGCCTTTTCGTGCAGCGTCGTGCAAGGAGTGTTTTTCCGGGTATGCATGCAGCTGTTTGCAGGTCTTAGGTAAGCCATCTTGTCTCAGTTTGTTGTCTAATGCTTGTTTTTGTTCCTTTTACAGGTCTCCCCCGGCCCGTGGCCGTTCCTAGCAGCGTCGTGGAAGGAGTGTATTTCCCAGTATGCATGCAGCTGTTTGCGGGTCTTAGGTAAGCCATCTTGTCTCTGTTTGTTGTCTAATGCTCGTTTTTGTTCCTCTTACAGGTCTCCCCCGGCCTGTGGCCGTTCCGTGCAGCATCGTGCAAGGAGTGTTTTGCCCGGTATGGTTGCAGCTGTTTGCGGGTCTCAGGTAAGCCATCTTGTCTCTGTTTGTTGTCTAATGCTTGTTTTGTTCCTTTTAGAGGTCTCCCCCGGCCCGTGGCCGTTCCATGCAGCGTCGTGCAAGGAGTGTTTTGCCCGGTATGCATGCAGCTGTTTGCGGGTCTTAGGTAAGCCTTCTTGTCTCAGTTTGTTGTCTAATGCTTGTTTTTGTTCCTTTTACAGGTCTCCCGTGGATGTTCCTTGTAGCGTCGTGGAAGGAGTTTTTTTCCCAGTATGCATGCAGCTGTTTGCGGGTCTCAGGTAAGCCATCTTGTCTCTGTTTGTTGTCTAATGCTTGTTTTTGTTCCTTTTACAGGTCTCCCCCGGCCCGTGGCCGTTCCGTGCAGCGTCATGCAAGGAGTGTTTGCCCGGTATGCATGCAGCTGTTTGCGGGTCTCAGGTAAGCCATCTTGTCTCTGTTTGTTGTCTAATGCTTGTTTTTGTTCCTTTTACAGGTCTCCCCTGGCCCGTGGCCGTTCCTTGCAGCGTCCAGCAAGGAGTGTTTTGCCCTGTATGCATGCAGCTGTTTGCTGGTCTCAGGTAAGCCATCTTGTCTCTGTTTGTTGTCTAATGCTTGTTTTTGTTCCTTTTACATGTCTCCCCCTGCCCGTGGACGTTCTTTGCAGCGTCGTGCAAGGAGTGTTTTGGCCGGTATGCATGCAGCTGTTTGCGGGTCTCAGGTAAACCATCTTGTCTCTGTTTGTTGTCTAATGCTTGTTATTGTTCCTTTTACAGGTCTGCCCCCGGCCCGTGCCGTTCCGTGCAGCGACGTGCAAGTAGTGTTTTGCCTGGTATGTATACAGCTTTTTGCGGGCCTCAGGTAAGCCATCTTGTCTCTGTTAGTTGTCTAATGCTTGTTTTTGTTCCTCTTACAGGTCTCCCCGGGCCAGTTGCAGTACCGTGCAGCGTCGTGCAAGGAGTGTTTTGCCCGGTATGCATGCAGCTGTTTGCGGGTCTCAGGTGAGCCATCTTGTCTCTGTTTGTTGTCTAATGCTTGTTTTTGTTCCTTTTTACAGGTCTCCCCGGGCCAGTGGCCGTTCCGTGCAGCGTCGTGCAAGGAGTGTTTTGCCCGGTATGCATGCAGCTGTTTGCGGGTCTCAGGTAAGTCATCTTGTCTCTGTTTGTTGTCCAATGCTTGTTTTTGTTCCTTTTACAGGTCTCCCCCGGCCCGTGGCCGTTCCGTGCAGCGTCGTGCAAGGAGTGTTTTGCCATGTATGCATATAGCTGTTTGCGGATCTCAGGTAAGCCATCTTGTCTCTGTTTCTTGTCTAATTCTTGTTTTTGTTCCTTTTACAGGTCTCCCCCGGCCCGTGGCCGTTCCGTGCAGCGTTGTGCAAGGAGTGTTTTGCCCGGTATGCATGCAGCTGTTTGCGGGTCTCAGGTAAGCCATCTTGTCTCTGATTGTTGTCTAATGATTGTTTTTGTTCCTTTTACAGGTCTCCCCCAGCCCGTGGCCGTTCCTTGCAGCGTCGTGCAAGGAGTGTTTTGCCCGGTATGCATGCAACTGTTTGTGGGTCTCAGGTAAGCCATCTTGTCTATGTTTGTACCCTAATGCTTGTTTTTGTTCCTTTTACAGGTCCCCCCCGGTCCGTGGTCGTACTGTGCAGCGTCGTGCAAGGAGTATTTTGCCCGGTATGTATGCAGCTGTTTGCGGGTCTCAGGTAAGCCATCTTGTCTCTGTTTGTTGTCTAATGTTTGTTTTTGTTCTTTTTACAGGTCTCCCCGGGCCAGTGGCCGTTCCGTGCAGCGTCGTGCAAGGAGGTTTTTGTGCCGATATGCATGCAGCTGTTTGCAGGTCTCAGGTAAGCCATCTTGTCTCTATTTGTTGTCTAATGCTTGTTTTTATTCCATTTACAGGTCTCCCCCGGCTCGTGGCCTTTCCGTGCAGCGTCGTACAAGGAGTGTTTTGCGCGGTATGCATGCAGCTAATTGCGGGTCTCAGGTAAGCCATCTTGTCTCTGTTTGTTATCTAATGCTTGTTTTTGTTCTTTTTACAGATCTACCCTGGCCCGTGGCCGTTCCGTGCGGCGTCGTGCAAGGAGTGTTTTGCCCGGTATGCATGCAGCTGTTTACGGGTCTCAGGTAAGCCATCTTGTCTCTGTTTGTTGTCTAATGCTTGTTTTTGTTCCTTTTACAGGTCTCCCCCGGCCCGTGGACGTTCTTTGCAGCGTCGTGCGAGGAGTGTTTTGCCCGGTATGCATGCAGCTGTTTGCGGGTCTCAGGTAAGCCATCTTGTCTCTGTTTGTTGTCTAATGCTTGTTTTTGTTCCTTTTAGAGGTCTCCCTCGGCCCGTGGTAGTTCCTTGCAGCGTCGTGCAAGGAGTGTTTTTCCCGGTATGCATGCAGCTGTTTGCGGGTCTCAGGTAAGCCATCTTGTCTATGTTTGTACCCTAATGCTTGTTTTTGTTCCTTTTACAGGTCTCGCCCGGTCCGTGGCCGTTCCGTGCAGCGACGTGCAAGGAGTATTTTTCCCGGTATGTATGCAGCTGTTTGCGGGTCTCAATTAAGCCATCTTGTCTCTGTTTGTTGTCTAATGCTTGTTTTTGTTCCTTTTACAGGTCTCCTCGGGCCAGTGGCCGTTCCGTGCAGCGTCGTGCAAGGAGTTTTTTGTGCCGGTACACATGCAGCTGTTCGCAGGTCTCAGGTAAGCCATCTTGTCTCTATTTGTTGTCTAATGCTTGTTTTTGTTCCATTTACAGGTCTGCTCGGCTCGTGGCCTTTCCGTGCAGCGTCGTGCAAGGAGTGTTTTGCCCGGTATGCATGCAGCTGTTTGCGGGCCTCAGGTAAGCCATCTTGTCTCTGTTTGTTATCTAATGCTTGTTTTTGTTCTTTTTACAGATCTCCCCCGGCCCGCGCCCGTTCCGTGCAGCGTCGTGCAAGGAGTGTTTTGCCCGGTATGCATGCAGCTGTTTGCGGGTCTCGGGTAAGCCATCTTGTCTCTGTTTGTTGTCTAATGCTTGTTTTTATTCCTTTTACAGGTCTCCCTCGGCCCGTGGCCGTTCTGTGCAGCGTCGTGCAAGGAGTGTTTTGCCCAGTATGCATGCAGCTGTTTGCGGGTCTCAGGTAAGCCATCTTGTCTCTGTTTGTTGTCTAATGCTTGTTTTTGTTCCTTTTACAAGTCTCCCCCGGCCCGTGGACGTTCTTTGCAGCGTCGTGCAAGGAGTGTTTTGCCCAGTATGGATGCAGCTGTTTGCGGGTCTCAGGTAAGCCATCTTGTCTCTGTTTGTAGTCTAATGCTTGTTTTTGTTCCTTTTACAGGTCTCCCCCGGCCCGTGGACGTTCTTTGCAGCTTCGTGCGAGGAGTGTTTTGCCCGGTATGCATGCAGCTGTTTGCGGGTCTCAGGTAAGCCATCTTGTCTCTGTTTGTTGTCTAATGCTTGTTTTTGTTCCTTTTAGAGGTCTCCCCCGGCCTGTGGCAGTTCCTTGCAGCGTCGTGCAAGGAGTGTTTTTCCCGGTATGCATGCAGCTGTTTGCGGGTCTCAGGTAAGCCATCTTGTCTATGTTTGTACCCTAATGCTTGTTTTTGTTCCTTTTACAGGTCTCGCCCGGTCCGTGGCCGTTCCGTGCAGCGACGTGCAAGGAGTATTTTTCCCGGTATGTATGCAGCTGTTTGCGGGTCTCAATTAAGCCATCTTGTCTCTGTTTGTTGTCTAATGGTTGTTTTTGTTCCTTTTACCGGTCTGCCCCCGGCCCGTGGCCGTTCCGTGCAGCGTCGTGCAAGGAGTGTTTTGCCCGGTATGCATGCAGCTATTTGCGGGTCTCAGGTAAGCCGTCTTGTCTCTGTTTGTTGTCTAATGCTTGTTTTTGTTATTTTACAGGTCTCCCCGGGCCAATGGCCGTTCCGTGCAGCGTCGTGCAAGGAGTGTTTTGCCCGGTATGCATGCAGCTGTTTGCGGGTCTCAGGTAAGCGATCTTGTCTCTGTTTGTTGTCCAATGCTTGTTTTTGTTCCTTTTACAGGTCTCCCCTGGCCCGTGGCCGTTCCGTGCAGCGTTGTGCAAGGTGTGTTTTGCCATGTATGCATATAGCTGTTTGCGGGTCTCAGGTAAGCCATCTTGTCTCTGGTCTAATGCTTGTTTTTGTTCCTTTTACAGGTCTCCCCCGGCCCGTGGCTGTTCCGTGCAGCGTCGTGCAAGGAGTGTTTTGCCCGGTATGCATGCAGCTGTTTGCGGGTCTTAGGTAAGCCATCTTGTCTCAATTTGTTGTCTAATGCTTGTTTTTGCTCCTTTTACAGGTCTCCCCCGGCCCGTGGCCGTTCCTTGCAGCGTCGTGGAAGGAGTGTTTTTCCCAGTATGCATGCAGCTGTTTGCGGGTCTCAGGTAAGCCATCTTGTCTCTGTTTGTTTTCTAATACTTGTTTTTGTTCCTTTTACACGTCTCCCCCTGTCCGTGGCCGTTCCGTGCAGCGTCGTGCAAGGAGTGTTTTGCCCGGTATGCATGCAGCTGTTTGCGGGTCTCAGATAAGCCATCTTGTCTCTGTTTGTTGTCTAATGCTTGTTTTTGTTCCTTTTACAGGTCTCCCACGGCCCGTGGCCGTTCCGTGCAGTGTCGTGCAAGGAATGTTTTGCCCGGTATGCATGCAGCTGTTTGCGGGTCTCAGGTAAGCCATCTTGTCTCTGTTTGTTGTCTAAGGCTTGTTTTTGTTCCTTTTACAGGTCTCCCCCGGCCCGTGGCCGTTCCGTGCAGCGTCGTGCAAAGAGTGTTTTGCCCAGTATGCATGCAGCTGTTTGCGGGTCTCAGGTAAGCCATCTTGTCTATGTTTGTACCCTAATGCTTGTTTTTGTTCCTTTTACAGGTCTCCCCCGGTCCATGGCCGTTCTGTGCAGCGACGTGCAAGGAGTATTTTGCCCGGTATGTATGCAGCTGTTTGCGGGTCTCAGGTAAGCCATCTTGTCTCTGTTTGTTGTCTAATGCTTGTTTTTGTTCCTTTTACAGGTTTCCCCGGGCCAGTGGCCGTTCCGTGCAGCGTCGTGCAAGGAGTTTTTTGTGCCGGTATTCATGCAGCTGTTTGCAGGTCTCAGGTAAGCCATCTTGTCTCTATTTGTCGTCTAATGCTTGTTTTTGTTCCTTTTACAGGTCTTCCCATGCCCGTGGACGTTCTTTGCAGCGTCTTGCAAGGAGTGTTTTGCCCGGTATGCATGCAGCTGTTTGCGGGTCTCAGGTAAGCCATCTTGTCTCTGTTTGTTGTCTAATGCTTGTTTTTGTTCCTTTTACAGGTTTCCCCGGGCCAGTGGCCGTTCCGTGCAGCGTCGTGCAAGGAGTTTTTTGTGCCGGTATGCATGCAGCTGTTTGCAGGTCTCTGGTAAGCCATCTTGTCTCTGTTTGTTGTCTAATGCTTGTTTTTGTTCCTTATACAGGTCTGCCCCCAGCCCGTGGCCGTTCCCTGCAGCAAAGTGCAAGTAGTGTTTTGCCTGCTATGTATGCAGCTTTTTGCGGGTCTCAGGTAAGCCATCTTGTCTCTGTTTGTTGTCTAATGCTCGTTTTTGTTCTTTTTACAGGTCTCCCCGGGCCAGTGGCCGTTCCGTGCAGCGCCGTGCAAGGAGTGTTTTGCCCGGTATGCATGCAGCTGTTTGCGGGTCTCAGGTAAGCCATCTTGTCTCTGTTTGTTGTCTAGTGCTTGTTTTTGTTCCTTTTACATGTCTCCCCCGGCCCGTGGCTGTTCCGTGCAGCGTCATGCAAGGAGTGTTTTGCCATTTATGCATATAGCTGTTTGCGGGTCTCAGGTAAGCCATCTTGTCTCTGTTTCTTGTCTAATGCTTGTTTTTGTTCCTTTTACAGGTCTCCCCTGGCCCGTGGCCGTTCCATGCAGAGTCGTTCAAGGAGTGTTTTGCCCGGTATGCATGCAGCTGTTTGCGGGTCTTAGGTAAGCCATCTTGTCTCAGCTTGTTGTCTAATGCTTGTTTTTGTTCCTTTTACAGGTCTCCCCCGGCCCATGGCCGTTCCTTGCAGCGTCGTGGAAGGAGTGTTTTTCCCAGTATGCATGCAGCTGTTTGTGGGTCTCAGGTAAGCCATCTTGTCTCTGTTTGTTGTCTAATGCTTGTTTTTGTTCCTTTTACAGGTCTCCCCCGGCCCGTGGCCGTTCCGTGCAGCGTCGTGCAAGGAGTGTTTTGCCCGGTATGCATGCAGCTGTTTGCGGGTCTCAGGTAAGCTATCTTGTCTCTGTTTATTGTCTAATGCTTGTTTTTGTTCCTTTTACAGGTCTCCCCGGGCCAGTGGCCGTTCCGTGCAGCGTCGTACAAGGAGTGTTTTGCCCAGTATGCATGCAGCTGTTTGCGGGTCTCAGGTAAGCCATCTTGTCTGTTTGTTGTCTAATGCTTGTTTTTGTTCCTTTTAGAGGTCTCCCCCGGCCCGTGGCAGTTCCTTGCAGCGTCGTGCAAGGAGTGTTTTTCCCGGTATGCATGCAGCTGTTTGCGGGTCTCAGGTAAGCCATCTTGTCTATGTTTGTACCCTAATGCTTGTTTTTGTTCCTTTTACAGGTCGCGCCCGGTCCGTGGCCATTCCGTGCAGCGACGTGCAAGGAGTATTTTTCCCGGTATGTATGCAGCTGTTTGCGGGTCTCAATTAAGCCATCTTGTCTCTGTTTGTTGTCTAATGCTTATTTTTGTTCCTTTTACAGGTCTGCCCCCGGCCCGTGGCTGTTCCGTGAAGCGACGTGCAAGTAGTGTTTTGCCATGTATGCATATAGCTGTTTGCGGGTCTCAGGTAAACCATCTTGTCCCAGTTTGTTGTCTAATGCTTGTTTATGTTCCTTTTACAGGTCTCCCCCGGCCTGTGGCCTTTTCGTGCAGCGTCGTGCAAGGAGTGTTTTGCCTGGTATGTATGCAGCTTTTTGCGGGTCTCAGGTAAGCCATCTTGGCGCTGTTTGTTGTCTAATGCTTGTTTTTGTTCCTTTTACAGGTCTCCCCGGGCCAGTGGCCGTTCCGTGCAGCGTCGTGTAAGGAGTGTTTTGCCCGGTATGCATGCAGCTATTTGCGGGTCTCAGGTAAGCTGTCTTGTCTCTGTTTGTTGTCTAATGCTTGTTTTTGTTATTTTACAGGTCTCCCCGGGCAAATGGCCGTTCCGTGCAGCGTCGTGCAAGGAGTGTTTTGCCCGGTATGCATGCAGCTGTTTGCGGGTCTCAGGTAAGCCATCTTGTCTCTGTTTGTTGTCTAATGCTTGTTTTTGTTCCTTTTACAAGTCTCCCCCGGCCCGTGGACGTTCTTTGCAGCGTCGTGCAAGGAGTGTTTTGCCCGGTATGCATGCAGCTGTTTGCGGGTCTCAGGTAAGCCATCTTGTCTCTGTTTGTTGTCTAATGCTTGTTTTTGTTCCTTTTAGAGGTCTCCCCCGGCCCTTGGCAGTTCCTTGCAGCGTCGTGCAAGGAGTGTTTTTCCGGTATGCATGCAGCTGTTTGCGGGTCTCAGGTAAGCCATCTTGTCTATGTTTGTACCCTAATGCTTGTTTTTGTTCCTTTTACAGGTCTCGCCCGGTCCGTGGCCGTTCCGTGCAGCGTCGTGCAAGGAGTGTTTTGCCCGGTATGCATGCAGCTGTTTGCGGGTCTCAGATAAGCCATCTTGTCTCTGTTTGTTGTCTAATGCTTGTTTTTGTTCCTTTTACAGGTCTCCCACGGCCCGTGGCCGTTCCGTGCAGCGTCGTGCAAGGAATGTTTTGCCCGGTATGCATGCAGCTGTTTGCGGGTCTCAGGTAAGCCATCTTGTCTCTGTTTGTTGTCTAATGCTTGTTTTTGTTCCTTTTACAGGTCTCCCCCGGCCCGTGGCCGTTCCGTGCAGCGTCGTGCAAAGAGTGTTTTGCCCGGTATGCATGCAGCTGTTTGCGGGTCTCAGGTAAGCCATCTTGTCTATGTTTGTACCCTAATGCTTGTTTTTGTTCCTTTTACAGGTCTCATCCGGTCCATGGTTGTTCTGTGCAGCGACGTGCAAGGAGTATTTTGCCCGGTATATATGCCCCTGTTTGGGGGTCTCAGGTGAGCCATCTTGTCTCTGTTTGTTGTCTAATGCTTGTTTTTGTTCCTTTTACAGGTTTCCCCGGGCCAGTGGCCGTTCCGTGCAGCGTCGTGCAAGGAGTTTTTTGTGCCGGTATGCATGCAGCTGTTTGCAGGTCTCAGGTAGGCCATCTTGTCTCTATTTGTCGTCTAATGCTTGTTTTTGTTCCTTTTACAGGTCTTCCCATGCCCGTGGACGTTCTTTGCAGCGTCTTGCAAGGAGTGTTTTGCCCGGTATGCATGCAGCTGTTTGATGGTCTCAGGTAAGCCATCTTGTCTCTGTTTGTTGTCTAATGCTTGTTTTTGTTCCTTATACAGGTCTGCCCCCAGCCCGTGGCCGTTCCCTGCAGAAAAGTGCAAGTAGTGTTTTGCCTGCTATGTATGCAGCTTTTTGCGGGTCTCAGGTAAGCCATCTTGTCTCTGTTTGTTGTCTGATGCTCGTTTTTGTTCTTTTTACAGGTCTCCCCGGGCCAGTGGCCGTTCCGTGCAGCGCCGTGCAAGGAGTGTTTTGCCCGGTATGCATGCAGCTGTTTGCGGGTCTCAGGTAAGCCATCTTGTCTCTGTTTGTTGTCTAGTGCTTGTTATTGTTCCTTTTACATGTCTCCCCCGGTCCGTGGCCGTTCCGTGCAGCGTCATGCAAGGAGTGTTTTGCCATTTATGCATATAGCTGTTTGTGGGTCTCAGGTAAGCCATCTTGTCTCTGCTTCTTGTCTAATGCTTGTTTTTGTTTCTTTTACAGGTCTCCCCTGGCCCGTGGCCGTTCCATGCAGAGTCGTTCAAGGAGTGTTTTGCCCGGTATGCATGCAGCTGTTTGCGGGTCTTAGGTAAGCCATCTTGTCTCAGCTTGTTGTCTAATGCTTGTTTTTGTTCCTTTTACAGGTCCCCCCCGGCCCGTGGCCGTTCCTTGCAGCGTCGTGGAAGGAGTGTTTTTCCCAGTATGCATGCAGCTGTTTGTGGGTCTCAGGTAAGCCATCTTGTCTCTGTTTGTTGTCTAATGCTTGTTTTTGTTCCTTTTACAGGTCTCCCCCGGCCCGTGGCCATTCCGTGCAGAGTCGTGCAAGGAGTGTTTTTCCCGGTATGCATGCAGCTGTTTGCGGGTCTCAGGTAAGCTATCTTGTCTCTGTTTGTTGTCTAATGCTTGTGTATGTTCCTTTTACAGGTATCCCCCGGCCTGTGGCCTTTTCGTGCAGCGTCGTGCAAGGAGTGTTTTGCCTGGTATGTATGCAGCTTTTTGCGGGTCTCAGGTAAGCCATCTTGGCGCTGTTTGTTGTCTAATGCTTGTTTTTGTTCCTTTTACAGGTCTCCCCGGGCCAGTGGCCGTTCCGTGCAGCGTCGTGCAAGGAGTGTTTTGCCTGGTATGTATGCAGCTTTTTGCGGGTCTCAGGTAAGCCATCTTGGCGCTGTTTGTTGTCTAATGCTTGTTTTTGTTCCTTTTACAGGTCTCCCCGGGCCAGTGGCCGTTCCGTGCAGCGTCGTGTAAGGAGTGTTTTGCCCGGTATGCATGCAGCTATTTGCGGGTCTCAGGTAAGCCGTCTTGTCTCTGTTTGTTGTCTAATGCTTGTTTTTGTTATTTTACAGGTCTCCCCGGGCAAATGGCCGTTCCGTGCAGCGTCGTGCAAGGAGTGTTTTGCCCGGTATGCATGCAGCTGTTTGCGGGTCTCAGGTAAGCCATCTTGTCTCTGTTTGTTGTCTAATGCTTGTTTTTGTTCCTTTTACAAGTCTCCCCCGGCCCGTGGACGTTCTTTGCTGCGTCGTGCAAGGAGTGTTTTGCCCAGTATGGATGCAGCTGTTTGCGGGTCTCAGGTAAGCCATCTTGTCTTTGTTTGTAGTCTAATGCTTGTTTTTGTTCCTTTTACAGGTCTCCCCCGGCCGTCGGACGATCTTTGCAGCTTCGTGCGAGGAGTGTTTTGCCCGGTATGCATGCAGCTGTTTGCGGGTCTCAGGTAAGCCATCTTGTCTCTGTTTGTTGTCTAATGCTTGTTTTTGTTCCTTTTAGAGGTCTCCCCCGGCCCTTGGCAGTTCCTTGCAGCGTCGTGCAAGGAGTGTTTTTCCCGGTATGCATGCAGCTGTTTGGGGGTCTCAGGTAAGCCATCTTGTCTATGTTTGTACCCTAATGCTTGTTTTTGTTCCTTTTACAGGTCTCGCCCGGTCCGTGGCCGTTCCGTGCAGCGTCGTGCAAGGAGTGTTTTGCCCGGTATGCATGCAGCTGTTTGCGGGTCTCAGATAAGCCATCTTGTCTCTGTTTGTTGTCTAATGCTTGTTTTTGTTCCTTTTACAGGTCTCCCACGGCCCGTGGCCGTTCCGTGCAGCGTCGTGCAAGGAATGTTTTGCCCGGTATGCATGCAGCTGTTTGCGGGTCTCAGGTAAGCCATCTTGTCTCTGTTTGTTGTCTAATGCTTGTTTTTGTTCCTTTTACAGGTCTCCCCGGGCCCGTGGCCGTTCCGTGCAGCGTCGTGCAAAGAGTGTTTTGCCCGGTATGCATGCAGCTGTTTGCGGGTCTCAGGTAAGCCATCTTGTCTATGTTTGTACCCTAATGCTTGTTTTTGTTCCTTTTACAGGTCTCATCCGGTCCATGGTTGTTCTGTGCAGCGACGTGCAAGGAGTATTTTGCCCGGTATATATGCCCCTGTTTGGGGGTCTCAGGTAAGCCATCTTGTCTCTGTTTGTTGTCTAATGCTTGTTTTTGTTCCTTTTACAGGTTTCCCCGGGCCAGTGGCCGTTCCGTGCAGCGTCGTGCAAGGAGTTTTTTGTGCCGGTATGCATGCAGCTGTTTGCAGGTCTCAGGTAAGCCATCTTGTCTCTATTTGTCGTCTAATGCTTGTTTTTGTTCCTTTTACAGGTCTTCCCATGCCCGTGGACGTTCTTTGCAGCGTCTTGCAAGGAGTGTTTTGCCCGGTATGCATGCAGCTGTTTGATGGTCTCAGGTAAGCCATCTTGTCTCTGTTTGTTGTCTAATGCTTGTTTTTGTTCCTTATACAGGTCTGCCCCCAGCCCGTGGCCGTTCCCTGCAGAAAAGTGCAAGTAGTGTTTTGCCTGCTATGTATGCAGCTTTTTGCGGGTCTCAGGTAAGCCATCTTGTCTCTGTTTGTTGTCTGATGCTCGTTTTTGTTCTTTTTACAGGTCTCCCCGGGCCAGTGGCCGTTCCGTGCAGCGCCGTGCAAGGAGTGTTTTGCCCGGTATGCATGCAGCTGTTTGCGGGTCTCAGGTAAGCCATCTTGTCTCTGTTTGTTGTTTAGTGCTTGTTTTTGTTCCTTTTACATGTCTCCCCCGGTCCGTGGCCGTTCCGTGCAGCGTCATGCAAGGAGATTTTTGCCATTTATGCATATAGCTGTTTGTGGGTCTCAGGTAAGCCATCTTGTCTCTGCTTCTTGTCTAATGCTTGTTTTTGTTTCTTTTACAGGTCTCCCCTGGCCCGTGGCCGTTCCATGCAGAGTCGTTCAAGGAGTGTTTTGCCCGGTATGCATGCAGCTGTTTGCGGGTCTTAGGTAAGCCATCTTGTCTCAGCTTGTTGTCTAATGCTTGTTTTTGTTCCTTTTACAGGTCCCCCCCGGCCCGTGGCCGTTCCTTGCAGCGTCGTGGAAGGAGTTTTTTTCCCAGTATGCATGCAGCTGTTTGTGGGTCTCAGGTAAGCCATCTTGTCTCTGTTTGTTGTCTAATGCTTGTTTTTGTTCCTTTTACAGGTCTCCCCCGGCCCGTGGCCATTCCGTGCAGAGTCGTGCAAGGAGTGTTTTTCCCGGTATGCATGCAGCTGTTTGCGGGTCTCAGGTAAGCTATCTTGTCTCTGTTTATTGTCTAATGCTTGTTTTTGTTCCTTTTACAGGTCTCCCCGGGCCAGTGGCCGTTCCGTGCTGCGTCGTGCAAGGAGTGTTTTGCCCGGTATGCATGCAGCTGTTTGCGGGTCTCAGGTAAGCCATCTTGTCTCTGTTTGTTGTCTAATGCTTGTTTTTGTTCCTTTTAGAGGTCTCCCCCGGCCCGTGGCAGTTCCTTGCAGCGTCGTGCAAGGAGTGTTTTTCCCGGTATGCATGCAGCTGTTTGCGGGTCTCAATTAAGACATCTTGTGTCTGTTTGTTGTCTAATGCTTGTTTTTGTTCCTTTTACAGGTCTGCCCCCGGCCCGTGGCTGTTCCGTGAAGCGACGTGCAAGTAGTGTTTTGCCATGTATGCATGCAGCTGTTTGCGGGTCTCAGGTAAGCCATCTTGTCTCTGTTTGTTGTCTAATGCTTGTTTTTGTTCCTTTTAGAGGTCTCCCCCGGCCCGTGGCAGTTCCTTGCAGCGTCGTGCAAGGAGTGTTTTTCCCGGTATGCATGCAGCTGTTTGCGGGTCTCAATTAAGACATCTTGTGTCTGTTTGTTGTCTAATGCTTGTTTTTGTTCCTTTTACAGGTCTGCCCCCGGCCCGTGGCTGTTCCGTGCAGCGTCGTACAAGGAGTGTTTTGCGCGGTATGCATGCAGCTAATTGCGGGTCTCAGGTAAGCCATCTTGTCTCTGTTTGTTATCTAATGCTTGTTTTTGTTCTTTTTACAGGTCTCCCCGGGCCAGTGGCCGTTCCGTGCGGCGTCGTGCAAGGAGTGTTTTGCCCGGTATGCATGCAGCTGTTTGCGGGTCTCAGGTAAGCCATCTTGTCTCTGTTTGTTGTCTAATGCTTGTTTTTGTTCCTTTTAGAGGTCTCCCCCGGCCCGTGGCAGTTCCTTGCAGCGTCGTGCAAGGAGTGTTTTTCCCGGTATGCATGCAGCTGTTTGCGGGTCTCAATTAAGACATCTTGTGTCTGTTTGTTGTCTAATGCTTGTTTTTGTTCCTTTTACAGGTCTGCCCCCGGCCCGTGGCTGTTCCGTGAAGCGACGTGCAAGTAGTGTTTTGCCATGTATGCATGCAGCTGTTTGCGGGTCTCAGGTAAGCCATCTTGTCTCTGTTTGTTGTCTAATGCTTGTTTTTGTTCCTTTTAGAGGTCTCCCCCGGCCCGTGGCAGTTCCTCGCAGCGTCGTGCAAGGAGTGTTTTTCCCGGTATGCATGCAGCTGTTTGCGGGTCTCAATTAAGACATCTTGTGTCTGTTTGTTGTCTAATGCTTGTTTTTGTTCCTTTTACAGGTCTGCCCCCGGCCCGTGGCTGTTCCGTGCAGCGTCGTACAAGGAGTGTTTTGCGCGGTATGCATGCAGCTAATTGCGGGTCTCAGGTAAGCCATCTTGTCTCTGTTTGTTATCTAATGCTTGTTTTTGTTCTTTTTACAGGTCTCCCCGGGCCAGTGGCCGTTCCGTGCGGCGTCGTGCAAGGAGTGTTTTGCCCGGTATGCATGCAGCTGTTTGCGGGTCTCAGGTAAGCCATCTTGTCTCTGTTTGTTGTCTAATGCTTGTTTTTGTTCCTTTTAGAGGTCTCCCCCGGCCCGTGGCAGTTCCTTGCAGCGTCGTGCAAGGAGTGTTTTTCCCGGTATGCATGCAGCTGTTTGCGGGTCTCAATTAAGACATCTTGTGTCTGTTTGTTGTCTAATGCTTGTTTTTGTTCCTTTTACAGGTCTGCCCCCGGCCCGTGGCTGTTCCGTGAAGCGACGTGCAAGTAGTGTTTTGCCATGTATGCATGCAGCTGTTTGCGGGTCTCAGGTAAGCCATCTTGTCTCTGTTTGTTGTCTAATGCTTGTTTTTGTTCCTTTTAGAGGTCTCCCCCGGCCCGTGGCAGTTCCTCGCAGCGTCGTGCAAGGAGTGTTTTTCCCGGTATGCATGCAGCTGTTTGCGGGTCTCAATTAAGACATCTTGTGTCTGTTTGTTGTCTAATGCTTGTTTTTGTTCCTTTTACAGGTCTGCCCCCGGCCCGTGGCTGTTCCGTGCAGCGTCGTACAAGGAGTGTTTTGCGCGGTATGCATGCAGCTAATTGCGGGTCTCAGGTAAGCCATCTTGTCTCTGTTTGTTATCTAATGCTTGTTTTTGTTCTTTTTACAGATCTACCCTGGCCCGTGGCCGTTCCGTGCGGCGTCGTGCAAGGAGTGTTTTGCCCGGTATGCATGCAGCTGTTTACGGGTCTCAGGTAAGCCATCTTGTCTCTGTTTGTTGTCTAATGCTTGTTTTTGTTCCTTTTACAGGTCTCCCCCGGCCCGTGGACGTTCTTTGCAGCGTCGTGCGAGGAGTGTTTTGCCCGGTATGCATGCAGCTGTTTGCGGGTCTCAGGTAAGCCATCTTATCTCTGTTTGTTGTCTAATGCTTGTTTTTGTTCCTTTTAGAGGTCTCCCTCGGCCTGTGGTAGTTCCTTGCAGCGTCGTGCAAGGAGTGTTTTTCCCGGTATGCATGCAGCTGTTTGCGGGTCTCAGGTAAGCCATCTTGGTCTATGTTTGTACCCTAATGCTTGTTTTTGTTCCTTTTACAGGTCGCGCCCGGTCTGTGGCCGTTCCGTGCAGCGACGTGCAAGGAGTATTTTTCCCGGTATGTATATAGCTGTTTGCGGGTCTCAATTAAGACATCTTGTGTCTGTTTGTTGTCTAATGCTTGTTTTTGTTCCTTTTACAGGTCTGCCCCCGGCCCGTGGCTGTTCCGTGAAGCGACGTGCAAGTAGTGTTTTGCCATGTATGCATATAGCTGTTTGCGGGTCTCAGGTAAACCATCTTGTCTCTGTTTGTTGTCTAATGCTTGTTTTTGTTCCTTTTACAGGTCTCCCCCGGCCTGTGGCCTTTTCGTGCAGCGTCGTGCAAGGAGTGTTTTGCCCGGTATGCATGCAGCTGTTTGCGGGTCTTAGGTAAGCCATCTTGTCTCAGTTTGTTGTCTAATGCTTGTTTTTGTTCCTTTTACAGGTCTCCCCCGGCCCGGGGCCGTTCCTAGCAGCATCGTGGAAGGAGTGTATTTCCCAGTATGCATGCAGCTGTTTGCGGGTCTTAGGTAAGCCATCTTGTCTCTGTTTGTTGTCTAATGCTCATTTTTGTTCCTTTTACAGGTCTCCCCCGGCCTGTGGCCGTTCCGTGCAGCATCGTGCAAGGAGTGTTTTGCCCGGTATGCATGCAGCTGTTTGCGGGTCTCAGATAAGCCATCTTGTCTCTGTTTGTTGTCTTATGCTTGTTTTTGTTCCTTTTACAGGTCTCCCACGGCCCGTGGCCGTTCCGTGCAGCGTTGTGCAAGGAGTGTTTTGCCAGGTATGCATGCAGCTGTTTAAGGTCTCAGGTAAGCCATCTTGTCTCTGTTTGTTGTCTAATGCTTGTTTTTGTTCCTTTTGCAGGTCTCCCCCGGCCCGTGGCCGTTCTGTGCAGCGTCGTGCAAGGAGTGTTTTGCCCAGTATGCATGCAGCTGTTTGCGGGTCTCACGTAAGCCATATTGTCTCTGTTTGTTGTCTAATGCTTGTTTTTGTTCCTTTTACAGGTCTCCCCCGGCCCGTGGACGTTCTTTGCAGCGTCGTGCGAGGAGTGTTTTTCCCGGTATGCATGCAGCTGTTTGCGGGTCTCAGGTAAGCCATCTTGTCTCTGTTTGTTGTCTAATGCTTGTTTTTGTTCCTTTTAGAGGTCTCCCCCGGCCCGTGGCAGTTCCTTGCAGCGTCGTGCAAGGAGTGTTTTTCCCGGTATGCATGCAGCTGTTTGCGGGTCTCAGGTAAGCCATCTTGTCTATGTTTGTACCCTAATGCTTGTTTTTGTTCCTTTTACAGGTCTCGCCCGGTCCGTGGCCGTTCCGTGCAGCGACGTGCAAGGAGTATTTTTCCCGGTATGTATGCAGCTGTTTGCGGGTCTCAATTAAGCCATCTTGTCTCTGTTTGTTGTCTAATGCTTGTTTTTGTTCCTTTTACAGGTCTCCTCGGGCCAGTGGCCGTTCCGTGCAGCGTCGTGCAAGGAGTTTTTTGTGCCGGTACACATGCAGCTGTTCGCAGGTCTCAGGTAAGCCATCTTGTCTCTGTTTGTTATCTAATGCTTGTTTTTGTTCTTTTTACAGATCTCCCCCGGCCCGCGCCCGTTCCGTGCAGCGTCGTGCAAGGAGTGTTTTGCCCGGTATGCATGCAGCTGTTTGCGGGCCTCAGGTAAGCCATCTTGTCTCTGCTTGTTATCTAATGCTTGTTTTTGTTCTTTTTACAGATCTCCCCCGGCCCGCGCCCGTTCCGTGCAGCGTCGTGCAAGGAGTGTTTTGCCCGGTATGCATGCAGCTGTTTGCGGGTCTCAGGTAAGCCATCTTGTCTCTGTTTGTTGTCTAATGCTTGTTTTTATTCCTTTTACAGGTCTCCCTCGGCCCGTTGCCGTTCTGTGCAGCGTCGTGCAAGGAGTGTTTTGCCCAGTATGCATGCAGCTGTTTGCGGGTCTCAGGTAAGCCATCTTGTCTCTGTTTGTTGTCTAATGCTTGTTTTTGTTCCTTTTACAAGTCTCCCCCGGCCCGTGGCAATTCCTTGCAGCGTCGTGCAAGGAGTGTTTTTCCCGGTATGCATGCAGCTGTTTGCGGGTCTCAGGTAAGCCATCTTGTCTATGTTTGTACCCTAATGCTTGTTTTTGTTCCTTTTACAGGTCTCGCCCGGTCCGTGGCCGTTCCGTGCAGCGACGTGCAAGGAGTATTTTTCCCGGTATGTATGCAGCTGTTTGCGGGTCTCAATTAAGCCATCTTGTCTCTGTTTGTTGTCTAATGCTTGTTTTTGTTCCTTTTACAGGTCTCCCCTGGCCCGTGGCCGTTCTGTGCAGCGTTGTGCAAGGTGTGTTTTGCCATGTATGCATATAGCTGTTTGCGGGTCTCAGGTAAGCCATCTTGTCTCTGTTTCTGGTCTAATGCTTGTTTTTGTTCCTTTTACAGGTCTCCCCCGGCCCGTGGCTGTTCCGTGCAGCGTCGTGCAAGGAGTGTTTTGCCCGGTATGCATGCAGCTGTTTGCGGGTCTTAGGTAAGCCATCTTGTCTCAATTTGTTGTCTAATGCTTGTTTTTGCTCCTTTTACAGGTCTCCCCCGGCCCGTGGCTGTTCCTTGCAGCGTCGTGGAAGGAGTGTTTTTCCCAGTATGCATGCAGCTGTTTGCGGGTCTCAGGTAAGCCATCTAGTCTCTGTTTGTTTTCTAATACTTGTTTTTGTTCCTTTTACAGGTCTCCCCCGGCCCGTGGCTGTTCCTTGCAGCGTCGTGCAAGGAGTGTTTTTCCCGGTATGCATGCAGCTGTTTGCGGGTCTCAGGTAAGCCATCTTGTCTATGTTTGTACCCTAATGCTTGTTTTTGTTCCTTTTACAGGTCTCGCCCGGTCCGTGGCCGTTCCGTGCAGCGACGTGCAAGGAGTATTTTTCCCGGTATGTATGCAGCTGTTTGCGGGTCTCAATTAAACCATCTTGTCTCTGTTTGTTGTCTAATGCTTGTTTTTGTTCCTTTTACAGGTCTCCCCTGGCCCGTGGCCGTTCTGTGCAGCGTTGTGCAAGGTGTGTTTTGCCATGTATGCATATAGCTGTTTGCGGGTCTCAGGTAAGCCATCTTGTCTCTGTTTCTGGTCTAATGCTTGTTTTTGTTCCTTTTACAGGTCTCCCCCGGCCCGTGGCTGTTCCGTGCAGCGTCGTGCAAGGAGTGTTTTGCCCGGTATGCATGCAGCTGTTTGCGGGTCTTAGGTAAGCCATCTTGTCTCAATTTGTTGTCTAATGCTTGTTTTTGCTCCTTTTACAGGTCTCCCCCGGCCCGTGGCTGTTCCTTGCAGCGTCGTGGAAGGAGTGTTTTTCCCAGTATGCATGCAGCTGTTTGCGGGTCTCAGGTAAGCCATCTAGTCTCTGTTTGTTTTCTAATACTTGTTTTTGTTCCTTTTACACGTCTCCCCCGGCCCGTGGCCGTTCCGTGCAGCGTCGTGCAAGGAGTGTTTTGCCCGGTATGCATGCAGCTGTTTGCGGGTCTCAGATAAGCCATCTTGTCTCTGTTTGTTGTCTAATGCTTGTTTTTGTTCCTTTTACAGGTCTCCCACGGCCCGTGGCCGTTCCGTGCAGCGTTGTGCAAGGAATGTTTTGCCCGGTGTGCATGCAGCTGTTTGCGGGTCTCAGGTAAGCCATCTTGTCTATGTTTGTACCCTAATGCTTGTTTTTGTTCCTTTTACAGGTCTCCCCCGGTCCATGGCCGTTCTGTGCAGCGACGTGCAAGGAGTATTTTGCCCGGTATGTATGCAGCTGTTTGCGGGTCTCAGGTAAGCCATCTTGTCTCTGTTTGTTGTCTAATGCTTGTTTTTGTTCCTTTTACTGGTCTTCCCCTGCCCGTGGTTGTTCTTTGCAGCGTCTTGCAAGGAGTGTTTTGCCCGGTATGCATGCAGCTGTTTGATGGTCTCAGGTAAGCCATCTTGTCTCTGTTTGTTGTCTAATGCTTGTTTTTGTTCCTTATACAGGTCTGCCCCCAGCCCGTGGCCGTTCCCTGCAGCAAAGTGCAAGTAGTGTTTTGCCTGCTATGTATGCAGCTTTTTGCGGGTCTGAGGTAAGCCATCTTGTCTCTGTTTGTTGTCTAATGCTCGTTTTTGTTCTTTTTACAGGTCTCCCCGTGCCAGTGGCCGTTCCGTGCAGCGCAGTGCAAGGAGTGTTTTGCCCGGTATGCATGCAGCTGTTTGCGGGTCTCAGGTAAGCCATCTTGTCTCTGTTTGTTGTCTAGTGCTTGTTTTTGTTCCTTTTACATGTCACCCCCGGCCCGTGGCCGTTCCGTGCAGCGTCATGCAAGGAGTGTTTTGCCATTTATGCATATAGCTGTTTACGGGTCTCAGGTAAGCCATCTTGTCTCTGTTTCTTGTCTAATGCTTGTTTTTGTTCCTTTTACAGGTCTCCCCTGGCCCGTGGCCGTTCCATGCAGAGTCGTTCAAGGAATGTTTTGCCCGGTATGCATGCAGCTGTTTGCGGGTCTTAGGTAAGCCATCTTGTCTCAGCTTGTTGTCTAATGCTTGTTTTTGTTCCTTTTACAGGTCTCCCCCGGCCCGTGGCCGTTCCTTGCAGCGTTATGGAAGGAGTGTTTTTTCCCCAGTATGCATGCAGCTGGTTGTGGGTCGCAGGTAAGCCATCTTGTCTCTGTTTGTTGTCTAATGCTTGTTTTTGTTCCTTTTACAGATCTCCCCCGGCCCGCGCCCGTTCCGTGCAGCGTCGTGCAAGGAGTGTTTTGCCCGGTATGCATGCAGCTGTTTGCGGGCCTCAGGTAAGCCATCTTGTCTCTGTTTGTTATCTAATGCTTGTTTTTGTTCTTTTTACAGATCTCCCCCGGCCCGCGCCCGTTCCGTGCAGCGTCGTGCAAGGAGTGTTTTGCCCGGTATGCATGCAGCTGTTTGCGGGTCTCAGGTAAGCCATCTTGTCTCTGTTTGTTGTCTAATGCTTGTTTTTATTCCTTTTACAGGTCTCCCTCGGCCCGTGGCCGTTCTGTGCAGCGTCGTGCAAGGAGTGTTTTGCCCAGTATGCATGCAGCTGTTTGCGGGTCTCAGGTAAGCCATCTTGTCTCTGTTTGTTGTCTAATGCTTGTTTTTGTTCCTTTTACAAGTCTCCCCCGGCCCGTGGACGTTCTTTGCAGCGTCGTGCAAGGAGTGTTTTGCCCAGTATGCATGCAGCTGTTTGCGGGTCTCAGGTAAGCCATCTTGTCTCTGTTTGTAGTCTAATGCTTGTTTTCGTTCCTTTTACAGGTCTCCCCCGGCCCGTGGACGTTCTTTGCAGCTTTGTGCGAGGAGTGTTTTGCCCGGTATGCATGCAGTTGTTTGCCGGTCTCAGGTAAGCCATCTTGTCTCTGTTTGTTGTCTAATGCTTGTTTTTGTTCCTTTTAGAGGTCTCCCCCGGCCCGTGGCAATTCCTTGCAGCGTCGTGCAAGGAGTGTTTTTCCCGGTATGCATGCAGCTGTTTGCGGGTCTCAGGTAAGCCATCTTGTCTATGTTTGTACCCTAATGCTTGTTTTTGTTCCTTTTACAGGTCTCGCCCGGTCCGTGGCCGTTCCGTGCAGCGACATGCAAGGAGTATTTTTCCCGGTATGTATGCAGCTGTTTGCGGGTCTCAATTAAGCCATCTTGTCTCTGTTTGTTGTCTAATGCTTGTTTTTGTTCCTTTTACTGGTCTGCCCCCGGCCCGTGGCTGTTCCGTGAAGCGACGTGCAAGTAGTGTTTTGCCTGGTATGTATGCAGCTTTTTGTGGGTCTCAGGTAAGCCATCTTGTCGCTGTTTGTTGTCTAATGCTTGTTTTTGTTCCTTTTACAGGTCTCCCCGGGCCAGTGGCCGTTCCGTGCAGCGTCGTGCAAGGAGTGTTTTGCCTGGTATGCATGCAGCTATTTGCGGGTCTCAGGTAAGCCGTCTTGTCTCTGTTTGTTGTCTAATGCTTGTTTTTGTTATTTTACAGGTCTCCCCGGGCCAATGGCCGTTCCGTGCAGCGTCGTGCAAGGAGTGTTTTGCCCAGTATGCATGCAGCTGTTTGCGGGTCTCAGGAAAGCCATCTTGGCTCTGTTTGTTGTCCAATGCTTGTTTTTGTTCCTTTTACAGGTCTCCCCTGGCCCGTGGCCGTTCCGTGCAGCGTTGTGCAAGGTGTGTTTTGCCATGTATGCATATAGCTGTTTGCGGGTCTCAGGTAAGCCATCTTGTCTCTGTTTCTGGTCTAATGCTTGTTTTTGTTCCTTTTACAGGTCTCCCCCGGCCCGTGGCTGTTCCGTGCAGCGTCGTGCAAGGAGTGTTTTGCCCGGTATGCATGCAGCTGTTTGCGGGTCTTAGGTAAGCCATCTTGTCTCAATTTGTTGTCTAATGCTTGTTTTTGCTCCTTTTACAGGTCTCCCCCGGCCCGTGGCCGTTCCTTGCAGCGTCGTGGAAGGAGTGTTTTTCCCAGTATGCATGCAGCTGTTTGCGGGTCTCAGGTAAGCCATCTAGTCTCTGTTTGTTTTCTAATACTTGTTTTTGTTCCTTTTACAGGTCTCCCCCGGCCCGTGGCTGTTCCTTGCAGCGTCGTGCAAGGAGTGTTTTTCCCGGTATGCATGCAGCTGTTTGCGGGTCTCAGGTAAGCCATCTTGTCTATGTTTGTACCCTAATGCTTGTTTTTGTTCCTTTTACAGGTCTCGCCCGGTCCGTGGCCGTTCCGTGCAGCGACGTGCAAGGAGTATTTTTCCCGGTATGTATGCAGCTGTTTGCGGGTCTCAATTAAGCCATCTTGTCTCTGTTTGTTGTCTAATGCTTGTTTTTGTTCCTTTTACAGGTCTCCCCTGGCCCGTGGCCGTTCTGTGCAGCGTTGTGCAAGGTGTGTTTTGCCATGTATGCATATAGCTGTTTGCGGGTCTCAGGTAAGCCATCTTGTCTCTGTTTCTGGTCTAATGCTTGTTTTTGTTCCTTTTACAGGTCTCCCCCGGCCCGTGGCTGTTCCGTGCAGCGTCGTGCAAGGAGTGTTTTGCCCGGTATGCATGCAGCTGTTTGCGGGTCTTAGGTAAGCCATCTTGTCTCAATTTGTTGTCTAATGCTTGTTTTTGCTCCTTTTACAGGTCTCCCCCGGCCCGTGGCTGTTCCTTGCAGCGTCGTGGAAGGAGTGTTTTTCCCAGTATGCATGCAGCTGTTTGCGGGTCTCAGGTAAGCCATCTAGTCTCTGTTTGTTTTCTAATACTTGTTTTTGTTCCTTTTACACGTCTCCCCCGGCCCGTGGCCGTTCCGTGCAGCGTCGTGCAAGGAGTGTTTTGCCCGGTATGCATGCAGCTGTTTGCGGGTCTCAGATAAGCCATCTTGTCTCTGTTTGTTGTCTAATGCTTGTTTTTGTTCCTTTTACAGGTCTCCCACGGCCCGTGGCCGTTCCGTGCAGCGTCGTGCAAAGAGTGTTTTGCCCGGTATGCATGCAGCTGTTTGCGGGTCTCAGGTAAGCCATCTTGTCTATGTTTGTACCCTAATGCTTGTTTTTGTTCCTTTTACAGGTCTCCTCCGGTCCATGGCCGTTCTGTGCAGCGACGTGCAAGGAGTATTTTGCCCGGTATGTATGCAGCTGTTTGCGGGTCTCAGGTAAGCCATCTTGTCTCTGTTTGTTGTCTAATGCTTGTTTTTGTTCCTTTTACTGGTCTTCCCCTGCCCGTGGTTGTTCTTTGCAGCGTCTTGCAAGGAGTGTTTTGCCCGGTATGCATGCAGCTGTTTGATGGTCTCAGGTAAGCCATCTTGTCTCTGTTTGTTGTCTAATGCTTGTTTTTGTTCCTTATACAGGTCTGCCCCCAGCCCGTGGCCGTTCCCTGCAGCAAAGTGCAAGTAGTGTTTTGCCTGCTATGTATGCAGCTTTTTGCGGGTCTGAGGTAAGCCATCTTGTCTCTGTTTGTTGTCTAATGCTCGTTTTTGTTCTTTTTACAGGTCTCCCCGTGCCAGTGGCCGTTCCGTGCAGCGCCGTGCAAGGAGTGTTTTGCCCGGTATGCATGCAGCTGTTTGCGGGTCTCAGGTAAGCCATCTTGTCTCTGTTTGTTGTCTAGTGCTTGTTTTTGTTCCTTTTACATGTCACCCCCGGCCCGTGGCCGTTCCGTGCAGCGTCATGCAAGGAGTGTTTTGCCATTTATGCATATAGCTGTTTACGGGTCTCAGGTAAGCCATCTTGTCTCTGTTTCTTGTCTAATGCTTGTTTTTGTTCCTTTTACAGGTCTCCCCTGGCCCGTGGCCGTTCCATGCAGAGTCGTTCAAGGAATGTTTTGCCCGGTATGCATGCAGCTGTTTGCGGGTCTTAGGTAAGCCATCTTGTCTCAGCTTGTTGTCTAATGCTTGTTTTTGTTCCTTTTACAGGTCTCCCCCGGCCCGTGGCCGTTCCTTGCAGCGTTATGGAAGGAGTGTTTTTTCCCCAGTATGCATGCAGCTGGTTGTGGGTCGCAGGTAAGCCATCTTGTCTCTGTTTGTTGTCTAATGCTTGTTTTTGTTCCTTTTACAGATCTCCCCCGGCCCGCGCCCGTTCCGTGCAGCGTCGTGCAAGGAGTGTTTTGCCCGGTATGCATGCAGCTGTTTGCGGGCCTCAGGTAAGCCATCTTGTCTCTGTTTGTTATCTAATGCTTGTTTTTGTTCTTTTTACAGATCTCCCCCGGCCCGCGCCCGTTCCGTGCAGCGTCGTGCAAGGAGTGTTTTGCCCGGTATGCATGCAGCTGTTTGCGGGTCTCAGGTAAGCCATCTTGTCTCTGTTTGTTGTCTAATGCTTGTTTTTATTCCTTTTACAGGTCTCCCTCGGCCCGTGGCCGTTCTGTGCAGCGTCGTGCAAGGAGTGTTTTGCCCAGTATGCATGCAGCTGTTTGCGGGTCTCAGGTAAGCCATCTTGTCTCTGTTTGTTGTCTAATGCTTGTTTTTGTTCCTTTTACAAGTCTCCCCCGGCCCGTGGACGTTCTTTGCAGCGTCGTGCAAGGAGTGTTTTGCCCAGTATGCATGCAGCTGTTTGCGGGTCTCAGGTAAGCCATCTTGTCTCTGTTTGTAGTCTAATGCTTGTTTTCGTTCCTTTTACAGGTCTCCCCCGGCCCGTGGACGTTCTTTGCAGCTTTGTGCGAGGAGTGTTTTGCCCGGTATGCATGCAGTTGTTTGCCGGTCTCAGGTAAGCCATCTTGTCTCTGTTTGTTGTCTAATGCTTGTTTTTGTTCCTTTTAGAGGTCTCCCCCGGCCCGTGGCAATTCCTTGCAGCGTCGTGCAAGGAGTGTTTTTCCCGGTATGCATGCAGCTGTTTGCGGGTCTCAGGTAAGCCATCTTGTCTATGTTTGTACCCTAATGCTTGTTTTTGTTCCTTTTACAGGTCTCGCCCGGTCCGTGGCCGTTCCGTGCAGCGACGTGCAAGGAGTATTTTTCCCGGTATGTATGCAGCTGTTTGCGGGTCTCAATTAAGCCATCTTGTCTCTGTTTGTTGTCTAATGCTTGTTTTTGTTCCTTTTACTGGTCTGCCCCCGGCCCGTGGCTGTTCCGTGCAGCGTCGTGCAAGGAGTGTTTTGCCTGGTATGCATGCAGCTATTTGCGGGTCTCAGGTAAGCCGTCTTGTCTCTGTTTGTTGTCTAATGCTTGTTTTTGTTCCTTTTACAGGTCTCCCCGGGCCAGTGGCCGTTCCGTGCAGAGTCGTGCAAGGAGTGTTTTGCCTGGTATGCATGCAGCTATTTGCGGGTCTCAGGTAAGCCGTCTTGTCTCTGTTTGTTGTCTAATGCTTGTTTTTGTTATTTTACAGGTCTCCCCGGGCCAATGGCCGTTCCGTGCAGTGTTGTGCAAGGAGTGTTTTGCCCAGTATGCATGCAGCTGTTTGCGGGTCTCAGGAAAGCCATCTTGGCTCTGTTTGTTGTCCAATGCTTGTTTTTGTTCCTTTTACAGGTCTCCCCTGGCCCGTGGCCGTTCCGTGCAGCGTTGTGCAAGGTGTGTTTTGCCATGTATGCATATAGCTGTTTGCGGGTCTCAGGTAAGCCATCTTGTCTCTGTTTCTGGTCTAATGCTTGTTTTTGTTCCTTTTACAGGTCTCCCCTGGCCCGTGGCTGTTCCGTGCAGCGTCGTGCAAGGAGTGTTTTGCCCGGTATGCATGCAGCTGTTTGCGGGTCTTAGGTAAGCCATCTTGTCTCAATTTGTTGTCTAATGCTTGTTTTTGCTCCTTTTACAGGTCTCCCCCGGCCCGTGGCCGTTCCTTGCAGCGTCGTGGAAGGAGTGTTTTTCCCAGTATGCATGCAGCTGTTTGCGGGTCTCAGGTAAGCCATCTAGTCTCTGTTTGTTTTCTAATACTTGTTTTTGTTCCTTTTACACGTCTCCCCCGGCCCGTGGCCGTTCTGTGCAGCGTCGTGCAAGGAGTGTTTTGCCCGGTATGCTTGCAGCTGTTTGCGGGTCTCAGATAAGCCATCTTGTCTCTGTTTGTTGTCTAATGCTTGTTTTTGTTCCTTTTACAGGTCTCCCACGGCCCGTGGCCGTTCTGTGCAGCGTCGTGCAAGGAATGTTTTGCCCGGTGTGCATGCAGCTGTTTGCGGGTCTCAGGTAAGCCATCTTGTCTCTGTTTGTTGTCTAATGCTTGTTTTTGTTCCTTTTACAGGTCTCCCCCGGCCCGTGGCCGTTCCGTGCAGCGTCGTGCAAAGAGTGTTTTGCCCGGTATGCATGCAGCTGTTTGCGGGTCTCAGGTAAGCTATCTTGTCTATGTTTGTACCCTAATGCTTGTTTTTGTTCCTTTTACAGGTCTCCCCCGGTCCATGGCCGTTCTGTGCAGCGACGTGCAAGGAGTATTTTGCCCGGTATGTATGCAGCTGTTTGCGGGTCTCAGGTAAGCCATCTTGTCTCTGTTTGTTGTCTAATGCTTGTTTTTGTTCCTTTTACAGGTTTCCCCGGGCCAGTGGCCGTTCCGTGCAGCGTCGTGCAAGGAGTTTTTTGTGCCGGTATGCATGCAGCTGTTTGCAGGTCTCAGGTAAGCCATCTTGTCTCTATTTGTCGTCTAATGCTTGTTTTTGTTCCTTTTACAGGTCTTCCCCTGCCCGTGGACGTTCTTTGCAGCGTCTTGCAAGGAGTGTTTTGCCCGGTATGCATGCAGCTGTTTGATGGTCTCAGGTAAGCCATCTTGTCTCTGTTTGTTGTCTAATGCTTGTTTTTGTTCCTTATACAGGTCTGCCCCGGCCCGTGGCCGTTCCTTGCAGCGTCGTGGAAGGAGTGTTTTTCCCAGTATGCATGCAGCTGTTTGAGGGTCTCAGGTAAGCCATCTTGTCTCTGTTTGTTGTCTCATGCTTGTTTTTGTTCCTTTTGCAGGTGTCCCCCGGCCCGTGGCCGTTCTGTGCAGCGTCCTGCAAGGAGTGTTTTGCCCGGTGTGCATGCAGCTGTTTGCGGGTCTCAGGTAAGCCATCTTGTCTCTGTTTGTTATCTAATGCTTGTTTTTGTTCTTTTTACAGATCTCCCCCTGGCCCGAGGCCGTTCCGTGCAGCGTCATGCAAGGAGTGTTTTGCCCGGTATGCATGCAGCTGTTTGCGGGTCTCAGGTAAGCCATCTCTTCTCTGTTTGTTGTCTAATGCTTGTTTTTGTTCCTTTTACAGGTCTCCACCGGCCCGTGGCCGTTCTGTGCAGCGTCGTGCAAGGAGTGTTTTGCCCAGTATGCATGCAGCTGTTTGCGGGTTTCAGGTAAGCCATATTGTCTCTGTTTGTTGTCTAATGCTTGTTTTTGTTCCTTTTACAGGTCTCCCCCGGCCCGTGGACGATCTTTGCAGCGTCGTGCAAGGAGTGTTTTGCCCGGTATGCAGGCAGCTGTTTGCGGGTCCCAGGTAAGCCATCTTGTCTCTGTTTGTTGTCTAATGCTTGTTTTTGTTCCTTTTACAGGTCTTCCCCCGGCCCGTGGCTGTTCCGTGAAGCGACGTGCAAGTAGTGTTTTGCCTGGTATGTATGCAGCTTTTTGCGGGTCTCAGGTAAGCCATCTTGTCGCTGTTTGTTGTCTAATGCTTGTTTTTGTTCCTTTTACAGGTCTCCCCGGGCCAGTGGCCGTTCCGTGCAGCGTCGTGCAAGGAGTGTTTTGCCCGGTATGCATGCAGCTGTTTGCGGGTCTCAGGTAAGCCGTCTTGTCTCTGTTTGTTGTCTATTGCTTGTTTTTGTTCCTTTTACAGGTCTCCTCGGGCCAATGGCTGTTCCTTGCAGCGTCGTGCAAGGAGTGTTTTGCCCGGTATGCATGCAGCAGTTTGCGGGTCTCAGGTAAGCCATCTTGTCTCTGTTTGTTGTCTAATGCTTGTTTTTGTTCCTTTTACAGGTCTCCCCCGGCCCGTGGCTGTTCCGTGCAGCGTCGTGCAAGGAGTGTTTTGCATGTATGCATATAGCTGTTTGCGGGTCTCAGGTAAGCCACCTTGTCTCTGTTTCTTGTCTAATGCTTGTTTTTGTTCCTTTTACAGGTCTCCCCTGGCCCGTGGCCGTTCCGTGCAGAGTCGTTCAAGGAGTGTTTTGCCCGGTATGCATGCAGCTGTTTGCGGGTCTCAGGTAAGCCATCTTGTCTCTGTTTGTTGTCTAATGCTTGTTTTTGTTCCTTTTGCAGGTCTCCCCCGGCCCGTGGCCGTTCCGTGCAGCGTCGTGCAAGGAATGTTTTGCCCGGTATGCATGCAGCTGTTTGCGGGTCTCAGGTAAGCCATCTTGTCTCTGTTTGTTGTCTAATGCTTGTTTTTGTTCCTTTTACAGGTCTCCCCCGGCCCGTGGCCGTTCCGTGCAGCGTCGTACAAGGAGTGTTTTCCCCAATATGCATGCAGCTGTTTGCGGGTCTCAGGTACATACATGCCAACATTTTAACTTCGATAAGAGGGAGAAATATGCGTGTGTACAATAACTTGAATAACGTGCAACGCAAAACGGGTTAGGCATAACACTAAATGGGTCGCAGGAGTAACTGGGAGGGATTTCTTTTGCCCTCTTCAAGAAAAACCTTCTGCTTTATATAAATAGGTCATACATACACCTGTAATTAGAATGTTGCATGCTTACCTCCAGGAAGAGAGTTGTATGTATTATTTCATAAACGCATGGCAAGCCAAAATAATGGGTGAAAAGCAGTGGCGGATAATGACATTTGAAAGTGGTGAGCCGTAAAACAATTGTTCACTGTGGCGAGCAAGCATAGTGTGCGAGACTGTACCACCTACAGGGGGCTTGGGGGCGTTCCCCACCCGAGAAAATCTTGATAAAAGAGTGGGCAAATGGTGCATTTTCAAGCAACTCGTGAACTCGCTTATGCAGAAATACATGAGGGATGGGTGCATACTCTCTAAAAGGCAAACATGCAAGGGGGCATGTATCATCTGGAGAGGGGCTTATGTAATAATCAACATCACTACAATGATTTAAACCCACACCTCGACACTAGCAAGGCACACATGCATCAAGGCAATGCAAACAGTCAAGCACTGGTTTCTGCTTTCCCGCCTCCACTAACCACAAAGGCAACCCCACATAATCTAAATAATACACAAGGCCACTGAAAATTGAAGCTCTATTCATTATCACCACCATTAGCAAATTGTAATAATGAGAACACATTCTATTATTTGAAACAGTCTGATTTATACATCTGTAATGGCTGGATTTTCTGAGTAGGTGGGATCAGCCCCCAGGGGCCCCTCCAACCCAGCCAGAACGTACTTACCTTCCCTCCTCAGGACCACCTATCCAGGCACCTGGTACCTACCTGAGGATGGGGAACTCGCAATATACAAGCTCATAATATTAAGAACACCACTAAATCTATAGGGATACTAAGAATACTCACTGATTACTAGGGATATCCATACCCTACACCACATCTATTCACATCAGTTGGTCTCGCGGCCACCCTGACCCAGACCGTTCTACCCTAGGGCAGATATGACACACAATCCGGTGCGTCTACACACGGGCCTGCAGAACCCAATGCTCCCTTTTCCAAACTGTTCGCAATCCTGCGAAACTACACGTTAGTTCGACCTCCTAACGCTCTCACTTATTCAAGCCACAATCCAGTGGGTATCCACACTGATCTTATACTCAGTGCTCTCATTAACGCCGCATATCAACGACGACCACATTCCTATGAACACCTATACATATATATATATATATATGGGGAAGTCTCTTCACTAAGGGTCTGCTACTACAATAATATTATGGGATGGTGTACTAACTTAGTCCCTTGGTTGCAAGTCTCCTCTCTCCCTCACTATTACTTACCTGATCAGGGGTAGCATCTGTTCAAACAGTAATACCTACCAGGAGTGATTAACTTCACTGTATGGGGATAAAGATATACACACTATGTGACAGAGTTATTTCTTGATTTAAGCGCTCCTACCCCCCTTTTTGATCCATCAGTGGCTCAACAGCAACTGGCTTGAAGCCAGGATAACTTTATCATAAAAGAACTCATGCACACTAATTCACTAATTAATGGGGTCATTTATTATTAGTACAATATAAACCTTTACACAGAACTGACAAAGACTATAGGTAGAACACACCGCTTGAAAGAGAAAAGAATAAACATAACAGGAACGCTCCGCTGAAAGGGAAAAGATTGGACATAAAGTGTAAGTGTAACTAATTCAGACTACCTCACCTATTTGAAGGAAGATTTCTCTCTCTGCCTCTGGTGGGATTAGGGCTCTCTCTCTGCCTCTGGTGGGATTAGGGCTCTCTCTGTCTCTCCCTCCTTCACCACATCACCACGCCTCTGGTTCAGTTGCTCCAGCTGACAGCCTTCTTTGATGCTCTCTGCACTGCTTTCTCTCTCCTCATCTTCAGCAATCGTCTGCCTTCTTTCTCCATTCAAGAACTGCACTCTATTCTGCAGCTCCAGCAGACATCCTCTCTCTCTCTGCAAGCTGTTCTGAGCTCCAAGCTGTTCTGAGCTCCCAGCAGTTCTGTGCTCCAAGCTGTTCTGAGCACCACGCTGAACTGCACACCACGCTGAACTGACCTCCAAACTGAACTGAACACTCCTCCTCTCCTGTAGCTCGCTATTATGGATTCCTCTCCCCTCATGGAAATTTCCACCGGAGGGCTGTCTCCTACCGAATTCCTGTGCCAGCTCCCAGGCTTCCACGCAACCGCAGTGGCCATCTGCTTGTTACGTCTGGGCCCAAGAGAAAAACACATTTCTCGGATAAGAAGCAGTCCTAACTGGATTTCCCTCTAGCACAACAGCCTTAACTATAAACATTGCCTTTGCCCTGAAAAGCCTCTCAGCTTCATCAAGATGGAGTCCCTCTAGCTCTAGGCCTGTAGGCCTGAAAGGGGTGAAATGCTCCTTAGCTCTGTCAGAATACCTACATAAACCATACCAAAGTGTCTAATATGTCAAAGCCAATAGGCAATAGACAGGTGAAAGTCAAGAATAAAGGCATATTAAGCAGCTATCCTCTTCTAGATCTAGAAAAAAGGGCTTAAAAGGGCCAACACAGGCTATGAATACCTATACTAGATGCGAGCAAGATTAATGATCTATATCACTGCTAAACAAAGCCAAAAACTCTGCCATTACATTGCACCCCTAGATCCTTATCTTGCGAGCATCAGTAAACAACAACAACCATCTAAACAAACATCAACATAATCTATCCAACATAGGCTAAGAATACCTATCCTAGATGTGAGCAAGATTAAGATCTATATCACTGCTAAATATCTCTGCCATCCACCCTTAGATCCTTATCTTGCGAACATCTTATAAACAATAACATCTAGATAAACGAACATCAACACAATCTATCAACAAATCAAAACCTAAAAAACTCCCTAAAAACAATGACAACTCAAGGAAATTCCACCTGAAACTCAATTGTAGGCAATAGAAACCTAAAAACAAATCAAAGCACCCTTGACTTGAATGCTGAAACATATCTGAGATTGGATCTGATAACAACAGAAACTAACCAAAGCATCCTCAAACTAAATGTGCCTCAACTTCTAATGATAACTGGTGAAATCTAGTGATGTAGGGACTTATGTGTTGAATGAAAACAGCAAGGGGCGTAAATGGGGCCTACTTCGGACAACTTAAGCCTAAATGAGGCCTACCTACTATTGTCAACTTAAGAACTAAATGTGTTTCAACTCCTAATGAGAAAACAAGAAAGGGCCTAAATGATCCTTACCTACTATAGGCAACTTAAGCTAATGATGACTCATGAAACTATTGGTGTAGGGGCTTGTTTGTGGGATGAAAATAACAATAGGCCTAAATGAGGCCTACCTAGTTTAGTTAACCTAAGCTAACATTTTGGTGAAATCTGAGAAGTAGACATGATAAACTGTGTCAAGGTTTGGGCAAACATTAATACATAATCATACTAAAAGACACACCACCCAGAACAATCCAAATTTTAAGGTAACCACCCTTTGATCAATCAAGGTGAAAATGTAAGAACAGTAAAAAAAAAAAAACAACAACCCCATTTCTACAAGATAGCTGGTGTAACATCAAGCTTTTAAATCACACTGTGGAACACCATTCAAAAAAAAAGTCCTTCATTGGCAAAAACAGGTTTGAAGAAAACAGAAAAACTATAATAGGTGACATGTTTTTTGCTTTAAAAGTGGGGCCTGCTTGTCCAAGGGATCATTCATCAAATCCTTTTATAATACTGTTACAAATAAAACATGTTTTAGTTTTTTGTTTTTTAAAAGTGGGGCCTGCTCGTAGTGATGTCAACAAAAAAAAAAAAAATGCAGGCCAAGTAATTATGTCCAAATTCTTCAGTGTAGGCCACCACCCTGCATCCTCGGTATCCGGACACTTCCTCCAATGCGGCCATCCATCACCCGGTCTGGTCTGGTCTGGTCTGGTTCCATCATCCAAAAATAATAAACTAAAATAAAAACATGAAAGTAAAAAGCTAAAACAAAAAAAAAGTGGAAGGGGGAGGGACCCACGCACAACCACAACTTCAGCAATCCTAGGAACAAGAGAACAAGTATCATTAATCTTGCAAAATAAAATTTTCCATTTAAAAAGCACCCCGGGTGCCTTTCATTATTGAAAAGAAAATATCCTAATTAATTAAAAACATTCAAAATTTAACTTTTAATAACATTAGCAGGGCCTAACATACCCTAATCCTTACTAAGACAGCCCCTCCCTTCAGAGCAGGAGCCACGCTACAGTGTGAAGCTACTTTGAAATACCGCCAAGTGATGAGCCTCTCTAAACCAGCCCCTCCCTTAAATAAACAAGCCATCCGCGGAAGAAAATTGGATTGTAGCCAATCATAACGAACAGGGACGTGATCGAAACTTGCAGAGCAAAGGAAAAAAAACTCGTCTGCACAAACCAGCTGGTCTGCCAAGGTCGAAAAACAAATTTCTCATGCCTTATTTGTGCTAACCAACGAAAGCTAGCATTTTAAAAAAAAACAATTCTGTTACAGTGTACTGCCAATTAAAAAAGCTCCAGTTTTTAAAAAGACTTTTGTCCAACTAATTCAGCTAAAGGCAAGACACTTAAAATATGGGCACTTATTTAGAAAGGGGCAACTAACTTATACACACAAGATTATACATTCTGCATTTGGGGAAAAAAAAACGAATTAACATGGTCCATTTGTCAGCTGCTGAAAAGAGAAATAATTTGTAAAAACAACATAAAATGCAGATACATTTCAACATTGTATTTAATTTAAGGTTTTGCTGACACATTTATAAAAGCATACATTTTAATTTACATTTGGGAAAATAATAATGTTACATTTTAACATTTTTTCTTTCAAAGGCACATGGTTGCCTTCCACTAATTAAAAGCACATGTTAC
Source organism: Lissotriton vulgaris (assembly GCF_964263255.1). Taxonomy (NCBI): domain Eukaryota; kingdom Metazoa; phylum Chordata; class Amphibia; order Caudata; family Salamandridae; genus Lissotriton; species Lissotriton vulgaris. The sequence goes on along the minus strand of NW_028249862.1, from coordinate 1,032,100 downwards.
CATGCACTGTCGGGCAAGATTGATTATACTCAACCTGTAATCATTGCAACCAGCACATTCCTGTCTAGATGGAAAACCCTCAAAGAAATAATTAATGAAAACAGCCCGTAGCATGCATTCTAACGGGCCATCTTTTTAACATTTCACTCATTTTAAAAGAACACAGCTCTCTCCGTAATCCGACTGGTTGATTTATAACCACATCAGTTCCAAGGCAAACCCACACAAATTCGTAGACGCATTTCAAAAAGAATGTGAAATGAACAAAACCCTTCGCAAAACACAAGATGTTACCTTTCCGTCAAGAAACTGACAAAGCACATAGGCAGACCAAGGAATCAAAAAAAGTCAAAATCAAACCATCAAATAATCCACTGACTTTTATAGTCAGGTCAGATAACCATGCATGTTGACAGCATGTAAAAAATAAGAACTGCCATCTCTACTCAAGATATTAACCCTTTGGCAGCTCAAGCAGAATCATTTCCCAACGACTGCAGATACATGGGAAAATCATTAGCACATTTCTTCACGTTTACAGATGACACGTACACATATTTTCAAAACGTTATCCCCAAGCACCCGAGAGAGATCCAGCTCCCTCCTGCCAAATGTAATGATAACATGCCCTGTCCAAGCCATGACCACATGGCGCTATTCACAAGCCATATTTACAAGACAAGCCTTTCACAAACAACATTTCCAAGGCGCAATGCACAAGGAACACAGCAGATCAACATGAGAACATGCACCTCACAAGCCACAATAATATGGCGCTATTCACAAGTCATATTTACAAGGAGCTATATTCAAAGAACTTCACAAATCATATTACAATGAACACATTTCACATTGCACAGCATAAGCAGATGCAGCAAGCAATTTAATGGGCAATTTAAAAGCATTTTTTACACACATTTATACAATTGGACCATCACATAGATGTAACTGGCTTCCTCATGTAATGCCATCCTTCAACTTTGACAGTTTAAACACCAAGATGAAAACCATTCCTTCCACCCTGAATAAACCAAATGCCATGATGTAATGCAATCTCCTCACGCTGCAACTGTTGAAGCCCATAGGTTTAACAGGCTACATAAACTGCAACATTACGCCAGATGGAACCAGCGTTCAGGGCACTCCCTCAGAACACATGGGAAACTCTCTAAGCACATGGCCAGGCACACAGGCTTCGTAAGATGACGACTACGCCAGATGTAATGTCTGGCGCTCAGGGCACTCCCACACAACACATGGGAAACTATCCAAGCACATGGCCAGGCACACAGGCTTCGTAAGATGACGACTACGCCAGATGTAATGGCTGGATTTTCTGAGTAGGTGGGATCAGCCCCCAGGGGCCCCTCCAACCCAGCCAGAACGTACTCACCTTCCCTCCTCAGGACCACCTATCCAGGCACCTGGTACCTACCTGAGGATGGGGAACTCGCAATATACAAGCTCATATTATTAAGAACACCACTAAATCTATAGGGATACTAAGAATGCTCACTGATTACTAGGGATATCCATACCCTACACCACATCTATTCACATCAGTTGGTCTCGCGGCCACCCTGACCCAGACCGTTCTACCCTAGGGCAGATATGACACACAATCCGGTGCGTCTACACACGGGCCTGCAGAACCCAATGCTCCCTTTTCCAAACTGTTCGCAATCCTGCGAAACTACACGTTAGTTCGACCTCCTAACGCTCTCACTTATTCAAGCCACAATCCAGTGGGTATCCACACTGATCTTATACTCAGTGCTCTCATTAACGCCGCATATCAACGACGACCACATTCCTATGAACACCTATACATATATATATATATATATGGGGAAGTCTCTTCACTAAGGGTCTGCTACTACAATAATATTATGGGATGGTGTACTAACTTAGTCCCTTGGTTGCAAGTCTCCTCTCTCCCTCACTATTACTTACCTGATCAGGGGTAGCATCTGTTCAAACAGTAATACCTACCAGGAGTGATTAACTTCACTGTATGGGGATAAAGATATACACACTATGTGACTGAGTTATTTCTTGATTTAAGCGCTCCTACCCCCCTTTTTGATCCATCAGTGGCTCAACAGCAACTGGCTTGAAGCCAGGATAACTTTATCATAAAAGAACTCATGCACACTAATTCACTAATTAATGGGGTCATTTATTATTAGTACAATATAAACCTTTACACAGAACTGACAAAGACTATAGGTAGAACACACCGCTTGAAAGAGAAAAGAATAAACATAACAGGAACACTCCGCTGAAAGGGAAAAGATTGGACATAAAGTGTAAGTGTAACTAATTCAGACTACCTCACCTATTAGAAGGAAGATTTCTCTCTCTGCCTCTGGTGGGATTAGGGCTCTCTCTCTGCCTCTGGTGGGATTAGGGCTCTCTCTGTCTCTCCCTCCTTCACCACATCACCACGCCTCTGGTTCAGTTGCTCCAGCTGACAGCCTTCTTTGATGCTCTCTGCACTGCTTTCTCTCTCCTCATCTTCAGCAATCGTCTGCCTTCTTTCTCCATTCAAGAACTGCACTCTATTCTGCAGCTCCAGCAGACATCCTCTCTCTCTCTGCAAGCTGTTCTGAGCTCCAAGCTGTTCTGAGCTCCCAGCAGTTCTGTGCTCCAAGCTGTTCTGAGCACCACGCTGAACTGCACACCACGCTGAACTGACCTCCAAACTGAACTGAACACTCCTCCTCTCCTGTAGCTCGCTATTATGGATTCCTCTCCCCTCATGGAAATTTCCACCGGAGGGCTGTCTCCTACCGAATTCCTGTGCCAGCTCCCAGGCTTCCACGCAACCGCAGTGGCCATCTGCTTGTTACGTCTGGGCCCAAGAGAAAAACACATTTCTCGGATAAGAAGCAGTCCTAACTGGATTTCCCTCTAGCACAACAGCCTTAACTATAAACATTGCCTTTGCCCTGAAAAGCCTCTCAGCTTCATCAAGATGGAGTCCCTCTAGCTCTAGGCCTGTAGGCCTGAAAGGGGTGAAATGCTCCATAGCTCTGTCAGAAGACCTACATAAACCATACCAAAGTGTCTAATATGTCAAAGCCAATAGGCAATAGACAGGTGAAAGTCAAGAATAAAGGCATATTAAGCAGCTATCCTCTTCTAGATCTAGAAAAAAGGGCTTAAAAGGGCCAACACAGGCTATGAATACCTATACTAGATGCGAGCAAGATTAATGATCTATATCACTGCTAAACAAAGCCAAAAACTCTGCCATTACAACATCATCAGGACTTTTGTTTCAATCTCTTTATTGTGTTGTAAATTGTTTTGCACCCATTTTGCAGAGGATATAGTTCATGCTCTGCAAAATTTCAAATATGTAAAGACGTATCTCACACCTATCCCCTCCTCCCGCACTGCACACGGTCTGCACGCGAGCTTCGTATATATATATGCCGTAGTATTTACATCTCTTATCCAACTGTCACCTTTCAACAGTCGACACAGTCTTTTATGATGCCATCCAAATGCCATGTGGGTACCCTGTCCACTACTTGTTGTTATAGAATGGGTAGCTGCCCCAAAGCACTCCTCCCAGTTTTCAGTCATTAATAACTGCCCCTGATAGCTGGAGGAGCGTCCACACAGTGCACACGGCGGTTAAGAAACGAACAACCGGGAGCGACGGTAGTGAGGGGCCATATTTATCTGAACACTATGTGCAAGCTGTAAACTGACTTATAGTTTGTCTACTCTGAAAAGAGTGGCATCATCAAGTTCGTGTGATGTCTATTCGCACAGCTGCAGCCATTACTCATCGCTCAAGACCCCTCTGGATAACCAGTAAACTGTAATGTGCCCGTATATGAGGATGAGGCATAGCGCAAGCACACACTGTGATGTCATCAGGAAATCATCCACTGCGCGCGTACTTCACATCTCGCCTACACAAAATACCTCTGAAGCTCGATGTTTGTATACAGGGGTTGGGGGTATATTTCCCAATAAACAGTATTCTGAACTCACATATTTGAAAGTGCTTTCATATTCTATAGTGAAGAAAAAGAAGTTTGAGTGAAATAAATTATTTACCCAAGAACAATTTAAGCGGGGAAGCCACAATTTACAAATTAGCCACTAAATAGGTGTCTTTACTTATATTCATGCTTTGTTTTTATCTTGTTGTTCATTTTTTATATAGCAGACATGATCTGAAGGTACAGGAGTGCTTTACGTGAGCACCAATTACATTACACAATGTCACTACTCATTGCTTATAGGGATGGGGAGATTAAATTATTTATCAAGAATCACAGGATGATGAGCCAACTCCAGGACTTGCACCTGCTTCCCTATTCCTAAGTCTGCAACTATGGCAATAACACCACATCATGAGTATAGGTAAGATCAGCATTTCATTTTGGCGCTAACAAAAACAGAGTTTTAGACTCTGTTTTTATGTGCACTAATATGTAAAACTGGCAAAAATAAAATGTCGATTCCCATCATATGCTCCTGTCTCACCCTCCAAAAATTAAGGAAAAAGCATTAAGCTTTGATGTCTGAGGTAATTCTTGGATTAGAGTGTGCGTGAATGAAGACTGGCATCAACATTTTATTGTTGGTAGTTTTACAAAGTGTTCAAACAAAAATCAGAGTTGGAACACATTTTTTCTACAAGGACTATTTCTCGGTTTTACTGAATGTTCTTTCTTCTTACCGTGACTTCTTAACCTGTATCAGGAGCAGGCTATAGCACGCAGAGTGACTGGGAGCTTGGCATAATTGTACAATATTGTGCTGCAGGCCTGGTCTAACAGTACCAGGGTTAAACCCAGCTAATACACTCAGCGTCTGATCCTTTTGTGTTCAATTATATGCATATCACTCTGCCAATTATTTATGATTGACTTTTTACTAAATAAAGCTGTACTCATCCTTTACATAGAGGGACTCTGAACGTGCAAGATGCTATTGCTGTGAAGGGCCACCACGTATGTCATCCTGTCAGCACAGGGCGTCTTTTCGCAGCACTTTGCACTGTGAATTGAAGACTCCTGCTTGAAAAAATAATAGTGAGATGGCACATGCTTGAATGTAAAGTTTGACTGGCTTAAATGCTAGAAGAGGATGAAGGCGTGACTTGACCAATGACCAGTGATATAAATAGTGGTCCATGTGCATCATTCAGGTATACTGGGGACGCTGGGCACCAACCCACAGAAAACATTACCAGGAGCTGAGCTTCTGTTAGTTTGCAGTATCCCACAGGCCTGGACAAGGCCTTAATTATTGGAAACAGCCTTTCTCCCTTGCCCTGTGGAGAGAAGAGGAACTACCCTGCCCTGCTTGGCGAGGCGCTCGATTGTCAGGTCATGTGAGCCTGTGTGATTCTGGGAAGATTTGCACAAGCCCAGGCGACTGGGAAACCTGTAATGAAGATCCTTCATAAAACCCACACAGTTAAGGCGCCGAGAGATCCACAAAGCCAACCTAGCCAGTAGAAGCAAGGCGAACACAGACAAGCATTACTTCACAGATCCATGTATTCAATTGAGCTGGTGAGCTTAGATCTTACTTTAAGGAACCCATTTGGCTCTGAGTCCGTACACATTCTCAGAAGGACCACATTGCCTTCAGAACATGTACATCATTGTGGCATCGGATTTCTGGATGTATGAATCGGGAGGCGGGAAAAAAACCTTCCAATCGGTAATCTCCCGCCTGAATCGGGAGGGTTGGCATGTCTGCAGGTAAGCCATCTTGTCTTTGTTTGTTGTCTAATGCTTGGTTTTGTTCCTTTTACAGGTCTCCCCTGGCCCGTGGCCTTTCCGTGGAACTTCGTGCAAGGAGTGTTTTGCCCGGTATGCATGCAGCTGTGTGCGGGTCTCAGGTAAGCCATCTTGTCTCTGTTTGTTGTCTAATGCTTGTTTTTGTTCCTTTTACAGGTCTCCCCCGGCCCATGGCCGTTCCGTGCAGCGTCGTGCAAGGAGTGTTTTGCCCGGTATGCATGCAGCTGTTTGCGGGTCTCAAGTAAGCCATCTTGTCTCTGTTTGTTGTCTAATGCTTGTTTTTGTGCCTTTTACAGGTCTCCCCCGGCCCGTGGCGGTACCGTGCAGCGTCGTGCATGCAGTGAAGTCTCAGGTAAGCCCTCTTTATTTTCTTTCTTATGTAATCGTTTTTTTTAATTATAACTTGTAGTGAGCGTGTTAACGTACATGTCACATGGCTACGTGACGTGCGGTGTCGTAGGGGAGTGGCGTGCGCAGCGTGGCATTAGCGCGTGAGCTGGCTGGAGAGAAGACATGCTTAGCGCTCCTTGTATGATATTACTTGAATAAATAGAGTTAATTGGAAGCTTGTCTCCGAGAGTTATTGGGGGAAGAAAGTACATCATTACAGTGGCGACGAGGGTGGGATCAGCGACCCACGACGCCGACTACGTGAAGAACGGAGGAACGGAGCGGAGTCGCGGAGCGGAGAGCAAGGAGGGCCCGAGGGAACGTGCAGCGATCACACCCTGACCGGGCACCACAAGGAGCGCAACGCAGTCGACAGCACGCAGAACCGAACACTGCAGGGGAGCGGCGAGCAACCTGTTGGGAACCGCATCACAAACCTAAGCAAGAAACCAGTTACGATCTAGGCCCACAGGTACCGCACTGGCTACCCCACCTGAGCGGGAAGGGGCTGAAAGGAGCAGCCCTCCACTCTTACTCAGTGAGGAGGAACGAAACGGCGCGCCGGGGAGCCAGAGAAGCCAGGAAAGTGCGCCGCCCACATCCAAGGGCGAGAAGATGAGCGCGCAGGCGGGGTTTGCGATAGCACCTGTCCAGTTCCTTCCCAGACCCGGGGAACCCCTCATGAAATGGGAGGACTGGAAGGAGTACATAGATAACTTCATAGAGGTACTGGAAGACGAGAGTGAGGAGAAATTCAAGCCTCCGAGAAAGAAACGTATCCTACTGCTAAACCTGGGCCCGGAAGGCCTGAGGATCTACAAAAGCTTGGTTCCTAAGAAGAGAGAGGCGGACGATGACGGCGTGTACGCGCAAGCAATGGAAGGCCTGGAGGAACACTTCAAACCATCGGTGTGTGTCTCAGTGGACCGGTTTAACTTCCAGCAAAGGAAACAACGACCAGGAGAAACCGTGGAAGAGTACATGGCGGCGTTGAGGAAACTGGCTGCCTCATGCAAGTACGCCAACTGGGAAAGTGAATTCATAAAAGACCAATTGGTGATGCACACCACGTGCACGAACGTACAGGACAAGCTATGGGCAGCGGGAGACACCTCACTCAAGGATGTGCTGGTGATAGTCAAGAGGGCCGAACTGGCGCGAAGGTGTGCGGCGGCCACGAAGAAAGAGAGTGTGCCCAGCGGGGTAGTGAATAAGGTAGACAACGAAGAGCACCACAAGGAACATCAAGTGCGGAAACCACCAGAAAAAGGCCCGAGCAAAGGACAAGGCAACCCAGGCCCCTCCGGCAAACCGGCCGGAAGTAATAAACGGTCTTGCTATAGGTGCGGAAGTTGGGCGCACGAGGCGCACGACCGGAAGTGCCCCGCGCTTCGCGCCAAATGCCTGTTTTGTGGAATTGTCGGCCATTTTGAAAAAGTGTGCAGGAAGAAGGCTTCAAAAAACGCAGTAAAGTACGCTGATCAAGAAGCGGAAGAACCAGACGAGGTGGCCGAAGAAGAGGTGATCACGGTCCTCTGCATCTACGATGAGATTTTGAGCGTGGATGACCGCACTCGAGGAAAGGACGGAAGGAGAACGATGAAACTGGTAATGGACATGATGATAGGAGGCGTGGAAATCCAAGTAGTGGCAGACACAGGATCACCATACACCATAATTCCGAGAAGCGTATGGGAGGAGAAATTTGCCCAGCAACTGGGCCCTGAATTGGACAAACTGGACATACGCCCCGTTACATACAATGGAGACCAGATCCCCATGGCGGGATGCAGGAAGTTGAACTTTGAGTTCAGGGGCAGGGTGGCCAAGTGCAAGCTGTATGTTTCTGAGAAAGGCCCATCGGTCCTGGGATGGCTCGACCAAGGAGACTTGGGAATCAAGTTGGATCCAGGGGGCAAGGAGCAAATACTGCTGACGGAGCAAGAAGACGGGCCAGACACGGCCAGATGGAAGAAGGAGTTCCCAACAGTCTTTGGGGGCACAGTAGGAAGGCTCGACAAGTTTGCGCACAAAATCATACTCAGAGAGGGCGCAACACCGGTGGCCCACAAGGTGAGAAATATCCCGATGGCCGTGAGGGACGATGTAAAGGAGGAACTACGGCAACTGGAGAAAAGAGGGATCATCGAGCCGATCACTTGCGCAGAATGGTTGGCACCGTTGGTGGTGGTGAAGAAACCCAATGGGAAGGTCCGCCTATGCGTGGACCTGCGTGAATTGAACAAAAACATAGTGGTAGAGAAGTTCCCCCTTCCCCGGATAGAAGAGATGTTGGCCAGCACGAGGGGCGTTCGATGGTACTCCACCATAGACTTAACGTCGGCTTATCACCAGATTGCATTACACCCGGAGAGCCGCAGATTGACCTCGTTCATAACCCCCTTCGGGTGCTATCAATTCCGCCGCATGCCGTTTGAGCTAGCCTCGGCGGCTGCGGTATTTCAAAAACTCATGCACCAGCTGTTCAAGGACATTCGAGGGGTCCAGTACTTCCAGGATGATATATTAGTAATGGGTTGCGACAGAGCTGACCATGACAAGAAACTGGAGATGGTATTGGGAATCCTGGAAAGGAAGGGCCTCACGGCAGAGTGGGCTAAGTGCCGCATAGGAATGGAGAAGGTGACGTACTTGGGCCATGAGATAAGTGCACGAGGAGTAACCCCCAAAAGGGAAAATGTGAAAGCGATCTGCGACGCACCCCCACCGGCAAGCAAGGAGGAAGTCCGATCCTTCCTGGGGATGGCAGAATACTATGGGTAGTTCATAGAACACTTTGCCTCCAAGACCCACCATATGAGACTGTTGACCAGAGAGAACAGTGAATTCCGGTGGTCGGAAGAAGCCCAGCAAGAATTTGAGAAGGTGAAAAGAGAGGTGACAGGGGCTGTCCCACTACAAGGATTCGATCCCCAAGGAAATACAATACTGACAACGGATGCCAGCGACAAAGGACTGGGAGCAGTCCTCATGCAAGACCGAGGCCAAGGGAAAGTGGAAACCATATGCTTTGCGTCCCGCACCCTGAACGACACTGAAAAAAAGTACAGTGTGATCGAAAAAGAAATGTTGGCGGTGGTGTGGGCCATGTCAAGGTTCAGGAAATTTCTGTGGGGCACCAGGTTCCGGTTGAGGACGGACCACAAGCCACTACTCAAGGTACTCACATCCAGTGGGCATGCTGACGCAACGCAGAGGATCTCAAAAATGTCACTAAAATCAATGGAGTTTCGATACGACGTGGAGCACATCCCAGGGAGTAAGAACAGAGTGGCTGATTATCTGAGCAGGGCTGCAGCAATGGAGCCCAGCATGGAACACTGTGAAGCGGCGGAAGAATGGGTCGCACTTACTGAAGACCTGGAAGTGATCATAAGCAAGCAGGAATGGAAACTGGCGTATGAAGAAGACCCTGTCCTGGAAGAAGTGAAAGCCCATATAGTGAGGGGGTGGCCAATCAAGAACAAGACTGGGCGAGGCCTCATTCCATATTTCGAAGTTAAAGAGGAACTATCAATCGACGACCAAGGCATCTTCGTATACAGAGGAGAGAGAGTCATACCTCCAGCAGGGATGATTCCCAGGCTGCTGGAAATGCTGCACGAAGGCCATCTGGGAGTAGGGAAGTTGAAACTAAGGGCCAAGCAAAATTATTGGTGGCCGGGGATGGACATAAGAGCGGAGAGACACGTGAGAGAATGCCCGAGGTGCCAGGGCGCGGATAAAACACTCAAACCGTTGCGTCCAGCCTTAGGAAAGTTTGATCCCCCGAAGAACCCATGGGAGGAACTGTCCATAGACATTTTGGGCCCAATATTAAATACCCAGGGAATACAGAAGTACATCTGCGTAATGATAGATAGATATTCCAAATGGGCAGAATTGAGAATTGAAGAAACCATGGATACGGAGAGGATAGTGAGCTTCATGGCTGAAACTTTTGTGAGAGAGGGCATTCCAAAATGTGTCCTCAGTGACAATGGGCCCCAATTCCGATCTGAGAAATGGTCCCAGTTCATGCAGAGAAATGGTATCACGGAAAAACACACATCAATATACCATCCCGCCGGTAATGGCCTGGTGGAACGTTTCAATAGAGTAGTGATGGGTTCTATACAGGCAGCGATCTCAGACAACAAAGACTGGGAAGCAGAGATCTGGCACATGGTATGGGCATACAGAATAACACCCACGAGCACCGGCTATAGTCCCTTCCAGATCCTCAGAGGTCGTGAGCCTTTCACTCAGGACAACAGGATATGGAAGGAAAGAGTCATCAAGAGCGAGTGGTCACCGGCGGTGGTGCAGGCCAATCTGGAGAGAGCCCAAGCGGTGTACACCAAACACTATGATGCACGGAGGAATGTGAAAGACACTGTGTTAGAAAAAGGTGAATGGGTGAGAGTAAGACTGGCCACATTGCAGAAGAAGGGAGAAAGCAAGTACAGCAAGCCACTACAGGTAGTGGAAGTCAGAGGCAGAGCAGCCTTGTTGAGCGATGGTAATGTGTGGTCGCAGGAACGCATGGCTAGATGCAACAGAATACTCTGCTGGAGAGGAAACAGAAGTGATGAAGATGGTGAGAACAGCAGCGATGACCCCAATGAGTATGGGGGAGAGGATTTGGACATTGGTGAGACAAGGCAAGAGGACCAAGAAACGAGTGGGGAGCAGATAATTGAAGAGGATAGAAACAGGAGTGAGCCTAGCGCGGCTGCGCTAGGAAATGGTAACGATAATGCAGCGACAACTGCCACGTCCCCGGTAAGACTGACGAGAAGGGGCAGGGCGGTGGTTCAGCCTGCGAGGTTCAGAGACTATGACATGAGCCAGGACTTGTACATATGAGTGTTGGGGAAAAAGGGAGATATGTAGTGAGCGTGTTAACGTACATGTCACGTGGCTACGTGACGTGCGGTGACGTAGGGGAGTGGCGTGCGCAGCGCGGCATTAGCGCGTGAGCTGGCTGGAGAGAAGACATGCTTAGCGCTCCTTGTATGATATTACTTGAATAAATAGAGTTAATTGGAAGCTTGTCTCCGAGAGTTATTGGGGGAAGAAAGTACATCATTACATAACTTTACACCATTTCGTCTCTTAACTTTTTTTAAAGTTAACCACTGTTTTGGCCTGTGTCGAATATACTGTTAACTGTTTTTTTTTAGTTTTGTTGAATCTGCGACAATGCTATCTTTGCGGACATTGGCGAAGCTATTGTACTGTCGGTCGGGTTGCGGCAAGTTCCCGGTAAGTGTATTCAATTTTATTTTTTTCTTATCTTCTACTTACAATATAGTATTTTATTTACGTTATACTTTTCTATCCTTTTATGTATTTGTCCTGCCTTTCTTGCTCATTCCATGCATTTTTTTTTTACAGGTCTACCCTGGGTCGTGTCATCTTCGTGCACTAGTGTGCACAAATTGCTTTGTTTGGTATGTATGCTGTACTTTATGGCCACAGGTAAGCCCTCTTTTCTTTTTTTATGTAATACATTTCATGGCTTTTATAACTTTACCCCCTCGTTGCTTGTTGGTTTATTCAGTTATGGAAAGTGGTTACATTGCCTATATTCATCCTTTTTATAGTGTAAAAATACACGCTTTTTACCTAAATATTAGTCCTGGTTCTGAGGCGACCCTAAGATATAATTTTTCTTTCTTCATATGGGAATGATTAGAGGACTGTGATTTTATTTCGGGTCATACTTTTATTGAAGTGCCATTGTGAGAGTAAGTTCTTCTTAAACATGCAATATACATTCTTCAAGTGAAGAAATGTATGGTGTGCGTGTGCTTTAGCTATTTGTCCTGGCCCTCCCGCCCCATTCACCGATCATAGCACTTCAGGTGCAGCCATTTGATAACATTTGATTATCTCCATAAAGGGGTCTGCAGTCGCCCCGCTCTGCAAGAATGCCAGCAGCTCAATGCACTGCCCTTCTCGTGCTCTCCCCTGTCTCTACATCACCAAGCACAGCCATTGGCCGCCCTAGTAGTACTTCTTGGTGATTGGTTTGTGATCTGTCGGGTGGCGGCAGGGAATTGACAGCCTCGCTATATGGACTTTGCAACACCAAACAGAGGCCTAATATCTCTTTGGAATGGTTACCTTGGAAACACCATCGTTAATTTGCCATATCCTTACTTGAGCTTTGATCCGAGAGAACTGACTAGTATCATTATGTTTTCATTATTATTGTCATTATGAGCCAGTTTTGAAATAATTATAGGCTAAGTATGACAGAGGAGTTTGCTGCGTCTACTGTCTTTTTTTTATTTTGTTGTTACCAAAGCCCTTTGTGGAAACTAGCCCTTTTTCTGAAGTAAATGTTAGCTATTAGCGCAACCCTGCTTAGCTAGAAGGTAAGGTTGGCGGCCACCAATTGTGTGTTGACGGGGAAGGATGTGTAATAATTTACACACTAAATAGTACATAACAAGAGGTACCCAGTTTATAAAATCTGTGTGGGCATAAACCTTCAGTTTGCTGAGATGTTTGACAATTTGGCTGATATTCTAGGAGTACCGAACATTCTGTGCAACATTTGGGATTTGCAAATGTACATTTTATAATTCTGGAAAATCCATGTGGTGTTTCACCAATTTTCTTTATAATTTCTTTCCCATGGAAAACATTTTACTATGTAAAATGTTATAAAATGGGGGTTTTCATGACCTCTTCCCACACTTTCTGTGCTGCCTACTCTTGTATTGTTAACTCTAGGCATACATTGGTAGTGCAGAAAATTGTGGTCAAAGTATTGCAAAGGTTTGCGGTTATACGCAAAGCATAGGCTTCATTGCTGTACATTCTATATGCATTACACACATCTATGACATTTGGGTGAGACCACCTACTTCCCCTCCCTAGGGTGTCGCTTTCAACTGCAGAATATCCAGAGATCTAGCACATTGTCTGCATTTATAGCTGCACATGTGAGTACCTGCAGATCCTGACTTATCAGTCATTCTGATTTTACTTGCACAAGTGCCACATTCCCCTCACGTGACTTTTAGTTGTGTGCAGAAAACCATTTGTGAATTGAGTCATCTGTTTCTCAGGCATTCTATGTCTTCATGTTTGTACTGCTGCAATGCCCTTAGTGTCCCAGTCAGGTCTTGATGGCTCAGTGGACTAATGCATCCACTACAGGGATCTGTGTTTGATGTCATGATCACTGACAAGTTTGCAGGACCATTCAGTTCCATTGAGTTGGTAAACCATAAACATGCTTTATCTGTCAGGAGTACTAGGATATGTCTCTATGTGAACATGTTCTCTGCAAGTACATTGGTTATATTATTTTATCAAGCAGAAGACTCAAACATTTTAGTTCTACACACTGTCACACAGTATATAATTGGCCAAAAAGTCTCAACACAGCAGGGCTGGCACTTACAAAAAGGTGAGAAAACGCAGCAGCCTAATGGTGATGCCAAATATCAAGAAAAGCATCGTAAAATTGTGAATATTTGGTTTATTTTACATTTAAGTGGTGCTGTCTTGATGCAAAATTGCAGTTTGCCTGAAGCCGCACTGATAAACCTTTGGAGTTGTGTTTAGTTGTAAATGACTTACATGTTTAATGAGTTTCTGTTCACTTTAAATAATTTACAATGAGGGATTACTGTACAAAAACCAATGAGCCACAAGTTGATAGTGTCTATTCTTTAGTTCTTGCCTGCAACTGCACATGCGCAGCATATACTCTCTCTTGCGAGAAATATTGTATAGAAGGGACCTGCAGTGAGTGGCTCTGTCTGTGTGTGTGTGGCTCTGTCTGTGTGCTGTGTGTGTGTGCCTCTGTCTGTGTGTGTGTGTATCTGTCTGTGTGTGTGGCTCTGTCTGTGTGTGTGGCTCTGTCTGTGTGTGTGGCTCTGTGTGTGTGCGTGGGTCTGTGTGTGTGTGTGGCTCTGTGTGTGTGTGTGTGTGTGGCTGTGTGTGTGTGTGTGTGTGTGTGTGTGTGTGCGTGTGTGTGTGTGGGTGTGTGTGTGTGTGTGTCTCTGTGTGTGTGTGTGGCTCTGAGTGTGTGTGGCTCTGTGTGGATAGCTTTTTTTGTAGGTGGCTCTATGTGTGGGTGGCTCTGTCTGTGTGAGGGTGGCTCTGTGTAGGTGGCTCTGTGTGTGTGGATGGCTCTATGTGAATGACTCTGTGTGGGTGGCTCTGTATGTGTGTGGCTCTGTGTGGGTGTAAATGCAATAGGTCATGCATATGCGAGCGATTAAGCTATTGGCATTGTAAATGACAATGCCATTTATTTAATGATTAAGCTATTGGCAATGTAAATGACAATGCTATTTATGATTTAAAAAAAAGAAAAAAATGTCATGAGCAATGCCAATAGCTCTACCTTTAATAATGCCGAGACCGTTGCATTGCAAATGCTTGTTATATGTGCTACCCTAATGGAACAACTTGGAAAGGTGACTTATTCATCTAGGCAACTGCTAGGGAAAACAAAGTACCATTGTCATGTGTGTGTAAATCAATACTAGTATTGCCTGTAAACAAAAAACTCCACTTTCTTTTGCATGCCATACTAGTACTAGTAAGGATCCTACGGCAGGCATTTGCAGTCACTGTTTATGGCTACATGATTGTTTGAGCCAGATTATGGATTTCACTCACCTGCCAGACCCCAGTGACCCAAACCAGGACCAAGGATGAAGATCCCACAACCCCTTGCGGATATAAGACTACCTGAGATGTGGCGAAAGCATCTCCTGTTCCACAATAGCAGCGCAGTCCAAAAGTAATAGCCAACTAATGATACATGCTGTGTGCAACCATTTGTGTTGTCGGTGGATGTGGCCATTAATGATCAGCACTGTATGGGGTCATTAATGCAGGACTCTAATACTAGTTACCGAGTGAAGATACTCAGGCTCATACCTGTGGGGGACATTAATGTTAGTTCCTATGTCGAGTCTTTAAAGTTGGTTGTTGTGTGTAAATGGGCTACTAAGTGGGTATATTAAAGAAGGTTACTGAGTGAAGCAAATAATGCTCATTATACTAAGAGAACCAGACCAGTCAGGATTTTTCCTTGCCAGCAGACCCATGATGATATCAGGAAGGTTGCCCACCTAATAGAAAGAGTGTGGTGTAAGGACATTGCCCCAATGCTACTGGTGGTGGAGAATGCATTTGGCTACTGTACTTTTTCTGGTACTGGGTGATGGCAAACTATGCAAAAATGAGAACTAGAACCCTACTTTTAGGTAAGAAATCAGATACAATTTGCTTTCTAATATAACCCTTTCCTATTAAGATTCAGTAGGAGCACGACATAGTAGGTATCCTTTTAGGCCTAGTTTGGGTGCTCCCTGCCTCTACACCTCAGGCAATCACCTTTGCTACTGCAATTCAGGAAGGACCTCAAGACATGGCTCAGTGACTGAACTGCAGATCCAAACCCGGCCCTCTCCCACTCAGTGCCTTGAGACCCTCACCGGTGAGTAGTCACCCTTATAAGAAAACTGATTGATTAACTGATTGAAGTTGATCTCTCTAGGTCCTTCCTATTGAAAGCTCTGAGTCCAAAGGTTATCATAGCGCTTCAGTATTAGGCCCTAGATTTTATCTCAATCTTAGGTCTATGGCACTCTTTTTCAAGGTCTGCAGTCCTCATGCAAAGTTCATGGACCCAGCAGGTAAAAGGACAATCTTAGTTCTCATTGAGGTAAAGTTAATTGACAGACTGCTCCGGTTTATACTTCTTCAGGAAACGGTATCATTTTATTCCCAAACTAGAGTGAAAGAGTGCAGAGGCTGATTGATTGATCGGTAAAAATGTTCTAGTGCTTCTGTGCTTGACATGTGCCTAGGCACTGAAAGGTGTAGAATAGAGAAATGCATGACATGTAACAGGGAGCCAATCAGAAATGTCAGCTATGCTCCTCGAGATGTAGACAGCAAGGCCCTGAATATTATAGGGCCATGGACCATCAAAATAGTGACATTTGACATGAGGAACATCTGATGATAGGGAAACCTGAACAGAGAAAACCTTTACAAAGAAACACCTGCAGAGAATATGTGTAACAGAAAAATACCTTAACTGAGAACCACTACAGGCATAAGTTGTTACACCTAAAAATGTATTAACATAACAAGTCAATAATCTCCAAGAAAATAAATATTTGAATAAGGGAATTAAAGTAGAACTAGAGTAGGTGTAGCATCAGGTAAGGGCAACTTTATCATGTCTATCTCTTGTATCTCGCATCTACCCCTTGTAAGGCTTTGAATCAAATCTACTGCTTCACGACTAATGTGGAGACCACTGCAGTTTGAGAAGAATATTCCACTTTTCTCCCAAATAATGACAGATTTGCAACAAACGAGGGACCACCTGACCACTTATCGCCCTGAATTCTAGTCCTGGGCTTTAACCCAACAAATCCATGGTATTAGGTCTTTTAGTCAAAGTTCAAAAGTTCAAGTTCAAAATTGGCTTTATTCGATTTTTTGTTGCAAAATCATAACAGCACATATATCATAATACAGTCAAATTCATTAAAAAGGTTAAAAATAGATTCATCAGATATTCACACAGGCTAAAAATTGTCAGATGCAACAAAGATCGAATTTTCTTCTGTAAATCCAGAGCTAGAAAACGGCAGATGTAATAACACAAAAATGCACATCCCTGTTACTGAGCCTTTTCTAAGCTTCAATTAAAAGAAATAAACAGTTAAGATCCATAAAATTCATACATTTTTCCATAATAAGGATGAAAAGGAACAAATGCTACAGCCAAAATTAACCCAAATAACATACAGCCTGATTCATGAAAACCGGAATCTGCGATTCTCAAATTGCGATTAACTGCAAATCGCAATTTAGACATCGCAGATCGGTATTCATGAATTTTAGCGAGAAAAAAATGTGATTTGCACGCGGCCGCAAAAAGCGTTTGCGATTATCGAAAATCGCAGAATAATCGCTATTTTCGGCAACATCCGTGTAGGATTTGCGATATCGCAAATAGCGATATCGCTAATTGCGAGATCACTAAATGCAAGATCGCAAAATCGGGACGTCGCATTTCGAGTACAGTCATGACATCACAACCAGGAAGCAGCCAGTTCCCACCCCCATTCACCACAGTGAGGCAGACCTCGAGGCAGCAACAGAGTCAGCTCCTGCAAGGACACCTGCAAACTTGGAATACCACTTCCAATTCCACTGCAGCAATGGCTGAGGAGGCAGTACCTGGGCCCAGCAACACCGGGCGCAAGAGAAAACTGAAGTTCTCCGAACAGGAGTTGGAGCACCTCATCGAAGGGGTGGTGGAGAACCACTCCAAACTGTTTGGGAGAGAGTCAAGGAGGGTGCCCGAGCAGGAGAAGCGCAGGATCTGGGTCGGGATTGCGGCCACTGTTAACTCCGTGGGCGTGGCCGACAGGTCACTTGAAGAACTAAAGAAGAGGTGGTACGACCTCTGAGGTCGTGCCAAAGAGAAGGTTGCCGAGAGGCTGGGAGAGTCCCTGGCCACTTGAGGGGGAGGACCTACAGTCCCTCCAAACACCCCCATGGAGGATCGCGTCGAAGACACGTTGGAGGCGGAGGCGTGCATTGGAGTCACCAGATTGGACTCATCCCGCCCCACCCAAGAGAGCCAAGGTAAGTGGCATGCGACTGCCACCCTGTCCCCTATGAATGTCCATGACCCTATAGCCTCCCATAATGTTCCAAAGTCATGCCATCGGTGCACATTAGGTAATGCCCTAAAGCATTGTGGGACATGTAGTGTGGCCACAATGTACAAGTACCCCAATGCAGCCAGACAGGTTCCAAAGTACGCAATGCCATAGCCAGTCAGGGAATGTCATCCAGCATGCATGTAGCAACTGCACGTGTGACAGATACATGCAACTAATGAACGTCCACTTCCCGTCACAGGTGACGCAGACAGCAGCGACAGTGACAGGCTGCTCATTACCAACACAGCCTGCACCAACAGGCGCAGCACCAACCCCTGCAGCCAGGCCCACGACATCTGTGCCTCCACCGTCTGGCGCAGCACCAACCCCTGCAGCCAGGTCTACAACATCTGTGCCTCCACCGTCTGGCGCAGCACCAACCCCTGCAGCCAGGCCTACAACATCTGTGCCTCCACCGTCTGGCGCAGCACCAACCCCTGCAGCCAGGCCTACAACATCTGTGCCTCCACCGTCTGGCGCAGCACCAACCCCTACAGCCAGGCCTACAACATCTGTGCCTCCACCATCTGGCGCACCAACTACGCCAAGCTCAACTCCACCAGCAGCTGGCGCATCCACATCATGTCCAGCGACAGCGGTGACACAGCGGCCACCCACTGTGGCCAGCCAGCAGAGCAGGCATGGCAGGGCTCGCCTGCAGAACAATGCACCCAGCGCCAGGAGGGGGATGGAAGTGCGTTTGCCCAGCCTCAGTATAGAGCGTAGAATGCTACGCATTCACCAGCTGCAGGCACGCCGGCAAGGGGCCATACAGTTGCAGCTGTATAACATTGGCCGCAATGTGGCAGGTGTGGGGGAGAGGATGGACCGCATGACGGCAGCCATGGCAAGTGTGGGGGAGGGGATGGACCGGATGACGGCAGCCATGGAGGCCAACACAGCTGCTCTGATATCCCAGCGCAACACGGCCCGCCGCCGCCACCGGCAGCTACTGACGCGGCTGACGGCTTACACTCGATCGAACTACGTAATCGGAAATGCCACGTCGCAGCTATCGCGCCGGTCCCTGGTGCAGCAGCAGCAGCTAATTCAATGCTGCGAGGATGTGGCCAGGGTATTAGAGCACCTCACCACTGCCATTATGGCTCTTCATCCCGATCCACCTGGCAATGTCGGGGGGGACGATGCCAACGAGGGCACCTCAAGTGTGAGCAGCCAGTCTGCCTCACAGGTAGGGGTGTTGAGACGTAGCACCAGGCCCACTGCAGGGTCACGTGCGGTGGCTGAGGAGGAGCCGGAGAGGCGCTTGGGTGCTTTGCGCCGGAGGCGCACCTGACTCACATGTACTTTTACAGGCACAGGCTGAACACTATAAGCCTGCCCTGTGTATTGGACGCAGCAGTATGGGGCAATACTGATTGCATAGGAAGGATGCTAACTTGCACTATTATTGTGAATCAAACAATAATATTTATTATAGCATCACACATTGGTGTTCTGTCATTATTTCAATTTGCATGCAATTGTGATTTGTTGGGTGAGGGGACAGGGTGCACTAGAAACTGTTCATTGTGATGTGGTTGCGGCGTCTGTGGCCTTCAGCTGGGTTCTCCCCGTGTGCATGGCGCACATGTGCAGGTGGCCGGTCGTCCCCTTCCGATTCACTGCCAGAGATATCTACTGGTATCCGGCGCTTGGTAGCAATGTTGTGTAGTATTGCACACACAGCCACAATGCAGCAGCACACATCAGGACTGTAGTACATGGCCCCACCTGTCTTGTGAAGTATGCGGAATCTGCCCTTCAGTAGCCCAAAAGTCCTCTCAATGTAATTCCTTGTGCGTATGTGTGATACGTTGTAACGCCGTTGCTGTGGTGTAGCAGGGTTGAGGTATGGGGTGAGGAGGTATTCACGCAGGGCGTAGCCACTGTCACCTGAATGAGAGGAGCAGAGGGTGAGTGCCTGTGCAGCGCAGCTACTTCATCGCAGTGTGACATTGTGGGCAAAGTGTACTTACCAAGTAGGTGTCCTTCCCCAAAGTCTCCCCTGGCCAGTCGTGTGTGGAGGCCGCTGTGCCGAAATATGAATGAGTTGTGTGTACTCCCTGGGTACTGTGCCACTATGTCAGTGATGTATGTCTTAGCATTGCAGACCATCTGGATGTTGAGGGAGTGGAAGGACTTGCGATTGCGGTACATGTACTCCGTTGCAGCTGGTGGGCATATGTGGACGTGGGTACAGTCAATGCATCCTATCACGTGTGGGAAACGGGCGACATTGTAGAATTGTAGCTTGGTCTCATCCAATTCCTGTTGGCTGGTGGGAAATTTGATGTGGTGTTGTAGCTGGGTCAGCATGGCGTCATGGAAACTATGTAGGCAGCGGGACATGGTGGGCTGGGATATCCCCCCAGCTACCGCAACTATCCCCTGGAAGCTCCCAGAGGCCAGGAGGTGCAGGCTACACAATACCTGGACATGTGTTGGGACGGCATTGGTCCGCCTTGTTGGGTGCTGCATCAGGGGGTCAAGGTCCTGTATTAGCTTGATGATCATAGCCCCATTCAGCCGGTACTTTGCGCATATTTTCTCTCTGGTTTGGCCCAGCAGGGTGACCTGCTGGCGGAATATCATTTCCTGGATTCTGCGTCTCCTCCTTGCTGCTCGCTGTAGCCTTCGCCGCCTGACCACCATGTACATTCCTGGCATTTTGTCACTCCTTCTGCTGATGCTGCTTCTCCGTAAGTGTGTTTGGTCAGGCCTGCACCAGTTACTGATTGGCCAACGGTTTTTCAAAAAAAAATTTCAATGGATTTGATGGTTACCACCTGCTTTGGGTTGTCCTTAATTTGCGCCTCGCAAACAGCGATTTTGGGTTTTTTCGCTAATTGCGATTTTTCATGAATGCCGATTGCGATTGTATTGCAAAATCGCTAATATTTTCGCAGAATCCGTGATTTCTCGCTATTTCCGAATCGCTAATGGTCTACTGCCGGGATTCTGTGAATCTGTTTGCAATTTCGCAATTCTGTGTTTGCGATATCGCTATTATCGTGGTGAATACCGATTGGGGATCACATAAAGTTTACAGGATGCAATGAATATTAGATTGATCGGATAAATCATCACAGGGGCACTTCTCTAAAAGTTTGGACCAGTCATTACAGTTGGGAAATGTTACCAAACGAAAAAAAGTATCCACACGGAACCTAGTCAACAACATTCTCATGAAGGAACTGGATTCCATCAATAAATAGGGTTGTATACCAACATGAGTAATAAGTGACTGGTTCTCCAAGGTGGTACGTTTATCCTTTTCAGCGAGCCACCTTTTATTGTATAAAAATTCCAAGATCAATTTTTTAATCGTACGTCTTGGAACTGATTCTAGGCACACTGGGTTATCAAAGTATTCTTTTTTGCCCTATGTCCGATGCCATAGTTTTCATGTAGTTTAACCACTTGATCTTTACAGCTCCGTCTAACGTTAAGCAATCTATAACAATATCCCTGTTTAACGAGGTTTCCGGAGTTACCCAGATTTTTTGCCATAGAAGCAGTGAGGATGACTTAATCGTATCCTCAATAAAGGGTATCCCCAGTTCGCTATGGGCAAAATAGATAGGTATGGATTTGGGGGCTGCCAATAAGTAGCGGATAAAATAATTTTCAGAGCGTTGAATCTGCTCTGCATTGGCGATCCCCCAGAGCCCGGCCTCATAGGTTCCGGTGGGAATACATTTAGCTTTGTAGATTTGAATAAGTTCCTTAACAGGTCGCCCACCTAGTTTCCTAGAAAAATTCATCAGGGCACCATTGGCCCTACTAAAGGCCAATTTTCTAGCAAACACTGCCTCTTTCCAACTACTCCTGCTATCAAAATTAACTCCTAAATAGCAAAAGCTGTTAGTGTTTTTAATCTTATTATTTTCCAGAAATATTGCCTTACTTGGTTTTTTTAAGGTACTACATGTCATTGAGTAAGTTTTGGAGACGTTGATTACCAACCTGCGGATACTCATGTAGTCTGAAAATTCGACCACAGCCCTTTGTAGGCCAATAAGTGTATGTGACACTATTGCTGCGTCATCCGCGTACAAAAGGATGGGGATGGGTATTCGCCAACAGCAGGGTAATCAAACTGGAAGCCCTAAGGTGTTGTCCCACACTGTTGATATATAAGGTGAAGAGGAAGAGTGCCAATATGCACCCTTGTCTCACTCCTCTCTTAATGTTAAATTTATCAGAACAAACCCCCCCTCCCATACCGTACCCAGGCCCCCAGTCCCTACACAATTCTCTAATAAATAAAAGGATCTGTTGGTCTATGCCCATATCAATCAGCGTCTTCCATAGCAAAAAGTGGTCCATACAGTCGAACGCGGAGCTTAGATCCACGAATATGATAAAAAGGCTTTCTTTCTTAGCTTGGGTATACTTTGCGGTCAGCAGTGCTAGGTTTAGGCCCTGTTCAATCGTCCCCATTACCACTGCGGAATCCGTATTGTAAATTTGAGATAATATGTTTATCCTCTACCCAGACCTGAAGCCTATTGAGAATTATTCTACCCGTGACCTTCATTAAGGCATCCAAAAGAGATATTGGTCGATAACAAGCGGGGTTATTTCTGTCCCCTTTTTTGAAAATTGGTATAACAACTGCTTCTGGCCAGGTTGGAATGAAGCCAGAAGCGGTGGCACAATTTAGAACATTTGTTAAAAGGGGCGACCATAATGATAACTCCGATTTGTATAGGTTGATTGGCACACCATCCGGCCCCGGTGCTTTCCCCGAAGCACTGTCCATAATAGCCTTAATAACCTCTGCATGGTCAAAGACGACCCCCAATGGGAATGGCTCCGAACACTCCTGATATTCTGTGGCGTTATTATTCTCAGGCATGTTAGGGTTCTTATATAAATTAGAAAAATATTCAACCCAAGAATCCCCTGAGACTGCTATATCAATGATGTCCGTTTCTCTATCTGACAGAAAAGGAGTGTTTACAGCTCTCCAGAAGGCTAAATTATCTTTTTTTAAGCAAGCCTCGTGGAGACCCTGCCAGATTTCATTTTTTAGCTCTTTTTTCCTTCCGGCTGAAGCATCCCGATGCGATTTTCGGGACTGCCTTACCAGTTCTAATGATCTGGGGGTTTCATGTAGGGCCGCTATCAAATTTTGGTGCGCCTTTGAGCATTCTTTATCAAATCAGCCCTTCACTTTATGAGTGCGGGTTTTATTAGGTCTCGCTCTGGAGACCTATTGTGATTGAGATGGCTTTCAAGGGAGCTCGCTTGGGCCACGCGCCGATTTGGGACTGTGGACGCGCTTTGCTTACGCCTGGTTTGCTTGCCGTAAGGGCACGAGCGCGCGCACACACGCACGCGCAGCACACACACAAGCAGACACACGCACACGTGCCAAGCCCCCCAATCCCCACTAACCGCATCAAACGCCTCAGCAGCCACTCCCGACTTCTGCTGCCACCTGCTGCGACTTCTGCTGCCACCTGCTGCGACTTCTGCTGCCACCTGTAGCCACTCCTGCTGCCACTGCTCCCGCCTCACGAGAAGCCGTGAGCGTGCACATCCCGAAACCGGAAGTTCGGGGGCATGCAGGCGGCCTTTCTTCTCGCGCTTTTCAAGGGACAGATGCGCCTGGTCTCACCTGTTTGGGCAATTTCTTCCATCCTGTCTGGTACTAAATCCCTACTCGCTTTGCGCATGGGGTATTCCTGTTTGGCTTTTTTTGTTTTTAAACGAAGGGAATGTTTAGGATTTCTGTGTAAATGTATCTTTTCTTCCCAGGGCTCGTTTAGAGCCTTTATGCAACGTGACATATCGCACCATTAGGGTACTGTAGGAAGAGTCCGGGTAAGATGTATTTAATAACATAAACAGTAAATAAGAAATGCCACAACGCTCCCCTTCCCACGAGTGCAGTAGTAGGTGTGGCTCACATAGACCTCATTTGGTTATCGGCATCCCCAAGCACAGTCCTTGTTTAAGTTATTTTTTTTTGTATAGCTCTGACATGTCGGATGAATCCATTTCGCAGTGCTAGCAAGGTGATTGGCATAAGTTCCGTTCAACAAGTGTCCCCCATTATGTTGGTACATGTCGGTCTGCTGCACATGAGTCTCCTACGTGCTCCGAAGAGGCCAGGCTCCTGGGATATGGCGGCCGCCTCTCAGTCGGATGCTATGGGCCCTGGCAAGTAGTGAAATCCCCCCGCCGCATCGTCACTTTTTCCCACTATTAAGAGAACCTTCGTTGTGGTGCCACTGCACCATCTGCACGTTTGATAGCCGTGCCCTGTTCCCTGGGACACAAACAGACCTTCATGGAGCCGTTCCTTGGTCCTGGGACTGAGCTCTTGCACTGGTGTTTGCACTTGAGCTTCGTATGCGGAGTGTTTCCCTTCCCCGTGATCCCCCAGTTTCCACGGCCTGCCTCTTTCCCTTACAGTCTGAAAGAACGCGGCGGTTGTGTATCAATCGCAGCATGTTAATTGCATTGCCTCGGGGCGCTTCTAGGCCCATGCATCCTCTCCCATGTCAGTGCACGTGAGCGCCTGCGTCACGGAGGCTCGCCGTCTGTGTCCTTGTCAGCTTGGAAGTCCAAGGTCAGGCAGCAATGCCGCTCGGCAGTCCAGGGATCCCTCCAAGGCCCGGGAAAGCCGGCTGGGACACAACTGCAGGCGGAAGCTCGACTGGCACGTGAACGTGCCCTCCTGGAAGCGGCCCCCGCCTCACCTCGCCCGACCTGAAGCTGGCATGGGCCAGGATCTAGTGGAAATTTCCTAAGAGAGGAGTGTCAAGCACGCACCTTTCTAGAACGCACCTTTCTAGCAGAGATTTGAACATGAAGGAGTCGAGGATGTGGGGCGTTAATTGCTGCCCACTCTGTCGTTGGTCTCTTTGCCGTGGAAACGCATGCGGGGAATGCTCATTATGGACAGGGTGTGACTTTTGGGTTTTCTGTTAAAGGCTGGTTTGGCTCTGGGGGTGATCT
Organism: Lissotriton vulgaris; assembly: GCF_964263255.1. Classification (NCBI taxonomy): domain Eukaryota; kingdom Metazoa; phylum Chordata; class Amphibia; order Caudata; family Salamandridae; genus Lissotriton; species Lissotriton vulgaris. The sequence continues at coordinate 1,007,226 of NW_028249862.1, read as the reverse complement.
GTGGAGGAATGAGGTGGCCTTGGGGATAGATGCATTGGTCGTCATGAATGTGAATGGGTCACAGTTTCTCTAAAGGAGTACAATTCGGCATGCTGAGCCTTGTGCTATTTTTCTAATGCAGGTTTTGCCTGATGTTTGTTTTAATGGGTTTCGGTGCTGGGGAAGAGGTGGTGCTAGCCTTAGGGGCGGGTTGATAATTTCAGTGTTGGGGGTTATGGCATTAATTACAAGTTACTATGTGGGAGTATTTGCATTGATTCGCCCCAGGGCATGGCTGACTGTGCTGTACCAAGGTACCTTTTCTGCTCCATCACACTGGAAGGTACTGAGCAGACAGGCAATGGACCATGGCATCTCGCCCCGTCCTTGCCATCAGACTGATCTGACTGAACACACTCTACCTAGCGTTTGACCCTGTGCACCTCGACTAGATTCCCGCACTGACCATGCCCTGCAGTGCTGCCCCCTAGATATGTAGTCTCCTCGTCCTCTCATGCATCTGTGCCTCTGCCCTAGCAGAAGCACTTCCACTCACATCACACCTGCTCTGATGTCCGGACTTTGGTCTCCAATAACGCAGATAATTCAGGTTACTCTTGTCCATACCCAAATATTAGGACCACTGGCTCTGGAGACTGCCCAGCTTGCTCGTCTCCCAAGAAGAGCTTGAAAACAATTATTTTCCAGGAGGCTTTTCCTGATGTCGCCACACAAGATCACAAAGCAGCAGCAGCAGCATAAAACCTTCTGCACGCTGCTATCAGTTTGGCTGCCTTGAGGTGGGAGCATGGCACTCAAGAATCTAATTCCTTTCCATGACTTGGTGGGTGTTGCAGGGTGTTGCAGGGTGATAGTAGGGTGACTTGTGGCCATGATACAAAACACATACATAAACAAATGATGGTACAGTCCATTGATTCAAATAATTCCCCAGTGACAACGTCTTCAAGAACCCCCTCATATCCACCCAACTATCCGGTTCTTCACATTCTCAAAAGGGTGTGTGTGTTGGGGAAGATGACTGCTGCTTTACCCAAAGAAACACCAGGTTCTTTTGGTGTTTTTTCAACTTTAACATAAAAGCTTTAAAAAAAAAAAGCTCACTTCAATTAATTTTTATCCTGCTACAGTGGTTGTTCATCTTGTATCAACAAGATTACCATGCATGCCATGGCTTTTTCCACATACCCAAACATGAGTTTGAAAGAGGGTGTATTTTTTACTGCACAAAACCACACCGGTTTACAGTTATTTTGATTGTCTTAATAACTGGTACTCGTCTTAGATCCTTCCCGTCTCATGAAATAATAACCGTGAAAATATATGTTTGTGACTATTTGGAATACATATGTAAGTGCCTCAGTGAAAATAGTTCTCCAAAAATACTTTTTATTGTTTTTCAGGGCTTCTACAGTCTCTTTCGATAAGGGGGACAATATTGATTTTGTTAGTTTAGGTTGCAGACTATTTGGAAAAGGATGCATCTTTTGATAAGTGAATTTCTCTGTTACAGAAACGTACCAAAAGATTGGAGGGGGCAGGGTGGTCCTGAGATCAGTATGTATGGTCCATCTTGCAATAAAATATTGGTTCTGCCACACATTCTGTACCCAATGTTCTACTTACAGAATGTTTGTGTTTCCATTCGTGTTTATGAAGGTCTAGGGTCCCCTTTTTGCATAAACACAATGCTGTGTCATTGCCCAAGCGCCACTTGTAATAATTTGAAACATTATTGTTAGTTCAAACATGTTTATCCAATACTGAGTCACTGTCTTTTCTGCTTCTGAATGTAGGCTACATTTGTAATACATTCTTATGTCCCTTTTGTTTTTGCTTCACTTGTTGTGTGACCCTGGGGGCAGAAGCATCTAGTTCTAATGTACTTGTGCTAACCGCATGGTGAAAGCAGGAGGACCGCACACTAAAACCTTATTTTGAAGATGTTCTCTAAACATGTTGGTGTGCGTCATCCCTTCCTCGATTTGATGATAACTTTTGATCATATAATCCAAATACTTCATCATGGGGTCCATGTAAATATCTTCCAGACCACGATCATCAGTGGAGTTAATGTGATGCACTTGGTTTCCTTCTTCCCGACTCTTCGATCTCCGGTTGGGTGTTGTCAACATCCATGTTCATTCGGGTTGCCCCATGTAGATCATGGCTCTGATGTTTTTCAGTATTTGTATTGGGCTGCTGGGGGTATTCATGAAGAAATTGGGCATGCACCATCGGGCACAGGGCACATAACATAAGTGTACTTGCATGCTTGAGTCGGTTGGTAAGAGGCTGTATTCAGAGGATGCAAAGACAAATGTCAATCACGTTCTGAAGCTTAAAGTTTCAGAAACTGAATGGCAATAGATTTTTTTTCTTCTTAAATAGCTGTACGCTTCCAAACCTTTGCCAGCTCTGACGTCGCAAGTTTCCGCCAGACTTTTATTGCAGAGTTTCACTCTGAGCTTCTTTGCGAGCAATGGGATGGGGGCGCCCAAACTGGTAAGCAGTGACGACCGAGACATGCTCTAGGCTCCTGGCACATATTCTGTGGTACAGCACGTTCTGACATCCAGCAGACAGGTTAGTTATCGCTTTTGATCTCAGCGTTCCCTCAAGCAAATTTGGTTTCTTTTCAGTGGCGACGATGCTTTGTACAAGTTTCATTTTTGCTGTCACACGAATCCTGCACCTAAAATCACACGAGTTCATTGAAAGTAACATCGGAGTTAGTTTGAAAAGCTGGCTTTTCACCCAGCCACGCTAGCTCCCCTATCTTTGGCCCAGGTTATCTGTGAACTACTAGCGCCGGGACACCTCCTTGTGAGGTAGCTGTTCGCGCTGTATAAAATCCAGTATTATTATTATTTTCATCCTGAGATAATTTGACGCTGGCTGCGCTATCCTGCAAAGTGTACTGATTTAAATCATAATGTTATTGAGAAAGTTGCTGTTATTATGTATTCATTTTACTTTCCTTGAGTGGGACCGAAATGAGCATACTTCAGGGAATTCTAAAGTGACACATTTTTTAAGTCTGTGTTATGTCCTAAAATGTGCAAAGATGCTCTTCAGGCAACTGCACGTTACCCCTCATATGATCAAAACGGAAATTCTATTTAAGAGTAATTCTACACAGAACTCTAACACTTAACAGTACTAAATATATCACAAATGTGTATGCTGTGGATAAGAAGTACCGCCCTTAAATGTATATGTGCGAAAATTCCCATTTTCATCTACCAGGTGTGACGACTCAAGTGGCTACCATCTCCATATCATGGGACTCTCTTTTGCTTTCTGGTCACAAGTTGGAATTCCCGTGGGTTTATTAAGCTCCTCTAGAAAACGATAAAATGAGTGCCCTCCAGACGCTTAACAGTGAACATGTTATTCAGCGCGAAGAAACACAAGATGAACATGCTCTACAAATACATGCTTTATGTTTCTTCTGTGTTTCTCTGCATAAATACGTTTACTCTGAATAATATTGTTATTGTTAGTATGGTCATAGATAAATGCACATTCACTTTACCTCCCCGGCCTCCTTTTTAATTCATACATTTTTAATACAGTTCATATTTAGGAAGATTGTTTTGCGCTGGGAAAAACGTGCTGCATCACGGTGTTAGGCATTTCTTCTTTTTAGCCAGGTGTATTCTGTACGGATAATCAGAGCTCTGCAGCAATTGTAGATCTTGTGCTAAACGAGAGTGATTTTCTTTCAAGAGAAAACTTTCCTTGGCTTCAAATTACTGACGATGGTGATTGTAGCACACTTTTTAACATGTATTTTTACTTTTTAAGTATAAATCTAAAAGTCTAAGCAATACATCTGTGGATGTTGGTCAATATAGTACAATTGAGTTCTGTGGCAGTGGAATTTACACGGTAAATAGGATACCAGCATAAACTCCAGCAGGTGTCTAGGTCGGAACTGGACAATAGACCAAGTGCACATCAACAAATTCCTCTTTACACAGATTTTGCTGTGAGTAGGTGTTACTTGTAAAAGTCCTGGTTACTCTTGGAATTCAGGAGTAAACCAGGAGTACTGCAAGAGTAAGTCATAGCAAAATCTTTGTGAATCTGGCATTTAACTTTAAGACTGGATCCTTAGAGTACACCTGTATGCCTATCTTGAGCAAATTGACAACCTTTATAGTCGTAATAGTAAAAATTGCTCATACTTTTCACGGCACAGTCATATTCAGATATGTTCTCAGTTACTGAGAGGCTATTTTCTTTGTCAGAATTCTGTAGTGAGGCTTGTTATATTCTTAAGTTTAGCCAGTGGATAACAGTGAATAAAGTGAACAGCAGAGAAACTGGAAAAAGAAATCTAAATATGAAATAAAAAGATCAGGGAATATTAGCGTGAAACTATCATAACTTACATTGAATTGTTACAACTTTGTCAGCCAGAGGACACAACTCAACTTCTAAACGAGCAAGCATTGGCAGTGTCAATAAGAACAACAATTGGCAAAGCCAATATGTCTCGCCTATTCGAGATTTTTGTCAATTTTTATAATAGACATAGCAGCACAGCTGCTGTGTGTCATTGCTGAAAGTAAAAAAAAACAACCATTAAAAATGCAATAGGTGTCGCCTTTCATTAAGGTAAAGCCATTTGCTTTGCTATACAATACCATTAGCAAAGCAAATGGCTTTAGCTTAATATAAGGCGAGACCTATTGCATTTTCAATGCTTGTATTCTCTAGACAGCTATTTTTTTATTTCACTCGTGATTTCCCTGAAGGAATCCAGAACTTGCTGATTGCTTTCAGGTAATGAAAGACAAATTTGCAGGTGGTCGGAAACTTTGGTCACCAATTTATGCATAAAGATTTTTGGGTCTACTTTTGCCCATTTAATATAGTAGCCATTAGTACTTGCCAGATTAATTGAGGCACCTCGGTAGTTGGTTCAAGTCCCTTTTTAATCAGACAAAATGAAATGGGATAATGATCACTAAGGGCGGCATCTAATGTTTCCCAAGACAGCACTAGTGACCGATATCTAGAGGATAAAAGGGTGAAATCAATTATAGAGTTAGCCCCTCTCCCATTAAATGTGGGTTTGAACTCTACCGCTGGTGAGCAGTTTTCGTTGATATAGCCCAGATCAAACTCGTATATCAGAGGATTTACCAAGTCCCCCAGCCTTGAATGGATAAAATGAGTAGGTATGTCTTCCCTATTCTCCGCCAGGAGACAAGTGCCAGTGACATAACTGGTGCATAGGGAGCAATTAAAATCACCCACCCATAGGAGTGCCAAGTCCCCATCACCTATTTTTTCCAGTTCCCTTAATGATCTTCGAAGACTAATGGTTATCCCTTCCCATATGGAGGCATGGGCATTGTTGTAGGAATTTACAATGGCCATATTCTTTATACCCGGCCACCTTACTAGAAAGATCTGATGACACTCTGCCGAGATGAATTTAGTGGCTGTAATCCCTGATGCGTTAGAAATATAGGTGCATAAGCCCCCTTTGTTTCCACCATGATTACTAACAATGGCAGGTGTATTAAAAGTTTGGTATCCCATTAAGTGAATCTCGTGGGCCGTCCAGGTTTCCTGGAGGCACAAAATATTGTGTTTATTTATTATCTCGTGCGACTCTGGACGGGCCACTTTGTCTTTTAAGCCTGCTAGATTCCACAACAGAATCCATTGGCCTTTATGAGTAGTCTTAACATTGGTATCAGGCTGTCCCACGCTAGAGATTATGTCAATTTGACCTTCTGCCCTATTTATTGTGTCATCAGCAGTGTTTACGGATGCTTCCTTTTCCCTCGCATTCTCTTCAGACCCGCTAGGAAGTCAGTCTACGCCATCCAATCTGGATAGAGGGGCAAAGTGGTTGGAGGTGGTAATATTATACAAGGGGCCCGCTGTGGCCCGGATTTTCGAATATCCTGGTCTTGGTGGGTTTCCTACTAGAGCCCTTGGGTAAAAATAGCTTAGGTCTCGAGTGGATATGCCACCTTCATAGCCCTCTGAGTACCAAACTCTAATATAGCTTGTTGCCCTATAATCCTCTGAGTTAATAATGATGACGTCCCCATGTAAATCCTTTGATCTTCGACCCACCCATCCCAATCTTCTGACATGTAAAATTTCGCCATCTATATTGGGAGGTAGTGGTCTGTTCACTCTTAACCAGTGCATTACCTTGTTCTTAAGATTGTGATGGCCTTCAAATTTCCCCTCTAATAACTCTGGTACCCCTGTAAGTACAATGACATAGGGTGCTGCCTCCGGTGGGAGATCTATGTGCTGCACAAGCCCTTTTATCCAGATGAGGTCTCCTTACGATGTTTCCCTCTTCATGATCCTGGTTATTTCCTTGCCCTCTGTTTCTTACTCCCCTGGACTGTATAGGCTCAGGATCAACGGTCGTAACCTGTTTGGCCGGGATGTTATCACGTGCAGAAGGTAACATCTCAGCACTATTTACAGGATTGGTTAAGCTTAAAACCGCCTTCGGGACAGTAGGAAACAAGTCAGGCCGGTTAACTGACAGGTCCTTAAGATAATTTGTATTGGCAATACCCATGTCTTGAATAGACCCCAGTTGCTCCGTCATTCTCTTTACCCTCTCCATTAGCTGTAACAGTAGAGATTTAACCAAATGCTCGCTATCACTTATTAGATCTTGGTGGTGTTTTATGGTTACATTTTTTCCTTGGCCAGATTTCGGTTCTACAGGGCCTTTAGTATTTATGGGGTTTGTGACTACTTTGGGAGTTTTTGCTCGGCTTCCCTTTGCTTGTTCCCACCACGCTTTCTTTTTGTTGAGGCAGCTGGGCCTGGTGTTTTTATAATGGTCTTCTTAGTCCTGGGTATGCTGGATGTCGCTACTCTTTGCTCCTCAAAGGAAGTTTCTTTTTGTGATCCTGTGCTAATATCTATGGGATTGGATACCCTACTCCCGACCGGTGACTCTGGTAGATCTTCTAGCAATAGGGGAATACCAATGTCACTTATTAATTCTGTACCAGTGGCATGATGTGATGGAGTAGTAGCCAGCTAGATAGGACCTAGGGAAGAGCGTTTATTCTGGAGCTCGGAAGACAAGCGCCACTCGGTGAACGCGATTTTGCGTTCTAAAACTGAAGCAGCCCTTGTTATGAACTGTTCTAAAGTCCCTTGGACAGACCCTCCCGCCAAAGAAGTTCTGCCTGTTTTTAGCCGGGTATTCATATTTTACCTGTGTTACTGCAGCTAAAATGAACTGGTAAAAAGAACCAAGTACCTTACAATCTAGTACACAAAATGTTCTCAGACCGTAAATGAGTGTCCCGGATAACCAAAGCAAGGTCGAAAAAGGGGGTGGCCCAGCCCAGCCTTGGCCAGCCCCGGACGGCCACAGACGGCCCTTCCTTTGCCCGGGTTTGGCCCGGCGCGTCCCGCGCGCGTCCTCATGGGGCGAGGGACCAGACGGGGCTTTATGCGCCTCCTGGCGCCTGCTGATGTAACTTCTTTCCCCAAAGGATCCCGGGGATCGTAGTCTTGCTACCGGACCGGCGGAGCCAAGCCCGGCCGGTCGGGGATCGAAAAACCAGAACAGGGGGTGGAGCCAAGCCCAGCAATGGCAGAAGAGGTGCACAGATCAGGGGTTAGACGCCGCAGCCCTCACACAATGTCACAAGGGGAACCAGGGAGCTCGGCCCCAGGCGGAGCTTTATGCGCCTCCTGGCGCCTGCTGATGTAACTTCCTGCCCCAAAGGATCCTGGGGATCGTAGTCTTGCTACCGGACCGGCCGAGCCAAGCCCGGCCGGTCGGGGATCGAAAAAATGGAAAGCCACTGTATACTACAACTTCCAGAAAGCATTTGTGTGCCACACTAAAGCTAAGCACTGGTACCAGTGTCTGTTATGACATGGAGTGAGGTGGCCACCGTGAGACATGTTAAGCATCTAGCTTGATGCTGAGATGGCATTAAGTCTGTGAGATTGGTAGGATCAGCAGTAAATGCTGGGAGTAGGAGTCTGTGTCGCTCTGGTGTATATTCGGGCACCTGCCTGTCAATAGGTTCCTGAGGCTAATCCAATTGGATTGGAGACGAGGAGCAATGAGTGTTTCTTGCTTTAGAAATGAAGGCATGTGGTGAGACCCCAGTGAGTGCTTTCCCAACATATTTAGCAGGGACGATGAGAGGAGGGGATTAGGTGCAAGTTTACCAGATAACTTTAGGTCACCAAATCACATTCCTGGAAATGCAGTGCATTTGGGACCTGTAAGCCAAGTTTATTCCAATTGAAAAATTTGGACTAAATTCTAGATTACAGTTTCACATTGAAGAAAAACTAGATTGGAAAATATAGTCAAGAACAACATGCGTAAATTAGGGCCGGACTGGGAACCAAGAGCAGCTCTGGAAATGTTGTCAAACCACCCCCACTGCCCATACAGTTCATAGCAAGCAAGCACAGCGAGTGAGATGGACCACTGCAGAGAGCCTTAGGGGGGCTACTCCTCCCAAGAAAATTTCGGAAAAACTTGCAAAAATTGTGTATTCTACAACACATTTTTCATCATATACTCTATTGTATTCATTTTTAAAGCATGGTAAATGGTGACATTACAGTGTACCAGTGTTGTGTTTATATCTAGGACCCTAATTCGATATTCCCGATTTATGCCCTTGTGAGGTTATAATCAATAATATCCTGATAAAGGCATAAGAATCAAATTCATATTTCAGTAACAGCCCATGCAGTCCAAAGCACAGCACGGCTACTCCCATCGACTCCTAGAAAGCACACCGCGTTCTTTAAACAAACCAAGCCTCCAGCAGCCCGGGAAATTCCCCCCTGCTCTTGTTTTGATTTGAACAAAGAACTCCTGAAGTCCGGCAAGAACTGTTAGTACTTAGTGACTTCTTATGTCCAGCCTTACGTCAAACCCGGCACCTTCCAGGTATAAAATACCAACAGTTGCCTTAAGCAAACACACGGTGGTTTGGAGCAGAGCGGCCATCTACTTGTCCGAGAGCCCAGCTGATACAAGAGCCCACGGAAGCCGCCCCTCCCGTTTGACGCACTGAGAGAGACGCTGTCTTTTTCTCCAGCCGAGAAAATCCAGCTCCGGTGTTTCCAGCCTACCTTTGCGGGTTACTAGGATATCGAGTCCTGAGGAAAAGAGATACCAGACCTCCCACATTCTATTACCAAGGTACGGAGTTGACTAAACCCTTGAGAGAATTCTTGATGCAGATTCTTGGCAAAATAATCTTAACCAACTTAACTTAAACTGCTACTCACTTATCCCTTCCCTCGTATTAGGCTTAGGACAGGTACACAGGGGTAGGCTTAGTTAGAAGCACCAGTTGAGTACGTTAGTCAATGTATTTATGTATGTATATATTTTATCCATTTTAAAGGATCATATGGCTAAGAAACCATATCAATGCTTTTACAGTATTATTTCATAATACTACTTATACTGTACGCACTTTACTTTACTTTAAGTATTGCAAGTGTGGCAATTCATTTCTCTTGCATGAGAAGGAAGACTGCTCAATAAATAACACCTTTTTATTGAAAATGCCCGTCTCTCTATTTCTCTGCATTCTGGTGAAACTAAGTATGCACTGCTGACTGAGTGAAATAACTGTCTATTGTTTTCACACGACTCTAGAGATACACTCTTATTCTGAGGGAGCAAAGTTGTCATGTTTATGCGGTTGTTGGAAACTGAATCCCTTCTAGTCTGAGCCAGGGAAGTTCATCCCTCCCTATTCATTCAAGAAAGTTTCCAGTGACCTCTGAGCTAGCTGGCGCAAACCTTAATTAAGTTTAACATAGTCAGTAGAGACCTAGATGACCTCAGTCCTACGTCTACACTGCTGTTTATGTTATTCCAATGCGCAGAGCCTATTTGGGAAAATAGGAACTATACTACATGGCGCCCAACGTTTGGTAAGGTGATAATCTAACGCAAGACACTAGAGTAACTCAGTCGTGCTTTTTCACACAGACCCTTTTCTCCTGTAAAAACTCCAATAGACGTCTGGAGTGGGTGAAAGGTTAATATCCGCCGGAACTTAGTAGGATGAGAATCCTATGTATTAGTTTTTGGTTTGATCAACGTTGAAGGATACAGTGTTCCTAAATATTGTGCACCTAATCTTTGTTTCCTTGAAACTCGATTTGCAACAGAAAAACTTTCAGTCAGTTAAATGGCAGAAAGTGACGAAGAAAAGGAGCGAGCTAGACTAGCAGCTCAACTCGTAGAGGAAGACATAACTCTCCAAGAAGATGATCCGAGTGCTATAATCATTCCGGTCAACGTAAGAAGAACTATAACTCTCAAACTTATAGGAAATGGACTGACACCAAGAGGTGGTACAGTCATATTCGTGGTAGAGGCCCATGAATATTGGCAGACAGAGGTATTCTATTCATGGATACATTTTCCAGCAGCTCACGCTGTGACAAAACATTTCCACTATTATAAAATAGAGGAACCTCCGGATGAATACACTCCCTTCGAGGAGGTTGAAATCCCACTAAATTACCAAGAGCATCTGCTCTGGTTTAATGGCGCCCTAAAACATAATAATCACATCACCAGGCTCGGTCCACTAGGTAGACCAGGAGCAACTTGGCCGGTTCTAGCCAGCTACACACCACATCCAGACATTGATAAAATGTCAGTTCCAGAACTTTTAGCTCAGCTAAAACTCTTAATTAAAATACATAGACATTTAGTCCAATATGTCATGCGGACTGGAACAGTCCAACCGACAATTAACATCCCACAGCTGACCCCTCATCAGGGGAATACAAACAAAATTACACCACAGAACATACAATCATGTCTTGGTAAAGTACCCATAAAACGGGAACAAATGCCATTCTGGTTAGCACAAACAATTACTCAAATAGAGGCAGTATTTCCAAATACTACTCCTACTGATAAACACAGAATTCTGACTATCTGTCTTCCAATGGGGATCGCACCACATGTGGAAGACTGTGACACTTGGGGCACAGTCTTTGCTTCGATCTACACAAAAACACATGGTGTCCCGTCTATTGCGGTCATACCAGATGTATTAAGACAGATTCAAAATGAATACGGTTCAGAACCTGCTTTAACTCTGGGTATGAAATTACTGAAAGACTTCAAGCAGGTCTCTGCTATATTATTAGCCAATATAAAAGGAGAAGCAGCAACTGTGGCGATCCGCCAGAAATTAAAGGAAACAGATATATCAGACCAACCATTTGAACTTGCCAGAATCATAGAAAAATCCTATGAGGAACTAGGAAGAGATAGTTTGGGTGGGAAACCGGTAAAACCCCAACTAACTGAAAATCCTGAAAAAACATTTATTAAAAATAATTTAAATACTCCTAAAAAGAGTTGGGATGGTAATAAACAATCCACTCCCAGGGAAAAACGTTTCCAGTCCAGAGGAAGGTATCCTCAGCGGAGAGAAAAATCTCAGAGCCGAGAAGACAGGTCTCCCCAAAGGGAACCCTCGGAAAAAAGATACAACCTTAGAAATAGGGATAATCTGAAAAAAACCTGATAGATATCAAGATGTTGATACCCGTCTCTCTCGATCTTTTCAGACTTCCTCACAGAAATCGGAAAGAAGAGGACGATCAGAACACAGAGAAGAGCATGTCAAGTCCAAAGACAAAGAACCTGCTCATCAAAGTAAAAAAGTTACAATTTCCCAGAAAGAAGGTAGCAAGTATTAAGATTAAACATGCCGAGAATTTTGAGGACACAACTGAAAAACGGAGAGTGGGCACAGACAATGTTAGACAGTGCAGCAGAAGTGACCATAGTTCGTAAGATCCTGATGAATCTTCTGGAGACTGTGGACACGAATGAGTACATTCAGGTGGAAACTGCAGATACATGAGTTAGTGTACCCCATAAATTATATGAAATAACATTACGTATAGAGGGAGATAAAACTAGGAAAATAAAAGGTCTCTTTTGGGAAAAACTTTCAAAAGGCTATGACATTCTGTTAGCTGAGAAAGACTGGCCACCAGAGTTTGTCAGGGAGTGCCCTCATAGCAAAGAAATGATTATGCCTGCCTTCTCGAATCATATCCCGATTCATAAAAAATATACATTGGCAAGAAAATGGGCAGTAGCCCAAGCTCCTGCTTTATACAAAAATCATGTAGGATGGGATGAGGACTCACCCAACCACAAAATCCAGTAAAAAATTCAGCCCACTGCACAAAGGCAGTATCGAGTTAAACAAGAAGCTAAAAAACAAGTCAAGGAGATCTTAGATTAACTTGAATATCAAGGGGTGATCGAAACATGCACCTCTCAAATGAACAATCCGTTGTTTCCTGTCTCAAAACCAGATGATTCATATCGTCTAGTCTTGGACTACAGGCACCTTAACTCCTGTTGTAAAACATTTGCAGTACAAAACTCACATAGTGCAGCACTAATGAATAACAATTTGCGCAAAAAATATAAAACAACATTAGACATCTCTAATGGATTCTTCTGTCAAAACATTGCACCTGAAAGCAGGTATTTGACCGCTTTCTCAATAATGGGGTCGCAAAAACAGTTTTGCCGACTCCCACAGGGATTCAAGAATAGCCCAGGATTATTCTCAGCAAGAGTAACAGAGTTACTACAAATATATGATGATGAAGCATTATCATATGTCGATGACATCTATCTCACAGATGATGACCTGGAGATTCACTTAAAAAGGGTGAACACCATAATACTTGGGTTCGCATCAGAGGGTTACAAATTTAACTTTAAAAAGTCAAGAATTGCCCATCTAACTGTCCTATTTTTAGGATATGAATTATCAAGTGAAGGCAAAAGCCTGGCAGACAATTTCTTAGAGAAATGTGTTGTACTCCATGCACCAAAAACGCTGAAGAACTTACAATCAATACTAGGTTTCCTGAATTTCAGAAGAACATACATTCTAAATTATGCAGAGAGGGTTAAACCTCTCTATGAATTAATAAAACCCGATTTTAAACCAATACATTGGACTCAAAAACACACAGAAATTCTGAGATCATTACAAACAGACATGTTAACCAAAACAAAATTGCAAACACGTGAAAACACACGCAATCTGGTAATCCGAATCATCCCAGGAAGATGCGGATTCACATACCTGACCTCTAATGAGGGAGAAACGGTACCTATAGCTTACAAATCACATCTGTACACTCAAGCTGAAATGAAATTCAGCTCTACAGAAAGAATTCTGACAGCAGTTCAAACTGCTGTAGCAAAAGAAAGAGCCCTAGCCCAAGGCAAAAGAATAACTGTTTATACAGCAGAAACAGCCTTTGAGGCATTAACAAGTCCACCGAACCTGAAAACAGTGGCATTAGATCCAAGCTGGATACAATGGGAAAATTCTCTTGCTACAGAAGAGGTGAAATACTATTTTGACCCGAAACTGAAAAAACTAGAAGATCTAGAGTATGAACGGGAATATCCTCTGCCAATCGAAATTCTGCCTCTAGAAAAGTACACTTGTGTAATCTACATGGACAGATTTGCACAACACTACAATGTAGTGGAAAAATCGTACAAAGCAGCATGCGCGATTGTTAAAGGTCGCTGGCGCTCTGGTAAATTTAAACCAATGATTACCAAAACTGAATCACTCAGAAACTGTTCAGCTGAACGAGCTGAAATAAGATCTTTAAAAATGGCGCTTGAAAATGCCGATCGCGAATTCCCCACACTAATAGTGTGCGATTCGTATTTCTGTGTCAAATCATATAACAGTGACATGCAGACATGGATCAAAAACGGTTACAAAGATGACACAGGTGCTACAATAAAGCATAAAGGCTTTGGGAACAAGTAGTTCTTTTAAAGAAATGGCTACAAAAGACTCACGTGATACACGCACTGAGTCCTCGACGTGATGTCGTTCACGTTGCAGGGAATTCATTGGCTAACACAGCCACAGAAGCAGCGGTTCAACCGGCTTCCGTAGTCACTAAAAAGCGCTCAGAAAAACACATAGATGGGGAAACAATGCTGGCGGTAAAAGCGTCTTTAAAAGGCGACTACTCAGCATTACCTCTGAACTATCCACTCAGTAATACATACCTAATTGATGCAAACTCCGTTCCTTTTGCTCGAATCCCTGGAGTGGGGGATAGAGTAATTCCAAACACGAACTGGAGGGTTTTCTTGAATGAAGACGCACACATGGGATTGGGTCTGAGAAACCAAGAGATCCTGAAATCTCTGATGGATTTACAATCAGAGTACTGGTGGCCGGGAATGAGCTTAGATATCTACAATTTTGCAAAAAATTGTGAGGACTGCAACAGAGATCGCAGTTGTGAACCAGACCAGCCTGTAGCCCAGATACCACTATTAGATAGCATCAGACTATCTATAGCGCAGAAATCCAGTCGGAGGAATGCGTCCCCATAATTATTAAGACTGATTTCACTAAAAATGTAGACCCCAGCGCTCGGCTGATGCCAGAACTGTTATAAAAGATTTGCGAGTCTTTATCGGCACATACGCAATTGGCATGCTACATTCTGATCAGGGTCCTGCGTTTAGCTCTCGAGCTTACAAAGAGGCCATGAACAGCATGGGCATCACATTGCGGTACTCTTCTCCCTTCCATCCTGAGGGAAATGCGGTTGTGGAAAGCAAAAAACCAGGACATAAAGCAATCTATAACAGTGAGGGTATTAGGTTCGGGTGATGGGTGAGTCAAACATTTAACAAGTGTCCAACGTAGTCTTAATAATCTGCCAAGAAATTCTCTAAAAGGTCTCACTCCATACGAACTATTGTTCGGGACTAGAATGCATATTCAGGACCTTGATAGTCAACTTCAGTGGTAGAAGAAAAATCTTATGACATCAAAGATCGTTTGGCTGTTTTACAGGATTTAAATGAAACAAGAAAAACCCTGAGTAACATAAGGTTGAAACAACAGCTGACAACCACTGAAGAAAAACCACCTGTCCCAGCAAGACCTGTCTGGATTCCAAAGATTGGGGATCTGGTCAGAGAGAAGATCGCGGTAAAGAAGGAATATGGGCCTTCTTACAGAAAAGCAGTACCTGTCTTAGCTATCAGCGGAACAAGATCAGTTGTACTACCGCCACTTGCTGGTAAAAAGGAGAACAGAGTTGTATCCATCGACCTGGTAAAACCACAATCATGTGGCCAATCATAAGTAATAGGCCCAGTGGACTCCCAAGAAATTACAGAACACCCAAATTTGCTACAATCCAAGAGGCTCACACTGAGAGACTGATCACATTTGAAAAAGCTGCAGTAAATAACAATGGACTATGCAATAACGCCATGGAACTTGTGCCTCTTGAAAATCAAATCACAACAGCTCGTCAAGAAACACCAGTCTACAATGATGTAGCTTCAGACTGTACTAATGCAAGAAATATAAATAAAAATTTGGCAATAATACCAACAATTGACAGAACTGCATCTGGCTACTTCATCAACTTCAACGACTTTTCTGAAGATCCAAGCGAACATGAAGATACTCCAGATACAAAAACTTTTAAAGACAAAGTAAATGAACTTTTTCATCAACTGAAAGAAGCATATCTGATTTCACCGTGGATTGAATTTTGGATTGTGTTAGGTGTACTTACTCTCCTGCTTTGGCTCATCATGGTTTCTATGTTTAGGAAAATTCATAGATGGAAAATATAGTACAATGGACACAGCAAGTCAGAACATCAACTTGGTCCTAAAGCCTCACACATCCTCCCACATCGAGAAAAGAGAACTGTCAACAGTAAACATCTCAGTCAACCTAATACCCGGTGGGGTAGCATGGAACAGAACTGATTATGACATTTTTGGCCCGGTGGAGCTCCTGAAGTATCCACACCAGTTCAAGGTTTCATTAAGTGACTTTGTGACACCAAGTTCATTCTCTGATGATTGGGACTTTGAAAACATTAATAATATGATGTCTTATCTAGTAATGTCAGCAAAATTCACAGAACATGATTATGTACAGGGTTCATCAAATTATGAAGACTTATATTGTTACACACATTATGGTGATCACTACTTGCATAAAAGTGCTCAGCCTAGAAATGTTTTGTCTTTTAACCAATGGGAACACTGTCCAACTCCGCCAAAAGGCAGCTTGAAAACATTTTATGAGAAATTCCAATACTTCTTAGGGTTTAATACCAGAGATCCAGAAACGTTTTATTTTAAAATGCCATTTAGGACAGCAATGAAAACAATGTTGACAAATACTAAATTGATTTATTCTGAAAATTTTTATGACAAAATGTCCACATTTGGTTTCGAATTTTGGAAAAACACCTTTGAAACTAAAAGATTTAAATATTCCGAAACCCATAACTGATGGTGAAAGCCCTACTGAGGTGGAGATAGACGTAGCCCATATTTTAATTCAAAACAGAACACATCCTGATTGGAAAAAGTGGTTGACCTGGCCAATAGACACAAATAACTGTCAAGATAGATTCCTGAACAAAACACAGGTGTTCAAAATGACCAGACCAGACCCTAGATACTCCCAGAGACAACATCCAGGGATAGTTACAACATACAGTGTAGGGAAACTATGTCTTGAGTGGCTAGAGAAATCCACACCGGCTGAAATTAAGGAACACTTGACTTTACTTAAAGAAGGTGCTGACTTGCGTGATTTCATACTGGGACCTCACAAACAGCGTCAAAAACGTTTCATAGCGGCCGGTATATATGCTGCGTACAATGAAGCTTGGAAAGTAATGCAAATTGAAACAGCAGAGAAAATACGAGAAATTGATTGTATAAATTTGGAAAAATCACTTTCTGTTGTCGACAATAGGTTAACGACTCTGTCTTCCAGAATATATTCACTGGACAGCATTGTATCATCTGCCTTTGATATAGTAGAGCAGGACTTTCTAATGTTACAACATGGTCAGTCTTAATTACGTTCTATTGTACAACTTGGCTGGACGTTGCAAAACCTACATTCAGGCTACGTACTATGGCGTTTAATCACCACAACGTCATTATTTTCTATCTTTAACCTTACTGATAAACAAATCAGTTTGGCACAAAAAGGAGCAGATTATACTATACCGAGCATTGAAAAACTTGAGAGATTACCATTGACAATGTCAAAGAGACCTGTCATTGAATGGATAATACATGGAACAATTACAATTACAATTACAACTTTCCAGTTTAAATATTGCCAAGAATATATACCAGCAGGCCAGTATGAAAGGTTGGGTAAAGAATACATCAAAACAACCTGGGATTTACCCTATACACACAGATGTTATAGTGAAGGGGACAGGGAGGTATTCCTTAGTGGTAACAATTGTAAGAAATCACTAAGCGGTACACTTTTGTGTCAGGGTATTAATTTGCATGGAGCCTGCGAAGGGTCTTTAAATAACCCTTCATGTCACCTGCATGGCACTCCTGCAAAACAGATAGAGCCATATTTTAGACCACTTTCTAACGGCAGTTACGTTTTAATAAGTGACCACAGCTGTTGTGGCATGCTGCCAGGAAAAGCCTATCAGACGACTGTAACTTTCAGGGCCATTGCTGTATGCAAGTATTGTATCCGCACAGCAATCCAGATATGGGGGCTGCGTTATGGCCTTCTGTGAATATCTCTTCTATTCGAATTGATACTTTAATCAGAATGAAGTCTATTCTTTTACAGACAACTGTGCCTTTAACGTCATCAAAAGAAACATATGACCTGCAAGTTGCAAGGACGGCTGCAGAGATACATGCCCTTTTATCGACAAATTGCCAAGTGCATTTCGTAGAAATGTTAAGCCAAATCTTAAACATGTCTGATACCAGTGGCATCGCACATGTATTTAAGACAGTTTTTTTGGGACTGTTAGCACCCTTTGAAACAGTTCTGGGCATTTTCCCGAATTTTGTCCATTCTGTCTTTGGTGGCCTACCCTTAATCCTGGGACTCGTGGCAAGAATTTTATTTTTGCTCCTTCTGCAATGATATGGCAAGCCAATCCACAGACAAGACTCAAGCAACGATGGAAGAAACGATCCTAGCAATAAGATACCGAGACAGTTTCACTAAGGTCCTCGGATTGGCCCGGCTAAGAGATCTGAATACTACCTGGTTTCTTTCATTCAGACCGATCTGGAAAGATTGCATCTTACCTGTGCTTCGAAGTCTGCTATGCGGAGAAGAATGCGTGTTGGACATCTGTCTTACACTACAATCAGCAGTACCAATGGATATCGATACTTTGCTAGGTCCGGTAACGACTCATGCATCGTGTTGTCCCCAGCGGCTACAGATTCTGATGACGGCATTCGTTGAGACTTCACCACTACGAGCAAGTGGCGGTGTGGTCGAGAGGAAAGCAGCACCAAACAGTACAGCATTCTGTGAGCATTGCTGATCCAAACAGCGATGATAGCAATCATGCAGAGAACTGCACTGTGGCAGTATTTTCGAATTTGGTCGAACTTTCACCTGATGTGGTAGACCAATTTTTTGCGGGTCTGTCTGAAATAATGTTCTCTCCAGTCACAGAGAATAACTCTTAATAAAAACAATGAGCACACAGCGTTCCCTGAACTCTGAATTCGGCCTTCAGTTTTGATAAACAAAGCTACAGAAAATATTTGGAATTTTTTTCCCCTGACAGCGAGATTATTTTTGGCCACTTTCCAAAATATTTACTTTTTATGGCACATGGAACTCTGCTTAAAGTAGAACTATTCTTAGAGAACAGAGCTTCTATTTTTAGGATACTAGAGACAATAATTTACCTCAGCCTCTAGCACATACAGCATTTTTGTATTACTATGTGATGGAATGGTGTCGACCTTCTTTTCTGTATTCAGAGCCATTTCATGTGTAATTTCGCAAATCATTCAGCTGATATATATATGCATTTAACTGAAATGATGACACTGCTTGATAAACGTACAGTACCAACTCTCATTTTCATGTATTTACCATATACCATTTCTAATGCCAAATATGTATTTTGGGGTGGGTCGGAAAAGACACATATGTCTTGTTACATGTTTATTATTGCTTACTTTTTTAGTAATGATGGACATCAATCCGTGGAGTGGGTGTTGTGTTTATATCTAGGACCCTAATTCGATATTCCCGATTTATACCCTTGTGAGGTTATAATCAATAATATCCTGATAAAGGCATAATAATCAAATCCATATTTCAGTAATAGCCCATGCAGTCCAAAGCACAGCACGGCTACTCCCATCGACTCCTAGAAAGCACAACGCGTTCTTTAAACAAACCAAGCCTCCAGCAGCCCGGGAAATTCCCCCCTGCTCTTGTTTTGATTTGAAAAAAAAACTCCTGAAGTCCGGCAAGAACTGTTAGTTATTAGTGACGTCTTATGTCAAACCTAACGTCAAACCCGGCACCTTCCAGGTATAAAATGCCAACAGTTGCCTTAAGCAAACACACGGTGGTTTGGAGCAGAGCGGCCATCTACTTGTCCGAGAGCCCAGCTGATCAAGAGCCCACGGAAGCCGCCCCTCCCGTTTGACGCACTGAGAGAGACGCTGTCTTTTTCTCCAGCCGAGAAAATCCAGCTCTGGTGTTTCCAGCCTACCCTTGCGGGTTACTGGGATATCGAGTCCTGAGGAAAAGAGATACCAGACCTCCCACATTCTATTACCAAGGTACGGAGTTGACTAAACCCTTGAGAGAATTCTTGATGCAGATTCTTGGCAAAATTATCTTAACCAATTTAACTTAAACTGCTACTCACTTATCCCTTCCCCCATATTAGGCTTAGGACAGGTAGACAGGGGTAGGCTTAGTTAGAAGCACCAGTTGAGTACGTTAGTCAATGTATTTATGTATGTATATATTTTATCCATTTTAAAGTATCATATGGCTAAGAAACCATATCAAAGCTTTTACAGTATTATTTCATAATACTACTTTTACTGTACGCATTTTACTTTACTTTAAGTATTGCAATTGTGGCAATTCATTTCTCTTGCATGAGAAGGAAGACTGCTCAATAAATAACACCTTTTTATTGAAAACGCCCGTTTCTCTATTTCTCTGCATTCTGGTGAAACTAAGTATGCACTGCTAACTGAGTGAAATAACTGTCTATTGTTTTCACACGACTCTAGAGATACACTCTTATTCTGAGGGAGAAAAGTTGTCATGTTTATGCGGTTGTCGGAAACTGAATCCCTTCTTGTCTGAGCCAGGGAAGTTCATCCCTCCCTATTCATTCAAGAAAGTTTCCAGTGACACCTGAGCTAGCTGGCGCAAACCTTAATTAAGTTTAACATAGTCAGTAGAGACCTAGATGACCTCAGTCCTACGTCTACACTGCTGTTTATGTTATTCCAATGTGCAGAGCCTATTGGGAAAATAGGAACTACACTACATGTACAGAAATGAAGGCATGTGGTGAGACCCCAGTGAGTGCAGTCCCAACATGTATAGCAGGGACATTGAGAGGAGGGGATTTGGTGCAAGTTTACCAGATAACTTTAGGTCACCAAATCACATTCCTGGAAATGCAGTGCATTTGGGACCTGTAAGCCAAGTTTATTCCAATTGAACAATTCGGACTAAATTCTAGATTACAGTTTCACATTGAAGAAAAACTAGATTGGAAAATACAGTCAAGAACAACATGCGTAAATTAGGGCCGGACTGGGAACCAAGAGCAGCTCTGGAAATGTTGTCAAACCACCCCCACTGCCCATACAGTTCATAGCAAGCAAGCACAGCGAGTGAGATGGGCCACTGCAGAGAGCCTTAGGGGGCTACTCCTCCCAAAAAAAATTCGGAAAAACTTGCAAAAATTGTGTATTCTACAACACATTTGTCATCATATATTCTATTGAATTCGTTTTTAAAGCATGGTAAATGATGACAATACAGTGTACCAGGATACCGTAATCTTTATTGGGGCTCTTCAATGAACACCTCACTATCAGCCTCCAACAGTGCCTCTCATCTCTCCATAGCCCCTCTCTCACCTGTATTTCATTTGTTTATTTATGCCTCCTCTCATACCAGTGTAGGGTGTTAGAGCATTGTACATCACACACATACAGAGACAATAAATAATACGTGTGTAAATCAGTGTATGTAAAATGTTACAAAAGACAAGGTGTAGGAATCACATGTCATCTACACTGGTAGGCATTTTTTAAGAGTGCTTGGTCAGGATTCAGAACATAACACAATAGTTCGGGTTGACTTTATTAATAAGAATGTATTTTTATCCAACAAACCCTTTTTAGCAAACTTAGAATGTAAACCTAGGAAAAACATACATTTCTAACCTAGAATACAATTGTAACTCATGAACTGCACAGTAACAAAAAACAATCTCTGTGATAAAGGCGATAAACCACTGTTATGCACATAAAATACTGTTCTGTGCATAGTACACGCTCTTTGCAGCAGGCATATTAACCCTCTGCGCTAACTTAGATGAGTCAAAACTGCCACTAGACAAAAGTCTGTCTTTCTACACCGTGGCGGCTCCTCCACTTAAGCGGAGGAGTGTCGCCCCACTGCTTTTTGCAGTTAATAAAAGGAAAAATGTAATGATAATAACTCGAGCTTATTTTAATTTTCCCCATTGCGGCCTCTTTGTGGGGCGGGGTGCTCTCAGAGCAGGGGGAGGAGTGGTTTGCACTCCCTATGTGAGCATGAGTGCCTAGCTGTCCCTCTCTGGCCGTCCAAAACAGTCATGCACACATACCGCGTTCTCCTGGCAGGCTGCATTACAGCCTGTGTGGAGAACATGCCCACCCATCCAGCCCCTGGCTGAGCCAATCTCAACGCTGCATTGCAGAGTTGTGATTGGCTGTAGGAAGCCCGGGAGCCCTGGTGTTTCCTGCTTCCTGTCTCTCCCAAGAAGCCGGGAAGAGGATGTAGGAGAGGCGGCGGCCGGCCAGCTAGCTGGCTGTGTGGTAAGTGATTTTTTTTAACCAATCTCCCCCCCAGCTCCTTTTTCTCACCCTGCCCCACTGCTGCTTCCAGGTAGCAGCTGCCACTGTTTCTACAGCAGGGACATTACTCGCCAGAGTTATCTTGGGATTTCTATTGTTGCCTGAAAACTGTCAGATATACTTTTAAAACTCGAGGCGAGAGGATGGGCTGATTGACCTCAAAACTGGGGAATCAGGTTCGAGTCTCTGCAACGAGGCTCAACATCCTGTGATTCTGGGTAAATCACTTAATCTCCCTGTGCCTTACAAAAAAATGAACAAAAAAATGACTGTGTCCTTGTGTAACCCAACAGGTGCCAATGTAAAGCGGTCTGATACAAAACACCTTTGGGTCAAGTTTGCTCTATATAAAACTGGAAAAAATACTGCTGCACTTCTAAAAAAGCTGGCCCCCAGGAACAAAAACACACCCCTTCCAGCCTCCTGGAGAAGCTCCCGTAGTCCAGTCCGACCTTGGCGTAAGTAGCTCAGGCAATCCAACATTTTTTCTGGGGCCTGAAACCCTCTTTACCTGGCATTGCATGTAGAGTACAAGTATCAGCATGCAAAGAAAAGAATCCTGGCTTGGGAGAGCTACTCTCACGTCGACCTAGGAAATGTAAGAGCTCCCAGACGTATGTCATCTAGTAAGATTAATTATGTGGAAAATGGTAGTAGTCAGTCAAGTCAAGTCATAAAATTTGTATAGCGCACTACATACCCAGAGGGTTTCAAGGCGCTAAGGAAGGGGAGGAGGATTATTTGTCAAATATCCACGTTTTAAGCTGCTTTCTGAACGTTAGGTGGTTCTGGGTGAGGCGAAGGTAAGCGGGGAGTGAGTTCCATGTTTTAGCAGCCAGGTATGAAAAGGATCTGCCTCCCATGGTGGTCTTGTTGATGCGAGGTACAGTGGCGAGGGCTTGGCTGGAAGAACGTAGTTGGCGGGAGGGGGTGTAGAAGGACAGTCGAGCGTTGAGGCAATCTGGTCCGATGTCGTAGAGTGATTTGTGTGCGTGGGTAAGCAGTTGGAAAGTGATTCTCTTATTGACGGGTAGCCAGTGGAGGTCTTTAAGGTGATCAGAGATGTGTTCGTTGCGTGGGATGTCTAGTATGAGCCTGGCTGAGGCGTTTTGGATTCGTTGGAGTTTCTTCTGGAGTTTAGCGGTGGTACCTGCGTAGAGGGTGTTTCCGTAGTCCAGTCGGCTCGTGACCAGAGCGTGGGTGACTGTTTTCCTTGTTTCGGAGGGGATCCAGCGAAATGTTTTTCTGAGCATGCGAAGAATGTTGAAGCAGGAAGAGGATACGGCGCTGACTTGTCTGTTCATTGAGAGTGAAGAATCCAGGATGACGCCTAGGTTCCGTGCGTGGTCTGTCGGGATGGGTGCTTTTCCGAGGGCTTCCGGCCACCAGGAGTCGTCCCATGCAGAGGGGGATGTTCCTAAGATGAGGACTTCTGTTTTGTCTGAGTTCAGTTTCAGGCGGCTTTGTTTCATCCATTCGGCAACTTCTTTCATTCCTTCGTGTAGGTTAGTTTTGGCGGTGCTGGGGTCATTGGTGAGGGAAAGGATCAGTTGAGTGTCGTCCGCGTAAGAGATGATGTTGAGGTTGTGTTGGCGTGCGATGGCCGCGAGGGGGCTCATGTATACGTTGAAGAGGGTGGGACTGAGTGAGGATCCTTGAGGTACGCCGCAGATGACTTCAGAGGCCTCGGACTTGAATGGAGGAAGGCGGACTCTCTGGGTTCTTCCGGTGAGGAACGAGGTGATCCATTCAAGTGCTTTTCCTTGGATTCCGATGTTATTGAGGCGTGGTAGAAGGGTGCTGTGGCAGACTGTATCGAATGCTGCAGAGAGGTCGAGGAGGATGAGGGCGACTGTGTCTCCATTGTCCAGTAGAGTTCGAATGTCGTCTGTTGCTGCGATGAGGGCGGTCTCAGTGCTGTGTTTTGCTCGGAAGCCAGATTGTGAGGGGTCGAGGGATTTGTTGGCTTCGAGGAAGGCGGCGAGCTGGTTGTTGACGGCTTTCTCGATGACTTTGGCCGGGAATGGAAGAAGCGAGATGGGGCGGTAATTTTTGAGTTCGGTGGGGTCCGCTGTTGGTTTTTTCAGAAGGGCGGTGAGTTCAGCGTGTTTCCAGTCTTCTGGGAAGGTAGCGGAGTTGAGGGAGCAGTTGATGACATCTCGGAGGTGTGGTGCTATGATGGAATCTGCTTTGTTGAAGATGTGGTGAGGGCATGGGTCTGTGGGGGATCCTGAGTGGATGGAATTCATCAGGCGGATGGTGTCCTCAGTGGAGATTGGGTTCCAGGCGTTAAGGGTGTTCACGGGGGGAAGATGGTCAGCAGATGGTAGGGTGGGTTGGTTTCCGGGTTGGTTGTCAAAGCTGTTGTGGATGTCTGCAATCTTGTTGTGGAAAAAAGAGGCTAGGGAGTCGCAGAGGGTTTGAGAGGGGGTGATGTTGTTGGAGTTGGCCGAGGGATTGGAGAATTCCTTGACGATGTTGAAAAGTTCCTTGCTGTTATGGGCGTTGTTGTCAAGTCGATCCTTGAATGCTGTTTTCTTGGCTTTTCGGATCAGTTGGTGGTGAATGCGGGTGGCGCTTTTGAAGGCGTCCTTGGTGCTGGTGGTTGGGTCTTTTTTCCAGGCCTTTTCAAGGGAGCGGCAGATTTTCTTGGACTTCTTGAGATCATCGTTGAACCATGAGGCTTTCTTGCTGCCAGGTTTGCTTTGACGTTTTTTCAGTGGAGCTAAGGTGTCGGCGGTGCTTTCGCATAAAGGTCTTCAAGTCATACCAGTTCACCCCAGCTCTCCATATGCACCAACAAGCGAAGTATCTGGTCTGAAAGGTATTCCGAAAAAAGGAGCCATGCACTCTCTGACACAATCCTGCCAGGATTTTCAGTTACAGGCACGGCTAGTTGCTTCAGTTCAGTGTTGTTTTTTCGCAAGAAGATACAGGCATGACTAGCTGCTCCAGTCCAGTTTTTAGGTCGTGCCTGGGCAGCGCATGCACTGCTATGCGAGGCATGCTGTATTAGAGTATGGACTTGAAGCCCCACCCACTCTCCGCCCATATTTTTCATTGGCGTGTGTCATTGTCCTTCATAAATGCTGGCTTCTGATTTGCTAATAGACTTTTCAATTCCTCCTTAGTACCTTGTCTTTATTTGTAGCCTCCCATGAGGACTGGCCCTTTTTGGTTGTTAAACGGTACGTCTTATTTAGATTGTATGCGCTATTTTCTTTAATGAGTTTCTCCTACTGTAGCCACGACATGCTTTCCTGCAACATTCAGCACACACTGCGTGCTTTCACTTTCCAAGCAGCCTGAGACAATGGCAGCTGCCTCTTTGAAATGCAATAGGTCTCGCAGTTACAAGAGTTTGAGCTGTTGGCATTGTAAATGACAATGCCTTTTTTATGTGTTAATTATCAAACCAGATAAATATAAGGCATTGCCATTCACAATGCAATTATTTAAACTCTCACAAATGCGAGATCTATTGCAATGCAAATGCTTGTTTTGTTTCCATTTACAAAATTAAGACTACAATTCCCAGAATGCAAAGGGAAAACTGTATTGGGTAGCTAGTCATGCATATCCCTCTGAACAAAAGCTGACGATTTATAAAAGGAAGCGTCTGGTTAGTGCTTTTTAAGTGCAAACTAAAACTTCCAAACCGGAGTTAGAAAATTAAGATATACGCATAGCTGTTCCGTGGCCCCTTGTGTTGGCTTTGAGTCAGTCCAGGCTATTTTTGGGGGGGCCAGCATGCTGAATTATGGGACGTGTATTCTGAGTAGTAAACACTAGCCTGCGTGATGCTAGCTAGAGCTGTCGCATATGACATGTCGCCACGTGCTACTGCTAGGTGAATATTCTACAGTACAGATCAAGGCCTTGTCACTGTAGAAAACCTCCTGGAGGGTGGATGTGCAGGCCAGGGCGCAGGAGTGTAGCAAAAGGACGTCCTCATACTGTGATTAGTTGTGTAGACTTCCTGGGCCGCCATTTGCAAGGCTAACGCGGTCTAATCCCGGCACGCGCTCAGTAAAAACAGTAAGCAGAGTAGCAGCTCCGAGATAACCGAGAGAGCATCTTTAGCAGATGGGGGCCGTCGTAAAAAAAGATGATACCGTCGCAAACATGCACATCCTACATGCCTATCATTTTTGGTGTTTGCGTATTAGGGGGTGGACCCAACATATTTTATTCCAGTACTAGAATTTTGCAACACAGGATAAACAATGAAGGAAACAACTTGTGGAACCATGTAAAAAAGAAATTAGACACCTATCACTTTTTCATTGTTTTTGTGTAAGAAAATAAAAGAAAGAAAAACGTGTCCAATAATATATTTTGTTAAAAAAAGTAGAGCGAACCAATTTTGCACTATTCTTCCTGATTATGAAAAAAGAATGATAACTTTGCATTTTCCTTAAAATTTAGTTCTGCTGGTTACATTTTAAAAGTGGATTGTGGTGTATTTGTTGCATTACACAAGCAGTAAATGTAGTGAGAACTGGATTTGCTCCATTGTTTTGCGCTGGTGGAAGTAGTGTCGATTTCACTCCCTAGAACACTTTAAATATAGGGTCCTACCCACAAATACATTTTGGAGTATGAAAAGTAGCTCTCGTGTAGTACTCTTTTAACACTCTTACTTTATTTTGTGAATTGGCCCTAAAACATATGAAATGGGAATAAAATTAGAATATTCAGGGACTATCGTTATACAGTTAGTATAAATAAAAAGGGACCGAGTCATAAAGGTATTTAAGAGTACATAAAAGAGTACACTATTAGTACTACTGCCTCTACTCATAAATGGTTTTGTGGGGTTCTGAATAGTCTGCCTTTATTCACTATTAGTAGCTATTTTGGATTGTGACCCTGTTTAGAAGCTCTTACATTTAAAAAAAATGATGCATAATGTTGTAGGCTGCGGTAGAGCCCTACTGGTTGTAAAAGGCGGCAAGCAAGTGGCAGAGCAGACCCCAGGACTGGCATTTCATCAAACTTTGATGGAGGGCCACTGCCTGGGTGGTACCACGAATGCAAAGAAGCACAGCCATTCTGGAAGGGAACTGACCCACTCACAATAACTGTGACTAATCAGATCAGGCCATGCTCCGGGCTCCCAGTGTGTTGTGTCTGGAGAAATTCAATTGGTTCAGCTATGTTTGAATGGGGACGGCGAGGAAATGCCCTTTAAAAAAAACATAGGAGTTTCCCGCCTGTGGGGAACACACAGTGGAGGCATCAGACATAAACTTTACAGGTGCGGTGTCCCAGTGGAGAGGTGGTGAGAAGGGAATTTTACAGCATCTCACAACAAGCAAGATTGGTGTGAGTCTGAGCTGTAAGTCAAAACGTCAAGCATGGGTGTAAGCCGCCTATTGACTGACAGTTCATGCGACCCCCGGGTGCATGGATAATAGTTATTAAATGATCTGGCCGCCCACTTGGGTGGGAATATTTTAGGTGGTGAATGTGCTGGAGTGAGGGTTCAATTCTGCCTCATTCAGGCAGTATTTGCTTGACCCCTAGAGCTGTGAGATCTCCCAACTCCACTGCTTAGAAGCAAGCAAGCACTTCTTTCAAGAGGGGTGCTTGAACTGTAGAGACACTGATGCTCTAGAAGGGAAGAACTACTGGACACCAGGGGCCACACCATGGTTATGTGCACGAGTGCACAAGTGCTGACGGGAGGTGTGAAGGAGGCAGATTCACTAGTATGTCACACAAGGCAGAGCTGCAACCAAATTTGCTGCACGGCTTTGTGTGAGAGAAAAAGAGCCGGACAGCACCATGTCTACTAAGATAATGTGGCACCATAACTACAAAGGTATGGTACCACAGCTCAGTGCCACAGCTCTCCTCTGAAGCGCTGGTGCACAATTTGGCAACCTTGGACAATGCACATGCCTTTGTAATATAATGTAAAGGTCTGCGTGTGATGCTTAGCACAGGATTTCTAGTGGAAGGGTACCCCTCCAGTCCAAAATACTATGCCAATACAAACCTGCGCTGTGCAGTACACATACAAAGTGAGAAAAGTTCAGAGAAAAAAAAAACTTTGCTCCTCCTTTGCGCCTGCCTCAATGATAAACTTTGTTTAAGAAAAAGCCCTGTCAACAAATGTTAGTAGATAGTGTTCTGCATCGGACAGTTTGGGTGATAGCATGAGAATACTCATGGAATCTCAACGGGACGTCCACTTGATACAAACTAGCACAAAGCGCCGCATAGCACTACTTTGTGTTACTTTTAGGTGCCTTTCCAGAAATGTTGCTCTTGTAAGTAAATCACAAATCAGCCCTTTACACCGGATTGCATCTCTTTTACTGACTATACGCCAGTGCAAAGTATTGCAAAGTCTATCCCAAAGTTCCATAAAGTACATTATTTTCAGGACATGGGCTATTTCTTAATTCCGCACTGCAGCCCATGCCCTGCAGACTGCATAGCAGGGAAACCTGTGCTTCTGCTCAGGGCCTATATTACATAAAGGACTTTGGTGGCATAACAGTCATGTGCACCAACGTTCTGTGCTCCTGTGGTACTTTGGTATTACAGAAGGGTCTGCAGATGCTTTCACTGCCCTTTCTGTAACACAGATTTTGCAGGTGTACATGTATAAAGTACCAGTGCTATCCTAAAGGGGTGCTCCCTGATTTGAATGGGGGTGGACCCTTTCAATGAGGAAAACACACCTTTTGCTGGCCTCTCTGCCTCTGTCCAAGTGTCCATAAAATGATGCAGCTGCAGAGGCAAAGAGGTTGTCAGGGGCGCAGTGACTGTGCACCATTAAGAGATGGTGCACATTGATTGGTGGCAAAGGGGGTCCCTTGAGCCCCCCAGTATCCTCCTGAAGATGAGTGGAGGTATTTGCTGTACCCGCTTGCAGGTTATCTCCATCCTTTTTTGAAGTGCAGGCCAGTTGCCACCTCCACTGGGAAAGACAGATGTCTGCTTTAAACAGCCGGCCTGTGTTTCACTAATTTACTACTCTACCTACACACCTGCCATGGGGGAAGTGCATTTTCAGTAATAGGGTGCACAGGCAGGAAGTAAGCCCTGGGGCTACAGAGTGCATCCTGCCCCCTGTGAGTCACCATGTTCTGCCCCTTGACTCTGCACACATTGCTTATTATTTAACTGAACAGAGCTCATGAAAAAATGTCTTTCGTCTTGTCATTAATTCTGTCAGTGCCCTGGTTCGCCCTCTAGGCTTTTTACACAGAGTCCCAATGAAAGGAGAAGGAAGGGGTGTTTAGATGCTGGAAGTATAGGTGTGGGGGGTGCTGCAGCACTCCCAAAGTAACCATGCTGAACCTCTGAATGTGAATGAGCATTAAAGATTATGTAAAATGTGTTTTTATCTTGTCACAGTTGCTGTGCTTCAAAGACGAGATCAAATGTCAGTCTAGTCTTCTGACAAATTGCTGCTTATGAAAACTGGCGTTTAATTTTCTTTCACTAACTGCATAGTGTACTTGTGACGAGTTTGTAAAGTGACCCATGTGTCAATCTTGCAAGTGTGGAAAGAACGGCTGTAGAATGTTATTTTCTTTGAACATACAACAACATTTAAATACCTAAAAAAATCAAGACACTTTACTTTGTGAGAGGCAATGACAAATATACACCCAACCCCAGTTTCCACACAGTATAATTTGTGCGCTGTAGAGTTTATCGGTAAAACTGTGGGCCTGATTCACAAAGAGCATCCGCACTGGTGGCAGAGCCCCCGCAGGTGTTACAGGATCTGAGCGCTTGTGGCCAGATCTTTCCTTTGCCGTCGTTTATCATTGGGGGATCCCGCCACGAGGGAGCACCACCTACAGGGCAAGTGTGATCTGCAAAACCACATACAGAAATTTTTGGATTCAGTGTACAGTTTTGAGCTACTTTGAGATATCTTTTTGCTCTTCCTTCAATAATATGATTTTTTTTTTAAAAAAACATGCTTTACTAACAAGCATGGCAAAACTAATAGCTTTGATCTCACATTATAAAGGTGAGACCTTTTGACTTTGCCATTGCAAGTAGAAATCTACTTAACTTCTCTTTGGGTGTCTGTGTCCTCCCAAGCTTGGACGTCCTCCTCCTGGAAATTCCAGCCTTACCCAAGAAATGTACTCTGATTCAGTCTTTCTCTGAAAATGCCCAAGAAAATGTAATGTCATCCCGCCTCTCATTCGGACTACCAATTCTTTTCACTCTTTGAAATGTGTACGTAAAAGCTTTTTCCATGATCAGCACCTCCCTCCTTGTCTTGAATTCCAGGGCTCAGTCTGGCTATCTTATACTTTGGAACCCTTTAGTCAAGAAGATGACTAATTATGGATGTGCCTCATACATGTCACCCCCGTTCCCGACAGAACTACTTTTAGTCAATTTTGAACTGAACTTGTATAAAAATGTCCCATACTGCATATGTTTGGTGTTTATTCTCTTTGATAATATGATCAATGTGTTGGAGGAGGAGTGTTAAACGAACGGGTATGGCGTTGCCATATGCTCCCGGTATACCACTCGCCGTGTGTGAGGCGCTCCCTCGTGGGGGCTCATGGCGGGATCTGAGTGAATGGGAGGAGAAAGGGTTCATTACCATTGGCGACCTCTATGAGGACGAAACTATCCTGCCCTTCATGTGTTGCAGGAGCGGTTTGATTTGCGAGGGGAGACTTTTTGCTACACGGGCCCTCGTGGCAGCTGTTCGGGTGCACTGGAAGGGGGGCAAAACTGAGCCAGGGACTTCCTTGGGTTGTCAGTATGTTGTGACTGCTGCAGGGAAATATAAGGCAGTCACAAGCCTCTATAAGCGATTGACCCTGGAGAAGTTGGCCCCTTTGGAAGGGCTTAAGCTCAAATGGGAAGTGGATGTGGGGGATGAGATACCCGATAGGGCTTGGGCTAACATAGTGGCGCTGGCGTGGAAGAGCACTTGAAATGCTAGGTTTCAGTTGGTCCATTTCTACTATATTCTGCATAGGGCTTATCACACCCCGGTGAAGATCAAAGCATATTTTAATACAGACACGGATGAATACCCGCGTTGTAGAAGGGAGGGAGCGGACTTCCCTCACATGATATGGGAATGCCCGCTATTAGCCGCTTATTAGATGGAGGTGATTGACCTGCTGAATGTAGGAATGGACAGAGGGTTGGATTTGGCTTAGGGAACATGCATTCTACACTGGTTTCCTCACACGACTAAAACCAAAATCACCAGTAAGTTCATAGATATGGGATTATTGCTGGCCAAAAGGGAAATCACAATGCACAGGAAGGCGAGAATACCCCCAGGAGTGGCTAGATGGAAGAAAGAGTTTCTTAAATGGGCGGAATGCGATGGGGTAGTGCGGCTCCTATTGGCAAAAAGTTCCAGAAGTGAGAGAGCACTGGAGATGGCAAGGGCATGGGAGCACCTGGTAGGATTGCTAAAGGACCCAGACACTGATAGTGATGATGATACAGCACGATTGTACAGGACCTAGAGCACCGCCACGATGGTTCACAACAATAATGAAAGGGATGCACTTGCAACTACTATGGTTGACAGCCGGGGATGGGGTCATGCACATGCACATGTCCATAATATTGGGTCATGGGTCTACTTCAACTTATGTGATGTTACAGATTAATGAAAGTCAGGTGCAATTCTAGAAGCAACATGCCTGGGAGGGGGGGAGTGGAGAGGGCGGGGCGATATTTAAGAGAGGTATTGGGTTAGCTTGAATCAGTATGTTTTACAGTGGGCTTATACAGTACAGATGTTGCATAATGCGATAGACAGAGCTGTTAGATTATTGTTTATTTCTTTGTTTTGATTCATAGACCCAGGGAGAATGAGTGGGAGGGCAGCGAAGGGCTCATCGCAGAATAGAGACTTGTTTAAATGTAATGGGAACTGTGATTTATGTAACTCAGAATTGACATCTAAACTTGCCTAATGGCTGTACATTGAAAAAACAAGAAAGTTTGTTTTAAAAAAAAATAATATGATCAATGTGTTGCTAAATTTCTTTTCTCTGTTTCAACTGTTTTCATTTTATATATATATTTAGTGCTCTGATGCTTTTAGCCAGTGCATGCACTATATAAAAACCTAAAATAAATAAATGATGAAGAGAGGCACCCCCATTTTACGAGAAGTGTTTGCACGTTCACAGTATTGCATCAAGAGGTCCTATTATCCCCAAGCAAGCTGGTCATTTTAGATGACAGTGTTCACAATATTCATCCTGATGAAGCAGCAAAGGACCTGCACCGTCCTGTCCTTGGACTACACTCATCATAATAAAGAAGCTAAGGATCTGCACCGTCCTGTCCTTGGACTACACTCATCTGGATAAAGAAGCTAAGGACCTGCACAGTCCTCTCTTTGGACTACACTCACTCCGATGAAGAAGCTGAGGACCTGCACCATCCTGCCCTTGGACTACCCTCATCTGGATAAAGAAGCTGAGTACTTGCACCATCCTGTTCTTTGAGTACACTCACCCCGATAAAGAAGCTGAGGACCTGCACAGTCCTGTCCTTGGACTACACTCATCTGGATAATGAAGGTGAGGACCTGCACCATCCTGTCCTTGGACTACACTCATCCTGATAAAGACGCTGAGGACCTATACCATCCTGCCCTTGGACTACACTCATTGTGATAAAGAAGCCAAGGATCTGCACCGTCCTCCCCTTGGACTACACTCATCGTGATAAAGAAGCTGAGGACCTGCATCATCCTGCCCTTGGATTACACTCATCATAATAAAGAAGCTAAGGATCTGCACCGTCCTGTCCTTGGACTTCACTCATCGTGATAAAGAAGCTGAGGACCTATACCATCCTGCCCTTGGACTACACTCATCGTGATAAAGAAGCCAAGGATCTGCACCATCCTCCCCTTGGAATACACTCATCCTAATAAAGAAGCTGAGGGCCTGCACCGTCCTGCCCTTGGACTACACTCATCATAATAAAGAAGCTAAGGATCTGCACCGTCCTGTCCTTGGACTTCACTCATCGTGATAAAGAAGTTGAGGACCTGCACAGTCCTGTCCTTGGACTGCAGTCATTCCATTAAAAAAGCTGAGGACCTGCATCATCCTGTCCTTAACTACACTCATACCGATGTAGAAGCTAAGTACCTGCACCATTCTGTCTTTGGCCTACAATCATCTTAATAAATAAGCTAAGGATCTGCACTGTCCTGTCCTTGGACTACACTCCTCCCAATTAAGAAGCTGAGGATCAAACCCTCCAGTGGGCTGACTTTTAATTTTAGTGTCTCGATGGAGATAGTCTCCAATTCCGTGTTGCTCCGCACTGCAGACCCACTTTCAAGACTGCTGCGGAACCATGCCAAATTCCAGTATCTGGCAGCGCCCGTTACCCAAGGTTTGATATTCACTAGTCACAAAGGTGGTCCAAGGCTGGGTAATGGCGGCGCACTTACTGGCGGTGCGTAGCTCTGCGGCAGGACCAAGCCACTACACATTACAACACTTTCTCCCCCTCCAAGGAAACGATGAGCGGCACACGCAACACGGTGCTTTCAAAGCATTTATTCGAGCTATTTTGGGCGATCCTGACGCGTTTATTCCATCTTGGAACTTCTTCTGAGGTGAGCCCTGGCAAAAAAGAAACTGATTGTGAGTCCCCGCAAGTGCAGATCTTTAACCATTCTCGGCCCTCTAGAGGGCATCAACATGATAATATTTTACAGTGCATGATGGTATGTGTGGTTTTCACAATTCAGTCCAAAACATTACAAACCCTCCAGTGGGCTGCCTTTTAATTTTAGTGTCTCGATAGAGATAGTCTCCAATTCCGTGTTGCTCCGCACTGCAGACCCACTTTCAAGACTGCTGCGGAACCATACCAAATTCCAGTATCTGGCAGCGTTCGTTACCCAAGGTTTGATATTCACGAGTCACAAAGGTGGTCCAAGGCTGGGTATTGGCGGCGCACTTACTGGCGGTGCGTAGCTCTTCGGCAGGACCAAGCCGCTACACATTACAACACTTTCTCCCCCTTCAAGGAAACGATGAGCCGCACACGAAACACAGTGCTTTAATAGCATTTATTCGAGCAATTTTGGGCGATCCTGACGCGTTTCATTCCATCTTGGAACTTCTTCTGAGGTGAGCCCTTGCAAAAAAGAAACTGATTGTGAGTCCCCGCAAGTGCAGATCTTTAACCATTCTCGGCCCTCTAGTGGGCATCAACATGATAATATATATATGCTACAGTCAAAGTGTGAAATCCCGGTATTGTATAGAATGCCTAGGTAATGTATAGAATGCCTGATGGTTTAGAGGCAAACTAGGAAATAAAGGTTTTTTGTGGAAATGTTACATACATTTCCTAAGCATTCTATACAATTCCTAGGCATTATACAGAATGACCAGTACCATTTACGCAAAGTTTTTAAAAGGCACAAGACGAAAAGCCTTTATTAATTAATACGCATTTGAAACTGAAAGAACAAAACTACAAAATAAAGCACAGGATATTCTTACCAGAAAACAATGAAAGCAGAACTGAGATTGAAGTACTTGTTACACTAAGAAAGGCCGGAGTAACACGTGGAATTGTACTCACTTTTATTCTTCACACTAAAACACCTTCTATTTTGGCACTTTGATCTTGTACATACATTTCACGACTTAAAGAAGAACGCGAACAGAATATTGTTACCGGTAAAACACAAAGCAGAACTGGCATGACGTACTTGTTGCAGCACAAAAACACCTTCTATTTTGGCACTTTGATCTTGTACATTCCTTTCATTTCATAGTGGAGTGATGTGGCTCACTGGTTAGAGGCGGCAGACCCGAGAGCAGAGGACGGCCCGGGACCAAGGTTCAATTCCCGATGCGGCAGGGTCGTGGACCAGGGTCAGCGGACTCGATAATTCTCATCTCGGTGCCTACTCTAACCAGGGATCACACTCGGCAACTCTGGGCATTAGCTTGCCTCATCTCCACAACGGCCCCCCACATACACCGGGGATGCCTGGTTTCACCTTGGAGATACCCAGTAGGGACCATCTCACAGAGAAAGCCAGGACGGGTTCCCCAGCGGTCTACTGCTCAGAGATACTCCTTCGGGAGTCGATTCTAGCGCATTACAAACCCACAATTAATTAATTAATTAATGACTTAAAGAAGAATGCGAACAAAATATTGTTACCAGTGAAACACAAAGCAGAACTGGCATGACCTACTTGTTGCAGCAGGGAAGGCTAGAGTGACATTTTGAATTGCACTTAATTTTCTTTTTCATACAAAGGCACCTCATATTTTGGCATTTCGTCTTGCACATACACCGGACGAATCCTTGGCCGCTTCCTGTGAACTGAGAAGTAGCTGCAGATCGGAGAGGTATTTAGTGGTCAGGAACGTCTTCAATTCTCATTAAGTTCTTTGGACATACTGTGAATTGTGATCTGGCGTAGAGTTGCTTCAAGATTCCTTGTGCAGTTCCAAGTCGGTAAAAGCCATCTTCCGTCATGTTCATAATAACTGCCAAGAGATTGCGTGAGTCACCCCGCCCTTTGTTGACGTCGGGAATTGGAACTCGCACAGAGGCACCCAAAGACACAGGAGGAATTTTTTTGTCAGAATCCCTTTTCATTTTCTTGGCCTGAATCTCAAAGTTCGATTTCGATCCCATTTTACTTTGGGTCGCTTTCTCAATATTGAAGCAAACATTGCACAAAATGCTAACCCCATGACCTTCTACTTCGTCGCCGTCATCGTCTTTAGGAGAATGTCCACAGATAGCATGAACGTTTCGGCCACACTTTCGAGAAATTATGAGCACCGCTGGTTTCTTTTAAGCAGACGCAACAGATAGCGGAAGAAGAAGGATTTTCTGTAACCACGGAAATGGAAGACTCTTCGATAACCATGGCTTCATCACTGTTTTGGTTTCCTCCAACATGGATTGCATTCTCAGCTATGTCTTCTGCAGGGAGCTGTGCCTCTTGCATTGATTCATCTTGTCTTTCTTCCTGCTGTTGTGTTGTTTGTACGCTCTCTATTATTTTTTCGAGCTCTACCTCAGTCTCTACGGCTTGTAAAACGTCGTCAGGCAGGGACGACGTCGAGAGACCTACTCTAGCTTTGCAACCGAACAGAGCTTCGTATGGTGACCTCTTAATCCCAGAATGAAAAGCTCTGTTCTTCATAAATTGAACGAATCGCAATCCCTCACTCCAGCAGCTAGTTTTTTCATCTTGCATCCAAGCACACAGCATATTTTCAATGTCCTGATTAGCTCTTTCGCGCTCCCCTGACTTTGTGAGTGGCGCGGCTTACCATGGGCGATCCTCAAGGTTGGCCAATACTCCGTTAG
Source organism: Lissotriton vulgaris (assembly GCF_964263255.1). NCBI lineage: Eukaryota > Metazoa > Chordata > Amphibia > Caudata > Salamandridae > Lissotriton > Lissotriton vulgaris. The sequence goes on along the minus strand of NW_028249862.1, from coordinate 970,874 downwards.
GCTGCTTACCACATTGTTTGCAAATTCCCTGCCATTATCGGACTTTAGAATCGTTGGAGCACCAAGCAACATAAATATGTCGAAGGGCTTGTAGGCTACTTCTTCCGCTCTCTTTGATTTCAGAGCCCTGAGAACTACAAACTAAGTGAGATGATCTTGGTACACCATTATAAACTTGTATTCTCTGTCAGGATTGGACTGAAAATCGATGAGATCGACCTGACAACGGGAGTTGAATTCAGAAAAAACTATTGGCTTGACCACAACACCTTTTTAACACCTTTTTGCTTCTTCTGGCAAGGCTCACAAAGGTGAATGTACAGCTCAATATCATGGTGGGTAATGTTCTTATACTTGGGTGAAAGTTCTTTCAACATCCTGTTCCGTCCTCCATGACCAATAGCCAAATGGGCCTTATGGAGTACGTCAAATAACTCGGAGTCCGTGACGTAAAACTGAATAGCACTTGTACCTTCTTTAACAGGATAGATCAACTTAGTCGTATTCTCGACCATCATTACGACATAGTGTTTCACCAGGCCAATAGTCTTAATGGTCGTCTTAGCCTTTTTGACATCGTCCACTAACTTTTGGTAACTGGTTTCGGTTAGGAAAACACAGTTTTTAGCAGCATTGACTCTTACTTGAGATAATTCATTGCATGTCAGCATGGCTTGATTCCTGTCTTAGCACTACACTCCCTTCCGACATGGTGATACAAGAACCACGGGAAAGGATGACGGCAGGGAGTCTGTGGAACCTCAGCGGGATGCTATACACAACCTCTGACCCTGCTTGCAGGCAGGTCGCTCCCCACACCACCGCACGGCTGCAACCTGCTCTTTGCCTGGTTACTTGGGGAAACAACACTTACAACGCAACTTTTACAACGCACTACCTTTACAACGAAACTTTTACAACGCAACATCCATTACAACGTAGTGGAATGCGTTGTAAAGGTAGTTTCAAAGAATTCGTTGTAATGGCATGCGTTGTAATGGAATGCGTTGTAATGGATGTTGCGGTGTAAAAAATGCGTTGTAAAGGTATGCGTTGTAAAAGTATGTGTTGTAACGACATACATCCGGTTACTTGTGCTGTCTGTGCCCCTCGTTTGCTGGCAACTTGTGCTGTCTCTGCCCCTCGCTTGCTGATAACCTGTGCTGTCTCTGCCCCTCGCTTGCTGATAACTCGTGCTGTCTCTGGGATTAGGTGTATTATATACTTTGCCGGCAGACAATCCGGCAAAGTATACAATGCCTAGGCAATGTATAAAATATCAATCATTTCATACTTTGACATTCAATTTTCAGGCATTCTATACATTACCTAGGCATTCTGTAGAATGCCGGATTTCACACATTGCCGGCCGGGAATAAAATGGCGGGATTAGGCGTATTTTATACTTTGCCGGCAGACAATCCGGCAAAGTATACAATGCCTAGGCAATGTATAAAATATCAATCATTTCATACTTTGATGTTCGATTTTCAGGCATTTTCAGGCATTCTATACATTACCTAGGCATTCTATAGATTGCGGGATTTCACACTTTGACTGTAACATATATAAAAACTTCTTTGAAATACTAATTGGTAATAGTTCTGTAATTTATAAAAAATATTTTGGATAATTGATTTTCTCCTTCTAATTTAATGATCTTGAATATCTATTCCAATACATTATGTCTCTTCTCATAATGCAAAGTTAAGGAAAAGGCGAGGCCCTTCGGTCCAACAGCTAATGGGGTTAGTAACAGTTCATTGACCCAGACAGAACTTATTGCCCCAATGCTGACAGCGCTTCAAGCATCAATAAATACATTGATTCTCCAGTCAGACAAATTGGACATTCAAATTGATCTAATGAATGTCATGGCCTCCATCATCACTGGGATAAACTAAAAAATTGATAATTTAATCTAATAACAAGAGCACAGTCCACGTATACCCCAGAGGTATCTGCATCTGCATGTGGCCCCACACTATATAAACTAAGCCTTTTACCACACTTGCTGGAACAGATTCTCCACCTCAATAAACACTTGATTAGCTCCCCCATGAACAAAAACCATCCCGGACCAACCACAAAAGACCAGCTTTCAACAGCAGCACTAATCAAATAATGTATCCGAAGGCAGTTTTAAGTTAACCAAAACGATCATTATGATCTTGAAGACAAAAACAAAGAAAAGCAAGGAATAAAATTAGGGAGCTCAAAACGGATAATACAACCAAACTATACTTGATCTTCTCCATGCAACAAGACACAAAACGTATAGAAAAGCGTACTTCTTCCCTAACATCCACCACTCCACTCCTCCCAAATGGACTTAAGCAAGGAGCCCATTGGAATGAACCTGGAATCACCAGGATTTATCAAAAAAACACCTAGGGACACCAACACAAAGATCTGGGATAGCAACCAAGCTGAAAGGGAAATACATAAGTTTGAAAACAGAGAGAGTCTGCCCACGTTAGACACCAAAACGCATACATGCATGAAAGGAAAGAAGAAATGGTCAACTCAGGTGCCTGCAGGATCACGTGCAAAAAACAAAAGGTAACTATGGGTCTAGGCAATAAACTTGCTCTTCAGTGTCTGACAGAAACTCACTACTAATTATAATAATAAATCAAAAGGTGTGACTCAAGCACGACAAGATACTTCCATAGTATGAAGGTACCCATCAGTTATCGTCCGGTACCGCCCTTGTCATCATCTGGGACTCCTCACACCTAGGAGAGTATACCTGCAACCACTTGATGTATTATAAGTGGATGCACCAGTGTTTGAAGGGTGTGGAAGAGGTAACCGTGTACTCATAACTGAATAGCAGTGCGTGAAAAAAAGATTGAGTGTGTGAACAGGGTGAGAAATAGGAAATTGGAGAGAAGAGAGGAAAAGAAATTTATTGGATACCTCTCAAATTTCAAATAGTTAAAACCAGTGCGGGAACATAGAAGGTTTACCAAATAGCTACTATCTAAATTATGGTACACAGTCAAAATATCGAGTTTTAAATTTCGACCTACCAAAATATCGTGTTTGAAATTTCAAAGATGCAGAATATCGATGTCAAGAATATCGTTGGACAGAATATCAACCCTAAGGTAAGTAATATTGAAATTCTTTATATCGATGTAAGTAATATCGAAGTTAGTAATATCGATAGCATATATATTGATGTAACTAATTTCGATGACACTAATATCAATATTTGTATTATTTTTTGTTTTTTTATTATGTATGTGTTATATGTTTTAGTTAAGTATTTAAAATAATTTACATTATATGTGTATTCATTTTATATATTAATAAATGTATTTATAAGTAAATTATATGTTTTAGTACCGGTGCGGGTTGTGGGTTTATAGGGGAATAGGGTGGGAAGTAATTTAATTGTAATTAATAAAATATTATTTTTATGTATAATTTATTTTGCAATTAATTATTAATTGGCAATTAATTATTTTATTTGATAACTCAATTATTTAATTGGTAATTAATGTTAATTTTATTTAAATGTGATGTTTTAGTACAGGAGAGGATTGTGGGTTTATAGGGGAATAGGGTGAGAAGTAATTTAATTGTAATTAATAAAATATTTTTTTATGTATCATGTATTTTGTAATTAATTATTAATTGGCAATTAATTATTTTAATTGATAAATTAATTATTTAATTGGTAATTAATGTTAATTTAAATTAAATGTTATGTGTTAGTACTGGAGTGGGTTGTGGGTTTATAGGGGAATAGGGTGGGAAGTAATTTAATTGTAATTAATAAAATATTTTTTTATGTATAATTGTTTTTGTAATTAATTATTAATTGGAAAATAATTATTTTAATTGATCAATTAATTATTTAAATGGTAATTAATGTTAATTTTAATTAAATGTTATGTTTTAGTGCCTGAGCGTGTTGTGGGTTTATAGGGGTATTGGGTGGAAAGTAATTTTATAGTAAGTATTTAATTATTTATACATTTTTAGTTATGGATAATTAATGTATTAAATAATTATTAATTGGTAATTAATTATTTTAATAGATAGTTTTTTTCAAATAGTCAGTTAATATTTGTAATGTATAAATATTTTTTAATAACTAGAAAAATTAATTAATTAATTGTTATTTTTTTAAAAAAAAATATTAATTTGTATAATGTATTTTAATTTTTAATATTGATTTAAATTTAAATAATATTTTATTGTTATGATACATCATTTATTCTTTAATATTTATTATTTGGTGAGTAATATTTAATCATTATTATTTATTGGTGTTTGTTGTTAATTTATTGTCTATTAATTATTCAAATGTAATTGGTTTAAATAATTATTAATTGTTTTTTATTGATGTTGATGTATTTGAAAAATTAATTATACATTATTTCAAATATAAACATTATTTAGAAGTATATTAAAATAAAAATCTAGGTTATTAAACGCTTTCCCAACTGTTGCACCCTTTGGAGTTGGAATAATAATTTTTCCCCCTACGCTATCCAAAGCTTTCCCTACTGTTGCACCCTTTGGAGTTGGAATAGTAATTTTTCCCCCTACGCTATCCAAAGCTTTCCCTACTGTTGCACTCTCTGGAGTGGGATTAGCAATTTTATCCCCTACGCTATCTAACGCATTTCCTACTGTTGCACTCATTGGAGTGGGAATAGTCATTTTTACCTACCCGCTATCCAACGCTTTCCCTACTGTTGCACCCACTGGAGTGGGAATAGTAATTTTTACCCGTACGCTATCCAACGCTTACCCTACTGTTGCACTCACTGGAGTGGGAATAGTAATTTTTACCCACCCGCTATCCAAAGCTTTCCGTACTGTTGCACTCTCTGGAGTGGGAATAGTAATTTTACCCCCTACACTATCCAACACTTTTCCTACTGTTGCACCCACTGGAGTGGGAATAGTAATTTTTACCCATACGCTAGCCAACGCTTTCCCTACTGTTGCACCCACTGGAGTGGGAATAGTAATTTTTACCAACCCGCTATCCAACGCTTTCCCTACTGTTGCACTCTCTGGAGTGGGAATAGTAATTTTACTTCCTACTTTATCCAACGCTTTCCCTACTGTTGCACCCTTTTGAGTTGGAATAGTAATTTTTACCCTTACGCTATCCAAAGCTTTCCCTACTGTTGCACTCACTGGAGTTGGAATAGTAATTCATACTCTTACGCTATCCAACGCTTTCCCTACTGTTGCACTCACTGGAGTGGGAATAGTAATTTTTACCCTGCTGCTATCCAACGCTTTCCCTACTGTTGCATTCTCTGGAGTGGGAATAGTTATTTTTACCCACCCGCTATCCAACGCTTTCCCTACTGTTGCACTCTCTGGAGTGGGAATAGTAATTTTACTTCCTACTTTATCCAACGCTTTCCCTACTGTTGCACCCTTTTGAGTTGGAATAGTAATTTTTACCCTTACACTATCCAATGCTTTCCCTACTGTTGCACCCTTTGGAGTTGGAATAGTAATTAATACCTGTACGCTATCCAACGCTTTCCCTAATGTTGCACTCATTGGAGTGGGAATAGTCATTTTTACCTACCCGCTATCCAACACTTTCCCTACTGTTGCACCCACTGGAGTGGGAATAGTAATTTTTACCCGTACGCTATCCAACGCTTTCCCTACTGTTGCACTCACTGGAGTCGGAATAGTAATTTTTACCCACCCGCTATCCAGCACTTTCCCTACTGTTGCACTCTCTGGAGTGGGAATAGTAATTTTACCCACTACACTATCCAACGCTTTCCCTACTGTTGCACCCTGTGGAGTTGGAATATTAATTTTTGCCCTTACGCTATCCAACGCTTTCCCTAATTTTGCACTCATTGTAGTGGGAATAGTAATTTTTACCTATCCGCTATCCAACACTTTCCCTACTGTTGCACCCTATGGAGTTTGAATAGTAATTTTTAGCCTTACGCTATCCAATGTAATTTATATTTGTTTATGTATTTTATAATATTTTTATTATGTTACATAATGTTGTGTTTAATAAATTTATTTATTTTATTTTACTTTATTTTATTTGAAATTTTATATAGCGCATAGTTACCCTCGGGCATCCCAGCGCTTGTCCAGACAACGCCAACAGCTAGCAACAGGCTGGTTCAGTACCATCAAGCAGGAAACAAATAAGTTTTAAGTATTTTGCGAAACCGAAGAGTACAGGTCTCTGAGCGCAGCTTCAAAGGAAGCGCGTTCCACAAGATGGTTGTATTGACCGAGAATCTTCTCCCACCAGTACGGGCCTTTTTCACTCTGGGAATTTGGAGAAGATGTTTCTGGTCAGAGCGTAGCGCTCTATTAGCTTTGTAAGGCACAGCCAAATTCCTCAGGATAGGAGGGCCGATCCCCTGAAGAATTTTATGTGCCGTGCAAAGAGCCTTAAATTTGACCCTTTCCCGCACCGGGAGCCAGTGCAGTGCCTTCAAGGCCGGGTTAGCTGACTGCATCCTTGGCACGTTCATCAGCAGCTTTGCAGCAGCATTTTGGACCTGCTGGAGTTTATTAAACGTTGCTTCAGGGGCACCCAGAAAAATAGCATTGCTATAGTCTAGTCGAGATGTGATAAGCCCCTGAATTAGCAGCTTCCTAGATGTTTGAGGAAGAAGAGGCAGGACTTTGCGAGCTGAACGGAGAAGGCCAAAACAGACTCCTGACGTTTTTTTCGCCTGAGTCCTAAAAGAGAGGTCTTGCTCTAACCAGACCCCTAAACTCTTAATCTCCTCTTTCGGCCTCGGGAGCTCTCCCATACAGCTAGGCCAACTAGTCAACGGGAGTGAGGGGATCTTATTCCCCAGCAACATTTTTTCGGTCTTCGAATATTTAATATTGAAAGTATATTTCATTGTTTTTATGTATTAAATATAGATATTTATTATTATTTATGTTATTGTTTTATGAGTGTTGATGTATTTGTAATTTATAGTATTTGTTAATAATTTTAAATTAATTAATAAAAATATTATAATTAATTAAATATATATTACATATTGTATGTTTAATTTAAATTAAATGTTTAACATTAAATATGTATTATTTATTCATTTTAAACATTCTAAAATATTTTTACATAAGTTTAAATTATATAAAAGTATTATTTACTTTATATATTTTTTTTTAATAAAAACAAAACTATATTTTTAATTACGATATTTTTAACATCGATATTTTAGTTTCGATATTTTTGTACTTACCATGCTGTAGATAGGTTGTCGATATACTTGCCTTCGATATTCCAGCGTCGATATTTTGTCTGTCGATATCCTGTCTCTCGATATTCTGTCAGAGATTCCTAAATTATGTAGGTCAACATGTTTCTGCAGTGTGTGGACCCAACAAGGTGTCCGCTGCTTTCATCAAGACCAAACATCGCTACTGCATTAATAAAAAGAGTGAAAAACCAAACATTTTATATTGCAATTATATCACCTGGACGTCATAGGTATACACAAATACTCCAAGGTACTTTGATGATGTCCAGAGTGAGAGAGTAGTAATGTCAGACAGCCAGAGAACAAGGAAAGAAAAACAAACAAACATTGGTGTCAACAAGTGATCAAGTACAACCAATGATAGGTATAAAAGATGTTTACACCATATATTTCATTACATGTACATCTTGAGCTCATATATGAGCCCTTAATCTGCTTACCTATTAGGTAGGAGGATGGTACCACGCCTCACCTGGCTGCGGCTCAGGTAGGTAGAGCACCGATCTGATAGAAGGAAAACACACAAAGAGGAGACATCAGAGGTAGATGGTGTGTATCACTAATTCCTTGAAATCAATGTGCAAACAGTGCATCTGATAATGTTGAGAAGTCAAGGTCTTCACTACAATGTTTTTAAACTTGCTTAGCGCACTAGTTTATTGAGCACACTAGTAGTTATAATGAAACCCTCAAGGGGTATAATGACTGCAGCCTCCACCAGGTTTACTCTATACTAACTGGAGACGCAGTATTCAGACGGTGTGATATATCCCGACACCCATAAGGCTTGTAATACAAGGGTGTGTATTGCCCAGCTCCTGTGATATATAATTATGTCACTGCTCTGCCGGGTGAAGCAAAACAGGAGAACAGCCTAGATTGTACTTTATGCTGCACCCAGAGACCCGTGTCTGTGCCGTAGTTGCATGTGAAATCACAGACCCGCCTTATCTATAGTGGTGTTGCCGCTATGCCAAATAACGCAACACAGGAGCACAACCCCAATAGTTATACAAGTTGTACCCAAATATCTGCGTCAGTGCCGCCAGACGTGGTAGCGTCTTAAAGTTACTTGCGCTGCTCGACATACCCTAGTATGCATAAGCGGTTCCCAAAAACAGCTTGTAAACCTGGAAGCAAGTCTAGAAAGGATGAGAATAGGCTCCTTACCTGACCGTCGGTACTCTGGGCGTCCCTCCGAGCCATCTCGGGTAGGTACCTGACCGGTCTGTGGCGCCATTTTTGTATTCCCTGTTTGCAGCGTCAAAGCATGTGACGCAGTGCATACACGTCTGCAAGAGACTTGGGCCCCGGAAGATGTCCCCATAGTTAGTTTCATTCTTTTCTCTGTGGCGGCCGAAAGATGTAATCACTATGAACGAGCAAAAGGCGGCCTGGCAGTTTATGTTGCGTTAGCTTTAAAAATTACATCCGAGCAGCTGTTCTCTGCAGATGCTAGAATTGAACTTATCAATATCTCGTACATCAGTCAGGGAAATACCACAACAGTAATTCTGATTAACTATTACACACAACCAATGGACCAAAAAAAAAGGAAGAACAAAGCTATTCTAATTAAAACAATTTTTGATTTACGTTGTGCTGAACCACCATGGAACATTATTCTGACAGGTGACTTCAATGCAAAACTACTTCACACTCCTGAGGAAGACAAAATCCTGACAGCTGATAATACTTTTTGGAGCATAAAGCAACAGTCTTCAACTAAGCATATTCGTAAAGATCGGCCAATAGTTAGTAGCAGCTTTAGAATGTCAGGGAATGCAGGTGATTAATGGAAGATTAAAAAAAGACACCCCACCAAAATATACGTATCATGGCCCACGGTCACAATCGACACTGGACTACACGATAATAAGTGAGATACAAAAATTAGGAAGGGACTTAAAAAGAACAGCTAGGAAACTGTACAAAAATGACAACACAGATGCCTCATGGGAAACATTCCGGGAGCAGAGAAAACTCTACAAAAAGAAGCAATGGGAGAACAAAAGAGCAAGCGCGGGCACTTTCTGGATAAAGTTAATATGCAATGTGAGACAACATAACGCAAATAAATTTTGGCTAACAATAAATCTGCTGAACCTGCCTAGGAACATTCTATCATCAAATGTTCAGGAACAGGACTGGGCCGACCATATTGCTCTGAAATTTAAGACACAGCACCACACTTATGAACAGGCACAGACCAACCAGGTCCTTTTAAGCCTTCCTCAAAAACAAGAGTCCAAGCCCCAAGGCACCATTGTTAATGTTATGTTCAACAACTTTGAGCGCCTAAATGCTGCCAGTGCATAAAACTCTCCCTACACGGCAGATGCTATAAAAAATTAATAAGTAAAAGCGACGGTGCTCCTGGACCCAATGGTGTCCCCCAAGCCGTTTTTAAACACACCCTAGCTTTTTGGAGCACCCAGCTAGAGACTCTTTTTGCTGAAGCTGAACTGTTAAACCAAATTTCCAACAGCTGGCAAGGCTGAATTCTGACAACAATTTATTAAGGGGGTGACAGATCTAAACCATCGAATTATAGACTGATTACATTGTTTGACGTCGAAGCCAAATACCTAGCCTCCCTGATCCTGGAAGACTTGGTTGACTGGTCCAAAGACCTAAATTGGATCCCCATAAAGCAGACAGGCTTTAGAAAAGGGATTGGTACAATCTCCATCATTCTATCACCCTAATAGAATAGAAATGCAAAACAGGCAAACAGAGCTTGCATCTCTTCTTTATTGATTTAAAAGTAGCTTTTGACAGTGTCGATTGGAAATTATTATGGATGGAACTAAGGTCATGGAACATACCAGAAAGAATTTTAAAAGGTCTATTGCTATTTTATACAGATACATGGGTTAGAGTAAAACTCGGAGATGAATCGAGAGTCTCAAGAAAATGGAACACGAATAAGGGCTTGAAGCAGGGCTGTGTGCTTGCTCCCCATATATTTAACTTGTTGTTAGCTAATGTAACTGATAAAATTAGCACAATGAACTCTCATTTCCTGAGTCTGGGACTCTTACCCTTTTTCGCACCTCCTCTACGCCGACGACATAGTCCTATCCAGTTTGACCAAGACTGGGTTCACGAGGCTAATAACGGGTCTTGTAGAATTTCTAACAGTAAACAAGCTAGAAATTAACCCCTTCCATGCTCATGACGAGCTCAGCTCGTCATGCAGTACAGTGCTCCTGTGCTCGTGACGCGCTGAGCTCGTCATGAACCATGGGATTCAAAGGCTCTCATCACAGCAGAGGGATCTTCAGCAGCAGCCATGTGGTTAATATAGCAAAAACCAAAACAATGCTTATTAGCAACCGGCCAGCCCGTCCGTATAACATCTGTCTTGAAGGCAATGCCTTGGAGAACATGTCAAGCTAGAAATACTTGGTATTCTACCTTAATAATAAATTAAACCAGTGAGAACAGAAAAACTACATGGCCCAACGGGCAAGTGCATTAACCTTTGCCTACAAGATACTGTCAGGAAAACTGGGGGGGGGCCCTCACTCAAACCACTGATCACGGTTAAATGGCGAAAACATTACCAAATTTAACATACACCAGCGTTGTCTTCCAAGGAAAAGACGCAACTCTACTCAATAACTTAACAACCAGCATCCTCAAAAGGGTTTTTCAACTCCCTTAAATGGCATCACCCACCCAATTACGATTGAAATTAGGTTCAATGAATGAGATAGTTGGCAGGCTATACTCAACAATTAAAGAGTGGTACCTTATAAAGCAAAATTCTGCAGACTCTAAACTAAATGAGGGTCTATGGTTAGAGCTCGAAAAAGTCCTTACACAGCACATAAGCACTATTTGCACAATGCTCTTAAATCTACTTGCACTTCAAATCTCTGGAACACAAATCTGTCTTATGTAACACTTAAGTCCACACTTAACAAAGTTGCAAAACTTTATTCTCTCTTGCTTGATAAAAGTATTTTGAGCCAGAGATCCCATGCCTGGACTGTCCTCAACAACCACAAGGTTCACAAACCATCAGCTTACTTAGATCTAACATTTCCAGTCCTCCTAAAAAAACAGCTACAGGCTTTGCATTTTGGAAAATATCCTTCACTGGCAGATGCCCCAAAGTGGAAAAATACAGAAGTAAAAAGGTTTCCCCTTTGTGGAAGTCCAATAGAAGATCTTATCCACCTAATATGCATCTGTAAGAAACTTCACCCAGCAAGAGTCACCTTAAAAAGAAAAGCTTTTTTGGATAAGATACGATCATGCCGGGCGGCTAACATCAAAGGGCTTGATCCATTTGATACTCAGATGAACTCTAAACTAAAAGTTCCTGCGCATACATGAACAGGCAACAAAGTCAACACAGTAACAAGAGGGTCCACTCACATAAGGCCTAACGCCAGCAATAACTGATCCTTTTGAACATCCATCTACTTTATTAAATCTTAGAGTGTATATATGGTTAATAGTTGATTTTAAATCTGTGATATATTTCTTGGTGTATCTGACAGTCGAATGATTTTAAAACTTGCTTGATTCTTTTTTATCATTGCTGCTATAAACAGTAAACAAAGTTGTTACCGTTTTAATTAACAAAACAGTCATTTTTTTTCATGGTACATGGTACAGGCCCCCTACCAGCATTTGATCTATAGGCCCTGGGTACATGTAGTACGTCTTTATTAGGGACTTACCAGTAGTTTAAACATGCCAGTTGGGTGTAAGCCAATGTTACAATGTTTTAGTAAGGGATCACACACACTTTAGCACTGGTTGGTAGTGTTAAAGTGTGCAGAGTCCTAAGGCCAGGAAAAACAAGATCAGTATAAAGGGGGCAAAGGTTTGGGGCGAAGATCACCCTAAGGCTGATAGGTCTAACATTTACATAATTTTTATCTTCGGAGGTTTAGTGTGCAACAGGTGAGGGGCAGACATAGTTTTGTTTTTACCTTGTCATGGCCTCGTCTCTGGTTCAGATACATAAATTGTCACCTTTCACAAAGCCCTATTATTCATAAGTCGTTGGTAACAAACTTGACAACAAGTTCACAAGATAGCCCATTAATCTTTTACATGCTAGGGAAAAAGGTCACATTAGTCAAATACATTACAGTAAATCACTTTACATTTACTATGAGTGTCTTCATCCACATCTTCTTCTCCCCTGTAGCCATCCGGTTTCTGGGTTAAAGAGAAAAAGGACAAAGAGTTTAGCGGCCCCTCCACTGCCCCCTCTGAAGGTGAGGGCAAGGGTCTCCATTTGGGTCCTCAGGTGTCATCATCTTCTTCATTGCCTGAGCCTTCCAGCTCCCTCCAATGTGAGGGTGAAAGGGGACCCCTTTGTGTCCTCAGGTTTCGTCGTCGCTATCTTCGTCTGATTCGTCCAGTGCAGCGCACTCACTCAGGAGACAGTGGATCATCTTCCGGCAGGCCTGGGTCGAAGTCTCCTCTCCAAAAGAACATCTTTAAAGCAGCACAGGAGCCTCCAGAAGTTCTGTTGGTCCCCCAGTACATGTGGCCCTGGGATAAAATGTCATCAGGAATGCCTTCCCTCAGAAAAATAGATTCCAAAAATTCAATGATCTTTAAAGTAATGGGAGATTGGACAAACTTAATACCCGGCCAGCGGCTATGAAAATCCACCACAACAATACCATATTCTAACATGCTTCCAGAAATAACCATGGGACCAATGATGTCAATTGCTAGTTTGCTCCATGGCGTATCAGGTACCTCAATGGCTTTCACAGAACAGGGAATGGTAACTTGACACTTGTCACTGGTGGCACAACTGACACAATCTCTGACAAAATGTTCAAAATGCCTGTCTAAACCTGGCCACCAATAGCATTCCCTGATTCTTCTCTTCATGGCATGTATGCGGATGTGTCCTTCGTGGGCCAAAACCAGGATTCTGTTTCTCATACCCTTAGGGACGACTAAAGTATTGGAGTGGTATAGGAGTTTGTTAATGATGGACAACTCCTCAAAGCCATGCTTGTAGGCATCACTCTTTACCCCATCAGACTTTCATTGAGACCAACCTTGCCTAATTCCATCTTTCACCTCAGTGATCTGTTTATCTGAATCACAAGCAGTAAGCCACTCACTTTCGAATATGGCATCATCACACCGCTGTTCAAGAGCACACACCAGATCAGTGTCCATGTCCTCTGATGTTTCCCCCCTATCAACCCCACTGTGACTGGGAAGACGAGACATGCAATCTGCCAACACATTTTTGGCACCAGGAACATATTCCACAGTGTAATTATATTCTTGAAGTCTATTGCCATTTGGCAATCCTGGGTGTTGCTCGTACCATGCCTTTAATAGTAAATAATAATAATTCCACCAGGGGCTTGTGGTCAACTCGAATAGTGAAGTGGGAGCCCCACAAGTACATTTTAAAATGAACAATGCTCCACCATCATGCTAAGGCTTCTCACTCACTTCTCACTGGTACGCCGATGTGTATAACAATAGCAGCGTCAGTTGAGCGCGGACTTTGCTATCGCGAAGACGTACGGCTGCCACGTTCACACGATTCAGGTAAAGACCCGTGATATGACCCTTGGGCAAATAGGCCGCCTTGTGACCCCGTGTTGGGAATTGATATAATAATCCTTAGCTTGCATCAGACTCTGGTTTTGGAAGTATGGGTGACAGACAGATATGCGGGGTTGCCCCCACCTAAGAGGGTATTGAGTCAAACCAATGAATAATAATCCCTTATCTTGCATCAGACCCCGTTCTTGAAATGTTAGGCTGGCTGACGGTGGCTTGCCTCCAACGCCAGAATTGTGATAATGTTATTCGCCATGTTTAGGTGGTAACTCGATTGTGACTTGATTGGTAATTGAATTTATACACGCATAGTATTGGCCATTAAGTTACGTCTATGTTGATCCTATGAACAGGGGCTTGAATTATATGGTGTCAGTATTATGCTAAATCCCCTGCTGTAGGAAGAATACGGTTCTATATGAATAGCTGAATATCAGGGCAATGGCACTACTAATATGAGACCTTACCCTCCAACAGATACTGCACAATTCAATTGTCTCCGAATTGACCCTGTGGCTTCCACATTTTATGAATAATCAATCCAACATCGTTTGGCAGTGACATAACCACTCCTGCACTACGTTTTGAACTGCCACTCCCACCAACTCATGTGCGGGTAAGCCTCTACACCTATGTACAAGGTGATTGTTATTGGATGTGTTAGTTTGGTTAATGTACTAATAGCCACATTTTTGCCACCAGATGAGGTTTTTCAAATCACTTGTTGGTTGCCTCCGTATTCCTGCCCTTTAAGGAGACTCGCAGGCCAAGGCCTTACTACCCTTTGTGCTACAAGCCGAGTCGAAACGTCGAGGATCATATAAATATACACCTGGAACCATCCACCCCTTCACTATTACATGCCGCAAAAATACAATCTGTGATTGTATGGAAATATTGTAAAATAGACCATGTGAACTATGGCTGGGCCAGGTTCCCAAGATTGATACTCTGAATCAATCACGCACAAAATGTTCCAATTTTTTCCTTCATCTCCACTTTGGGATTATCTTCCCACTCACTTGTTTCACCTTGAGCACTTCTTCTCTCTTTCACGTTCCTCCTCTGGAGCAACCTCATTTTTAATAACGTTCTTGGCTGAAATTTATTAATTGTAATAAATTTACCATAACAAAGACAGTGGCTACACATCCTTCTTTATTTTAATTGTGTGGAAGCATTGCTCTCCCTAGGAGCGCTGAATTAATTTGAGCTCATATTGAAAAATGAAATTGTGAATTGATTTTACCTTAATTATCTGTTGGTTTGAGGACCGTTGTTATCCTATACCGCATTGTACCCAGGACCTTTCTGCAGCCTTCGATACGGTCAGCCATGAGACACTCCTGACCCGTCTGGCCGAAGCCAGAGTCCACAGTTCAGCACGTTCGCTACTGGCATCATATTTGTGCAACAGGACTTTTACAGTAGAGCTGGGGGAGGCAAGATCGAAATCTTTTAGCTCGCGGTGTGGTGTGCCTTTGGGGTCCTCACTGAGCCCTACCCTGTTCAATCTGTACGTAGCTCCTTTGGCGGTAATCATAAGGAAAAGTGGTTTTATTCCAGTTTCTTATGCTGACGACACACAAATAGTGGTGTCCATTACCAAGGATGCTAAAGAGACGGCGGATAAATTCAGATTATGTATGACACAAGTCCAGCATTGGATGCAGAGCAACTGCTTGAAATTGAATGGGGACAAAAGTGAAGTAATGTTGCTAGGGTCAGATCCAAACATATTGTCTCCGGAGTGGTGGCCAGATAGACTAGGCAACTGCCCATCCCCAGTAAACAAGGTGAAAAACCTGGGTATGACTCTAGACAACAAACTTACATTTGATGCTCAGGCTAGCAAACTGGCAACATCAGTCTGGTACATACTGAAAATGATAAGGAAGCTCTTGACTTACATCCCATTTGACGCCCGGAAAACGGTGGTAACAGCCCTGGCCTTGTCAAGGCTAGATTATGGGAACGCCTTGTATGCCGGTGCCCAGGCCCAAATTCTAGCAAAACTACAACGCTTGCAAAATGCAGCCACAAGGCTGGTGCTGTACGTTCCCAAACATGAGCCAATCGACCACAGACTAGAGTCCCTCCACTGGCTCCCCATCACCGAAAGAGTAAAGTTTACATCGGTCTGCCTGGCCTATAAGGCGCTTCACGGATCTGGCTCTCAGTTTTTAAAAACCCATCTTAAACTGTACGGACCTTCCAGGACTCTTAGATCGAGCCAGGTCAAACTACTTCAGGTCCCTAAACACAGATTGGCCAGATGGGGAGGGAGAAGCTTCATATTACAAACAGCCAAGGCCTGGAATCTTCTCCCAATCTCCATCAAAAACAGTCCATCTCTGCTCTCCTTCAGGAATGAAGTGAAAACATGGCTGTCCTGTCAATCCTGAGTCTCTTGAATCCTCCCAGCGCCAAGATGACCATGGGCATTCGCGCGCTCTATAAAATTATTAATCAAATCAAATCATGACGAGGAATCATTAATGCTACTGTTTTGACATCTTTATGAAAGATTTTCGAAGGAGGACATATCTCCTGTCTCAGAACCGAATAGGAATTAAGGGAACGTTCCTCTGCATTTTAACTATGGAATGCCAGTTCAGGAGGATCTTCCTATTCGTGACCACAGAGCAGCTCATTTTTCCAACAACTAGTCGAGCAGTTCAAGAGCCTCGAGAAAGTCACGGTGGTGACGAAAGGCGCGTTGGCTGTGATCGGTGTTCTTCACAACAAGGACTGGACCACTGTGCACTTTGCATAAACATTTGTTGTACGAATTTAGTGACAAATTGTAATATGCCAGTCCTGTCTTGCTATTCTTAATAAATTTACCAAGAATTTTCTAGTTGAACAGTTCTCGTGGTTTTCTGAAAGAGCAGGAATCTGTCCTCATCCCTGTGCTTTTGGTGAGATAGATAGTGTATTGTAATTGAATTGATGTGAAATGTTAGGAGTGCCGGGGTTTTCTTTGTGTTGGTTACGTTATACAAGTTACTTTTGTTTCTTGTGTTATCGATACCCTGGGTAGTGGGGTATCTTAGACTGAGAAGAATCAAATGTACTTATTGTTGCAGAGTTAAATTGTTCATACTAGACTGTTTATATGAGATGTATTGAAGTGCGACCGTATATCCACTACTACCTCGCTCTGCTTCCTGTATAACTGGTTTTATTTGTAAGAATTTTTTGGATTGGCACAACATTGTCGCATTTACTGTGGAGAGTATGTGATCAGCAAAAGTATTGGCACACATTTTATAGTATTTTAGACTCTAGGGGTTTATTGCTGCACTGCTTAAAATCATATTTTTTTTTATTGAGCAGTATCTTTACAAGAACCTTACATCATTAAATAATTAATTTCACATTGAATATAGCTACTTAAGGCTGGTAGATTCAAATTCCAGTCAAATACGTCAAGCGTAGTAAAATTTCATCCTTTGAAAACATGCAGATGCTAAAACTTCAGACTAAGCAAAGAGCTATTAATAAAGTTCCGGTCCTTTATAATACCAAATCATCTTGTAGTGTGACCATTCCCAAGGCATTATTCAGAGTCATATTGAAGTACTTCAGCTCTTATTCCACTCTTATCCATTCATGATGTACAATACTTAAATAGCTAATTGGGATATTTAATCAAATTATTTGCTTAATACGTGAAAAACATATATAACAATGGCACGTTATTGGGCAAAAACTAGCTCTAAAGTGCTTTTGGATAGACCCCAACCCCACCTACAAAAGCATCAGCAGTGCCCATTTCATCATATACATGATTACAATATAGATTTCATCATTAATACATAATAATCTAATTTATAAAATGTAGGATTTCATATTTCTTCAATATTACATTAATTATTACATCTTGTCCGAGGTGAAATTCAAAACCCCTCTTCATATTAAAATGCTATGCATTTAGCTCCCATTAAAATGCTTGCCTTGGGTGTTTCCCAGTGGAGTTGGTCCGAATCTTAATTTTATAACCCAATTCTTGGTTTTCACTTGGATCTCCCTCCAATCCATGCATAAATACGTATAAACAGAGTGTTCTCAATAAAGTGCAATGCTTTCAACAATTCCACTATTGTCATATTTGTACAATCTAGCTTGAGTCAACTACCTGATTTACTGCTTAATCCATATGTTTCCACACAACTGAGAATCTTTTTGTAGCACCTACCCTTTTTGCATAGGCTTCCTCAAATGTTTTAGTGCAAATCATTTTATTATACCAGTTTAGATAATCTGGGACTTTAGTTATCCTCCAATTCTGTAGAATCAGGGAGCATGCCATCAGAGAGGATATTGCTAAAAATGCTTCCTGTCCTTTACAGATTGGGATATTTTGCCTCTGTCTTACTACACCAAAAAGTGTTATTTCCTCCTCTGGTTGTAGTTTTCTCTGTAGGGCATCAATCAGTGTGGAAAAAACTTTCTCCCAAAACTGAGCTACAGCTGGGCAGGTGAAAAAAATATGGAGCCAGTCCCCTTGGTCCAATTGATGGTAGGAAAAGCATCTATCCTCTATTCCTGGATCCATTTTATGTAACGCTCTAGGAGTATAGTAAGCCATCCAGCGTGATAAAAATGACATTCTTTTAAAATGTTCTGCTCTTAATTCTTTATTGGCATGCTGCAAAATCACCTGCCACTCAGACTCTGAAAAAGTGCATTGTGTTTCTTGGGTAATTCTATCTAAAAAACGTGTTACTATGGAGCACTTCCTTTGGCTTAGTGAAAGTCTGTACCAATTTCCCACCCTCCATAGCTTGGTTCTCAAGAGGGCAGCCATTACAGACACTGAGGTGACACTGGATGGGGTGGGGTGCAATACTTTTTCAGTAGTTGCGTAATTTGGAGATACCCTAAAAAGAAGAGCTTACATTGACCTATCCTGGATCTCCTGACAATTTAAAAAACTCCCCCTACTTTAAAATGACAGGTTCTTTAAAGGCCCAGACTTTTACATTCTGAAAGCTTCACGTACTCATATCCAGCGGTATAGGTCTGCCTAGAATAGAATAGCTGAAGTCTGACCCCATACTCCTGTAGTGTCTTGTATCTAGTTCTCTTTAGGAGTTTTGGTGGTCTTAATAAACACTGGAATCTTAGATCCTGCTTCCTGCCTCATTTTATCCAAAAAATCATCCAAAGATCACTTACTATCTATAAATTGAGCCATTATATCCAAAAAAGAAGCTTCATAATAAGTACGGGCGTGGGGGAGTGCCAGAACCCCTTGACGAATGTCGAGTTCGAGCACTGAAAGTTTAACCCTTGAGGTCTTCTTACTCCAAATAAATTGGCAAAAAATTGCTTCTATTTCTTTAAAATATGACATATTCATTTTAATCAGGACATTTGTAAACAGAAAAATGAATAGTGGTACAATAGGCATTTTTATAAGAGCAACACGACCAATTAATGTAAGAGTAAGAAGTGCCCATCTGTCTAGTAAATTTCTAATCTTGATGAGCATTGTCACAAAATTCATTTTAAAGAGATACACATAGCAGTTTGGTAACATATATCCCCAAATATTGAATTTGATCAGAGGAACAAGCATGCCTTTGAAGGTTATGCAGGAGGATTTGACACCCAGTATTAAATAGCAGCATTTCAGTTTTATTATGATTGACTTACATCCCCCAATTGATTCAAACTGTACGAACTCTGTCAGCATTATTTCAATATTCTGCTCTTTCAGTCTAAGATAGAGAATGATATTGTCTGCAAACAGTTTTAATTTGGACATACCCTCTATTGGTGCTTTTATCTCCTGATTGTTCCTAATCCTAGCACCGAGTGGTTCTTATAAAAGAAGTTAACAACACAGGTGAAAGGGGTCAGCCCTGACGGGTTCCTCGATTTATATAAACTTTCGCTGCTAGACGAGAATTTATAAAAACCTGAGCCTGGGACCCTTGATATAGGTTCCATAGCATGTTAATTGTTTATATAGGGAACCCAGCCTTCTAAGGGAATAAAAAAGAGCATCCCAGTTTACAAGATTGAATGCCTTTTTGGCATTGAGCGTCATTATTAATGCAGGTATTTAGTTGACGTTAAAAAAATCAAGTGCTTGGACTAAAAACTCGGTGTTTGATGACTTGATCTTACTGCCACAAATTCTGTCTGATCCATGTGTATCACCTTCTGTGCTACTGGAGAGAAATGATTTGCCCAAATTTTCATCAATATTTTATAGTCAACATACAACAGTCTAATCGGCCTGTATTAGTTGACACCTTTGGGGTTCTTACCCTTCTTAACAAAGTTGACTATAGTAGATTCTTTAAAAAGAGATGGAATCCTGCCTCCTGCTTTCACAAAGTTGAAAAGCTCTGCCAAAAAATTATTAGTTCATCTGAGAATGCTCTATAAAACTCAATTGGAATGCCGTCCTTGCCGCAGGCCTCCCGGCTGGACATTGAGGTGAGGATACGTTTAATTTCTGGATTTGCAATGTCTTCTGCCTGGATATTTTTTAACTGCAGACGCTTGGTGCAATAAAAGTATTGGCTTATTGCCTCATTAGAAGCCAAATATTTTGTTGCATATAGCTTATGATAATGATCTAAAAAGATTTTCGCAATCTTTTCCATATAGTAATAAGTAAGCATGGGCAAATTTTGCGAATTTGCGATTCGCAAATTTGCGTATTAACGAA
The DNA here is from genome assembly GCF_964263255.1 of Lissotriton vulgaris. Taxonomy (NCBI): domain Eukaryota; kingdom Metazoa; phylum Chordata; class Amphibia; order Caudata; family Salamandridae; genus Lissotriton; species Lissotriton vulgaris. The sequence continues at coordinate 950,366 of NW_028249862.1, read as the reverse complement.
TTCGCAATCCGCAAAATCCGCGAACTTTCGCGAATTTGCGGATTTATTCTTTTTTTGTGTTCGCAAGGGTTTCTGCCAGTTCGCGAGGGTTTTGTACCAGTTCGCAAACGCAAAATTACTTGTCGGGTCGCAACGGTCGCGACCATGTTGTTTCTACGTCTGGTTCATCACAGCACTCTCTGTTTCACCACTGCCACCCTCTGGTTCACCCATGCCACCCTCTGGTACATCACTGCCACCCTCTGGTTCATCACTGTAGATTATGGGGGGAAAAGCACACCTGCCCTGCTTCAACTGACATGTATTAATGTGGGGCTAATTAATGTGTCACTGAATTTGAGCTGGCACCTGCTTCCTTAGCTGTAAGTGCTTCCTGATTAATGATGAGCTTGAACTTTTGCACCTGCTAAGTGCTTTCAGTTTTGCAAAATTCGTTAGCACACCTGCCCTGCCTCAACTGACAAGAATGAATTAGGGGTTGATTAATGTGTCACTGAATTTGAACTTCCAGTCTGGCACCTGCTTCCTTATCTGTAATTGCTTTCTGTTGCAGTGTAATTTTTTTTAACAGGACCTTTGTGGCATACTTGTAGCTATTCTCTGAGCTTGCTGTGAGGGTCAGAGCAGGGTCATAGAATAGTTGCAAGTAGGCAACTGAACTCTGGAGGGGGCCCTCAGTAAGCACTACAGGGAATGGGTACTAATGATGAGCTTGAACTTTTGCACCTGCTGAGTGCTTTCACTTTCAGTTTCAGCTGGTAGCGCAACGATGCCAAGTTACCCTAGCGGTCGTACTTGGGCGCGGCGATCTTGTTTGCGTGACGTATTTCCGTTTCCGGGCGCTAAGTGTAATCTCGCAAAGTGTGCGGCTCGCTAGTACAAGTTTGCGTGTGATCGCGGGGGAAATCTCGCGCGAACTTACCCATGCGGTCGTGAATGGGCGCCGCCATCTTGTTTTTCATTCATTACTATCGTTCTGGGCATGCTTTCTGTATCCTCTATCAATCTCTGCCATCCTTTGCTTGTTTGAAGTTTTTTTTAATCTATTTTACTTATTATCTATCCCTCTATTATTCTAGCTCTATATTTTTGTGTTTTCTGCTACTTCAGGTTAATTTTAAACTACTTTTTTAAACTCTTTTCTTTTCTTCTTCCCTATTCTATTTCTTATTTAATATTTACCTTCCTTTCTGCCCAGACCATGGTAAAGGGAGACAGGAAGCAGCCTGAGAAGGGGAAGGGTCCCGCACCCCGTGCCCGCACCCGTTCTGGCGTTTGAGGGGGAGCTAGTGATGCCACGGGAGATCTTTAGCGCGGAGGAGGTGGCCGCACTAGTGTTTTATGTACAGTGCCGCCTCCCCAGGACCATCATGGCAGGCGGCAAGATCGCAAGCGGCTACGGGCTCCTGGAGTGCCGGAAGCGGTGGGAGAAGGTGTGCCGGGCCATGTATTCTCACTCTCGGGTCCGGGGCACCTACAACCAGGCCACCCACCGTTGGACGGATCTCCTGGACCGGGAACGTGACTTGCTCGACCTGCTCGGCATCGAGATCCCCAGGCTTGGTGAGTAGTAGTAGCTATTTCATCACTACTCTGTTTTCTCCTGCTCTGTGTGTTATTATATTACAATTTTTTGTTTTTTACCAAGAGCAATAATGCTGCCGATTACATTGTAGGTAAATTATATTTCAAAATCTTCTGTGCATTTCAGGTGCACTGCTCTCCTTCTCAGTAGCGTTGCTACTATGCTTATTTGTTTTCGATTTTATGTTCATTTCATTGGCCTGAGAAATTATGTATGAGTGTAGTTTACAGAACTGCGTAATGCTAGACACTAAGGGGCAGATTTGCAATTACCGGCGCATCTCTGCAAAGTAGCAGGGATGCGCCAGTAATTGTGCGCCACGCCACCACCACCCATGGTGCGCCGTATTTACAACGCGGCGCATCATGGGCCCAAAACGTCGGATTAGACGGTCACTGGATGAACTAAGTGTTACTTTGAAGAGCATGTAACACCGCACCTGCAAGTCCGTCCCAGTGTAGGAAAGGCAAGGAAAAGAAGTTGTTATTTTGTCCGAATACTACCATGAATAGTAGCAGTAGTTTGTATTGCAAGCACAGCATATATCCGGCTATTGCGATGGCCACTCACTACCTCTGTTAATAAGTTTAGTAGAACTCGGTCATTCATGTGTGGCTGTATCACTGTTCACTCAATACAAAGCAAAACACCTAGGTCCAGATGTAGCTCACCAAATACTGGTCGGTAACGGCCGATTTCAGCCGTTACCGACCGGTATTTGGAGTTTCAGATGTAGGGAGCCTTAAAATTACCGATTCGGTATATTTACAGAATCAGTAAATTTACCGATTCTGTAAATTACCGAATCTGTAAATTTACCGAATCTGTAATTTGTGATGTAGGTGGCACTGAAAACAGTGCCACAGACCCTTCAGAATTCGTTATTTACCATCAAATACTATTTGATGGTAAATAACGAATTCCTGTGTACATGCACATCTGTGCATGTACACCTGTGCCATGTGACACACATACATGCCCTTAGGGCACACAAGCCTGAATCAGGGGTGCAACAAGCCTGAATAAGGGGTGCAACAAGCCTGAATCAGGGGTGCAACAGGGTGTCAAAGTGACACCCTGTCCCCCTTGTCAATTCGGTAATTTTACCGAATCGGTATTTACTGATTCGGTAATTGCCATTGGTTCTTATGGGCCTCAAGACCCATTTGAATCAATGGCAATTACAGAATCGGTAAATACCGATTTGGTAATTACCGAATGTTACGGATTCGGTAATTAATTCGGTAAAAATACCTACATAGCATTTACCGATTTGTAAATACTGAATCTGTAAAATTCGGTATTTACGAATCGGTAAATACTAATTACCTACATCGGGCCCTTAAAGTCATCCCATATGTAAGCAATTACATACCATGTGCAGTGATAGATAATCAGATTATTTATCTTCTTTATTTTCCTTTTCTAGTATTCATTGGCACTGTAGGGTGAAAGTTAAATTAATTAAGCAGTAGCCCTTGTAACAGAGTATTCTCAGTGCCACCCGTAATAGAAAAGTAAGAGCATCACCACCTCACTAATCATGGCGGGCGTCAGTTTTTCTCGAGTGCAAGTTGACTGCGCTGGCATTATGCCGGCTTGCAGAAGTTAACGTACCAATTTTGGTAAACAAGAGAGAAGAAGAAGAATAAGACTGGTGTACTGTCATAGTCGACTCTAACGGAGTGAGTCCATAGTGCTCGTAGACTTGATTCCTTAAACTCCGCATAATGTTAGAGCAACCTTGAAGAAGTGGGAGGTTAGATAGATACTGGCCACAATATTTATGTACTGCGCTTGCAAGTTGCTAGTTCTACTGTGACACAACTTTCTGCTGAATCATTTTGTGTTAATCTTAAAGAGCATTGGTTACAGACTATGTCTTTCTTTCTTCATATAGATGCTCCTTCCAAACCAACACGGAAGGAGCTAGCTAAAAGGGCCCGGCAACGGAGGCTGGAGGCAACTGTCGCCGAATATCGGCGGCTGGTGGCCCAGGAGGAGGAGGACACGCAGAGTACGTCAACAACATCCACGGCGACACCTGCATCCTCCTCCGCGCTCCATGGGTCAGCCAGTCAGTGCAGCAGGTCTCCAGCGGTACAGAGCCGAGGTACCGCAGCTACCCGCCACCGCCGAGCAGCAAAAAAATCAGATGCCCCCCACAGCAGTACCAAAAAAAAGGTTGCACCGCCTTTCACTCAGGGTTTCCTACCTCGACCAGGAGCTGTTAAACACCAAAACCCTGCTCGGGACCCTCCGCAAGGAGCATGCCGACCTGGCCCGAAAAGTGAACAGCAGCCAGCAGTAGGAGGAGACTGTCCCTTGCCCCTTTTTTAAAGACTTCGGGGGTGGGAATTGGGAGTTGGGTTTTTTGGACTTTTCATGGACATTCGTTGGGGTTAGGGAGTGGGGGTGGATTGGGTCTTGCGGGAGATTATTTATGTTAGGGATATAAATATACTTTAAACTTTATCTTAGCTTACGTGTTTTTTTTTACTGCTTTTGAGGCTGGTGGCTGGGGGTTTAACAGTAAGTTTGTTTTCCTGAAACTTAAGTGGCATCTTGATTCAAGTTGTGTAAGTAATTGCCCAAATGTTTTCAAAACTAAGTGCCTCTCACAGAGTAAGTGAATTCAATAGGCCTAGGACTTTACTAGTACTACCGTCAGTCTCTCGTCTCTCCTAATACTCCATTATATTACCTCCCCCCAAAAGCTTATCTTACCTGAAATTTTTTGTGTTTGGAAATAGGGCTAGGCACAGGGCTGGCTGCACGGGAAATGGCGATTAAGGTTAGCAATCCTGGGCGGATGAAATGTCATCATTGCGGTGGTACTAGTGGTGTTACACAGTGGCAGTTGCGGCATATGAAAAAAAAGAAAATGAAACCTTGTTTGTCCTTACCGTAGCATTAGAACAGTACGATAGAGAATATAGCAGGTGACAGTACACTAGAACAGTGCCACAATGTAGCCTAACAAATGGTAAAGTATTGAAAGTATAACTACTACTTGCGTTGAATTTCTTTGACATTGGCTACTACTACAAGAAATAGTGCTGAAGGTGAAGGACACAGCAGCGTAATCATTCATTTGCCACGTCTAGGAGGAGGATGTTCTTGATGATCAATCAAGTTGGTGGAGCACATGAAAATCTGCTTTCATTTGCAATAGTCATAGGTCTGTGACAAGCTGAGTAAGAATATATCCTCTGATTCCTTCACCAGCCTGTTGCTTTGACCTTATCCTCCCCAGCAAGTGTGTGGAATTATTGCTGTCATTTAGTCACACAACAATCAAAACCACACAGCCCGGGGGAAGAGGGTTAGGGTTTGGAAAATGGATGGGAATGGGGGTTTTTGGGAAAGTTTTGTTGAGAGAAGAAAAAAAAGCACAGCATGGACAAACAATAATTGAAGATAAACAAATCTTTGGGTACAAAGCTATCCATAAATCTTTTAAGTGACATAAAGGAAGTGCATGCACTACTGCATGCATGGTTACTGAAAGTAAGTAGTACTTTCGACAACCGTGAATGAAAGATTGCAGGGCTGCAGTAATAATTATGCGTTTTCACTTGCCTATCTCTGCACTCAGAGAAACACTTTGTACATTAAATTAGGTTTGAAAAATAGCAGAAGTAAAACCTATACAATGGCTGTAGGGATGAATTTAGAAGCAGAGATCAAAGAAATGCAGAGTGACACTCATAGAAGTTCACAGCAATAACATTACTTAAAAGATAATTAGAAAAGAACGGATACTGTATCTGTATGTTGTTGTAGTTGTCCTGTTGAATTTGGTAAGGTTTAAACGTGCAAGAACAGGTGGCAGATCCTTTGCCTATCTGGGACCCTCCCTTTGGAACACGCTTCCCCCTTGTATCCGGAAGGAAGAAAACTATTGTAGGTTCAGAAAGCTTGTAAAGACCTGGCTGTATGAACAATAACCACTTAACAGTCACCTCCTTTCTCTGCCCTCAATCTAGCTGTATCTAGGCGCCGGGAAACCCTTTTTGGGTAGCTGTTGCGCCCTATAAATTGATAAAATATAATATAATATAAGTTGCATGCATCCAACCATTCCTCTTATTAGCGGGACTCCTCCATTCCATCTGACGCTCCGTCCATCAATGTTGGTGACCAGAAGACACCCTGTCCACTGCCTGCCTGACGGATGCAGAATTGCGGCTCGCTAATGTGAAGACTGACTTCATCCGTTTTTTCCCATTGCACTGGCTGAAACCCGGCCTGTAATTATTAATGGAAAAACAGGAAGTGATATTAGAACACCACTGACAAATAAATATAAGGTATGTACGCTGTGTAGTGCAAAAAGTCACACTTTGAGTTTCCTAATAGACAGTAGAATATTTTTGAAAGTGCGTACTCTGTCTGAGTCTCCTTTTGAAGGATAAATAAGTATGGATGAATTAATTTAGCGGATCTTTCCCCTCAAGCTAGGTGTACTGTAAACTGTGTTTTAGAACAAAATTAGACCTTCCCAGCAGTGCTCCCAGACCCTTACTAAACCCAGTCGCAAAAATGTAGAAGACCCCCAATCAGATCTCCAAAAACGAGGCCTAGTAGAAAATGGTGACAAAACGTACTTTGAAAGTAAAGTAGGCCCAAATCCCCCCTTACCCACCATGGATTGTATTCAAACCATTTGCAAGAAAGGAAAAGTATCCATACCCAGCATTGCTCCAAGACTCGCAAACCCCCCACAAACACCAGGAACCCCCACAAACAGCCCCCCGAAAACGGTAGAGTGAGCGAAATCTCAGAAAATGCTAAAACTTTTTCCCCAGGGATTGTCTCCAAAACACTTTCTTTCGGGTATTAGACCTTCCCAGCAATGGCCCCAGAACTTTCAACCCGGGCGAAAACAAGTTTAACACCCCCAACAAGCCAAAAGGCAAAACCCGGGAAAAGCCACACTGGAATTCAGTCCAAATGCGCTCTGCAGCGAGGCCCCAACTCCCCTTTTCCACCATGGATTTCCTGAAAAACAAATGCAATCAACATTAGACTGTGCCAGCAGTGCTCCCAGACCCCAAAACTCACCCACAAAAACCTGGAAGCCCCCCAAAGACAGACAAGTGAGCAAAAATGCAAAAACTTTTTCACCATGGATTTAGTCCAAAACACTTGATTCCGATATTAGACCTTCCGAGCTATGCCCCCAGACCCCTGCAACCACCCGCAAAAAAGCAGAACACCCCCAAACAGGCAAAAAGCAAAAATGGACCTACCTTCAATTCAGTCCAAATACGCTGTGCAGCTAGGCCCTAACTCCCCTTTCCCACCATGTATTTCCTGTAAAACAAATGTCATCAAAATTAGACTGTGGCAGCAGTGCTCCCAGACCCCAAAACCCACCCACAAAAACCTGGAAGCCCCCCAAAGACAGACAAGTGAGCAAAAACGCAAAAACTTTTTCACCATGGATTTGGTCCAAAACACTTGATTCCGATATTAGACCTTCCGAGCTATGCCCCCAGACCCCTGCAGCCACCCGCAAAAAAGCAGAACACCCCCAAACAGGCAAAAAGCAAAAATGGGCCTACCTTCAATTCAGTCCAAATATGCTGTGCAGCTAGGCCCTAACTCCCCTTTTCCACCATGGATTTCCTGAAAAACAAATGCAATCAACATTAGACTGTGCCAGCAGTGCTCCCAGACCCCAAAACCCACCCACAAAAACCTGGAAGGCCCCCAAAGACAGACAAGCGAGCAAAAACGCAAACACTTTTTCACCATGGATTTGGTCCAAAACACTTGATTCCGATATTAGACCTTCCGAGCTATGCCCCAGACCCCTGCAGCCATGCAAAAAAGCAGAACACCCCCAACCAGGCAAAAAGCAAAAATGGGCCTACCTTCAATTCAGTCCAAATACCCTGTGCAGCTAGGCCCTAACTCCCCTTTTCCACCATGGATTTCCTGAAAAACAAATGCAATCAACATTAGACTGTGCCAGCAGTGATCCCAGATCCCTAAACCCACCCACAAAAACCTGGAAGCCCCCCAAACAGCACCCCAAAGACAGGCAAGTGATCAAAAGCCCAACAACTTTTTCTGCTCCGATTTTCTCCAAACCACTTTTATCCGGTATTAGACCTTCACAGCAATGCCCCAGACCCGTCAACTCACCTGCAAAAAAGTAGAACACCCCCACAAGTGCAGAGTCTTTCTTCATTGGGCGTAATACAGCCATCTGCTTTGAGGGAAATAGGAGTCTGGAGGAGGAGGATAGAGGAGCATGTTCTTGTGAACTTGTGAACCTGAGGAATGCAGACTGCGGCACCTTCAAATCAATAAGCAAATAAGTGAATACAGTTCTGCAGATGGGCTTGTTTTTGTGATTAGGTGATTAAAGTTTTTTTATATAGATTTTGCAAAACAAAGAAAGACAGACACACAGGAATAAAAGTGAATAAGGACGAAAAAGAAAGTTAGTGATTCATTGACTCATTTTCAGGGCTCGGTGTCAGGGAAGAAGAGCTCGTCCTCAAACTCTGCGAATTCAGACGGGAGTAGGTCAGTTAACAGAGAAGAACTTCCCTCATCTAAGTTGGTGTCCTCCTCGTCTTCTTTCTACGTGCATTCTCGTATTTTGTAATCTGGTGGTATGAGGTGCTGATTCATCTTGATCATTGTTAACCTCTCCACATTTTTGGGCGAGAGGCTGGTCCTTTTGGAAGTTACAATGCCACCAGCAGCACTGAAAACACGTTTAGAAGACACGCTTGCGAGTGGGCAAGACAAGTAATTTATAGCCAGGTTGGTGATCTCTGGCCACACATCTATTTTCCCATGCCAATACTCCAATGGGTCAGCATGAACATAGACCTCTGTTGAGTCATTCAGATAGTCCTGCACCATCGACTCAAGGTTCTCCAGGGTTCCTCCACTTTGCTTACTTTTTTCTGGGACCTTTTGAGAAGCAAACCCAAGCTGAGTTAGCCAATCCTCTTCTTCACACAATGTTACTGTTGTGTCTGGTGCAGATGATACGGTTGCTGGTGTCATTAACGGCCGAGAGGGAAAATCACTCACTTCTGCCACAGCCACATATGCAGAAGTGGATTTTTTTGACGGATGGCCTGTTGATGCTGATGTACTGCCTTTTCCTTCAATTTCCTGCCGTTCTCTTTCAAACCTCATGGCTGACACAGCTAGCCAATGTTTGTACTTTGTAACATCTGCATCATCGAAAGGAAAGAATATAATCTGCCTGCCACTGCCTTTTTGTACCGTGGATCCAGAATAGTAGCAGAAATGTAATGCTGTTCTGTGTGTATCTTTTGAAGACGTTCATCGCAAAGTAGGCGCTTTAATAACTTCTCCGCCAACTCAAATGCTTCTTGCTTTCCATCTTTTTGAAACTTAGAAGACACCGCCTTTAGTTGGTGCTCTAGCATGCGCAACAATGGGATAGCTTTTTCCAAATTACAGTCCTCCCTGCTGACTGCACGCGTGAAGATCTCAAAAGGACGAAGCATGTCTGTCAGGCTTTTAACTAGCTGCCATTGCTTCACCTGTATCCTCAGGTCAATCATAGGTGTACCCAGTGTAAAGAAATACTGATCGACTACCGCATACTGCTCATACAGATGCTCAAGCATGTAGAAGGTTGAGTTCCAACGTGTTACCACCTCCTGGATGAGTGCTTTTACTGGCACTTTACGTTTATATTGCAGGCACCTCAGCTGCTTCTGTGCCTTACAAGAATGGTTGAAATGTGTGCACATTCTTCGGCTGGTGGTCAGTAACTGGCACACTGGACTTTCTTCATTCAATAATTTTTTAACAACCAGATTTATACAGTGCGCCAAACACGGCACTCTGAAATAGTTACCCTTATCCATGGCCTTAACTACATTGGCGCCATTATCCATGGAAACATAACCAATCATGCGTTTTCTTGGGGACAGCCATTGAAAGACCTTTGTGTTAAACTCATGCAAAAGGTTTTCTCCTGTATGATTTTTCTCCATGGCAAGCATGGCTAGTGTTGCATGTTTCCGAGCAGCTTTATAAACTTTGTCCGTGTCAAAACCTTCGGTTAGCTTTTATTTAACCCCTGAAAAAGAGACCCAGTGTGCAGTGATGCACATGTAATCAACGGCTTGGCAACTGGTCCACATGTCTGTTGTCAGATGTATAGTGCGAACAGCACTCTTCTGCAAAGCTGCCCCAATCACCTCCAGCACATCTTCATGTAGTGCTGGAACCGCAACTCTGGCAAAATAGAACCGGCTAGGAACCTTCCATTTAGGGCACAGCGTTGCCACTAATTCAAGAAAACCCACCCCTTCCACAAAAGAAAAAGGGAGAAGGTCCAGCGCTAGCATTTTAGCCAGCTTAGTGTTATACAGACGCGCCGTTGGGTGGTTGCGTTCAAATGGCGCATCTGAAAACAACATGCTTCTAATGGTGGGCTGGACCATTTTACGGAATGATGATGACTTCTTCGACCCAGTTACGCTCGGTGATGATGAACTTTTTCGCATTGGTGTCTCACTCTCTCCCACACTCTTAGTGTGGCTCATATATCTTGCAAGGGGTGTGCTGCTGACAGGGGTACTGGGTGTAAGTGAAGAAATGTTTGACGCTTCTTCCTCGTCATCATCAGATGAAACATCAACGGATACAATTTGTTGACTTGCAATTCGGGCTGCCTTGATCTCCTTTAGGTGCGCATGCCATTTGATAGTGTGCTGTCTCTCAAGATGACCTCTCTGGCCTCCGGTACCATAGTTGGTACCAAGCTTACCACGACTAACTCGAACCTTACAAATGGTACAAATGGCTATGTTTTCCCTTGTTGGGCTAACACTAAAGAAGTCCCAAACTGCGGACTTCAATTGTCTGTGGGGGGCGGAGGAGGTGATACTGGGAATGCTAATGCCAGATGAAGTGGAGGATGTGTGTTGCCGAAATTTACTACGTTGTGCACTTACAGCACCACTAATTGAGGAAATGGAGGTCGAGGTGGATGGAGGTCCCTTCTGGCGAGAAAATATGGAAGCTGTAGGTGATGGTGTACTAGTTAACTGCATAGGTGGTGGTCCCATTGACACGTCGCCAACATCACGCTCAGCAGCATTTCGGGATAGGGTAAAAATGTCTGTTTGCTGCATGCCCGCTGAGGCTGGAGTGACCTCTATGATGACTGTGTCGTCATCGTGAGAGTCTTCATCAGCTAGAGTATACGCCACTTCCTGTTCAGCGTCATCATCACACTCCATAACTATGAGACTTTTGGGGATTTTCCTTTTACACTTAGCTACCTTTGTCAGATCATGGTGTGCCTCACTCTCAGACGGCACTGGTGGTTCCCAATTTTCATCTATATCATCAGAAGGAAGGTGGCTTGAAGAAGATGTAGACACCATCCTTGATCTTTTCCTTGCTGGGGGTCTGGAATACAATGAATCATCAGGAGTAGGGGCTTCCTCAAATGATACCTCGGCTTGAATGTCGATTTCCTGATGTGCCCCTACTTCGGGAGGAACAACTATTGTGGGCACTTGTGCCGCTCCATGCACCTCTGCTTGCGCCTCTCCTTGCGCACCCTCTCCTTCCACATGTACTTGGGCTTGTACTTGCACATGTGGTTGTTGTTGCGGCTGTGGTTGTTGAACACTCGTCAGATGAGTTACAACAACCTGTGTTGATTAAGGGATGCTGCTACTTTCTTGCGATGAGCCAACATCACTGGTCGATGGTGATTGAACAACTAAACTGGCTGCCTCTGCAGCACTCAAGGGCTTGGACCTAAGTTGGCGTGGTGGTGGTGGCACTGAGCCCAATGGAGCGGAGGGGCTGCTCCCAGCTTGGTCCCCTGCAGACCCCGCTGCTGCTGCAGGCGTATTTTTTTTCCCCAAAAAATGCGGCGGTCGGCACACCAGTCTCCTTGGTAAGTGGCGCCACTTGCTTCTTCTGCTCCTTACTGGAAACGTTCTTGCTAGAGGAGGTACGGGCAACTTTTTTTGGGGCCATCTTCTACAGATGTCAGAACAGCAGGCCGCAGTTGCACAAGTTGCAGAGTTGTCTGTGGCGGTCAAAATATTGAGTCCAAAATATCGATTGGACATAATATCGAGTTTTAAATATAGATTGGACAAAATATCGTATGGACAGAATATAGATATCAAAAATAGCGTTTTAAGGTAAGTAATGTAATATCGAATGTTAAAAATATAGAAAGTTAAAATACCGAAGTATATAATATAGATTATTAAAAATATCGATTTTTTAATAATTTCGAATTTTTTATAGTGTTTTTTATGTTATGTTATGTGTGAAAAGTGTGTATTTATGTTATAATTAATATTTATTAATGAATTTTGTATTTTTCTTTTTTGCGTAATTTAATTCTGTAGCGGGTGGTGGGTTTATAGGGGAATAGGGTGGGAAGTAATTTAATTATAATTAATTAAATAAGTAAATGTATTTATTGGTATTATTTTTAAATTAATTGTTAATTAATTTATATTTGGTAAATAATTACATTTTAATTGGTAATTAATTTTAATAATTGATTAATTGCTAATTATGTTAATTTTACTAATTATTTTTGTGTAGCGGGTTGTGGGTTTATAGGGGAATTGGGTGGGAAGTAATTTAATTATAATTAATAAAATATGTAAATTTATTTATTAGAACTATTTCATAATTAATAGTTAATTAATTTATATTTGGTAATTAATTATATTTTAATTGGTAATTAATTTTAATCAATTGATTAATTGCTAATTATGTTAATTTTACTAATTTATTTTCTGTAGCAGGTTGTTAGTTTACAGGGGAATAGGGTGGGAAGTAATTTATTTATAAATAATTAAATAATTACATTAATTTAATTGTATTCAATTCTAATTGATTGTTAATTAATTTTTGATTATTAAATAATTAATAATTAATTAGTAATTCATTTGTATTAATAGGTAACTAATTGTAATAATTAATGTTAATTAGTAATTTTAATTGATTAATTATTACAATAAAAAATTAAATTAGTAATTACTTTTAAATAATTTTTTATAGATATTAATTTACATTTTTTACAATAATATATGAAGTATTTACTTTCCCTAATGTTGCATTCTCTGGAGTGGGAATATTAATTTTTACCCCTACGCTATCCAACGCTTTCCCTACTGTTGCACTCACTGGAGTGGGAATAGTAATTTTTACCCGTACGCTATCCAACGCTTTCCCTACTGTTGCACTCTTTGGAGTGGGAATAGTAATTTTGGCTCCAACGCTTTCCCTACGGTTGCACTCTTTGGAGTGGGAATAGTAATTTTTACCTCTACGCTATCCAACGCTTTCCCTACTGTTGCACTCTTTGGAGTGGGAATATAAATTTTTACCCCCACGCTATCCAACGCTTTCCCTACTGTTGCACTCGATGGAGTGGGAATAGTAATTTTAACCCCTACGCTATCCAATGCTTTCCTTACTGTTGCACCCACTGGAGTGGGAATAGTAATTTTAACCCCTACACTATCCAACGCTTTCCCTACTGTTGCACCCACTGGAGTGGGAATAGTCAATTTTACCTCTACGCTATCCAACACTTTCCCTACTGTTGCACCCACTGGAGGGGGAATAGTAAATTTTACGTCTACGCTATCCAACGGTTTCCCTACTGTTGCACCCACTGGAGTGGGAATAGTAATTTTAACCCCTACGTTATCCAACGCTTTCCCTACTGTTGCACCCACAGGAGTGGGAATAGTAAATTTTACTTCTACGCTATCCAACGCTTTCCCTACTGTTGCACCCACTGGAGTGGGAATAGTAATTTTAACCTCTACGCTATCCAACGCTTTCCCTACTGTTGCACTCTTTGGAGTGGGAATAGTAATTTTTACCCTTACGCTATCCAATGCTTTCCCTACTGTTGCACCCACTGGAGTGGGAATAGTAATTTTAACCCCTACGCTATCCAACGCTTTCCCTACTGTTGCACTCTTTGGAGTGGGAATAGTAATTTTAACCCCTACGCTACCCAACGCTTTCCCTACTGTTGCACTCTTTGGAGTGGGAATAGTAATTTTTACCCCAACGCTATCCAACGCTCTCCCTACTGTTGCACTCCTTGGAGTTGGAATAGTAATTTTTACCCCTACGCTATCCAATGTTTTCCCTACTGTTGCACCCACTGGAGTGGGAATAGTAATTTTTACCCCTACGCTATCCAACGCTTTCCCTACTGTTGCACTCTTTGGAGTTGGAATAGTAATTTTTACCCCTACGCTATACAACGCTTTCCCTACTGTTGCACCCACTGGAGTGGGAATAGTAATTTTTACCCCTACGCTATCCAACGCTTTCCCTACTGTTGCACCCACTGGAGTGGGAATAGTAATTTTTACCCCTACGCTATCCAACGCTTTCCCTACTGTTGCACCCACTGGAGGTGGAATAGTAAATTTTACGTCTACGCTATCCAACGGTTTCCCTACTGTTGCACCCACTGGAGTGGGAATAGTAATTTTAACCCCTACGTTATCCAACGCTTTCCCTACTGTTGCACCCACAGGAGTGGGAATAGTAAATTTTACTTCTACGCTATCCAACGCTTTCCCTACTGTTGCACCCACTGGAGTGGGAATAGTAATTTTAACCTCTACGCTATCCAACGCTTTCCCTACTGTTGCACTCTTTGGAGTGGGAAAAGTAATTTTTACCCTTACGCTATCCAATGCTTTCCCTACTGTTGCACCCACTGGAGTGGGAATAGTAATTTTAACCCCTACGCTATCCAACGCTTTCCCTACTGTTGCACTCTTTGGAGTGGGAATAGTAATTTTAACCCCTACGCTACCCAACGCTTTCCCTACTGTTGCACTCTTTGGAGTGGGAATAGTAATTTTTACCCCAACGCTATCCAACGCTCTCCCTACTGTTGCACTCCTTGGAGTTGGAATAGTAATTTTTACCCCTACGCTATCCAACGTTTTCCCTACTGTTGCACCCACTGGAGTGGGAATAGTAATTTTTACCCCTACGCTATCCAACGCTTTCCCTACTGTTGCACTCTTTGGAGTTGGAATAGTAATTTTAACCCCTACGCTATCCAACACTTTCCCTACAATTGCACTCTTTGGAGTGGGAGTAGTAATTTTAACACTTCTGCTATTGTACGGTAATAATATTGGATATTATTTAATTATTTTATGTTACTATATATATATGTTTTAACAAATGTGATTTAAAATTTTGTTTTTATACCTTTCATTAATTATTTAATTATTATAAGTTAATTTAAGTAAAGTATTTGTAAGTATATTTTAGTAATTCATTTTTAATATTAATGTAATTTAAAATTGTTTTTAATAAAGTCGATACTTTTATAAACTATATTTTAGTAAACAATATTTTAAACTCGATATTTTTGTACTTACCTGTTTGTAGATACAAACTCGATATTCTGTCTGTCGATAATTTTTTACACTATGTTTTTGATAGTCGATATTCTGTCCCTCGATATTATGTCAGTGATCCATCTGTGGCCACACGTGACGTTGTGCTGCACACACCGCTGCAGGACTTGTTCCTAGCACTGATGAGGAACGATGAGGCTGATGATTCGTCTTTCTGCACCTAAAAGCAAACGAAGCCAGAGGAACATCAGTTAAATAAATGTTGCATATGTAGCGCTTCAATTAATAGTTTGCAAGTAAGCATTTTTTTTATACCCACCCCCCAAAATGGAAAGACCAATAAAATGCATAATGGATGAAAGCATGTTAGACTGGGTGCAGGCCTATGGCACAACAAAGCACACTGCATGGCTTCAAAATGGCCCCTAGACCCCCACCCACATGGCCAGGCCCTGCCTGGTCCAGGCCTCAAAATAGTCCCCACCCACATGGACAGGCCCCAACAACAGCCAAAAAATCGAAAACCACACAAAAATCACCACAATCCAATGTCATCCATGCTCTCCATGATGTTTACATTCAAGAGACCCCACAGAAAGACTCAGTCCATGCACCACTGAGTACCTCTGGGCAAAAGGCCCCAACAACAGCCACAAAATCAAAAACTACACAAAAATCCCCACAATCCAATGCCATCCATGCCCTCCGTGATGTTTACATTGAAGAGACCCCACAGAAAGACTCAGTCCATGCACCACTGAGTACCCCTGGTCAAAAGGCCCCAACAACAGCCCAAAAATCGAAAAACACACAAAAATCACCACAATCCAATGCCATCCATGCCCTCCATGATGTTTACATTGAAGAGACCCCACAGAAAGACTCATTCCATGCACCACTGAGTACCCCTGGGCAAAAGGCCCCAACAACAGCCAAAAAATCGAAAAACACGCACAAATCACCACAATCCAATGCCATCCATGCCCTCCATGATGTTTACATTGAGGAGACCCCACAGAAAGGCTCAGTCCGTGCACCACTGAGTACCCCTGGGCAAAAGGCCCCAACAACAGCCCAAAAAATCGAAAAACACACACAAATCACCACAATCCAATGCCATATATATGCCCTCCATGATGTTTACATTGAAGAGACCCCACAGAAAGACTCATTCCATGCACCACTGAGTACCCCTGGGCAAAAGGCCCCAACAACAGCCAAAAAATCGAAAAACACACAAAAATCACCACAATCCAATGCCATCCATGCCCTCCATGATGTTTACATTGAGGAGACCCCACAGAAAGGCTCAGTCCGTGCACCACTGAGTACCCCTGGGCAAAAGGCCCCAACAACAGCCCAAAAAATCGAAAAACACACACAAATCACCACAATCCAATGCCATACATGCCCTCCATGATGTTTACATTGAAGAGACCCCACAGAAAGACTCAGTCCATGCACCACTGAGTACCCCTGGGCAAAAGGCCCCAACAACAGCCATAAAATCGAAAAACACACAAAAATCACCACAATCCAATGTCATCCATGCCCTCCATGATGTTTACATTGAAGAGAACCCACAGTAAGGCTCAGTCCTTCCCCACTGAGTACCCCTGGGCAAAAGGCCCCAACAACAGCCCAAAAATTGAAAAACACACACAAATCACCACAATCCAATGCCATACATGCCCCCCATGATGTTTACATTGAAGAGACCCCACAGAAAGACTCAGTCCATGCACCACTGAGTACCCCTAGGCAAAAGGCCCCAACAACAGCCAGAAAATCGAAAAACACACAACAATCACCACAATCCAATGCCATCCATGCCCTCCATGATGTTTACATTGAAGAGACCCCACGGAAAGACTCAGTCCATGCACCACTGAGTACCCCTGGGCAAAAGGCCCCAACAACAGCCACAAAATCGAAAAACACACAAAAATCACCACAATCCAATGCCATCCATGCCCTCCATGATGTTTACATTGAAGAGACCCCACGGAAAGACTCAATCCATGCACCACTGAGTACCCCTTGGCAAAAGGCCCCAACAACAGCCAAAAAATCAAAAAACACACAAAAATCACCACAATCCAATGCCATCCATGCCCTCCATGATGTTTACATTGAAGAGACTCCACAGAAAGACTCGGTCAATGCACCACAGAGTACCCCTGGGCAAAAGGCCCCAACAACAGCCAAAAAAATCGACAAAACACACAAAAATCACCACAATCCAATGCTATCCATGCCCTCCATAATGTTTACATTAAAGAGACCCCACAGAAAGACTCAGTCCATGCACCACTGAGTACCCCTGGGCAAAAGGCCCCAACAACAGCCAAAAAATTTAAAAACACATAAACATCACCCCAATCCAATGCCATCCATGCCCCAAAACAAACAACATCAACTTACTTGTGAAATTTCTAATCCAAAAGTGATCCAAAGAAAGTCAAAAAGGCCTCAAATCCAAATATCCAGCAGCATCCACAAAAAGTAATCCTTCCAGGTCAAGATCCAAATCAAAGTGACCAGGACATGAACAAAGCACTGGGTGGAGCCTGCTGGACAGGAACAGGAAGTTGGAGACTGTGGGGCACTTCCTTCCTCCCACCCCCGCCCAAAATGGACTCCTTGCCAAAAAAGTGCAGGCAAATGTCAACCTGAGGAGTTATTCTGATAAAAATCATCATTTTCAGAAGGTTTATGCTGCCTGCTGGTGGATTTCTTGTGTAGAATTGCAAATTTTGCAATTTCGCGAGTGCAAGATTGTTGCTGCCCGCCTCATCTGCGAGTTCGCAATTGTTTACTACCGCGATACGGGATCACGAGCCTTTATGACGTACTCGCAATGACAAACTCTCACTGTGCAAGGTGGCGAGCCGCGATAACGTAATCGCGGTCGACAAACTCCCGCGGGATCACGCAGCAAGATCCAAAATGGCGCAGCACACGCAAACATCTTCAAATGCTGAATGACGGTAACTGAACGCCGCGCGCCGCAATATTGTATTTGTCAAGCGCGACCAAGCAGAAAAATCCGCAGCGCGCAAATTTGCGAATTGTCGGCAAATTCGCGAGAATTCGCGGATTGCGAATTTGCATAAAATACGCACATTCCGCGAGCGGAACGGATTTTACGCTCATACTTACATATAAGCTACCAAGACCCCAGTCCCTGGTACGTCCAATTCTGTTATTACTGTGGCCTGCTGCTTTACTCTGCTTGACCAAGCCAATAATTTTTCTACCATCCGACTTTCCTCACTTACGCACTGCTGGAACATCCGTGTGCTGGTTATCTCCTCAAGAATAAAACATTCTCTTAACTCTTGCTTAGCTTTGCTTAAGTGCTCCTTATCTACAGAGCGCTGTCCCATACTGCTATTTTTCTGGATTAACGCTGCATCAACTGCCTGTTGGAGTTCTTGTATGCATGTCACTTGAATTTTAGACTGTGAGGCTGGAAAAGCCACCATCTGCCCTCATATAGTGGCCTTAAAGTCCCCCCAGACAGAAAAGAGTGCTGACATGCCCTTAATATCCTGAAAGAACTTTTATTCATTTTTTCGTATTCTCCACCCATTGGGGGTTTGAGAGGAGAAGACGATCCATCTGCCACCTCGACTCTTTCCTCCTTACCTCTATTTCTATTTCAATTCTAACTAGTGAAAGGATCTGAGAATGAGTTAGCCCCAATGTAAACATTTAAACAGCATTTAAACAGTTAATATACCAAGAAATAAGAAAAAAACTTTGCAAGAGGCTGACTGAAAACAGCGAGAATAGCAAGTAAATTGTGAAGTTTCTGGATAGGTCCTAACTATAACTACCAGTGATGTCATTTGAGATGCCATGGATCAATTAATTGATAATTCTGCTTTACAAAATCCAAGATTTTTTTAGTGTTGGGCTTCAATTGCTTTTTGTTTTGTTGGAAGTATCCCTTTTCAAAGCTTGAATGAAGTTGAAATCCCCACCTACAATAATAGGACCCGCTGCCCCTCCAATCAGCACATTGATCTTCATAATGGCTTTGGGATCCTGTTCTAACGGGGCGTAATAGTTCACAAAATTTAAAAACGGCCAGTTTACCCCACTGACAACCCAAATCCACTTAGTCATATTTTTGTAAAAAGTTTGTATAAAAACAACCATTTAAATGGATTTTCAGTTTTTGCGGTGGTGCCTGGCGTTGTGAGACATCGGTACCCGCGGTTGACGCAAATACATCGCAAAATGACAAAACAAATGCAGACATTTAATAGCCACTACCACAATCAAAAACTTATAACTGCAAAATGGATTACAACCAACACACTAAACACATTACTATTTAAATGACTGTATAATAGCATGTATAACTCTCCTAATATCTCTATAACACAGTGCATTACTTTTTCACTGTAATCTATGAATGCATACAACACTGTACCACTAAGTCTCTCATTCACTGTATAAGCATTTGAGAGGATCTGTGAGATGGTGCATCATTCTATCAATACTTCTTTAACAAAATGAGTGACTGCCTCAGTACATCTATGAGTGGGTGCATCAGTGCCACAATGAGTCTGTGATTGGTTGCGGAAGTCTCTCACTCAATCTGTGAGTAGGTGCATGGGTGTCTTTGTGCATTTGTAAGTATATGACTGTCTGACTGGATCTGTGAGTGTATACATGAGTGTCTAAGTGAGTGTCTGAGTGGGGCGAGTGAGTGGGTGCATGAGTGTCTGAGTGGATCTGTGAGTGAGTGCATGAGTCTCTCAGTGGGTCTGTGACTGGCAGTGTCAGTGTCTAAGTGGTTCTGTCAGTGGGTTTGTGGGACTCTGAGTACAAATGTGGGTGGGCACATGAGTCTCTGAGTGTATAACTGACTAGGTGTATAAGCCTCTGAGTAGGTCATGAGTGGTTCTGTGAGTGACTATATGGGTGTGTGAGTGTCTGAGTGGATATGTGAGTAGGTGGATGAGTGTCTCAATGGGTCTGTGAGTAAAATCATAAGTCTCTGAGTCGGTGAGTGAATGGGTGCATGCATGAGTGTCTGAGTGGGTCTGTGACTGGGAGGGTGAGTGTCTGGGTGGGTCTGTGAGTGGATGCATGAGCCTTGACTGGGTGGGTGAGTGGGTGCATGTATATCTGACTGAGTTTATGAGTGGATGTGTGAGTTTCTGAGTATATGAGTGACTGAGTCCATAAGTCTCTAAAAGAGAGTCTGTCACTTAGTTTGGGAGTGACTGTATGGGTGTGTGAGTGGGTGTACCAGTGTCTGAGGGGGTCTGTAAGTGTGTGTATGAGTGTCTCAGAGGGTCTGTGAGAACATTTGAGAGTGTGTGAGTGTGTCTGTAAGTGGGTGCGTGAGTTTTGAGTGTGTCTGTACATGGGTGTGTGACTCTCCAAGTGAGTCTGCAAGTGGGTGCATGAGTATCTGAGTGGGTCTGTGAGTGTGTGCCTGAGTGGCCAGGTGGGTCTTTGAGTGGGTGTAAGAGTCTCTTAATAGGTATGAGACTGTAAGCATAAGTCTATGACTGAGTCTATAAGTAGCTGCACGAGTCTCTGAGTGCATCTGTCCATGTGTGTGTCACTTTGAGTGAGTCTGTAGGCAGGTGCATAAGTACCTGAATGGGTATGTGAGTGAGTGAATGAGCATCTGAGTGGGTATCTGACTGGATGTTTAAGCATGTGAGTGGGTATGTGAATGGGTGTAGAAGTGTCTGAGTGAGTTTGTGAGTGCATACATGATGGTGTGACAGTGACCGGCAAGTGTGTACAAATATATATTTTTTGATTTATATTTCCACCAATATTTGCGATAGTCACAACGTCCCCACGATAGTAGATGGGGGGCCACGCTGGTGATCGCAGCGTCGTTGTGAATATCGCACGTGATAGGAAAAATCTATTTTGGACACATAACTTGTGTCACTAGCACACCCATTTCTCAAACATGGAGTCAGAGTATCTCCACCCTGACCGCTTATGTTAGCTTTCACACAAATGTTCAGCCCTAAGAACTGCAACTTTCTGTACAGGTTGTGTCTAGCCAGTCAGAGCATTCCTGTTGGTATGCGCCTTCACGATTACTCTCAAAATTGTTGCAAAATATACGCAGCCAGAGATATATCTATAATTTTGAGCTTAAATTTCTCAAAAACAACTGGACAGATTTACACCAAATAATAAAAAGCACAATCAGCGTAAAAACATCTACCTTAATGCCAAATTTGGTATAATCCACCCAGGGGTTCGGGCTGTAGGTTTGACAACATGTTCATATGGGAGTTAACATAACAAACGCACCCTTTATTCACACCCCTATTTCTCGGTCCACACAGCATGGATCACCCACAAACTTTCCATGACACACAGAACCCACTTTGACAGTTTTTGGGAACAATTTCATGTTGATTGGTCAAATGACGGCAAAGTGAAATAAAATGCTTTTCCTATGGAAACTAGGACCTAACTTTAACTACCAGTGATGTAATTTGAGATGTCATCAGTGATGTCACTGACCATGTCATTAGTGATGTAATATGTGACGTCATTTTATTTATTTATTTATCTATAGGTTTATATAGCGCTGTGAATAAACTCCCGGAGGAGTATCTCCGCGCTGATGACACCAGGTATAAAGCAGGTATTAGGCTACAGTAGTGAAGAATATATCCGGGGATTTATACAGATCCAACAGGATGCATATTAAAATGAGCTGAACAGAAAGGTTTTCAGACATTTTCTGAACTTGAGATGATTCCTGCATTGTTTTAAGAAGAGCGGAAGAGAGTTCCAGAGACTAGGGCCTACCACAGACAGAGCCCTGCCTGTGCATTGAGGGGGCGCAAATTATAGTTAGCTCAACTAACTATAAAGACTGAATTTCTCTGGTTTTGTACAAGTGAAATGTCCAATTAACTATAACATCAGGGAAACCTGTGTTTTTTCTACTGAATTTTTAAGGTTTTTTAAATGCTAATTTCTAACTGTAATGTCCCTGAAACCTATAGTTTTTCAGTGAATCTCAAAGGTTTTTTAAATGCTAATGACTAACTATAACGTCCCTGAAACCTATGGTTTTTCGGTGAATTTCAAAGGTTTTTTAAATGCTAATTACTAACTATAACGTCCCTGAAAACTACGGTTTTTCAGTGAATTTCTAAGCTTTTTTTAATGCTAATTTCTAACTATAATGTAGTAGTCACTTTTGCAGAGTGGTGCAGAAAGGGGGCTGGGCCTCGGCCAGCGCTCAGGAATTCCGCTGTGTAGTACTTACAGGAGGAACCAGGGAGGGTTCTTGGCCCCCAAAGTCCCTCAGGAGTAAAGTGGACTTCATCCCCCAACCCATAGTGTGCCAGGAGGCGCGTTTGCAGAGTGGTGGAGATAGGAGAACATGGCCTCCGTAGACCTCTTAGCAATATCAATTGGCCACCAAGGACAACCTTTGTGGCCAACTATCACCTCCTATTACCTCCAGTAAGTCCCAAACTGCAGCATTGGTAAATTCTCAAAACAGACCCTGCCCCTCTTTGCCCACCAGTCTAAAAACTCTCACCCCTACGTGCTCTTGGATGGGGATTAAAGTTCCTTTTGCTCTTGGGGATCCTTAGGTGCCAACTAGACTACCTGTTACCTCCAGTAAGCCCCAGATAGGATTGCTGTGAGTGGACACAGGCCACACACCCTTTTTCCACCACTCTGCAAACGCACCTCCTGGCGCGCTCTTGGTTGGGGGGTGAAGTCCCCTTGCCTCCTAAGGGCCCCTAGGGGCCAACAAGCCCTCCTGTTACCGCAAGTAAGCCTCACACAGCTGGATTGCTGAGAGTGGTCCAAGGCCATGCCCCCTTTTTACACCACTCTGAAAACACGCCTCCTAGTGCACTGCTGCTCGGGGGAATGAAGTCCACTTCAGTCCTGAGGTCCTCAGGCCACAAGGACCTCATCACCCCACCAGAAGTGCACCAAGAGGCACGCTTGCAGAGTGGTGTCAAAAAGGGGCGTGGCCTCCTGCCACCCCTCAGCAATCCCATTGTGTGGGGCTTACTGGAGGTACCTGGTGGTCTAGTTGGCCCCTAAGGACACTTATCAGTGAAGGGGACTTCATCCCCCAACCCAGAGCACGCCAGGAGGCGCGCCTGCAGAGTAGAACAGGCAGGGGGCGGGGCTTCCCGCAAGTTGCTGGTTACATTTGTTTTCCCTTCTTTTAGGATGGGGGCTGTGTGGCCCCACTTCTCTTAATATTTTTGGGGCCCTGGGACCACATCCCCGCACATTAACTATAAAGCACCAGGGAGGTGGAGGTCCCTGGGGCTGCAGGGTAGCCCTCAGCCCCCCGCATCACAATAATACATTGCCACAGGGACCTGGCCCACCCAGGGGCTTAAAAGCAACAAAGCGCTGGAGAAAGCGGTTCATTTTATTTTTATTTTTCTGGTGGGATTCCCTCAGCAGACGTGAATCCAAACGAAAATATTTTTTTAAATGCTTTTTTTGGACCTGGGGGTCCCTTTGGGATCCCTTGACCAGGCCTAGGGGGTCAGGGTGTTTCTACCTTGCCCTTTCTGTTTTTTAACATTTTCTTCCCTTTTTGCTTGTGACTCATTTTTACAGAGTAACAAGATGGTTGCCAACACTTCTTGGTTTGGAGTATTGGTAGCCAATCAGAATGAAGCTTGTGATGGTTCGCGGATCCACCACGGTCACCTGATATATAATCTTCTTTTTTTATTTCTAAGGAACTACTGAATGGATTTACACCATATAAAAAAAAGGGTGCACTCTGGACATAGAGCTACCTCTCTGCCAAATTAGGTGTAATTCCGTATTGCAGTTTGGGCTGTAGCCACAATAAAAATTTCCTATAGAAATTAACATGGAGAAAAGGCGTTTTGGGACCCCCCCTTTTTCCTCGCTCCCTGCTAGACTAATCACCCCAAAACGTTCAAGGCAGGAGCTGACCGGAGCAGGCCATTAGTTTTGAAAATTTCTCGAAGATTCATCAAACAACGCCAAAGATATTGCCAAAAGAAAAATGATTTTTTTTAAATAGAAATGATATTCTAACTATAACTTTTTACGGGCGACCACCAGTAGGTAATATATTTATATATAGGAGCTATAAGGATAAACAATACTCTAATCTCATTCGTAAAATCAACAATCATGGAAACATCATAGTAAACAAAGCAGACAAAGGTGGTAATGTTGCCCTATGGCCTCGGGATGTTTATATTACAGAGGCTGAGAGACAGCTTAAGGATCCATTGTGTTACAGAAAGGCCTCTTTTAATGAACAGAATAAGGTGAAGTTATTAGTCCACACCAACTTGAATCAGTGGAAGAGAGATGGGCTAATCAGTAAAAAGTAGTATGAATTTTAAAAAAAAGATCATCCGATAACTCCCTCATTATACTTGTTGCTCAAAATCCACAAAGGTACATCTCCCATACCGGTGCGACAGATCATCTCAGCCCAAAATGGGTTATTGGGGGCAATATCTAAGTAAGTGGACTTCTTTCTTCATGGTTTTATGGAGGCCCTTCCAACTTACATAAGAGACCCGAGTGACTTTTTAAATAAATTAAATGGAGTTTGCTTGAAACCAGAATACCAATTTTTGGTAATGGACATCTATTCTCTGTATACATCCATAAATCACAGTGATGGTCTAAGAGCAATTGAATATTTTCTGTCTGATAAGGACATAAGATTCTATGATCACAGTAAGATGTTGATCCAAATGATTGATGTATGCCTTAACAACAATTATTTTCTATTTAATAACGAGGTATACCAGCAGCTGCGGGGTGTGGCCATGGGAGCGGGCTTCTCCCCCACTTACGCGAGTTTACACGTGGGCTGGTGGGAGAGGCATGTTCTGGGTCAGCCCCGTGGTTGTCTGGATGACACTGAAACAGATATCATCAACATGTGGCGCTTTATAGACAAAGTCTTTATAATCTGGCAGGGTTGTAGGGCATCCGCTGAAGATTTTGTTAAAGAGATTAATATCAACACATTGAATCTTGAATTTACAGCCACCATAAACAATGTCAAAGTTGATGTTCTAGAT
The DNA here is from genome assembly GCF_964263255.1 of Lissotriton vulgaris. Taxonomy (NCBI): domain Eukaryota; kingdom Metazoa; phylum Chordata; class Amphibia; order Caudata; family Salamandridae; genus Lissotriton; species Lissotriton vulgaris. Next base: position 925,299 of record NW_028249862.1, on the reverse strand, counting down.
GTAGAAGTTTATATTGTTAACAATGAGATCAAAACCAGAATGCATAGAAAGGTTACGGCAGGTAATTCCATTTTACATGCCCAGAGTAATCATCCTCGCCACCTAATTAAAAGTATCCCATATGGGGAATTTTTAAGAATTCAGAGAATCTGCAATAATGAAGTGGATTTGAATATCTGTCTGGAGGACGCTTTTCAGAGATTTTTAGTTAGTGGTTACAATAAAAATGAACTTACTAAATCCCTTAACAGAGTGATGGCCAAGACCCCTATCCCTTCTGCGGATACTTTGGTTAGTATGAATGTCCCTGCAGAAATTGAGCAGAGTGGGGTAGAGAAAACCAAAATTAGGCTTATCGCTACTTTTAATTGCCAGGAACGCAAAATCAGACAAATTGTGAAGTCCAATTGGCCCATCCTTAAGACAAATAATATTTTAGCCCCCTTATTGAAGGATAATCCAGCCATAACATTTAGGAGAGCACCGTCCATGAGGGATGCCTTGGTCAAACCAAGTCCTAAAGTTAACATCAAATCTAATTGGTTATCCAAAAGAAGTGGATTTTATAAATGTAGCTCTTGCAGAGCATGTAAATTCGGAATCAATACTACAGAGTATCAAGTAGCATTTTCAGAGACTGTTAGTAAGATCAATAGTCTATACACCTGTAAGACAGATCATGCTGTATATGTCTTACAATATACCTGCAATTTGCAATACATTGGGAGCACTAAACTCCACGTGTTTAACCGATTTTACAACATTTACGGGCAATAGTTAATTCTGATGCAAGTTATCCAGTGGAGCGTCATTTTAAATTAGTTCACAATAATAATCTTAATGATTTAAAATATTTTGTAATTGACGCGGTTCCTGTCTCAAAGACAAGAGGAGACAGAGAAAAAAGATTAAGACAGTAGGAGAGCCACTATATAGTACTTCTTAACAGCAAAATTCCGAATGGCCTTAACATGGGGGAGGACCTACACAAATTTCTTTAAACATCTCAGATTAAGAAACTGTATCTTATAAATTGATTCTCTTTTGGATATTAGTATAGGTCCTTAGATTCGATTTGATTTGTTTCCTTTTTATTGCAGAACTATCAGATAGCTTTTAGATCTTAGCGTTTATTAACATGATTTGATTAGCACGATTTTATATTGGTTTTACCGATTTTATGGTTTTACCAGTTTTTATATGTGCTGAGGATGATTTTTGATAACTAAATAGGGCACTGCAATTAGGAAATACATCACAATTCTAATTCTTGTAGTCTGGAATATGGATAAAACTTTTAATGAGTTGTAAATATAACTTGTTATGGTCTGTTAGTGTACGGCACTGTATGCACTTTTTCCTGAAATTTTCTGCTGCTATTTAAAAAGCAACATTCATGAGTTAGCCGATTATATATTAAATTGCACTTTACTGCACTAGGCACTTTGAGAAATTATACACGTATGCTGCTGATACTGGGTATTGTTCTGGTATTTTTGCTCTATTGAAATGTGAATACATTTATGCACTATTTTTTGCACTTAAAAAATTCTTTTTAGTGGTTTTTAATTTATTGTGCTCTACACCTTTGAATCTCCCTTCGCGAAACCCTTTTGAATTGAACATAAGATAAACAGATTAGTTGAATACAGTTCTTATAGGGCACTTGCCCTTCATTGTTGTTGCTGCTATGCTGGTCTAATTTTTAACAATCCTTTTATTTGGGTTTTATATGTGCTATTAATTCAGTGTGAAAAATAGTAATAATTTTTTCCCCTGTGAATAACAGTTCAATTTGTAATATAGATAAATTATTTTGTCAAACATATTGCATACAACAGACATCTCAGAATAAAGGCACTTTATTTTGCATCATCCATCGCTGTGGTCTGTACCTGTTTGTATTTTAATTTGAATTTAAAAAACATTTATATAGCGCGCTTTTACCACGCGGTTTCATGGCGCTTTTCAGATTGCGAGGGGACGGCAGGAGCAGGGAGAGTTAAACTGCGAAAGCTCGAGAGAAGAGTAGGGTTTTAAGGTTTTTTCGAAACACTGTGTACGAAGGTGTCATGCGGAGTTCTGTGGGGAGGGAGTTCCAAAACACAGGGGCGAGAACCGAAAATTTAGTTCCGCCCGCCTTTTTCTTTTTAAAACGGGGGATAGTCAGAAGGGCTGTGTGGGCGGAGCGGAGTTCTCTGCCCAGAGTGTAGGGCTTAATGGCAGAACAAATAAACTCCGGAGCGGTGCCCGTTTTGGCCTGGAAAGTGAGGCAGCCAAGCTTGAACAAGGCTCGCTCCTTCACCGGCAGCCAGTGTAGTGCCTACAATAGGGGAGTTGCACGGTGGAATTTGGGCAGGCCATGGATCAGGCGGGCAGCCTGATTCTGCACCAGCTGCAAACGGTGGATGGCATAGGCCGGCGCGCCATTGTAGATGATGTTACCATAGTCAAGGCGCGAGAGCACCATTGCCATCAGTATGACCTTTAGAGCGGGGAGGGAAAAAAAACGGGAAATCTTCCTAATAGTTCGAAGGGAAAAAAAGCAAGAGGAAACGACAGAGCTAACCTGTGAGTGGACCGAAAGTGAAGGATTAAGGAGGATACCAAGGGTTTTGACTTTGGGAACGGGGGATGGAGGGACACCAAGTGAGAGGGGCCAGTGGGACGGGGACCAAGCTCGTATTGTGCTCGTGTTCCTTGATCACTGGCAATATGGAGGCAGACAACAGGAATAGGAACAGCTGATTTTATTCAATATGGAGTCCCGCCCCTGTGGGCGTGTACAATAAGGCATGCTGGTCCAAGTAGTCCAATATTATATGCCACACTCGAACTCCTGAGTTCTTTGACCAAGTGGATACTATTTCTGCCCCGCAAACATGCTAAATATCCAATTACGGTGGAGCGCATGTAGGCACTGTCAGCCGCTGCCAATGTAGCTGCGAGCGAGGCCCCCAATGTCCCAGCTATTCCTATTCCTGTTGTCTGCCTCCATATTGCCAGTGATCAAGGGCTCGCAGGAGCTTGAAACGAGTTTGGCGCTTGGATCGTATACGCTCTGCCGACCTCACTGCCACCTGCGGAGTGGTGTGCAGTAACCCTGCTATGTGTGGCTTCTCTCTGGGGGCAAACTTCTTTTCTATATATATATACACATACATTTATATATGTTGTGAGCAAGGCGGTATGTTCGCCAAAAAGAGTCAGGGCCTCCTTGTACAATAAATTTGGGTGTTTCAATAATCCACGGTGTTGGGACCTGCTTCGTCGCTTGGGAGCGGGACTGCTGCAGAAGAAGGGAGCTTCGCTCCCGAAACCGGTCCAGTGATACAGTGAGATGACAGCACCTGAACTGTTCGTGTGCGCAGACTGCTGAATAAATTTGTGAAAACATTTCTTCCTCGAGTGGCTTCTTCCAATGAGTGCAACCCTGCGAGTTTTGGATACATATATGTATATATATATATATATATATATATATATATATATATATATATATGGCGAATCTTGTCACACAGAACAACAGATGTCCGAATGCTTTGCAACAAAGAGCCGACCCAAAAGGTGCTGGTGAACGGTGTTTTATTTCGTGGAAGCCAGCGCTGCCGCCATGACGCGTTTCGCCTCCAGGGAGGCTTGATCACAATATATATATATATATATGTTTACAGCAGGTATCACAAAAGACGCCACACTCTTTTTTGGGTGATTTGAACACTGTTTATTTCAGCTCCAAATCTCTTTGGATTTGGAGCTGAAATAAACCGTGCTCAAATCACCCAAAGAAGAGTGCGGCGTCTTTTGTGATACTTGCTGTAAACAAATGTTAACGAGGCTAGTCCTTGCACCAGCTGATAGCCGCTCCTCCCAGAAGGGACGTTTGCTACTAATATATATATATATATATATATATATATATATATATATATATATATATATATATATATATATATATACGCAAATCACCACTTGCAACTGCCTTGCCTGGGCAGAAAATGACGAAGAGTGGACACGCAATTGGTGCCAATCTAAAGTGATTTATTAAATCACCCAGCCAGTCCGCCATTACGCGTTTCAATCCCCACTCGGGTCTTGATCACATGACGCGTTGCAATAGGAAGAGGCGGCATTTAAAATGCTTAAATAGGAAATGACATTGTCATGGTGCAAAAGCAATAAGTTACTATTAGCAGCTTAAACATGAGAATTGTGCAAAATACAGTGCAAAATAATTATAAGCGTCTTTAAATAAATACATATATATATAAATATATAAAGTTGATTAAAAATATTTGCTTACAAATTTAAAAAGCTATTGCTTTCCTTTAGACACTCACGATATTTGATGTTGGATACAGTATGTGTAAAACATCTAACTCTTCAATTTACTGAGATGTTATTCGTCAATAAACACTTTAATTTGCGTTAAGGGTACTAGTTCATATGCCAACTGTTTCAATCATTGCGCACAAAAAACAAGTAGATAGCTTTCTCTTTGCGTTTGCTTAAAATAATGCAATAGATTAAGCCCAAGTGGGCAACATTTCCTCCCACAACAGTCATAGAAAGGTATGTGAGTAGCTGTAATGAGACGTGCGCGCAGCGGACGCGTGCAGCGGGCGCGCCGTCTGCGCGCCGAAGGAGCGCCAAAGGAGGGCCCGTCTGTGCCCGTCCGGGCACAGGTCCACGACTCCTGGCCGTTTCTCGTCCACTTCTGTCCCTTCTGTAGCACTTCAGTATACATCGGCAGATCTTAGGACTCTAAATGTCCCCTCTTGTGAGGCTGCGCATTCCTGGGTGGTCACTGACAGTCGGTTTAGATCTTGCCCCTTCTGTAAGTATCAACTTAATAGCCCTGCCCCCACGCCTACCCAACCCTGTAATGAAATTAAGATCATTCAGGCGGGCCTGATCAACGCCAGATCTCTGGTGGGCCACACGGCCGAGGTCTTTGACCTATTAGCAGAAAATGACTTTGATCTACTCTTTGTCACCGAGACCTGGATGACCGACTCCTGTTCACCGGTAGTCGAGTTAGCTATTCCCCGTGGTTTCAGGATCTGCAGAGTAGATCGCAGAGCAGATGTGGGAAGAGGTGGAGGGGTTGCCGTGATCTATCGGGATCACTGGACCCTCACCTGCGAACATCTGGATGAAATGAAAGAGGCAGAACTTCTCCATTTTTGTTTGGAGCTTAGTCCGCATTTTACCTTAGGTGGCACGCTAGTCTACCGTCCCCCAGGCTATATTGGGAACTTTATTGGATCTCTGGAGGAGGTTATCGTGCCTCGAGCTTTACGGTTCTCCCGTTATCTTCTGCTGGGCGATTTTAACATTCATGTGGATTCTGAGAATACCACTGAAGCTACTCGTCTCAGTGAGACTTTTAGCATGGCTCACCTCTCTCAATGGGTTGATGCCCCCACTCATGTGGGAGGTCATGTTCTTTTCTTGGTATGTACCAACTTTGACATCAGTCTGTCCCCCCCGATGCCTATGTTGTGGTCCGACCACTGCCTGATTAAGTTTGCCTGGCAGTTAGATGAGGATCTGAGGAAAATTCCTACTTTGGTACACCGCCCACGGATTAATCTGATGTCCCTATCTGAGTCCCTTTCCGACACCAGTCCGGTTCCAATGGGGGAGCTGGAAGCGACTGTTGACGCATTCAATCTGTGGATAGCGAATGGTGTCGCTGCCTCCACTAATGTGGGGGGTGTCCGTCGGATGCGATCGAGACCCTCACAACCATGGTTCACGCATGCTCTGCGCGAACAGAAGTTGGTCTGTAAGAAATTAGAGCGAGTCTGGAGACAAGCTTACCTGCCAGCTGAAAAGAAGTCCTTACGTGCAGCCCAAAAGGACTATTACGCTGCGATTAAGACAGCTAACAGCAGGTACTATTCGGACAGAATCGAAAAGGCGGATAACAACAGTAAAGAAATCTTCTCAATCGTCCAAAATTTTCTATCTCCATGTGCTGCCAAACCCCGGCTCCCTTCTTCCACTCAATGGTGTGAAGAATTGTCTTGTTACTTTACGGACAAAATTGCAAAAATCCAATTGGACTTAGAAGTGGCTCAAAAGTCCTCTATGACCCCACCTGCTCTTTTAGTATCGGATCGACGATGTTTAGAGGATCAGTTTGTTGCTTTCCTCCCGGCCTCGGAACCGGACATACGGCAAATCCTGGCAGCGTTAAAGTCCGGATCTCCTTCAGACCCCTGCCCAGCCAGGATTTTGGGAGGGATAGCGGATATTATTAATCAAGAGGTGACGCATATCATTAACCTCTCCCTTTCCATGGCCTTGATTCCGAGAAGTTGGAAGGAGGCAAAGCTGCTCCCTCTGTTAAAAAAGGCTGGTCTAGACCCAGCTATGCCATCGAGCTATCGGCCCATCTCACTGTTGCCAGCTCTGGCGAAGGTGTGCGAGAAGGTGGCTTTCAAACAGCTGGATAGCTTCATCGAGTCCTCCCACGCCCTACACCCTTCCCAGTCAGGGTTCAGAGCGGTTTACAGTACCGAGACAGCTCTAGTCGAGGTCTCGGAGGCAGTTCGAGAGTGCTTGGACGGGGGTGGCAGAGCGGTTCTGATTTTATTGGACCTCTCTGCCGCCTTCGATACGGTGCCCCATGCCTTGCTTATTGCTAGACTGCGAGCCGTCGGCATTTCAGGGTTGGCCCTTGACTGGTTGTCATCGTTTCTGAGCAATAGATCTCAGCAGGTCTGGATGCCTCCCTACTCTTTGGCCCCGAAGAGATTGACAACTGGAGTTCCGCAGGGTTCTACGTTAAGCCCTTTATTGTTTAACGTCTACATGACCCCTTTACTATATCTGGCGGAACAGCTGGGAGCCAAGATAATAGCTTACGCAGACGACACACAGCTGTTATTCACCTGGCCTAAGGGTGTGTCTGATCCATCAGCAGTCCAGCATTGTTTGTCGGAAGTATTTCGGTGGCTTGCACAAGTCCAACTTAAGTGCAACGAAGATAAGTCCGAGGTCCTATTCTTCGGCTCTTTTCCTGATAACTTCAAGGATCAGATTTGGCCCCCGGACCTGCCCTGCCCCAGTGCGATGGGAGGCCCAGCTAAGAACTTGGGGGTCTGGTTCGGTCAGGATCTGAAGTTCTCGGATCACATAAAAAAATTGACCGGCATCTGCTTTGGTACCTTGCGAGCCCTGAGAAGATTTTTCCCTCTTCTGCCCAGGGCAGCTAAGGAGACTGTTCTTCGAGCCCTGATTTTATCTCGGCTCGACTATGCTAATGCCTTATTTAGTGGCCTACCTGCGTACATGGTTCATCGCCTTCAGGTGATACAAAACGCTGCAGCACGTCTGCTTTTCTCTCTCCCTAGGAGGTCGAGCGTGCGGAGCCACCTACGAAGTTTGCATTGGCTACCAGTACCACATCGAATCTTGTTCAAAATTCTTGTGTTGGCATTTAGAGCAGCTCATGGCCAGGGACCGATGTATTTGCAGAAACGGTTTTCATTCTATACTCCTAACCGTGCCCTACGATCGGCCAATCAATGCTTATTGGCCATTCCCAAATACAAATACGCCCGTTTGGGAGGCCAATCAATCTCAGTTAAGGCAGCTTCTGCTTGGAATGCCCTCCCCTTGTTCCTTAGAGCCTCGCCAACCATTACTGTTTTTAAGAAGAAACTTAAGACTCATCTGTTCAATGCCCCTCTTTAACAGATCGTTCTGGTTTTGATCCATCACTCCTGTTGTCAATTCACTCACCGCGCCAGGATACCCCGTGGTAATAGAGCGCGCTATAAAAGTTTTTATAAACATAAACATAAACATAAACATAGAACTTATCCTGTATTTATCATACACAATGCTGTTACTAAAAATTATGTGCAAAACAGTGCAAATTATAAATTCCTAGTAAACACAGACACCCATTATAGCTACTCCTGTTTACACATACTATTCCACAAAGAGAGTATGTCAAGTTCTAAACAATTATCTGTTAATTATTCCAAAAAAAACGATTTTTCACAAAATAATATAATGAATAAATTCATGTGCTTAACCAGACCATTTACATAGCTGCTGTTATTTTCATACTTCAATTAACGTGAGCCCACATTAAAATTTTAGCAATGATCAAAATAAAGGGGAGATTATAAGCAGGTATAAAAATCTTTACTAGAATTTAATCCAGCCAGATTTTTTGTATCAAGCTCTAATATGTATCGGATTTCAATGAGCCGCAATTTTGCCACCCGATTGCTGCCACGTTTCATGGGTAACACCGTATCTATCACATAATAGTGAAGGAAATTCGGGTTAATATTGTGGAGCTGCTCGAAATGCCTAGCGACTGGGTACGCTTGACCTTTCCCTGTGATGGCCCGATGTGCTGAGGGTATCCTTTTGTGGGCTGGTAGCTTAGCACTACCCATGTACCTAAGCCCACAAGGACACTCCAGCACATAGATGGCAAACTCTGTCTTGCAAGTCAATCTTTTGTTAATCATGATTGGTTCAGATTTGAATGGACTGGAGAAATGGGTATTGCTGCATCCAAATCTACACGCCTTGCAACTTGGGCACTTTCTGAATCGCTTGACCTGAGCCATCCAAGTAATTGGAATGGCCACTTCAGGGCTGCTACTAACCAGGCTGTTGCTTATAGAAAATGACTTCCTGAACGTGAGTTCTGGTTTCTTAGACACAGAGCCTCCAATAACCGGATCCCCCTGTACCAAGTTCCAGTTACTGTTAAAGATTTTCCTGAGCTCCTGTTGTTGCCTGCTAAAAGTTAGAATGATCCTAGATTGAGTGCTAGACCTGATGTTGCTCTGCACAGGTTGCTTTACTTTGGGGATCAATGCCTCACTTCTAGACATGTTTTTTGTTTTATTAATAGCACTTTCAATCATGTTTACAGAGTAGTGCCTGGCCAAAAAAATGACATTTACTGGCTTCCTGTGCAATCTCGGACTCCACGTCGGAGCTGCATATACGCCTGATACACAGCATCTCACCATATGGGATGCTGCGTATCAGGTGCTGCGGATGGTGACTCAACGCGTGGAGTACAGTATTGCCAGCAGTAGGTTTTTTATACAGTCTTGTTGCTAAGGAATTGTTGTCCACATACACCTCCACATCTAAAAAGCATACTGATCTGGCGTTAATAGTCAATGTGAAGTGTAAGTTCAGGCAGTTAGCATTAAGCATGTCGACAAATTGATTCACACTATGCTCTGTGCCCTTCCAAATAAAGAACAGATCATCAATGTATCTTAGATAAATGATAGCATGTTCCTCTATGGTCGCCTTGTAATTGCCCCTTAGGACCTGCTCCTCCCACAGCCCCATGTGCAGACATGAGTACCTGGGGAAGAAGCAGGCCCCCATTGCGACTCCTCTAACTTGATGGAAGATCTAGTTGTTAAAGAGGAAATAATTCTGTTGTAGACATGCCGATACCATTGAAATCAACATTCTATTATGTGCCGCACAATTCATTGGTCTCATATTTAAATAATGCTCTACTGCCTTTATCCCATCACAATGTCTGATTGAGGTGTACAGTGATGTTACATCTAAAGTCATTAGTAGCATGTCTTGACTCAATTCTATATGTTCTATTTTCCGTAAGAAATCAGATGTATCTTGTACAAAGCAAGTCAATCCCCTGACCCAATCCTGAAGAAAGTAATCAATATACTTGGAGGTGTTCTCCATTGCACTATTAATGGCAGATATGATCGGTCTGCCGGGTGGTGTTACAGTGCTTTTATGGACCTTTGGAATCAGATAAAAAGTGGGGATCACCGTATGTTCCTTCTTTAAAAATCGATATTCTGCATCAGTTAGCAATCCCCCACTCTTCCAAGCAAGTAGTGTGAGGTAATGGTCATTCCTTGCTGCCTTTACATTATGGATATTGCTTTTTCTATAGCAAGCTATATCAGCTAATTGTAATTCTGCTTCATCCATGTAGAGCTGTCGTGGCCATAGGACCACATTGTCCCCCTTGTCCGCCTACCTTACGATGACATTAGTATCCAACCCAATTTTTTCATCAATTGCTTGTAGCAGTGGTTCTGTTTATTGATTACATGGCGGGCTTTATTGGTAGATATATACAATTTTTTCAGATCTTGTGTAACTAGCTGTGGTAGACGTCCAAATTGTCATGCAGCATTATTGCCTGGAAGACCGATTTTGGTTTGAAGGTCGTTTCCCAAGCCCCTCAACCCCCAATCGCACAGGTTCATTGACCAATGTTATACCTCCCTGCTCGTTTTGTAAGGACCAAGCATCTTCGAACACCTCCAGGTCACCAACAGTTAAAAGGGAAGGACTGGTCAGATTAATGTCAACAGGCAAGGCCGATTTTTTTTTTAGGTTGAAGCATATGAAACTTAGTGAGCTTGAGTTTCCTCACGAACCGATAAATGTCCATCCTCTCATCCGCATAATTAAAATTGCATGGTGGACAATGAGATAGACCTAGTCCCAAGACCGTTGTTTCTACTGCTGTCAATTTCATGCTTGTTGAGTTAATTACTGCGTTGGAGTTTGTACTTGGTTTTGGTTCCTGTTCTGGAATCGGTTACATCTGCCCCTTGCTGCTTCTTTGCCCATACCTTTGTTGTCTTTTGGAACATTTTCTTCTCTGGCTCCACTTAAAGTTGACTCTTTGTCTTTGGCTCCAGGAGGACCGCGAGGCCTCAGTGTGTCTCATCTGTCTTGGCACAGGCAGTCGACCTCCCGAGCTAGGGAAAGCTTGGTAAACCCCAAATTCTGCGGAGGCTCTAATTACCACATATTTTGTGCATAGTATGCCCAGTATTCTATTAGCAGTGTTCTCCCGCTATGCAGAACGCATGATAAAGTTTTCTATCCGGCAACTGACACATACAGTACCCCCGGACACTGATTGGCTGTTATTCCCTGACAACCAATGACGCGTCTGGAGCCTTCATTCACGCTCGAGCCTCCGCGACCAGCAGCATTCACTGGCTGCGACACAGGGTGACGTGATCCACCTAACCACGCCCTTCCCGAAAGTGGACGACTCCTTAATACTGCCGGCAATAGCCCTACCACCACACTACAGGGCTCCCTTCAGAACCAACATAGGCACTAATTGCGCCCGTCATCCCTCCACAAGTAAGGTCTGTCCTCTCGACGTAGCCGATGAGTGATACAAACGTAGGCGCCCGCTTGATTTTCGCATGCATTGCGCCCATCTGACCTTGCTGTCTTTCCTCTACAGATCGTTGCGAGGGCTCTTCTTTTCAGGTTCGGGGACGCCCATGGAGCCGTGATTCACAGCGCTCCCAGTAAGATATCTTACCCGTTAAGCCGCACTAGATATAATTTAATTCATCTTGTTTGATCAACAATCGCTCATACGGAGGAGGGACCCTGCTGGCCACAGTTTCCTTTGGAAGACGTGTTTATTTGTATGCAGATGTGTTTGTGCTTATAGTAACAACGCGCAATGTTTCACGATCACTAATACCTCGATCTTGAGGTTAGACACCCACTATGTTAATTGTTCTGTGTGACCGCCTTTTCATTAGCGCTGGCCACACGTATGGTTAATAGCTCACGCGCATCACGTTTTCAGTGGGTTGAACTAATTTAGATACAGAGACACGGCTGTTTCTTTGAAATAGCGCGTAGTGTCTGTAGTACTATTGGCCACAGAATAAACTCTATCGACCATGGTCAATCGTTAGAGGTCCCCCACAAGACAGTAATTCTGGTTGTGCTGGGACCTCACGAGGTGCTCTTTTTCACAATAAGATTTATGTATGTATATATGTTTGTACGTATACATGTCTGTTACCCACAACCCTTTCCCCATCTTTTCCACAGGTTTTTTCCAGAATTCAGGAAAAGAAACACACTTTTGATTCAGAATCACATCTTATGATTCTGCAACCGCTGCTGACGTGGATAGGGTGCGCCTTAGAGAGCGTAGACCATCCAGTGGGCGCAAAATTAGTCCTGACGAAAACCTTACACTTACACATAGGTTGAAACATGTAGACCTTTTTTTTGTTTTAAATAAAACTACACAACTTATTTAAACACCAACAGTCAACCTAATCGGGCAATAGGAGTCCCATATTTTTAACCTAGTATCCAAGACACTCCAGAATAAACTCTTTGAGTGGGCAGTATTGGATACTTTTTAAACACATGATTACCTCTCTTGTACATATAAAAGAAAAAAACAGCTCCACTGTAGTCAGGTATCGCAGCACACCTGGACGGCACTCGGCTGTTCAGGTGGGACCCCGATGATGAAGCATGTCACCAACCAGGTTGGTGAGTGAGGGGTCTTCTAAGGACAAAGGATGTCCCACAACGGGTTGTGATTAACGCACCTCGCCCGCCCCATACTGTGGTTGGGTATTACTGAAAGGGTTTACTCCTCATTTTGTTGCTTATCTTCGAATGATCCGCCACATCCAGAAGGACCACATGCATTTATGTGTAAACATATATGGGCATCTTGACACTGAATAATATTTATTCTTACCCAACTCAATTGTACTGATTTGATTGCCCTCATAAGAATGACAGGTTTAGTAGACCTTCACAAATTCAAACCCATGACTAGGTGGTCAAGCAGATATTCCTATAGTGGATGAAGTCTCTAGAGAGAGCTACCGAGAGAGATAAGTAATGCTTTCATAAACACTGCAATGGTACAGCCCTCAAGAATTTTTGTAAATAATTTTTCTAGCATAGCTCATGGAGATCACATCTATTATTGTTAGGCTATCTGGTTTTAGGTTTGAACCTATAATAACTGATAAAACCCCACTGAAAGGAAAATAGCTGTCACCAGTGTAAACATATAAACACTGAAAAAACACCTTTACAACCACCAACTAAGTGCCATTCAAAGAAAGGAAAAGATGAGTGAAAGAGTCATTTTTATTTCTAACTGAAGGGGCCAAAAAAATGCAACTTTGTTATACAAGGCAGCAGCAAGAAAGGCTGGGCTAACATTATTCTGCTTGAGTTTTGTTCTTGAAGGATGTCACTAAAATATTGTTTCTTCTTCCTTCTGCTTTTTTCAGTTTTGTAGTCTTTGGTCTACTGATCCAATGTGTCGAAGCATGTTTTAGGTCTTTTCTAGGTATTGTATAAACTGTAGCAAATTAGGAAATATCAAACTCATGTTTGATATTTTGGCTATATGTAATTTCACCAATAGGTAAACGGGCTGGCTTCTTAATAATCTTTCCCAATATGTACTATCACATTTACCCACTGACAGAGAATGGGTGAAATCCTTTGATACATCAGCCCCCTTTTCTAGCGAGTCATTATTGATTGTAGGTATTTTGCCAAACAACCCAGGCTTTAAACATTCAATGCAAGGTGTAGTGATAGGTATATGTGAAAAGAGTGCAGTCACAAAGCATCTGAGATAATTGTGAAACATGACCCCAGACGTTTGGTAAACATGGAATGCAGTGTCACTTGGAATGCTGCTGCAAAAAGTTCCTACCAAGTTCAGTAAAGATTTGAGTGATATTGTTTGTATTTGCAGGAATTCAGCTATGTATATGAAAAAGTTGTATGATGACCTGTCAAAATTGATACCTGAGCTGAAGTGCTTCCCTGTAAGAAATCGTTGTCACTTGCTAGATGGTATGCTGAAAGTATCTTTGCAATCTTCAGAGTTCATGAAGAATGCTATTGACTTTATAGTCCATCCTGGTGCACTGTTTTGGTACGCCCAGGAACTAAAATGCTAATATTTCTCATTTTGTGCTTTGTGTGGCATCAAAGAAAGAGTCATCTTAACTGTGTCATTTAGCCGGTGGTTCTCAGTCCTAGAGCCTGAGAACGCTATATTATTGATCGGGCGGTTGTTCACAGAATTCTTGCTTAGTGATGATGTCAAAAGCATGCTTAGGTTTTTACAGGAATACATGACTGCTGTATCGGACATAATAAAAAAAACTAGAGTCTGAAAACACCCTTGTCTGCCAAGTGTTCTTCGTAATTAGTACAGATGTGAATCATCTCCTTGAGAGTAGGCTGGGCAACACTTTTAGCGACTTTGCCTCTGCAACATGCTGCATGTTAAAATTCTTGCCACTTGGTAAGCAAAGAAATGTTAAGGAGCAATTCAGGAAATGTTATTTTACAGTCTATGGGAAATGGGTAGCGATGATGCATAGAAATGTCCCTTCACCAACCATGGCACTTGAAGTTAATGAAGCCTCACTGAGGTACTCTGCACTAGCTCTTGATCCCTTCTGAATCTTCTCCAAACTTTGAAAAGTACTGCTTCATTTTTGACTGCATCAATAACCGAGGGCGTATGTGCCCAATTCAATGCATATGTTGCAGAACATGTCCTAGAGAATCACAATCTTGTAATAGCTGTTTTCGTATTGCCAGTCTCAACACTAGAAAAACACTGTTTCTGTTGTTTTTACTGGTGTGAAAATATGTAACCACTGATAACCACTGTTTTTTAAGATATTGAAAAAACTGAAAAAAACACCAGAATTTACCACCAAAAAAATGAAAACAGGAAAGCCTAGTTATTGTGTATGAAGCTTGATTTAACCTTCATTACCTTCAAGACCTTCAAGACTTCTAGATAAGTCTATGTCTGCTGGGACTAATATATCCACTACAGGAATACCTGCTTGACCTCATCCTCATTGTATTTGAATTTGGGAAGGTCTACTAAACGTGTCATTCTTATGAGGTGAATGAAATCAGTACCATTAAGTTGGGTAAAAATAAAACATATTATTCTGTGTCAAGATGCCCGAAGAAGTGGACATACACTTTACAAATACACACATTACATTATTATTAGGCCAGGGCAAAGTGTTTTTTTTTGCTGGCTTAATCTCATGTAATTTTGAGTTAATTAGGACCTCAAGGCCGCCACACCCAGAAGGACCCAAGTGCCTTGACACTCTCACGGGTGAGTATTTGTGCTTTACAAATTCCTGACTGATTGATTGATTGACGATTGCTACAAAAAATGCTCATGATTTTGCATAGCATATTTGAGACTTCATTCAGGTAAAAATTCTATTGCAGGAGCACATGAACAATGGGCGCAAACCAAATTCGATCAACTGTTGTTTGCTTCACACGCAATTTTGTGTGACATTTTTGCGCAAAATTAATTCTCATGTCAAGGATGGATATAAGGACGAATTCTGTGCCACACCAAAATAGGACAAATGCCTGGTCAGCATTTTGCGTAATAACTTCAATTTTGTGAAATTTTTGGGCATTTTGCGCAAGTTCCACAAAGGAAATTATACACATATTTCACCCTATTCTCGTTTAATTTTGCCTCTGAAAAATACCATTTAAATTGTGTGTGATGTGCTTGGATAAATCACTAACTGGCATTAAATTGTCACTATAAGTGCAAGGTTTAGCTCTCTCTGGCAGAAATCACTCTTTCATGCCCCTTGGCTGGGCACTTGGGAATAATTGGAAAGTCGCCATCAAGAGCTCAGTGGCCAATATCAGCTGTCAAAATCCCACGCCCCACCTCTTCCCTCTTTCAAGTGCAAAAGGACCTGTGTCTGAAAACGTGGCTGAGAATGGAGGGCACACCACCGCCGTGGGCTTTGACTCCAGCCCATTCAGACCTTCCATGCTATGAATACAGCAAAATCTCAAATGAAAGTTCTAATCTCCCCTCTGCATTCAGCTCGCAGAGAAAAGGAGTTCCTTTTATCAAATCCCCTTTGCATCTTTTGTGCAGCTATGGTCCTGGAGAAAAAGCCGAGATTTTTGCTTTGACACAGGAAAGGGTTTTCTGCCATTGAAAGACCTGCACCTAAATCCTTTGTAATGGTGAAATAAGGGCTGTTCTCTGCTGAGGCCAAAAAGTTAAGACTACTTCTGCAAGATTTGTTGTAGCAAAAAATACACAGTGTTTTTCAGGGAGATAAAAGCTCACAGGACGACCCACAAAAAAGTTGAAAATCTGTACTTGTGGAAGTGCTGATACTAACCTGCACACATTTACTTATTTGTGCAATTCTCAAACGTGTCCAGTAGTACACTCGGGAAGGTGTGCAAGTCACAGGTTTCCAGCCATATTCTTGGGAATATGATGTGACAGATGTACACATTGGTTTTCCACTAAAGCAGAATTCATTACAGCCCATGTGCCTCGCACATTTTTCCAGATAGACAAATCCCTTACCCTAATCCCCACCAACTTTAATGGTGTTTCATTCCCCTTCCTGCCAAAGAAGCAGATTTAGCCCATGGCTTTGCATGAGCAGTTCTCCGAGCATTTCCAGGGTAGCAAAGAAGAGAATGCTCAAAAACCCACAGGTCTGTGGCTGTTTACCAACGTAACAAGGCTAACTATGCCTTGGAATGCCTACTTCCTATTCCTTGCATGAACTGGTACCTGCAAATTGTGCACAGGTGGGGTGTAAACCACATAAATGTTAAAGAACTTAGGGCTAGATGTACCAATTTCTCACAAAGTGCAGTGCAGCAGTTGCAAATGTTGCCCTACGCTGCACTAGAAGGAGCGCAGAGAATGTACTGAAATGTGTCACCCTCCTCCCCTCTTCCTAGTGCCAGCGTTGAAATTAGCTGCTGTGTGCCACAAGGACCCCTTTGCGCCATAGTGCAAGGGTGTCTCTGTGAATCAAGCATATATGTTGTACTGCAATGCATACCCTTCCAGGACAAAATACTATGCTTCGACTAATCTTAAACATTTTACCACTTTGTATGTGTGCTGTACAGTTCAGCACGCATGCGAAGTCGGAAAATAAAGGAGAAAAAAATAATTTCTCCTTCTTAGCACCTGGTCTATTCCCCTCTACACTTTTGGATGAATTTTGTTCAAAGCTACACAATTTATCCACCTTGCACCCTCCTGGAATCCACCCCTAGGCCATGCAACTAAACGAGGTGGACGGCGGAAGGCTTAGGACAGACATTGTTCACTGTTTGGAGAGCATACAACATCTTAATGGCTTGTGTGTTGTCAGCTAGGGTTGCTTTAGAGCCCTTTCGTTGAGCTTGTGAGTCCCACCATCTAGGAAAACAAAAATGTTCGTACAACTTTATTACCCTTGGGAGGGCGGGATTTTTGATCTCTATCTTATCACTCTAGATCTAAACCCCGTTCTGGTCGACTGAATCTTTATTGCCTGTCATTGAGGAAAGAAGGTGCATCAATACCAGGTTAGTTTACTCAATAATGGGCTCGACTCTGAAAAACCACAGACTACTTCTAAGTTTTAAAGGTTTATTACAGAGTCATTGATAGCTGCAAATACAGACATCTCAAAATGAGATTCAAAAGATACAGAGGCACTAATACAAACATATGTTCTCTGAAAGCTCTTAGGCGAGCAAAGAACACTACTAAGACTAATTCTAAAATCAGCAGGGCTGCAAGCATAGACACGAATTGCGATCTATCCGTCATTTACAAAGGGAGGAAAGAATCAAGTTAGGCTGTCCCTACCCTGTACTAGATGGTATCCCTACTTAACAAGGTCCCAACCTATCAAAAGGTGTCAGCAGTGAATGTCTTCCTGAGAAGATCACCCACTCTTAGTCTCTAAGTGTAAACCTATGATCTCCAGTCATGACCCCTCTCTGCCTACCCATCCGCTCTCTGAAGGGTCCTCAGGCATCTGCTCTAACTCCACCCAGGGGTGCTGACCCTAATACAAAACACAGTTTACAGTTGAAACGCCCCTCACGAGACGCCCCTCACATGATGTCGATTCTGGCTTTTTCCATGATGATCTTCCTCTGGGCCTTGAGTTCAGCGTTGACCTTGCTTCTCAGGCTCTTCTCCGGCCCGCTGATACCCCCTAAAATTCCTGAATCCTCCTCCATGTCTGTACCAGTCTACTCGAACAGAGCTCTATTCATTAAACTTTTAATCGAAACCCCCTCGCACCTGCAGACAGACATCCGCAGCTTGAATCCCATTCTCATAGACTTTTAACAGAAGTTTGCAACTTATTTCTCAATACAACTCGACAGGTGTCAGCACGTGCAAATAGGAAACCCTATTTCTCTTTTCAGGCCTACAACCCTTTTCTCAGAGGTTAACTGAAATAACATGTTAGCATCTTATGCTTGAATAATAAGAAAACACTTCTATGGAATATAAATCTAACGAGTAAACAAAATCACTATAACATTATTGCAATCCATGTTTATGTATGGGTGTTCATTTCTAAACCCTTCTGCCCTGGCCATGAGGCCTGCTCCCTTCGATGCCTTGCACCATGACATTCCTCCATTAGCAGCTACATAACATGGATCATGATTAATCATGTCTAATAAGAATACATTTTCCACACATTTCTGCATCAGTCCCACTTCTATATGTATTTTCTACGTTAACTACACACGTCTAAGTATAGGTGAATATATATCTTCAATCCTTAATGGCACTTCTATTATAATTGTGCGACTAACATGTGCTTATGGTGCACTCGTGCATTTTTGTTCAGTTTGCGCTCTATCAGTTCCCCCCTTTGATGACCTCTCGTGGTCATCACCAAAATTCAAACTGAACTAGTTGCCATCCTCTCTCGTTTCAGCATTTCTAGAGCTCTCAGACTCTTGTACTGATTGTCTTGCATGGCAGCTAATCTTCGTTCCTGTTCTCTCCTGGATCTCTCCAACCTATTTGATCTGTACCATTGGTACGACCTCACCAATCCCCACAACACGATCACGCAGATCAGTATTATGATGATAGGTTTCAGTATGTACCATACAAAGCTCTTCCCTATGTTGGCGAACCAACCTCCAACTTTACCCATTCCATGATCCACTTTTTCCCAAACATTTACTTTAGTCAGATCTTCGATCTCCTTGTGAATGTTAGTTATGTTCATGATAACTTTCTCCAAAGGTTTTGAATTGTCTGGAATGTAAGTGCAACATTCCTGGACCTTCAAAGCCTTACAGACTCCGCCCTCTTTTGCTAGCAGAACGTCTAACGCAAGACGGTTCTGAAGCACCATGGCCCTTATCGATTGCATCTCTCCTTCCACCAGCATTAAGGATGTCGCAGTACTGGCAGACAATCTGTCTACGACTGTTGCCAGTCTTCTAATCTTGACATCATTGAGGATCAGTCCTAAAATAGGAAATGCAGCTCCAAACACGTCTCCAACTAGTTCTGCATCCCCCACGTCTCTTCTTCCTCTTGTTTGGACCTTGCCCTCTATGATCTCTAAGTCTTGAGCATGGTATATTTTGGGGAAGACAATGGCCAAATAGCATGATCCGTACCAGTTGTCAGGTAGTCTCACGTAGGCATTTCTTCCACAGACAAAATATACATTTGGAATCACTTGCATTCCCTTCAAAAAGTCCTTGGTGTAGTATTCTAATCTAAAAGCATGTTCGCAACTGACCTCCCCTACGAATACATTTTCGTAGTACGTTTTGCTTCTGTGAAGACATAACTTCCCTTTCTGAGTTCTATCCAAAGCTATAGGACCACTACTACCCTTCCTCTTGTGATCTTTTTCCTCCTCGGTCCAATCTGTCTTCCACTGTCCTGATTTTTTCAGAATCTTTTGTCTTCTATAACGGTCATCCACTTCCCCTATAAACTTCTTCTCGACTTCTGACACTTTGCAAGTCAGATTGTTTCTGCGGGCATGTGAAGTATCTAAAGTATCCCAAGGAATAAAGAACTTGGCCAATCTGTCTTCACTCTTATAATAGTCCCACTTATTCATTTGCTTATAATTTGGGACCTCAGGTAACACTGAATCATAATTAGAAAAAAAATACTCAAAACTATCTCTACCATAAAATATGCTAAGCAATAAGCTACATGTAATGCCATAAGTCAATGGGAGATGATGATATCTAATGCCTTCATCTACAGACGCAGGCAGCTGCATACAAACGTAGCAGTCTTTGACTTCCATGGCATCTACATATTCGTATAATAATTTGGCATAAGCATTTGACCTATAGTCGCCTTGGGACTCATCCATGTGTAACCTACGGGCTTCTGCTGCTAATAACGCTCTCTCCTGAGCGGTTTCACCGTTCTTACCAGCAGCAGTGGTTTTTGGTGTCACTACCGATTTTGCATCTGGTACCTCTGCCTCACTCTCGTGTCCCATCACATATGATACAGTAACGACTAACGCTATAAGAAGTATCACTCCCACTATAAGTGTGCCTATTATACATTTGGCTCTACGGTTTGGACTACCGACCTCCATGTTCCTCAGACGGTATGGTTCCTTTCTCCTTTTCAACACAAAGTTCCTTCTCATGAGTTCCTTTACAGTCTTTTTTCTTTTTCAGTCTTTAGAACCACACAACCGGAAGCTAGCAATCTTCTTTTTGCAAAAGTCTTTTTGAGCCTTATCTCAGACAACCCTAGCCCTTCTCCGTCCACTTAAAGGAAACCCCTAAGTTTTTTCTGCATTCCTAGGCGCTAGGTTATCTTCTTACTCTTGTTTATTTACAAAGTCTTTAAGCATCTACAATGAGGCTGGGACCAGCGGCTTGGATAGCATAGTTCAATAGCTCCAAACGAAGAATGTGTTCCTCATGACTTGTTATCGTTGTTCCGAAGTCGGGGAATTGCAATTCGGTGAAGAACATGTGCTTTAACTTGCTCAGGTAGGGAGGGTTGGGGACTTTGAACGTTAGTGACCCTTCAGTTTCGACTCCAGGCACCAACAGCTGTACTTCTACTGTGATGATGGGTTCAACATTGGCCACTAGCACCGCCCTTATTCTCCCTGTCGTTTGTTCCCAAGACATCTGTCGCCAGATATGTCCACTCAGGAGTGGCGTATCTTCTGCTAGGCACGCGTACTCGCCTTGACCTTCTTGGACCTGCTGCCTCAGCGCCCAGGGCACCTTCGTCCGGATCTGAGTCTTCGGATACAGGAGCAAGAGTCCTCTCTGGAGTTGACCTCAGACTTGACCTCCTCCTCTGGGGCCAACTAGCCTCTCTACGCCTTGCCCCTTCGCTCCTTGTCCTTCTGCTTCGCTCGGGCTTACTTTCAGCTTGGCCCGCGTCTGATTCGCACTCCCAGCTACTTCCTCCTTCTGTGGCGTCGTCGGTTTCACTATTGTACTGACCGTCCTCAGCTTGGTCAGACACACTCCCAGCTTCTTCTTGCACCTCTACAGCTTGGCTGGCCCCCTCTGTGGCTTCTCTGTCCGCAGCTGGACTTACATCCGAGAGAGGAGCTGTTTCTTCCAGAGGTGCTGGAACTCTCCGCGTATGAGACGCGTGGATCCAGTTGGGCAGACCTCCCACTTTCACAGCAGTGTTCGATATCAGGATGATCTGGTAGGGCCCACGACAGCGGACATCTAGGCAGCTTCTTCTGACGTGCTTTTTAATCAGCACCCAATCCCCAGGGCACAGGTCATGACACAAGTCCTGGCTCGTCGGGACCTCGGCAGCCTGCACCTGAAGGGACACAGAATGAATGGCGTCAGACAGACCCTTACAATAGTCCAGGATCATATCATCTGTGATATTCAAGAAGGCTGCAGTCGGTACTGATGGCAATCTCATTGCCCTCCCCATTAACACCTCATGTGGCGATAGTCCCGTTCTTCTGTCTGGGGAACTACGGATGCTCATGAGAACCAATGGCAAGGCATCGGGCCAACTCAGAGACGTCGATGAACACATTTTTGCAATTCGGGATTTGATGGTGCCGTTTATCTTCTCCACAATTCCTGAAGCTTCTGGTCGATAGCTACAATGCAATTTCTGGTCTATGTTCAGGGCTGCACAAATCATCTTCACAAGCTCGCTGTTGAAATGTGTTCCCCTATCTGATTCCAAAGAGGCCAGTACCCCGAAGCGCGGAATGAGCTCCCTAAGCAATAACTTGGCTACTGTGAGGGTGTCACACCTGCGTGTAGGGTATGCCTCGACCCACCTGGAAAATATGCAAACAACCACCAGCACGTATCGAAGGCGGTTGCACCTTGGCATTTCAATTAAATCAATTTGCATTCGATTGAATGGACCTCCAGACCTCCCTATGTGACTAAATGCAACTGGTGTTCTTTTCCCTATGTTCAGCTGCTGACAGGTCACACAACGCTGGCACACTGCTTCGGCTGCTACTCTGAACTTAGGGTTATACCAGGTTTGTCTAAATACTCTCAGCATAGCGTCTCTCCCTAGGTGTACTGGACCATGTATTTGTCTCGCCATTGGGCTCACCAACTCATTTGGCAACACTGCCCTTCCATCGGATGAAACCCAAAAGTCTGTGTCTCCCACCACACATCCTGCAGTTTCCCATGTGGTTTTCTCAAAATCGGGTGCATTCTCTTGTGCACATTTTAACTCGTCCCAAGTATCTACAGTCTCCAGTATCATAGCTAATTCAGTCCTTACACTAATTCCACCCACTTCCACCTCCGTGAAAGAGTTTTCCTGCTCGGCACAGTATCGTGCCACCTCGTCCGCGTACCTGTTGCCCTGTGACACAAAGTCTTGGTTTCTTGTATGCGCGGTACATTTCACAACGGCAATAGCTGCCGGACATTGCAAAGCTTCCAACAATAGGCGTACGAACTCTCCATTTCGAATGGGGGAACCTGACGAGGTCATGTAACCCCTTTGAGACCATAATTGCCCGTAATCATGAACTACCCCGAAACCATATTGGCTATCGGTGTATTGCTTGCCAGGCAGGCACGCGTCAATGCAATAATTTCAGCTACCTGAGCGGAGTGTACTCCTTCCAGGCATGCGGCTTCCACTACTCCAGTAATTGTACAAACAGCATAGGCTGCTCTCAACTGCCCAACATCGTCTCTTACACATGAGCCATCAACAAAGAAAACTTCATCAGGGTCAGTCAGTGGCTCATCCACGATGTCGGGTCTCGGTTTGGTGCATAGTTCAGTCACATCGAGGCAATCGTGGTCTGTACATTCATCATCATCAATGTCACTTGGGAGTGGCATCAATGTAGCAGGGTTCAAAACAGAGCATCTCTTGAGGGTCACGTTCTCTGCAGCAAGAATGACTTGCTCATAGCGCGTGAGCCTGCTATTCGTCAGATGCTGTGTTTTGGTCCTGGTCATCAACAGTTCAACAGAATGTGGCACATACACCTCTAACTGGTGTCCCATAACTATATTCTCACACCGCTCGATGCTGACACCCGTTGCAGCAACGGATTTGAGACATCCGGGCAACGCTGCGGCTACTGGGTCTAAGGTAGCCGAAAAGTAGGCAACTGGTCTACGGGCATTCCCATGGATTTGGACCAAGACTGACAAGGCACAACCCTCTCTTTCACAACAGTAAAGCAAGAATGGTTTGTCATAATCAGGCATTCCCAGAGCAGGAGCACGACACAGGTCCTCTCTCAGCTGCAGGAACGCCATAAAACAATCTTTGTCCCATGGTACCGGATCACTCACCTCCTTGTGCGTCAGTTTTTGCAAGGGTTTTGCTTTCAGTGAAAAGTTTGCTATCCACTGTCGGCAATAACCCACCATCCCCAGGAACATCCTGACCTCTCTCTGTGTTTTAGGTGCGTTCATTTTCATGATCGCCTCTATCCTGTCTGGTGACACCTTCCGCTTTCCTTTTTCAATCCTGTGCCCCAAATACTGCACTTCTGTCAGGCAGTACTGCAATTTGCTCGGAGACACCTTGTGTCCGTTTATTGCTAGGTGATTTAGCAATGCAATGGAGTCCTCCTTGCAAGCTTCTTCAGTTTCTGACGCGACAAGTAGGTTGTCTATGTACTGAACCAGAACCGAATTCTGGGGCAGTACTAGACTTTCAAGATTCTTCTTCAAAAGCTGGTTAAAGATCGATGGGCTCTCTGTATACCCCTGTGGGATACGACACCATGTTAATACGCGACCTTCCAGCTTAAAAGCGAAAAGGAAATGGCTGTCCTCGTCCAAAGGGATCGAAAAGAAAGCCTGGCAAAGGTCTATCACGGTGAACCATTCGGCTTGGAACGGTATCTGAAACAATATCACTGATGGATTCGGTACCACTGGACAACATGAGACAACTATGTTGTTGATTTTTCGAAGGTCCTGCACTATTCTGAATTTCCCACTTGGTTTCTGCAAACCCATAATCGGGGAGTTACATGGACTACCCACAATTTCCTTCAGTATTCCCTGCTTAATCATGGACTCGATCACGGGTTTTATACCTGCAATCGTTTCTGGTGTCAATTTGTATTGGGGTGTTCTCGGAAACTCAGCATTTGGTTTCACTATTATTTTCACTGGGTCCACTCCTTTAACTAGTCCAATCTCTTCCCCAGTGAAATCCCATACTGCTGGTATCACGGTCTCCCTTAGGTCCCAGGGGAGCTCATCCACTGTCAGAGTGGGATACAGCTCCACGCATGTTCTTGAGTTTGCGACCTTGAAGTCAGCGTCATCATCATTAGTCAGTACCTCCACTCCCTGCGGTGTGCAGTATATTGTACAATTTAACTTGCACAATAGATCTCTCTCCAACAGACATACAGGACTAGAATCACAAACCACAAACTGATGTTCATCACTGTACTTCCCTATTTTCACTAGCACTGGTTCTGTCAGTGGGCTTGTTATTCACCTGTTTGCGACCCCCACTACTTGAATGGTTTCTCCGGACATTGGCAGGCCTGGAACTACAGCTGATCTTTTCGTGGATCGAGTGGCCCCTGTGTCTACTAAGAAAGTCGTGGGGCACCCTGCCACTTCGGCCTCAACGTATGGTCCCCTTTGATCTACTTCTAAGACGGCCCCGAGGGTACAGTCCTCTCTCTCCACTCTCTGCCCTGTTAGGGGATCTACGTAGTAACACTCTTCTCCTCCCACGAAAAGGGGCATCTGTCTATAGGTCTTTCCCCCTGTCGCTATTCGGGGTGGCTGAGGGAACTGGGCTTGTGGTGCTGGGGTCCCCCCTTTGACCACCTTTCCTTGGTATGCTGTTGTCCCTTTTCCTCTACTTCTAATTCTCCAATTTCTACATTGTAGGGACACTCGCGTTTCCAATGTCCCACCTCGTTACATTGGTGGCACCTGGTCGTCTTTTTCAATGTCGCAATATCTACCCTAGGTATGAAGTTAGAGTTCTCCTCATTTCCTTTGTTCTGGTTATTCGGTCTACTGCCCCCAGTCCCTGTTCCCTGTTGCTGTTGTCCACCCTTACCAGCTGACTGCATCTGGACCACCATCAGCTTTTCCTTTAGTTTCTTGGCTTTTGAATCTATCTCATCGCTGCAGTACCTAGCATATCTCAGAATTTCGTCTAAAGGTTTATTTTGCCAACAAATCAAGTGTTGCTGAATCATTAAACAAATATCCGGCCTTAAGCCCAAAACAAATTTAGACACAAACTGCCCTATGTCTTTAGGGTCCATTACGTCCAACCCGCTATATTGTTTAAACGCCTTCAGCAACCTTTCATAATATTCATGGACTGTCTCCTTGGGTTCCTGTCTAGTTCGATCTATTTTGACCCAATCTATGTCCTGCATTGGCACCTTATCCTTCAGCCAAGTCATCACTCTCTCATATTTTGCCATTACTGTCTCGGACGGCCCATTTGTTTGTGCATCTCTCTCTGGTTCTGATGTGGGCCATTCAGCACTGACTTTACATGCTGACTACAAGTCCCCTGGTACTACGATGTCAAACAGGGTGTTCAGGTCAATCCAGAGTACTTTGGAGATTTTTACGAACCTCTCTACCTGCTTATACCACTCCACTGGATTCTCCCTTAACTTAGGAAAAGAGTTGGTAAAGGCAGCTAAGTCCCCCCTACTCCAGGGCACATGCACGTAGCTTCCGTTTGCGACCTCACACAAAGGGTATGCCTCTATCTTCTGCAGCCCTCCCTCTGGGGACATCCCAAGCATGCTTCTCCTGACGGTCCCTTTCTTGGACCATCTTTCTTCCCATTTATCCAGTGCTCTCCATGTCCTTATTCCAGTGATCAGTTCCCTTATGTGTGTCTTTAATCCGATTGTTCTTCTCTCATCTAGGTCCTGATCTGAATAATGTAGCCTGTGGTTACCCTGTAATGCTTTGGTCCTTGACAAATCTACCATGTATTTTCCGGCCAATTCGACTCATTTCTCATGTGCTGCTCTCGCTTTCCTAGTGACATCCTTTGCCATGAACAGTATCTCGTCCTGCTCGTACATGTCCATTCTCTCCAAAGGCAAAGTACCATCTACCATGTCATCTAGATCTGATCTTAAACTGGCGACATCAAGTCTCTTTGCTTTTATCTCGGCTCGCAATATGTCTTTCCTAGGGTGTTCATTGCTCTCCCTCCCATCCCAGCTCCGAGTCCTACGCCTAGGCTCAGGGGCGTTAAGGAGGGTCCTCCCTTGTTCCCATCTTTCTAAGTCCCATGCTCGGCCATCTTCCCTTGGAGGGTGGTGAAACACTGCCCTGTTTCCCCCACTTTCATTTTGTCCCTCCTGCCTGTTCTCCTTGGCCCCATGATAGGACTCTCTGCTGTTCTCCACTCTGTCGCTATTCCATCTTTGTCTAGTGTCACTCAATATCTGGTAGGCTCCTTCTCGGCTCCCCATGTCCCCCGGATTCCGTTCATGTCCGTGATCACAGAGGTCATGGCGAGACCTCTCGCATCTCTCATTTTGTCCGCTATTGCCAGACGTATGGGGTGTACACTTAAAGCTGTCCCTGTACTCTTGCGTTCTCCTATCCCCTTCACTGTGAATGGGGCGGGACACCCCTCCGCACTCCTGGCTCCGGTTCTCCAGTACTGATCTACCTCCATTTCTGGTGCGACAAGTATCTTCTCTATTTTCCTGACTCCTCCCGTCCCACTCCGGACTGCTTTCGCCAGCCCCGCAGTGAGTCCGGATCCTGCTATCTTGGCTTTCCCTTTCAGCTTCCGCTGCTATCAGGCTCTTGTGAGCCTCTACTGTCGCATCCCATTCCTTCAGGTACTCTCTTAACTCCTGAAAGGATTTCGGCCCTGATCCCCTCAGATCCATCGGCCACCTCGGGCCCCCCGATCTCTCGTGGGATCTACTGCTGTGTGTACTGGGGTACTCCAATCCCTTGGTCCTGGCAGCTGTCTTGGGGAATTGATCATGTCGTCCCTCCTCACTATTTCTGCTCTCTCCCTGTCCACTCGTACCTGTTCCTCCCAGCTGGCTCTCTCTGGGTCATATATCGATACTATAGGACCTATAGTAACAGGTACTTGCAGGGCGTCTGGCAGTGCTTAGGATGTGGCACGCTCCGTTTCTGGCGCCTTTTGTACCACAAACCTTCCGACTACCCTCTGCACCGGACCAGGTTGAGGCAATACTTTACTTGCAGTGGGATCCCAATCCGTGCTAGGAAGCAGTCTATACTCCCCTATGTCAGCCCCTCCTTCCCTGCTGGGCTCGGCATTTTCTGTCTCTCTGTTGTACGGGGGTGGCCTGTCTGTTAGCAACCTATTTATCACGCTGTCCTCTGTCTCGCTCTCATCATCTTCCTCGAATGGGCTCTTGTTTCCCGCCACCTCTATCACTGGGTACAGTTTGTTTACTACAAGGTTATGCACTCTCCATCTCTTAGCATCCACATCCCATTTGGCGTCCTGCACTGCTCTTACCGATCTTTTCACCCTTTCTTGGCGCCTGTTCTGGTTTCTATCGTGCGCCGCCCTAATCCATGCATTGAGGGCTTCAAACTGGGTCGGTCTAGGCAGGGGTCTCATTGCGGTCATAACTGTTTTTAATCTATGCAATACCTCTAATCCAAACGTCCCGTACTTTGGAAACGTCAGTTCCTCATTCCCTTCTGTAATCTTACTCCAATTTGAAATCCACAATATAGTATGCAACCCAACATTCGTTGCCATATAATCTGCCGGTGTACCCTCCGGCGGGGCTTCTTCCCCATCATAAGATCTCCGCCTCTCTCTCTTAAACGCCGCTCTTAACCATTTAAAACATTTCATGATTAAGCGCACAATTTCCTGCTTCGCTATTCTGTTTACTTCCTGGTGACAATCCACCAATCCTAGCGCGGTTTTGCTAGCTGGCCTATCACAGCGCGGTCTCACCCGTACCGGCCAATCCCAGCGCGGCACTTGCTGACGTCACTTGTCTTACGGCGCAGTCTCACCCTTGCCGGCCAATCCCAGCGCGGCACTTCCTGACGTCACTCGTCTCCCTCTCGCAGCAGTTCCCCTCCTTTCTCAGCTCGTCTCCCGGTCACGCATGCATCCCATTCATACACCGAAAAATGACTACTTCCGACCAAGCGATCACTTTTCTTGACTGTACGTCCACAGTCTATCTGTAATTGTCACCACAACTGGCGAAATGCCTTTCCAGGCAATCGTCTCTCTGATAGGTTACTTACACACAGTAACTTCCGACCAGCATCCGTTACTCACACGCTCACTCTTACGTTCCCCCTATCACGGTCCTGCGGGCGATCAATGGTACCTCATGACCCCCTTCACACTTGGTTGACAATTACTTTGGATGTCCGATACACCCGAACCACTTAAGATCACTTCTGAACTTAAGATTTTCACCGGTTGCGCGCGCTCACAACCTGTTCCACAGTCACTCTACAGGCATTCAACTCCGCCAAACATTACAACATGGAAGCAACACAAAAACACCGCAATCTAACACGCATGACCCTTTATACTCACTTTCGACCGTTACTGCTACTTTTCTTTCTCGCGCCGTCAGCACCCTCTTCGGCGGGCGGTTCTTCCGATCATCGATCGCTAGGGGCCTTGGGGTAATCTAACCTGGCCTAGATCACCTTCCTCAAGAAGGCAACCATCCTCTATAGCTACCAACTGGGAGGGCGGGATTTTTGATCTCTATCTTATCACTCTAGATCTAAACCCCGTTCTGGTCGACTGAATCTTTATTGCCTGTCATTGAGGAAAGAAGGTGCATCAATACCAGGTTAGTTTATTCAATAATGGGCTCGACTCTGAAAAACCACAGACTACTTCTAAGTTTTAAAGGTTTATTACAGAGTCATTGATAGCTGCAAATACAGACATCTCAAAATAAGATTCAAAAGATACAGAGGCACTAATACAAACATATGTTCTCTTAAAGCTCTTAGGCGAGCAAAGAACACTACTAAGACTAATTCTAAAATCAGCAGGGCTGCAAGCATAGACACGAATTGCGATCTATCCGTCATTTACAAAGGGAGGAAAGAATCAAGTTAGGCTGTCCCTACCCTGTACTAGATGGTATCCCTACTTAACAAGGTCCCAACCTATCAAAAGGTGTCAGCTGTGAATGTCTTCCTGAAAAGATCACCCACTCTTAGTCTCTAAGTGTAAACCTATGATCTCCAGTCATGACCCCTCTCTGCCTACCCATCCGCTCTCTGAAGGGTCCTCAGGCATCTGCTCTAACTCCACCCAGGGGTGCTGACCCTAATACAAAACACAGTTTACAGTTGAAACGCCCCTCACGAGACGCCCCTCACGTGATGTCGATTCTGGCTTTTTCCATGATGATCTTCCTCTGGGCCTTGAGTTCAGCGTTGACCTTGCTTCTCAGGCTCTTCTCCGGCCCGCTGATACCCCCTAAAATTCCTGAATCCTCCTCCATGTCTGTACCAGTCTACTCGAACAGAGCTCTATTCATTAAACTTTTAATCGAAACCCCCTCGCACCTGCAGACAGACATCCGCAGCTTGAATCCCATTCTCATAGACTTTTAACAGAAGTTTGCAACTTATTTCTCAATACAACTCGACAGGTGTCAGCACGTGCAAATAGGAAACCCTATTTCTCTTTTCAGGCCTACAACCCTTTTCTCAGAGGTTAACTGAAATAACATGTTAGCATCTTATGCTTGAATAATAAGAAAACACTTCTATGGAATATAAATCTAACGAGTAAACAAAATCACTATAACATTATTGCAATCCATGTTTATGTATGGGTGTTCATTTCTAAACCCTTCTGCCCTGGCCATGAGGCCTGCTCCCTTCGATGCCTTGCAGCATGACATTCCTCCATTAGCAGCTACATAACATGGATCATGATTAATCACGTCTAATAAGAATACATTTTCCACACATTTCTGCATCAGTCCCACTTCTATATGTATTTTCTACGTTAACTACACACGTCTAAGTATAGGTGAATATATATCTTCAATCCTTAATGGCACTTCTATTATAATTGTGCGACTAACATGTGCTTATGGTGCACTCGTGCATTTTTGTTCAGTTTGCGCTCTATCACCCTCAAGCTTGCTACTGCTACGTTTTAAAATCGTAACGAATCCAAAAATGGTCCTATTACATTTCTCTGTCCAGTAGCAGCTCCTGGAGGGAGTGCTGTAGGGCGCTGGGCAGGGCGGTGGAGGGGCAGGGTGGGGGGTAGTAAACTCCGGCATAAGGTCGATCGGAGTTAGGTAGAGAAATAAATAAATAGAACAAATTAAAATAAATTGCGTGTGCTGCAACGCACTCCCTCCAGGAGCCGCTACTGCTGCCTTCCCAATATTGCAATATTTTAGGAATTTGATGGGACCAGAGATCACTGTTTCACCTTATTTGACAGACTAACGAATTAACACTTTCCAATAGAGGTTGCTTCGCTGGGAGAGTGAGCAGAGTTCAAAAGGTCATGGATGAGATGTGTGCACTAGTGTCCAGAAAGACATTCCAAGGGAAGCGCAGTGTTCACTTGTGAAAAGGTGAAGCAGCCTCTCTGCTCCCAGCTTTGTGAAACTTTCTGTTTTTTGGCTCCTCCTTGGGCCCTTAGTCACCTCAAAATGGAAAGCACAAGATCCCACTTTTTCAAGAAAAACTCAAACCAGACGATGTGCAGGATGTTTTTGCTGTCTTGGTTTTCTAATGAAACTCCCAAAATTCATATCGTATTTACAAATTAGTGATAATCTGCTCCTAAAATTTATATTGACATATTTATTAATTGATTCGTTTATCTTAGTTATGAATATTGTAGAGCACAACGTATTTTCAACAAGTCACCGACCCGCAAAATAGTGTTTGTAAGCACCAACCTTTTTTGCGACTGCAAACAGGGCGATTGCCCGTTTGCGAGTGTAAAAAACGGTCGTACATCTGGCCCTTAGACTTTTAAGCTAGAATGATATTTGTTTTTGAGAGCAGGACATCTTGATTCAGTGATTAGAGTGAGGCGTGATAGCATGTGGGAGTGTCAGAAATTACCATCTTTTCTGTAGTTTTCATCCAATTATTGTCCTATCTGTTTTACTGGATGTAGAACTCTGTGTACTTTACCCATGCTATACAGGAGCAAAGTGCCTGTGCTTCCCCTTTAAGCATGGTAAAATTGGCTCACCCCTACTTGATCTATCAAACATGCGTGTAAGTCCCTAGTATAAGACACAGAAAATGTACTGAGGTCCTGGAAGTTAAATGCCCTTTGTGGACAGCAGCACCTATTGTGCCATCCAGTGTAGGCATGGAAAAAATAGTTTCAGATTTGCCTGACTTCAGCAGACTAAAATCTGCTGTCACGGCTGAAAACCTTACATTTTAATATGTCACACTTCTGTACACCTTGTTGCTCATAGAGTAGGGTGCCTGATATTTAAAAGTGGAATAAGTGCGAAATCAAAATTGACATTGTCCTTCAGTGGGTAGGCCCTAAATGCTCTTTTCACTGGCAGTGCTGGAGCTGAATCCTAGAAAATGTAAAAGTCAAGATTATAAACAATAATCTGAAACGGTTGACAAGAACCGGCCATAAATTATCCAAAGACCATTTTTTTTAATTTAGAAAAGCCCTATTTAGTAGTGAAGGTGGGTTTTTAATAAATATTTAGGAAAAATAACTTACAGAAAGTTATCTTCCCTACCTGAAGCTCCTGAAGGCTAATGTTCATTAGCTGTCCAGCAACTGTCCAGCTAAGTGCTTGACTTTATTAAGATGTGGAAATTGCTCCCAGAGCCGGGACAATGGTCTGGGTGTGCGAGGTGAGTTTCTTGGTCTAGCTGAAAGACTAGTTGTCATGGGCCAAGGAACTCAATTACATTCAGAAGGGGCCTGTCCTGTCCCAAGTATACATCCTGTGACACCTGGAGATGCCTATCCCTTGCCCCCCCAGTCAGGCTGGCACCAAATCAAATTGGAGAAAAGCTACCCCAAGAACCGGTTTGAGTGACAACAGGGGAAGGGACTGTTCAGTACCCCAGTTACACCACAGGGTGGGTTTACAGGTCTTGCACAAGGGAAGAAGGGTTTCCCCCACCTTGGCTTTTGTGAGTAAGGTACACTGTGGGATTTGTTGCAGCAGGGGAAACAGGAATAGCTGCAAAAGTGGCTCTGGTTGCCCCTGGGAACTTTTACCCCGTTGGCTAGAGAGAGGCCAGGGATTACCCCCACTTATTAACTAGTGCCAAGCATAAATATGGCACCTCAAGGCATAAATGCTCAGAACACTTCATGGACCTGTGGAAGAATAGAAGAGGACTGTACCTTGCTTGCTGTAATCTGAGGAGAGCACTGAAGTACTGGAACTGCTTACTTTTGTACCCAGGACAAAGAAGTGGACCTGAGAGTCTGTGGGTTGACCTCCTGTGTGGCAACAGGGAAACAATATACTTAAAACATTTTTCCTGGAAGACCACTTTCTCAGTTCCAACGGGACCTGCCCTAGAACCTGCAAAGCCTTGACAGGATCAAGCCCTAAAAGTCCCAAGAGCTTCCCCTTATATCTGGGAACCTTAGGTGAACAGCGGAGGGAAAACAAAAATGGCCCCTGCAAAATTGGGACTTAAAAATGTTTGGACTTCCAGACATCTGAAGGACCAGAACTAACTACCAGAGTAAATACAGTGAAGTCGTAACCTCCATGGTTTGAAGAACCAGGTTTGTCCCGCTTGGTGCTTCTGCACAGCAGCAAATTTGTTGCAGTGCAATCTCAGCAAGAATGTAACTGGCCTCCTGGACCCTGTTCAGATACAACTTGCCACCTTGCCTCGCTGGAGGAATCCAACCTCCAAAAAGACACTAGGTCCCAACGTATAAATCAGGATCATGCGAAGGAGCCAAAAGTATCGCGCCACCACGATTACCTCTTTGGGTGAGAAATTTGAACGCTTTCCACTCTTTGCTGTTCCCACCAAAACTAACAGCTTCAGCTGTACGTCACTCAGCAACTGTATGACTTAAGTGAGATATCCCTGGTTCCACACTGAGAGATCTTGACTTCCATTTTTCAGACAATTCAGAAGGTAAAATCCTTGAAATGACAATCCCACTTGGTGTATTCAACCTCAGGTTCCGTTGCAATCGGCCTCAAACTGCACCTAGGTATCGGTCTAACCACAACTATTGACTATCATTGGCACTTAGCTCTTTTTGGTGTGTTTTTCACTTAAAACTTTACTAACTCATATTTCTGCTTCCCCTAATTTAATCTTTGTTGTTTTGGTGTAATTTTCTTTACAAACATATACGTTTTTTTATAAATTGGTTTGGGATTTTTATTTTTGGTGTTTTTAATGTATTACTGTTTTGAAACTGTTTTAGTCTTACTGCTGAAAGCTAAGCCTGTCTGCTCTTTGCCATAGTTATCAGTGAGTTGAGCTCAGGTTTTTTTGGTGACTTTAGGCGTCACCCAGGCATATTAGGGTTATTATCCAATAAGGTAGGTGGCCACCCACCGCAAATAATATTCACTTTCTTACAAGAGGCTACAGTAGAAATTTACAGAATGTTAAACAAATTGGTCATAGGTAAGCCCTCAACAAATGAGTATAAACCTATGAAAAGCTATCATTGCTTGACTTAGTTTAATGTACCAGCGCTGAATGTGAAAGACGGGTTATTGTAATCTCGCAGAACACCACTCAATATATAGTTGAAGTGAAGTAATTGCTTATGGGTTACTAAAAATCCCTGGAAAGGGATCAGGGACACCGTGGTAATAGTAAACCTATTTCGCTCTTCACAGTGTCATACACACAGCACTTAGAAGAACAGACACTTTTACCTAAAAGTATTTATTAAAACAGGTCAAACCTTTTTCTTAGTACATCTAAAGTAATCATACACAATATCATAAAAACAGCAAGAAGGCATGTTGTAAACAAAAAAAATAAAATGAGCATTTCAAACATGGTTAAAATGTCATCTAAAAGCCTAACACTCTCACATATACTTCTATGCGCTACCCTAGGAGACCATGTAGTAGACTAACTTGCAATCTGGAGTTTCTTAGGGAGAAGCGGCACACTGCATACCTTGTTGACAGCTCAGTCTGTTGTTATCGTATGAGCTGTGCAATAAGCGTTCCTCGCAAACGCTCTGTGGTAGCACCCTCTCTCGGGTCTTGGCTCTTATCAGCGTCAGGCAAGATGCATCATGGTCTCTGAGAGCCTGCAATAACCAAGATTGTCTTCGAGCAATATCTTTAAGTAGAATCTGAGGCGAAGGACCTCTCTACCAAATAGGTCGAGTGGTGGTCCTTAAATGCTAAATATTATCGGGATAAAAAAAGCTTTTACATAATTTCAGGAATGTAGTATGTAGATTACAGACGCCAGGGAAAGAGTTGTAGAAATATCTTTAAGACAATGGCTGATGAGGAGACGTCAATTCGGACTACACCTCTTTGAATAATTATCTAAGGATGATCCTAGATGGACCTCACAGGTTGATAAGGAAACACTTGTTCCAGACTGGGTGTCTCATCAGATGTTATATCTAGGTCATCATCGGAATGAGTTGATACTCTCTCAGTTCTACGCATGATAAGATCAGATGGCATTCATGTTATTTATTATTTATAACAGATATGATAGTGAGTTGGAAGAGTTTGGGAGAAGAGTTAACAAAGGTGCTAGCTGAGGCAGTAGAACAGTCTATTTACTTCTCCTCCTGTCCCTTATTTTCCTTAACTCTCCCCTTGCCCTCCCCCGAATCCCATCCCACTCCACCTCTCTGCACTCTATCATAACACACCCATCCCACCTCACCCCACTCCACCTCACCCAACTCCATCACACCTCACACCACCCCACCCCACTCAACGGTACTTCATCCCATCCCATTCTGTTTTATCTCTGCTGGATTATGCAAATTCTCTCAAGTGGTTATTCTTAGATGGTTCCATCAAGTTTGGAATGAGGCATCCTAGGATTTTAGCACTGCCCTTTCTCTGTTGTGTTGACTCTCTTTTACCCAGTGCATTAAGTCTAAAGTCGTTTGCATCACTGCGGTCCTATTTTCAAGCAATTTATCCGTTTCTTAACTCTAAATGGCCCCATGTAACCACACCTACTCTTAGTTTAATACTGGGCATGGTGCTGCTCTTCTTTGTCCTTTCAATCTCTAGGGGAGTCCTATTTTGCGCTCACGCTTCCTGCAAGTGATACACATTTACTTTCGATATAATGGACTAACAAACAGTTCGCTTTTAGGATAAAAAAGTTACAACATGGTAACTTATTTGCTATGTTGTGACATAGATTCTGATGCTTAAAAAATTGGTGTTTCTATAACTCCAACAACCGGTGTGTCTATCGTTACACTTATCAAACACACACTGCTTTTAAGAGTTTCTTGGTACCAGTCCTCATGTTACCTACAAGTGGTATGCACGTAACATAGTGTAGTTCCATTTTATGAGATCGCATACGTGTGCATCAACAGATTCACAACTAGTTCTATTATTACAGAAAAAGGTAGTAAGCTCTCTCAAAGATACTGTAGCATAAATATCCATTAATGATTAAACTGGCGCTGAGTATGTAACAGAGTATAAACATGCTACACACATGAAGCAGCCATCCCACTCAATCAAATTACATAAGAGTGTTTTGTGAATGGGTTTTCCAACTATCAATGGTGTCTGTTTTAATCGTGTGACTACTGCTCATTCTGGGCCTGACCTTTAATGCATTTTCGATGATTAGTTGTGTCTACTCCTGCATTTCAAGATCTGTTTAACGAGGCATTGTCTAAGAGAAGATGTGTCTTACTGTAGGCTTAGATGTGAATTGCATAAGTATTTCCAGGAGCAAAAGATAATAACTCAAAGAACTTCGAGAACTCTTTTGCGAATTAGATAGGTTTCTTCTGGGAGTCTTACTCCTGGAAAGCACAACTAAGCAAGAGAAAATAGGAAATACGAAACCACTCAAAGGAAATGCAATGTTAAACAGGCTATATACAGCTAAGACAGACTTATGTTGTTATTAGGTTATTAAATCATTCGTTTTTTAATCAATTTCAAGAGAAATTTAATTCGCAGGAGCTATTATTTTGTCATGGCAGTACATTGATTATCTATGCTCTGCTGCTTTAAATTGCATATACAGGTCTTTCCTTCTCTGTTACAGATTCCCATCCTAGACATCTGCTTTTCCTTCCTATCTCAGGTTTTTCTGTCCCAATCAGCATTCGATCGCATCTCAAAATATGGTCCCAGCATCCGACCCCCTGCAAGCACCTTATCTTTAACATCTTTCTCATGCCCACGAGCTCAGGTTGGCTAACCCCCTCTGAGGCCTGAAGTTAGGATGGCAAGAGTGACTCCTATGATTGTTTTGTCATCACAGAAGTGCTAACGTTCACCTACCCAAAGAAAGGCTTGTGCTAGATCAGGTGAGCCCCCCACAGTCGAAGTTAGCATAATGCAGGCTTCTCCAACAAGTAGCTCCTGAGCTACTGTGGCTCTCCAGCTACCTGGAAGTGGCTCCCCTGTTTGCAGCACAGCATGCTAAATTAGAAACTTATGTTTAATTGAATTAATATATACATCCCAAATTTGAATGGTGTGTCTTTGCAATGAAAATGTGTGTTTTTTCAAATCTAATAAGCTTACGTTTGGAGAAAATGGATTTCCAAAATATATTTAGAGCTTAT
Source organism: Lissotriton vulgaris (assembly GCF_964263255.1). NCBI lineage: Eukaryota > Metazoa > Chordata > Amphibia > Caudata > Salamandridae > Lissotriton > Lissotriton vulgaris. Next base: position 888,425 of record NW_028249862.1, on the reverse strand, counting down.
ATTTGAGTGATAAATCATGCAATATTGCTAATGTTATTAACCTGGTGACTGGGGCACTGCAACTATTTATGTTCATTATTACCCATGCAGAGGAATTTCAAGTTGAAAACATCTTTTTACATTAGTGCTGGCAACTGTGCAAAATGCACTGATGTGATGACTGCTGGTAATCCTACATGGAGATCCATTAAAGTCACCTTATCTTACGTGGTCGCTATGACAACACTAATAAAATTAGTAGCTTGGGATCACATTACAGAAAAGGTTGGAGACCCCTATCTTCATGCTTTTGGAAATATATTTTGTTATTTTCAGGCGGACCAATTGAAATTAAGAAAATAAATGTATCACTGACCATAATGTACATGTGAAAGAGGTGGTGGCAAGAGAGCTTAGCTTCTTAGGGTCAAACAGAAAAGGGGAAACGTGTTGGTACAACAGGAATTGTAATTGACATCGGTTCTGATAGAAAAACAATGTTCGATTTTTTTCCATTGCTCTGTGGGAAGAGAAGTGAAAAGTCGAAATCGTTTTCTAATGTTCTTAGGTGAGAGTAAGGAATAAGTGGGTTTTGTATTCAATATTTTTGAGAAAGCAATACACAGGAGGCCACTATGTACATTCCCCATGATCCCTACCCCCTACTTTGTGGGTTACTACATAGACATACTGTTACTCTACTTTATCTTCTATCTCTGGATTTTAATCTCCTTCAGTAGGTGTTTTATTACTAATCATATTGCCCGCATATTCTCTTTTATGGGAATTTTTCATGTTTAGTGTATCAGTTCGTTGCAGGTATTACCACGCATAGCTATTTCATGGTGGTGTGTACTGCAAGTTCTTTTTCAACAAAAAGAAACTTTAAAACAACAATTATGAACCTTGACAGTCAGTACAAGCACTTACGGATATGTTAACCTATGTTGTTCGAAAATCGACCGCACAAAAGCCAAAATCGGACTCTTCTTCGTTGCTTGGAGCGTGTCCTTGTGTGAAATAGTTGTTGTGCCTTGTTTCCGGTATATTTCTGCCCTCCAGAGTTCTCCATAGAATTCTGCTTCCGACACACCGGGGCGGCAGACACAGGGAGAGGGCTGTTAACACGCTGCCACCAGGCTGCCGACACCAGCAGAGGCCTGTTGGGTTTTATTGACCTGAACAGACTGTAATTTCATAGATTTTGCATGGCTGCGGTCGTTGAATGCTTGAATTTAGCATGCGCTCTCGTCTACAAAAAAGACATTTCATGGGTCCAATCTTCATCAGGAAGACAGAAGGCCCTGAAAGGCCGCTGACACAGGCGCCTTCTTCGAACAGCAGGGCGATGACAAATGGCGCGCGCCATCTCTGGCGCCGTCGAAGCGAGCAATACGCAAACCTATGTGAAAAAAAGCACAAAAGTATAGTCATTTAGTTAGAAGGTGGCGCAAAGGTTTTGATTTTGCAAATCTGGCACTTCCGAAAAAACAACAGAACATTATCCATGTTATGAAAACAAAACTTAACGGAAGGACTACATTATAAAAATATGTAAAATTTGTACCGATGCGTCTGGTCTTTCTTAAAATTTAAATGGTAACCTTGTGGGTTTGCCGAACATCTGGGAATGTTTATAACGGAATAATTCGTGTCCATATACAGTCACCTTTTTATCTTTTTTTATCGTTCTATGGTTTCAAAGACACATTCACAAACAATACTTATGTAAAATTAACATGGCTTATTCTCAATCATTTCCTATTTTTTTCCACTGAAAATGAGCTCATGTTTGCTCAAAGAATGAAGAATAGTGGATCAAAATATTAAGGTCTGATTCAAGTCAAGTCAAGTCAAAAATATGTTTATTTAGACCATTTGATCTATAAACCACAGTTCATCCTTTATCATTTAAAATCACATAACACAAATTCATATTCTTAACAGTAAAATTTATCCTAAAAACAACCTTTATACAATTTAAAACCAAATTTCATTGGGATTATAGGACTATTGGCTATTTTGGGTCTCCAGACAGATCAGGAACTTATATACCCCCTGCATATATTTCCCGATAGCTATCGCAATGTCAAGATTTTCCATGTCAACTAAAAGCTCCCGTGCTTTAGTGCGATCCTCAACCTCATATTTTAAAAATATCGGGCGGAGAAACTGTTTACGTAAATTTAAAAACATGTAACAATCCAGCAAGATGTGCAAAATATCACATTTCATTCCTAGTTTACACACACATTTACCATCAGGATGCATTAGGGCAGTTTTTATTGCACTATTTGTAAATATCGGATTAATACCTATTCGTAATTTAAGAACTTCTGCTCTTATCCAACGGTTTGGTAGCAAGTCTATATATGGAAAGTTAGAGTCTTTCTCCCATCCTGAGCTCATAAACTTTACAGAGTCTTTCTCTCTCAGATACATTTGGTCTGTCGCCCTAGGAATTTCTTTACCATGCACTTTAAGAACATTCTTTATAACATTAATTTGGAGTGTCATAGGGTCGATGTTCACATTCAGGTAATCACAAATGGCCAGGAGTTTCCTTCTTGTTGCCTTCGCCCACTTTAACTCACTAGTCTGAATTTCTTTCATACACCATTGTGATACCTTAGTGACTTCCCCCTGACCCAAACGGTTCCAGAATCTGAGGAGACTCATCTGCACCTGAACATTCCATGCGGTTAGGCCCAATTCTACTCTAACTGCCTGGATCATTGCCGACCCAGGGAGGGACAGCAAGGCTTTTAAACATTTTCCCTCCTCTTTATCCCAGGTGCTTTTCCCATCGAAGCAGAGAACTTCAGCCCCATATTGGAATTGTGGCGGAACCATAGCTTTGAAGGCAGTCAAGAGAGGTTTATGTGACATATCGCCATAGCTATGGTTGAATCTTTTCAACCCGCATACCGCTAAATGCGCTTTTAGTTTCTGCGCTTCCAAATGGGAATCCCACTTCAGAGACCTTGTGAACCAAATCCCGAGGTATTTATATTCACTTACAGTTTCTAGCTTGGTTTGGCCCAAGTACCAGCTAAACTTCGTGCTCTTCTTCCCAAAACATAGAATTTTTGTCTTATCCATGTTTACTGTAAGTCGCTTTGCGATAGAATATTCATTGAATACATTTAACTTCCTCTGAAGCCCCACCTCTGTTTGATCCATTATTACAAGGTCATCTGCGTACAACAGACAGGACAGATGCTTACCATTTATTTTAGGGCTCGCTCCTCTGGCAGTACCCAGGAGAAGGGGCAAGTCTGCTAAAAATATGGCAAAAAGTAACGGGGCCAGAACACAGCCTTGCCTCAACCCATTATTTATCGGTATTTCCATTGTAAGGCCGCCAGAGGTATCTTTAATCACCCGTGCCCAGTTATGGCTATGCAATTCTTGGATAATTAACAAAAGATCCGCCGGAACATCATACTTTCTCAATGTCTCCCACAAACAGTCCCTATCCACCAAGTCAAAGGCTGCTCGAAAGTCCACGAAGCAACAAAACAATTTGCCCTGCTGCTCCATGGACTTCCTGGCTACAGCCCAAAGTGCGAAGCAGTGATCAATATTGGAGTGCCCCTCCTTGAAGCCACCTTGCTCTATTGGAACTATTGACTGCCGCTCCACCCATTCTTTCAATTTTCCCAGGACTATTTTAGAGAATACCTTTTCCCCGATGTCTAATAGGTTAATTAACCTATAGTTCTTGGGGTCTTTCTTTTCTCCTTTTTTATGCAAGGGTCTAATTATGGCACCTCTCCAGGATTTGGGGAAATGACCCAAAGCCAGGATTGCCACAAACATGTGGGATAAAAATCCAGCCCACCAATCTATCTGGGTTTTAATTAGGATGGCGGGAAGATTATCTGGACCTGCTGCACGTGATAAGTTTAATTTTTTAATAGTTTCTCTCACTTTCTCTATAGAGAAGTCTGGTATTAAACCTTCTACATCCCTTATCCGAGTTGATCTATTCTTCTCGCTTTCCGGGGACTTTTTAGCATTATAAAGGTTACTTAAATAGTCTACCCATGCTGCCTCCTCCACAACGCAGCTCATAGTACCCGGTACCCTTCCTGCAGCATCCTGTATCAACCTCCAGAATCCTTTTATATTTTTATTTTCAATTGTTTCTAAAAGGTTTGCCCAGCATTCTTCTTTAAAAATCCCTTTCTGCTTCTTTACTAGGGATTTATACTCCTTCTTCAACCCAAGCAAGAGCTCCACATTCCCAAGGTCATAGCTGATCCTCTGGCGTCGCTCTAATTTTCGTATCACACTTTTTTTACTCTGACATTCCTGATTAAACCACTTGGACTTTCCTTTCTTGGGTTGTGCAATTGCCTTGACTTGTTTCTTATCATTTAGGTACACTCTTATGCACTGCACCGCCTGTACTATTATATCCTCATACCATGCCACCTGATGCCCTTCGATCCTTTCCTTTGATAAGTTTTGTTGAAAACTTACCAGTTTCTCCACATACTCATCCGTCAGTCTTGTGGACATGCGTTTGGGATACTCCACACTTTGGGGGATTACCCTTTCACAAGTGCCCAATATCCCACCTACAATTTCACAAAACAATGCATTGTGGTCGCTATCTCTGCGCTTAATAACATAGAATTGTTTTACCAATACATAGTTCCACGCCTGGATAAAGATATAGTCTATAGGGCAATGTTGGTTTCCCACTCTAAAGGTCTGTGTAGCAGGTCGATCAGTATCCTTCCTGCCGTTCAGGCATATTAAACACTTTGACCCCAAGAACTTTCCAAGAACTTCATCCTGGCTAGACGTTGGACATAATGGGAAATTTGCTGGATCTATGTTATAGGCACTCAACATATCCTCGAACCAATGATCCAACCTTCCAAAATTTAATTTGTGATTAAAATCGCCCATTATTACCAAAGTATCCTTCCCATACTTTTCTGTCAAGTCAATTATATCCTTTTTAAAGAGGCTTAATTCTCTCTCATATTCTTTTTGAGACCCCCATTGGATATATACGTTTATGATAATCAGATGGACATCCTTCCCATTGGACCCTAGATGACATACATTACAAACCAACAGCCAGTTACATAGTGAACTGATTAGTTTGGACTCTTTTACAAAACTGGTTGAAGCAAGTGTTACCATACCCCCTGAGGGGCGTCCAAATTTTTTATTTTTGCTAGCTGGTTTGTGAAAATGAACGAAACCTTCAACTACCTGGGTGTTGCCGCATAGCCATGTCTCCTGTAGACAAATAACATCAACACACTTTGCAAGCTGGTTTAGACTATCCGCCTTTGTTGTACCTCCCAGCCCGTTTATGTTCCATGAAATTAATTTCAGGCTATGCGGCAACTCAGTAACCTAATCGATCTCGCTGAGACACCCTGACTCGTTCAGGCCCCATGAACAAATACTGCTGTCCATGTCCCAGCTACCCCCAACTGTACTAGGCTTCACATTTTCCACCGCTATGGTGATATTAGCCATCTCCCCCTGTCCCCTGGTTACCCACCTCACCTGCCTTTCCCCTAAACCTGCATGGAATCTCAAGAAGCCTCCCTTTCGCTGTTTCCATGCATCTACTTCTTCTTCCGAGATCATCCTTATACCTTCTTTTAAGATTTCTTTCTCTGCTTTCTGAATTGCCGCTTTAACAAGGCCTGAGTAGACTAGCACCTTTGTGTATTCTGCACCATTGTTATCACTGCAGAACCCTATCTGTCTCAAGTCCTTTGTCCCAATTTCTTTTAGGGATGGGCATTTTGCAAATGAAAATAGGAGCGGGGAACGATTCAGTGGGACTAACTTTCTTTGTTTTTTCCCTCCAGACATTTGTTCTTTGGGTTTAAAGTAAATCCACATTTTATTATCATTGCTTTTATATGGTGTTTTTGCATCCCAGACACCTCTTCCCTCATGTATGTTCATTCTAGGGCGTGTGTCTGCTATGCTACCTCCAGTTGCTACGCTTCTTGTGGGTACTTTCCCTCCTAACTTGTTATTAATATTTATAGGTCTCACCACCTCCCTAAAGGGGTTATGTATAGTTTTCCGTCGTGCCCTTTTCCTTTCAGCATCGACTACCGCTCCTACAAAGGCTGATTGCCTCCCTATATTGCTACTTTCTCTTATCTTGTTTTTCCGCAAGGCATTTCCTTGAGATATTTCCCTATCATGCATTTGTTTGCCATTCACTTTATTTTGAGCCTTCAGCCTCCCCTGGGTCTGACAAGGCCTTTTATGGGAGTACCTATTATTCTGATGCCTTAAAGTCTCTCCTCGCCTCCTTACCAACATAGGCCATCTAGAAATATAAACATTATTCTGTGGACCACCTTCCACTACTGGTTCAATGTTCTCTTCAATCTGATCATCTGTCTCTGGGGCTTGTACTGTTCTAACCATTGTTGGCATCAGTTCCCTTATCCCCTGCAGTTCTTGTATCATTTTCTTAAACTGTAATTCGTGATTATTTAACAGGGTATTATTTAACACAGAAACCTCTAATAAGCCTTGGAGCATTTTTTGTAGCATCAACATAATGTCCAACATCGAGGCAGAGGATGAAGTTGTAGTATCCATACCCAAATGTACCATTCCGTAAAATTTCATTTAGAGAGTCTAAGGGTTTCGGGCTTTGAAATTCGACTTCATCCAAACTTCTGTCAAAAATAGTTCTTTCCGAGGGGTTGGACAAATTGGAGCAATCCTCCTTATCTATGGTCCCGCAACCTGCCAAACCTTCCTCCTCTGCCCTCGGCGAAGAGAAAATCCTTGGCGAAGAAGAGAGTCTTGGTTCTATGGGTAACATCCTCTGGTTTAGGTCACTCTGTGTAAGGGAGGGGTCCACAATCTCCACAACCACTTCTACGCTTGGTAGCTCTTTATTAATCTCTTGGACTTCGACTTGGGCTTGAACCAGGGTTTGGCCTTTGCCTGGAGTAAGTGTTCTCTTGAAGTGCTTACCCACAAAATCTATTATTGATTTAGACACAAGGCTACCATCTTTCTCGCTGCCTTGTAATGTATTCTCCACTGTGGGCTTCTTATTTTTCCTCTCCTTTTTATCATTTATTTCGGAGGGTTTCATTATAGCCGCTTCAGGCCCTTCTGCGACTGTTATAGTGTCAAACTCGTCGGCTTTTTCCAATGGCTCTGGGTTTGTTTCCTTTTGTTTTACCCTTCTTGGTGCCATATTCAAGCTTCTTGCCTGTTCCGTGGATTTTACCTAAGCCACGTAGATCACACAGGGTAGCCTTTCCTTCCCTCTGACGGGGTCTACCGCCCTCGATTTTTGTAAGGCCCACTAATCCAAATACTTAAAACAAAATTAAAAAATGATTTAAAAACACTTACCTTCCCTGTGAGCTAGTTTGCTGACTGTGGCAGACCTTGGATCCTCTTATTATCTTGACCCTGCCTGGACCTCAAGGGGCCCCTAGACGGGCGTCTCCCCGGACGTTTAGGCCACAGGCTATAAGTAACTCTGCCAGTACCGTCAAATAGCAGACTTCTCCGTTATCTCCAAAAGCTCCTCCGCGCCGTGTACCAAGGGCTCTGTGCACCCAAACGACCCCGTCCACACCTGCAAACAATGACACAGGCTCAGGGCAGGGGGCGGAGCCCTTTGCCGTGGTAATCACAGAGGCGGCGTTCTCAGACGATTTCAGCCGGACAGCCCTCCGTCTTCAACACCCCCGGGCCAGCGCTTTCCTCCACAAACCCCCCTGGGGAGGGATTATGACCCGGTGTAAGTCCGGTGTAAGACTAGACTTCGCTCCTCGATCCGGCTTGCACTTTCTCTCCGTCTCTCTCCAGTAGGCGTATTCCGTATCCCGTACACGTCCACACGTCAGCACGACCTGGTCACGTCAGCTCGCTACACAGGGAAGGTATACAAAATCCATGTTAGAACATTAAAATGTACACACTACACACCCAGACAAGTGAACGCCTAGCTCGCTAGTGTCTGGTGCAAAAAGAGGTCTTGAGTGTTTCTAGAGCAGGGGTACTCATAGTACGGCCCGCGGGCCAGTGGCGGCCCGGCAAGCCTTCCCTGGCGGCCCGCGGACCCCCGAGACATCATACCAGTGTTTCCCGAGTTTTTTTTTAAGTGTCTGCAGGCAGCAGCGCGAGAGACTCTTGCTGCTTTGTGGGGGCTGCCGGCGGGCGATCCTAGGAATGGCCAGAGTAAAGCTGCAGGGGCCTAAGGAGAGGTGAAATACAAAGGCATCATTAACATGCAAATGGTCTTTTAATGACCTGTGAAGTGCTCGGGCGCGGCTGTGAGTGTGTGTGTGTGCCCCGGCTGGCGCACAGGCAGGGTGAGGTGACAGAGGGAGTGGGAGGGAAAGGGAGGGGGAGGGGGACGGAGAGGGAGAGAGAGAGAGAGAGAGTGAGAGGGAGTGAGTGAGAGGGAGGGAGGGAAGGAGTGAGAGGGAGGGAGTGAGTGAGGGAGTGAGGGAGAGGGAGTGAGAGAGAGGGAGTGAGGGAGAGGGAGTGAGGGAGAGGGAGTGAGTGAGACGGAGTGAGGGAGAGGGAGTGAGTGAGAGGGAGTGAGTGACTGAGAGGGAGTGAGTGACTGAGAGGGAGTGAGAGAGAATGAGTAAATGAGTGGGAGTGAGTGAGTGGATGTGAGTGAGTGGGAGTGAGTGAGTGGGAGTGAGTGAGTGGGAGTGAGTGGGAGTGAGTGAGTGGGAGTGAGAGGGAGAGTGTGAGAGGGAGAGAGAGAGGGGGAGAGAGGGAGGGAGTGAGTGAGGGAGAGGGAGTGAGTGAGGGAGAGGGAGTGAGTGAGGGAGAGGGAGTGAGTGAGGGAGAGAGAGTTAGTGGGAGTGAGTGAGTAAATGAGTTGAGTGAGTGAGAGGAAGTGAGTGAGCAGGAGTGAGTGAGAGGGATGAAGTGAGTGAGAGGGATGGAGTGAGTGGGAGAGCGGGAGTGGGAGGGAGGGAGTGAGTGGGAGGCAGTGAGTGAGAGGGTGGGAGAGAGTGAGAGGGAGTGAGTGGGAGAGAGTGAGGGAGGGGGAGGGAGTGGGAGTGAGAGGGAGGGAGAGAGCGAGAGGGATGGAGTGAGTGGGAGAGAGGGAGTGAGTGGGAGGGAGGGAGTGGGAGTGAGTGAGTGAGTGAGAGGGAGGGAGTGAGAGGGAGGGAGGGAGGGGGAGGGAGTGAGAGAGTGACTGAGAGAGTGAGAGTGAGTGAGAATGAGTGAGAGGGAGTGAGTGAGGGAGAGGCAGTGAGTGAGTGAGAGGGAGTGAGAGTGAGAGGGAGTGAGTGAGAGTGAGTGAGTGAGAGGGAGTGAGTGAGAGGGATGGAGTGAGTGAGAGGGATGGAGTGAGTGAGAGGGATGGAGTGAGTGAGAGGGATGGAGTGGGTGAGAGGGATGGAGTGAGTGAGAGGGATGGAGTGAGTGAGAGGGAGGGAGTGAGTGGGAGGGAGGGAGGGAGTGAGGGGGAGTGAGGGAGTGAGTGGGAGGGAGGGAGTGAGTAAGAGTGAGTGAGAGGGAGGGAGTGAGTGAGAGGGATGGAGTGAGTGAGAGGGATGGAGTGAGTGAGAGGGATGGAGTGAGTGAGAGGGATGGAGTGAGTGGGAGGGATGGAGTGAGTGGGAGGGAGGGAGTGAGTGGGAGGGAGGGAGGGAGTGAGTGGGAGTGAGTGAGTGAGAGTGAGTGAGAGGGAGGGAGTGAGTGAGAGGGATGGAGTGAGTGAGAGGGATGGAGTGAGTGAGTGAGAGGGAGTGAGAGGGAGGGAGTGAGTGAGAGGGATGGAGTGAGTGAGAGGGATGGAGTGAGTGAGAGGGATGGAGTGAGTGAGGGATGGAGTGAGTGAGGGATGGAGTGAGTGAGAGGGATGGAGTGAGTGAGAGGGATGGAGTGAGTGAGAGGGATGGAGTGAGTGAGAGGGATGGAGTGAGTGAGAGGGAGTGAGTGAGTGAGTGAGAGGGAGAGAGTGAGAGTGAATGAGTGAGTGGGAGAGGGAGGGAGAGGGAGTGAGTGAGACGGAGAGGGAGTGAGACGGACAGGGAGGGAGAGGGAGTGAGATGGAGACAGAGAGGGAGGGAAAGGGAGGGAGTGAGAGGGAGGGAAAGGGAAGGAGACGGAGAGGGAGGGAAAGGGACGGAAAGGAAGGGAAATGGAGGGAGAGGGAGGGAAAGGGAGCGAAAGGGTGTGGGACAGAGAGTGAGTGAGTGAAAGAGAGGGAAAGGGAGGGGGACGGAGAGGGAGTGAGAGAGAGGGAGTGAGAGAGAGGGAGTGAGAGAGAGGGAGTGAGAGAGTCGGAGTGAGACAGAGGAAGACAGGAGAGAGGGAGGGTGAGAGGGAGAGAGAGCTAGAGAGAGGGAGGGAGACCGAGAGAGATGTGTGTATGTCGGGACGGCTCAGTGGACGAAGGCGCCGCTGCAGGGACCTATGATCAACCTCATGGTCAGTTTTATGTTGTTTCTCTAGCCCCTCCCCCTCCCCCACTGACCCTGCCCCCCCACCGATGCGGCCCTCGGACACAAACCAAACTGTAAATTTGGCCCCCGAGAGAAAGTTTGTGAGTACCCATGTAATCTAGAGGGTGGTTGGGTGTGGCATGATCTGCTTTATTCCTACTCACTACACCCTCCATAAATAGCTTTTTTTGTGAGCAATTGGGTTTTACACCTACATTTACGGGTGTAACAAATGCTTGCTCATGGAAAAAAAGCTTGTCGAAGCGCAAAGATTTCTCTTCCATGAATAAGCATCTGTTAATCCATAAAATTCATTATTGAGTCACACCCAGGACCTACAGGAGACATTCCTCTCAGAAAAAAATGTATCTTAATAGTAATGTAATGTAAAGTAATAGCACATTCGTAGAGCGCAACTGTCACTCCGAGTAGCATCAAGGCGCTAAACGGAAGCCAAAGATGGAAGCAAAAAGGCCTGGTTAACTGCTGACGGTAAGAACAGGGAATCAGATCAGAGTTTTGCAGAGAGTGTCAGATGCACTGAAGATCCAGGTTTTTAGGGCCTTCCTAAAAAGGGACTCGGATGTGATCTGGCGGAGCTGAGGAGGAAGTTTAATCCATGCCTTTGAGCCTATCACTATGAGCGATTTTCCTCCCTTCAATGCCAATCTGAAAGCTGGCATTTTCAGCAGATTGGCATTTGCTGATCTTAGATTTTGCTTGAATCTTGTTCAGAAATATTGAGGGCCCAAGAAATGGAATGCCCTAAAAGTGATGATGGGTACCTTGAACAGGACGCATTTATGGATTGGCAGCCAGTGGAGTATATCTAGCGTCGCTCATGCAAAGACCCCCTAGGCCACTTCAGCACTAACCGTGATGCAGCATGCTGGACCATTTGTAGCTTGTGTAGGACCGACTTGTTGGTACCTCCATAGAGGTTGTTAGAATAGTCTAGCCTGGATGTAATTAGAGCGACGGCAACTGTTTGCCCTGCTGAAATGGGAATCAGATCGAATGATTTCTTTTGGCTTTTTATGATGTGAAAACAGTTGCTGGCAACTGCCAAAGATTGCTATTTAACCCCTTCGATGCTCATGACAAAACAGTTCCATCATGAGCATCGGTTGCTTTGTGCTCATGACGGAACCGTTCTGTCATGACCACACCCTCGAATGGAATGTTCAGCACCGGGGGAGAATCGGCGCCACAGGCAAGGTGTTAAAAGATAGAGTGGTATAAAATAAATTTCCCAAATTCCTGACCGCGTTTACTGTGTTGGAGGAGGGGTGTTGTTCGCTGGCCACCAGAGTTTGGGAGAGAAAGAGTTTTCATGGCCTAAAGGTTCGATTTCAGTTTTTTCGGAATTACACTGAAGATGGTTAGTTTTCATTCAACTGAAAGTCGCCGTAAGGCACTGGCGGAGATTTTCTTCCACCTGAGTGGTGTTATTGTCCAAGACCAGAATTAGCTGCTTATTGACCGCATATGAGTTAGTCTCTACATTAAAGGACAATATCAGTCTGTTCAGTGGAGCCATATAGGCATTGAAGAAGGTAGGGATAAGACTGGAACCCTGGGGTACCTCTGAGAGCAGTGCAATTTCTTGTGAGTTGCATTGGCCTAGTGTGATCACTTTTCTGCAATCTTGCAGGAAGTTCTTTATCCAAGCTAGGACAATACCAGAAATGCCAAAGGATGGGAGAAGGTCTAAAAGAATGGCGTGTGAGACTGTGTCGAAAGCAGCCGACATGTCTAACAACACCAGGACTGCTCTTTTTCCCTGAACAAGGGCTGCTCTTAGGGTTTCCGCCGTATACAATCGGGCAGATTCTGTAGAGTGTTGAGCTCTGAAACCGGGTTGATAGGAGTGGAGCAGATTTGCTTCCTCCAGATATGTTGTGAGTTGAATATTGACAAATTTTTCTGTCAGCTTACTCAGACTTAGTGCCCTAATTGTGGGGTATGGGGATCATACTCAGGGCCCTATTACAAGTCTGGCGTTCCAAGGACTGCCAGACTTGTGGTGGCGCAGCAGTGGCAGATCCAGCCAACGCCACACTGGCGGTCCGACCGCCCGATTAAGACTCGGGCAATCAGATCGCACTAGGACCGCTGGCTCTGCCAGAGAATAGCCGTTCCCTCACGTAGGAGCGGTGGTCAGTGGCCGCAATATGCTTGGTGGGACTACCACGGTCCCACCAAGTATATTATGAGTTTACTCTCAGCCAGGTTTTTTATGGCGGTTGCATTGCCATGAAAAGACGGGGCGGAGAGGAAACAAAGGGGGCCCTACAGGGCCCCCATGTGCCTCAAACATATGTGGAGGCACATAGCGGGGCATACCATGTGACCCCTGAGTGAATGCACATAGGATCCTGTACGGCATGGACTTTTAAGTCCATACCATGCAGGAACCTTGTCAGGCATTCCCATTGCGGGGCCTTTTGAAAAGGCACTGCTGCCTTTAAAAGGGCCGCGCTGTCCGCCAGACCTCTGAAACTTAGTAATCTGGAGCCGGGCGGGTGGCGACCTTCGGTTTGCACCAACGCGCCACCGCTCTGCTGAAAGGTCGTAATGAGGCCCCTTAGTTAGTTATTGGTTCCATGACCAACATACTTCAGAGATTATTTCTTTGAAGCCCGCCCTCTAATATGTACTGTCATCAACCATGTATGTGAAGGGCGACAGACCTCCAGACACAATTAGGCCTTCACCCTCTACCCACATTGATATGATAACATGTCAGAGGACGAGCCAGCCTTATTCAGCCCATCCCCCGAAACATATTTTTCTTCACCAACCCCCAGGCAGGTTAAAGTTAAATCTATGACTATGCTTATGCAGTGTCCATTCATAGCCATACATGGATAGGCAGCCCTGGCACGGACCCAGTGAGATGCCAGGCTGCCTTGTGCATGGCCCTGGCTTCACCTGCTTAAACCAAGTATAGACCATACTGGCTAAGACATATGGATCTGCTAGCCTATCCTTTCACACTTACCCCATCGACCTTCCAGTACCCTTCATCCTCAAAATGTAAGCCTTGCACAAAGTGCTTCTGCATGTAATAACTGTAAGGTTCATGTAGGCAGTTGTCTGTTTTGAATTGGTAGGTACATGTTGTGCGGTTTTTAGATCCGGCGTTAGCTAACACCTTTGATTTTACTAAAACTATACATATAATATACTTATATCTAGGGCCTTTCAGACAGTCCTCTCCATCCACTGGGTTGTTACTGTGACATTCTCATTTTATTTCCACTCACTACAGCATTCAGCTTAGGGGCGTGGGTCTGCCCACTTCAGCCATTGGATAACTTTGCTGTGAATGTGGCCTTTCTCTTTTTCACGAGGGGCACATCAGCACACAATGGGAGATATTCTCAAGAACATGTGATAATTACCGCAAAATGAGCTTAACGCAACTCTTCATATCGCAGTCAATTACAGGAAAATAACGCTGTTTTAACTAAGTACTCACAACACGGAGGTGCCATGCGATAGGCCCACGACAACGCGTTAAATGTCCCGAATAATATCAACGCGACGCCCCAAAAATGCGAAACACGAACGCAAAAAAAAATCAGATGAGGCCAATCGAGATACAAAAAGCAGCAGAAACCAGCGACAGGCCTGCAAATCCCACGTGTCATGCAGGAAAATGCACTATAAAAGCAAAAAAAAGAACACACCAAAAACAATTCAAAGTGCTTAGCACCATGGATGCACCCGGACCAAGTGCAGAGGCGAACGTGAACCCCACTAGCCCCACAGACCACCAGCAGGGAACCTCGGGTCGGGGAAGGGCAAGAGGAAGAGGAAGACGGGGTGCAATCCGCAGCAAAACCAGATCAGCATCACGGAGGTGACAGAACACTACCATGAACTGAATGCCAAATTTGACAAACGTGAATGCAGGTGGAGTGTTGAGGAGGTCAATGGAGGAGGCCAAGAGGCGCTGGTATGATGTGAAAAGCCAAACCAAGGACAAACCCGCTGCCAAGAGGAAGGCAGTAACGGCGACAAGAGTGGGAGTCCTGCACCACAGGAGTAGCTAGAGGAAATAGAAGCCACAGTCATCAGTGTGTAGACGGTGGAAGGAGTTGGGAGTACGGACACAGCTCGATAGGACCTGACACAACATCAACAGGATGAGTAATATTCAGGGACTGGGGGGGCGAGGGGAGATGGGCACAAGGGCACACATGCACAACGATATGTAGCACACTGCACACCCACAATGACCCAGGATCATGTCCCTGATCCCTGTGGCACACTGCATCACACACACATAGCAATCACAGCACATCCCACGACAATGTGGTACAAAGTGCAACACTGACACTGCAGAACAGAGGACACAATTGGGTCCGCTCATGCGCAGAAACAGGCCCATCACATCCAACATAACAAGAAACTGTGAGATTGAAATGTACGCGTACAACCTCACATCAGTCATGCAATCCAAATGTCCACTGTCCTGCAACAAATTTTTAGCACCTCCCAAACAGTCACAATGTACACTGTCATACAGTCTGCATGTTAACAAGAACAATGCGCAACATACATGTCAACACAATGTCAACATGCCTCTCCCCTTCACATTGCAGAGGGACAAACAACACCTCCAGCAGAGCAGACCAGACAACTCATCAGTGATGCTGGAGAGGACCACCACACCTTCGACACCGACACCCTACAACAGCTCATGGACATCTTAGGCAACCCACCCAAAGGAGCAGGGCAGCCAAGCTACATAGAGGAGACTCCAGCCCCTGCACATACCACATAGCAGGAAGCATCCGCCACCACGACTATAATAATAATATTATAATAAGGGTAGCTTATAAAGCGCTTGGTTACGCAGAAGCGTGTCCCCGCGCTACAACTGAAAACTCTGTGCGAGGTTGGAGACCAAAGATCGGTTATCTGGAGAACAGGTATGTTTTTAGGTTTTTGCGGAAGCTGGATTCGGATGGATCAAGACGGAGATGGAGAGGGAGGGAATTCCAGCTTTTCGCTGCCAGATGGCGGAAGGAGCGTCCGCCCATACGGGCCCTTTTGACCCTAGGAACCTGAAGTAGGCCCCCATATGAGGAGCGCAGATCGCGTGCAGGTGTATACCTTGTAACTAAGTTCTGAAGTGGGGCAGGTGATTTCTTAGCCAGGATGCGGTGACATGTACAGAGGGCTTTGAATTCCACTCTGCTTTTTACTGGCAACCAGTGGAGGGTTTTGAGAGCGGCTTTGGTGTCTGATAGTTTAGGGATTTTTAGGATGAGACGGGCTGCCGCGTTTTGTATTACCTAAAGGCGATTCATAGCTTTGCAGGTGGTACCCAGGTAAAGTAGGTTGCCGTAGTCTAGGCGTGATGTCACAAGGGCGTGTACCAGTGTTTTCCGTGCTGACATAGGAAGGAGGTCAAGGACCTTCCTTATGGTTTTTAGGACGCCAAAACAGATACCTGCAACTCGGTCTATTTGGGGTCCAAAAGATAGGTCAGCGTCGAGCCATACGCCAAGGTTTTTAACTCCCTGGCGGGGTATGGGAGCTTCACCCAGGCATGGAGGCCACCACGCCGATGACCAAACAGATGGGTCCCTCCCCACGACGAGCACCTCGGTCTTGTTGCCGTTTAATTTAAGGCAGTTGGTGGACATCCAGGTTGCAAGTTCTTGCATGCAATCCCTGAAACTGTCCATCACAAGACCGGGTGCACGCGATAGGGAGATAGCCAGCTGCGTGTCATCGGCGTATGACACGATGCTCAATCCGTGACTCACGGCAATTGAGGCCACTGGAGAGACATAGAGATTAAACAAAGTTGGGCTCAGGGACGAACCCTGGGGAACGCCCTGTCCCAAACCTATGTCTCTCGAGTAGTGGTCGCCCTGGCGAACCTGGAAGCTTCTCCCTGTCAGGAAGGATTGTAACCATTGGAGTGCAGCTTCGGATACTCCTCCGTTATTCAGACACTGTCACAGTGTCGAATGCTGCACTCAGGTCCAATAGGATGAGGGCCATGGTATGTCCCTCACCCACCCCCTGACGTAGGGTCTCAACTGCTGTAAGCAGTGCGGACTCTGTAGAGTGGCGGGGGCGGAATCCGAATTGGGTTTCGTGCAATAGGGCCGCCTTTTCCACGAAGTCCATAAGTTGTATATTGACCGTTTTTTCAGCCACCTTGGCCAGGTAGGGCAGGAGTGAAATTGGGCGGAGATTGTCAAGTTTCTCAAAACTGATGGTAGGTTTCTTCCTGAGGGGCAGAACAACCGCCTTTTTCCAATCCCTAGGTACTGTCTTGGTGCTGAAAGATACATTGAGTAGATGTCTGATGTATGGTTCTAGTACCCTTAGACTATCCGTCAGGCGTTTGGGTGTGGTTGGGTCTCGAGGAGAGCCCGACTTCACCGACCTACAGATTTTTAGAAGATCTTCCGTGGGAGGGGTAACGAAGTTGGTAAGTCTTGGTTTATCTCCCCACTCCCTTGGGCTTTCAACAAAGTCTGCCCCGGTTTTGGGCTGCGTAGGGAATGCTGAGTAGATTTTTGTTATTTTTTCTGAGAAAAAGTCTGCGATTTTGTCACACAATTCTGGCGAGCAGTCATCAGGGAAAATAGCTGAGTTTCCGCTTGAAAGAGTTTTGTAGAGTGAAAACAGCTCTTTCGTCGAGTTATCAGCCTCACTGATCCTAGTTGTAAAATATGCTGTTTTCGTCTTTCTAATTAGTCCATGGTAGGTTCGTCTCTCGGTTAGATAATTAGTTCTGGTTTCTTCGGAGAAAGTCTTGCGCCATTCTCTTTCGGTTCTTTTCAGTGCGGTTTTCTGAACTCTAACTGGCCCCCATTACCCCACCGAAGTACACTTCGCATTCCAATGCCAGGTGTCAGACTGCCAAAAGGAGGTGGCGAACAGGTGCGGGTGGGTCAGAGCTCATGGAAGTCAAACTACATCACATACGTCGGTGTCTAAGTCCCATTAGGGACCACCTACACCCCAGAAAGGAGACCCACACTGCGACAGAGACACATGCATTTGCACATTTCCTGTACTGAACCATGCCCAGAGCCCCGGAATTACCATTCACACGCCACGCTGGACCTCCGTACGATGGCCCAGTCCACTCCTCATATGTATTGAGTGGGTGACGACAAAGCTACATGTCCAAGGTCGTACCCGCTGCCTGCGGGGACATGGTTGCATCTGCTGTACACAGCACAATGTAATGTTCTAGGGCCTGGGCCTCCGGCATACATTATGACCACAAGGACACACACAGATATTTTGTGGGACTGGCTACGGGCACGTGCGCCCAGCCCCTTTATTGGCAGGGTCACATGTACATTGATGCATGTGCTGGATGTGTGTGGAGTGAGTTTAAGCCAGCCCGCAAGGAGTGGTTGGTGCTGGCAACAATTACAACAGTGAACACTATTAAAATGGAAACAGAAAACACCAGCATTACAGAGACAACTGCGGAGCATCAAGGTGGTAGCTGGAGCAAGTACAGAGGTGACCCAATGACCAAACAGAAGTGTCTGTGAGTTGCAGTGCACTGAGGTTGGAGCACTAGAGCTGAGCGTGCTCATGTAAAGAAAATATCTAGGATTGTGTCCATTCGGGATATTCCAGATGCAGCTGCAGTGTGGTGTGTTACACCTGCATCATCTTCCTCATCATCGTCCCAGGTCTCTCACACTGCCTGAGGTGACATTGCTGCGTGAGCTCTCCACAGCACAAAACTCAATCAGAAATGGTCCATGGGTTCTGGTGCACTGAGTTAGTGGCACCTGGGGTGCTGAGCAGGGTATCAGGCAGATAATGGCATCCACGACAGGTGTGAGCAACTCTTGACAGTAAGACTCTTTCGACTCTGGCAGTTGGTGTTTGAGGTGGTCCTGGCGGGTGTGGTGTGTGTCTCCTGCGGTGATGCGACATCCGGGCCGGTCAGGACTCGAGTTAATATGTGAGCCCTGGTGGACCACAGTGTAGGCCGGAGGCAGTGGACAGCGCAGGGCTACATACACATGGCGTAGACGACCCAAGGCCATGGTCTCAGAGGCCATCCAATATCTCAGCAGACAGCGTCCCTGACTCGAGCTACACAGAGTTAGTGGCCCAGGATGCAGTGTGGCAGGCACAGGCACACCACCACAGAACAGTGACTTACGGTGCACTGAGGTAGGGCCACGCGGACTGAGCGGGTCCTCATCAATGTCCAAGGGGAATGTGGCAGAGGGCTGTGGGGGACAGTGGAAGGTGTCCTCCAGGGCATGATGCAGAGGGCAGAAGCCATCCGGAAGTGGCAAATTGAGGAGAGGAATGCTACTGCCTCGTTATTACCACCAAGTTGGTATAAGCTACATGAGGATGAAGACAACCCCCAGTCCATAGACTCAGATGCCACCAAAGTTCAACCAGTGAGAGTCCATGAATGTCGGGAAACAGACTTAGTGGCACCAGGGCTGAGAGGGGATGCAGTCTGTGATGATGCCTGTACAATGATATGAACTCTGCCATTGCTAAATCAAGACTCAGTCCCACATATGTGACCTACTCAAGCTTAGTGTGGCCTGAGGGCAGTAGTCTGTGTGGGCCCACACACATGTGTGGCTGGAATGGTATACACAGACTTGGTGGCACCACATAGAAGGTAGTATAGTGATTTAAACTCTGCCATAAACATTGTCCTCTGCCATAGTGTAATCAAGACTCAGTTCCAAATGTGTGACCTACTACTGTGCTGTGTATGCCGGTGGAGTACGGCAATGAGAAAGGAGTACTGCAGCCCTGTGTCGCAGTGGCTGTGAGGGTTTGAGGAGGCTGCCAGGGTCGCAGGCCTCGGGCTTGGAATTTTCACTGGCACGTGGTGGGCCCTCCTTTACACATGCCGGCAAGTAAGCAGTGAGGCCTGGGTGCGCAGGGGCAGGCAAGACAGGTTTGGGAATCAGCGGCCCGGGGTGCAGCAGGCACACAGGATCGCAGGCAACACCGCACACGGCGATGGCGTTAGCCTCGTGGCGGGGTGAGAGGCGTCGCCCTGGCAGAGACGTTGGGCATTCCGGAAGAGAACCACGGCCAGAGATACATGCTTTTTATTCTACTCCTATGCTGGACTGGTGTACGCCCGGCCAGGGGGGGACATAACAAGCTACATTTCCGTGATCTTCCCCACTGGCTGGGGTGACATGGTTGTGTCCACTGTCCACTACACTCCAAACACCAGCAGTGTATGTCGACATGGATATGTCTGTGGTCTGCATACTGCAGTCTGGCCAGCACATCCACGCCACACTTGGCAATGGGTACATTCTCATTCATGGGTCACTTGCCTCCTTCGCACATGCCTGGTCTCCACCTCTACCCACAATCTGCAATTGTGTGGCTGAAGTGCCGTTCCGTTGATGGCTTATGTACATGGCTGGACAGGTTCCCACAGTAAGTTGTGCTGTCGTGTCTGGTGGGTGGGCATGTTGTTTGGCGTGCTGTATGTGAGTTTGTAACGTGTGCATTCCTAGAGTTGTGAGTTGCATGATTGTGGAGTTGAGGTGTGTGGCGTGTTTATTTGGTACTTGCCAACGAGCAGTGCATTTCCATGGGTGCCATCCTGGTAGCACTGGTTCATGATGGACTGTCGGTAGATGTGGGAATCATGCACTCTGCCTGGGTAGTTGGCAATGACATCAGCAAGTGATGTTGCAGGACTGGAGTTTGATATTGAAATGATAAATGGTTACAAAGTAGGTCAACTCAAGCAGTTCTGCAGGAGCTTTGAATGTCCCATGAAGAGCAGCTCCAGGAAGGAGGAGCTACAGAAGGCCTTAAGGGCCTGGTGGGAGGCAAAAGAGGCTGGTGAGACAAATGATGCAGAGATTGCCTCCTGACACATGCGGGAAGCCAGCGATGGCGTAGACGCCTTGCTTGGTCTCCCGCTGTTCCTGCGCAGTGTGGGGGAAGTATAGGTAGTGGGGTACCAAGCTGATGATGTCATCCAAGAACTTTGTGAGGAACTTGGATTGGGCTGGCTGTGAGACTCATCCGACTCTGGCGGTTGTTGGTTGGAAGGTACCAGAGGCCAACAAGTGCAGCACGGCCAGCAGCTTTGTGTGAGGTGGTATGTTTGTTGTCCGCAGTGTTGGTACCGTCAGCCTGTGGGCAATGATGTTCAGGATGCAGAAGATGGTTGTCCTTTTGAGCCTGTAGTGGGCAAAGACATTCTCTGGTGTTGGGTCTGTGAGGTTGGTGCTTTTTCTGAGGGTCGCTGTCTTTGTCTGCGTGCCTCTGTGGTGGTCTGGGGTGGGCAGTGGGGGTCCGGGGGAGTGGGGGGGGGGATCCTGGGGGTGGTGGTGATGGGTGTTGTGGCCCTGTTGAGGCTCCCAGCTGCATGAGCAGTGGTTCCATGGCATCTGTTTATCTTCAGGTGTGGCTCTGGGCTGGGCTCCTTTTTCTGGTGCAGGCTGTCGTCCGACTTTACACCAGGTCAGAGCAGGTGTTACTTTCCTGCTGCTAGCGAGCCTTATCACCTGTTTTGGGTTCTCATCGCCGATCTGGCTGGTCATTGAGAATGTTGCGGAGTGGTGTTGGCACAGCTTTTTGCACGGGAATGCCTACTCTGCATCTCATTAGCGATAGTTGCGGGGATCATCTGTGGCAATGTTTTTTGCAGCTGCTATCGCAGGTAAACTGGTGATATGGGCTGTTAGCACCAGCTTGTGAATGGAGCAATACAATTATTGCGACTTTAACTGTGATAAAGTGCTGTTAACTCAGTAATACCTCCTTGATAAATGCCCCAAAGTAGTTGCCTTCAACACTAGTAACTACTATGGCAGCATGCGCCTTTAAGACCCAAACATATTTGTGCTTTTAGCCAATACTTTTTATAATAGGGAGGGCCCATCAGCTTACAGTATTGGTCTTAAAAAGGGCAAAAGGCTTGCAGCCAACACCAGTACCATTGGTTTTGCCATTGCTTGTTTTAATCTTGCCAGCCCACAAAACAAAAACAGGTGGAATAAAGGTGTTGTGAAGAATTCCGTCTCTTTATTCACTTGAATTGATTCAACACTGAAAGATGAAGAATGTTCTAAAACTTAAGTATCACAATTCAGTTTGTCTCAAATCCTCCAAGACTGAGATCCAGCTGTTGGGCTCAGGTGGCGCAACCTCAACTTTGATTAACTGACCCCACTCTGTCTACCTTCCACTGTCTCCCTCTTAATTTTGGAAACTGTTGGAAATGGCCTTTTTTGCAGGGTTATCCCCAAACTTTTTGCTTCTTCCTTCTTTGTTTTTTCTGACCTGTGGTTGTTGGCTATAGGACTCTGAGCCCTTTACCACTGCTGATCAGTGCTAAAGTGCATATGCTATCTTTGTAAATTAATATTGTGATTGGTTATCCATGATTGGCTTATTTGTTTTACCAGTAGATCCCTAGTAAAGAGCGTGCCAGGGCTGGTCATTCAAACGCTACTAGTGGGCTTGCAGGACTGGTTGTGCCACCCACATGAGTAGCCCTGAAAAGAGGTCTCAGGCCTGCCACCGCAGTGCCTGTGTGCAGTTTGCTAACTGCCATGTCGACCTGTCCAGTGCACCCACTAGCCAGGCCTTACCCTTCCCTTTTCTTACACATTGGACACCCCTATGGTAGACCCAAGTTACCCCCTGGGCATGGTGCAGTGTATGTGAAAGGTAGGACATGTGTATGTGAAAGATAGAACATGTACTAGTGTGGGTAACATGTTCTGATAGTGAAATACTGCCAATTTAGTTTTTAGGTCTCGCGACCTATCAATGTGCGTAAGCGCATTGAGCGGAGCGAGAATTCAAGTGCTCGAAATCCTCGTCAAACCAAGGGCTTCTTGCGCTGCGGTTTTCATTAAGTTCACGTGAATCACGTGACCAAACAAGCACGCGCATTCACGGCCGCACAGCACATCAAAGGGCTTCGCCCAGCGTGCGCTCTGCGTCTTCTCCTCCCCTAATTGAATCATGGCTGGCCGGCCGTACTTTCAGTTTCCCATTCACGGCCGCTCTTAACACTTGTTATTGTTGTGTTCCGTTCGCTTCCCCGCCATGCACGTAGCACGATTAAAGCTAAAATCTGATTTCACTCATTGTTCCTTTTTTTTGGCCATTTCAACACCCCACTCCTTTAACACTTGGTGTTCACACCCTCCACTTCCTCCTGATTGTCCCGTGTCCAGAGACGGCTCTGCTTTTATGTTATTGTTGTCTTCCGTTCGCTTCCCCGCCATGCACGTAGCACGATTAAAGCTAAAATCTGATTTCACTCATTGTTCCTTTTTTTTGGCCATTTCAACACCCCACCCCTTTAACACTTGGTGTTCACACTACATTAGAACCCAGAACCCTGCTGGATATCACACACAGCTGCCCTCGGCACCACTGCACGCACCTGTGTGCCCGCTGCTCGTGTTGCACTATCCATACTAGCTTAGGTTGCTGATGTCACACGTGTGCACCTAGCACAGCTGGTCCCTTATGTGGAGTGCTCCTTTCCAGAGTCCGTGCTGCACTATACGCGGACTGCTACGGGTCACACAGTCACATCTTGTCGCCTATGTGCAGTGTGATGGTAGAGAGTTTTAGTGTTACACTGCCGTTGTCACACGGGAGCGGTGTCCTCATTGCCTCGTCACCTGTGTGCAGAGGATGTCACACTGTGAACGGGTTAGTAGTCTTCTGTAGTCACGTGTGTGCCCAGTACAACTTGTCCCTTCACTTGTGTGTAGTGGCTCTCTGAGAGTAGGTGTCCCAGTGCACACAGAGACCTGTGCTGCTGAGATGGCGCAGCATGCCGCTTTTGGGCACGGTTTTACAGATTCGGTGGACGCTGGTCACTTGCTCCTCTGGAATCACACACATTCTTGTCCGCAAAGACTTGACGCCTATGTCAGCACATGCAGTGCAGTGATTAATGGTGCGCAATGCACAGGAGTCTAGACTTCAGGGGGTGCCACACCTTCTTCCCTGGCTCGTGTATAGAGCACATGTCTGGGATCACACGTTGCACGGGTCGTGGACTAGAGCTAGGCTGCCGTGCATGGCACCTGTGTGAAGCGCTTCTTCAAAGAGTATGGGTCACGCAGCGCACATGAGCGTGCACTGATAAACTCACATACGTGCCTGCTCCCTCGCCTAACCACCGATCTGTGGTGAGTCATGCCCGGTGCACAGGTGAGCTCGCAGGCTGGGGCCACACACAGACCCTCTATACACACAGGTTTCACCGTGAGCCAGTGCAGTGTTACACTGAGCACGGATCGGCCCCAGGTGGGGCCACACACAGAACCACCTCCGTTGCCTCGTCACTTATAGACACAGGTTTTACCGAGAGACAGTGTTACACTGTGCACGGATCAGCCACGGGTAGGTCACACACGGGACACTGTGTGGATAATGTGTAGCACGTTTTTAGAGATTCGTGGCTAAGTTGTGTGAGGAATGCTGAGGTCACATAGCGTCTCTGCCTCGACTTATCACTTCTAAGATCACGGCGATGTGTATGGGTGCTCGCTGCACAGCACCCATGTCTGCCATGAGTGCCTGCGCTCGAAGAAGTGCCTCCCAGGGTCAGTCACCCTGTGCACAGGACAGGGGGCGACACTTGTGCCCTGTGCCTCACCTGCACCCAGCCCTGCCACCGCTGCACCCCTATAACTTTCCTGTAGCCGTGCAGCGCCTCAACCTCTTGGCCGGGTGGAAGTGGCGCTTCAAAGACAAGGCCCTGTCCGGGCTGGGATCCCATTGGCCAGCGGCACCTCCACTGCCGTGGGAACTCGGTGCCAGGCACAGGCAGCGCCCGGTGCCATAAAGTTGCAAGTAGCCTAGGGAAGTGCCTAACGTAAAGTAGATAGAGATTAAAACAATATAGAGACCGGGGATGAAAAATCACACCCACGGGGGCGATGAGGGTATCGAAAATCAGTGACACGCAGAGGGAACGGGGTCAGGGAAAATCGGGAATCAAAGTAAATGGCATGCAGAGAGATGAGAGGGACAGGCAAAACAAAGTGACACGCAGAAAGGGACGAGGGACAAGGGAAATCAGTGCCACACAGAGGGGTGAGGGGAATGGAAAATCAGTGCAACACAGAGGGGTGATCAGTGACATGCAGAGGCTCAAGGGGGGAGGTAAAACCAGTGATATGGAGAGAGGTGAGGGGGACAGGAACAACCAGTGACATGGAGAGGTGCACGGAAAATCAGTGACATACAGTCGAGTGGGCACGAAAAATCAGTGAGACCCATACAGCCACGGGAACTCACCGAATACCAAATCAGTGACATACAGAAACAGCGAGTAGAGCTGGTACAATAAGTGACATATCGTATTAAGGAAAAACAAGATCGTTGACAGTATGTTGGCACACCTGGAGACCACGAGTGACTGCCACTCCTTGTGATCTGGAGCCAGACCCGACTCCCGGGGCTCACTAGAACCAGTTCCGCACGTGCCAGCGCTGTGTTTAGTGTGTGTCATATTTCCAGCCTGCAGAAAATACATGCAATTATGTGCTAAGTCTCTCACATTCCGTGTCAGCAACAACTTCAGTGACTGTAAGTTTCTGCCCTTCTCGTGACAGGTCCGCCCACCCTTCCCGCCCCATCATCGACACAGGGGCCGGGCCCCTTTTGGAAGAGTAATTCGCAGATTGTACAACCCTTCGTAGTTGTAAACAAGCACTGGCGTTGCCAATAGGTCTCGCAGTACAATTGCAAAAAATAATGCCTTTTATTTTTGTTTTCATTTTAAAAACATAAAGGGCTTTGTCATTTACAAAACCAATAGCTCAAACTTTCCTACTGCGAGACCTATTGGCAACGCCAGTGCTTGTTTACTATTGAAAGGCTATCTTACCCAACGGACAGAATAGGGAATGCTGTGTAACATGTTTACCAGCATATCTTCCCATAGGAGGAAGACAGAAAATTGGAATCTGGTACCCCTGAACTCAGAATATAATAACACATCTTTTAGGGAAGGATGATTTTTAAATTCAGTGTTTGAAAATAGCACTTTTAGAAAGTGGCTATTTTCTTGTTCTCCCTTTCTGTGTGCCTCTGCCTGTTTGTGGATTGACTGTCTGGTTTGAGAGTGACAAGGGCTGGGGTGGCTCCAGGAGTCTGGGTGAGTCAGCACTAGGCTGAATAGATCTATCTGCATTTGGAGTGGCGGGAGGAGTAGCACCTGGGCCTGAATAGGGCTGTGCCTGCCTTCCACAATGTTGGCTCCACCTCCTGTGGTGCGTCTGATGACCCTGGCCCACACTGACAAAGGAAGAAGTTGTGCACTGGCAGAGTGCACCCAGAACTGGTTTGAACTGGGTGTGAGGCCTTTTTGCTGTCGGGAGATGGAAGCAAGACGCAACGAGAGAAAAGCATGATGCCGCCGCAGCAGCTGTTGTCCCATCATCAATGGTTGCCATTGCTTCATCGGAGAAGCGTGTTGCCACACAGAGGGTGCTGTTGCATCACCGGAGAAGGGTGCTGGAGGGCCGTCATATCACTAAGGAAGAGCGCTGCTGCTGATCGCTGCCGCAACACCGGAGAAGGGTCTCGCTGTTACCGAGGGTGTAGTCGCATCACTGAAGAAGTGTGTCAAATGGCCTGGCGCGGCTCAGAAAACCACAGAAGTCGCTGCTTGGCCGTTGGGCGTGCACGCATCGCCGCTACGTTGCCGCATTGCAACAGAGACACCCTTTTGCTGCATCGCACCGGATCGTCACAATGCATCGAGGCGCCATCTTGTCGCATCGGGACCGGAGCGCAGGAAGAATCGACGCATCGCCTTCTCTGCGCCCTTTCAGGTTTTTTTTTTTTACGCATCCCAAGTACTGTGAGACTAAAGTGTTGCATTTCATCATCTACAAGTTTATTTTTGCAACAACCTTTTAAAAGACATTCTACTCAGTTTTTGTATGTTGGATTTTTGTCGTTTTGGTCTTGTTTAGTTTAGATAAAGATATTTAATTTTTCTAAACTGGTGTGATGTCCATTTGTAGTGTTTTCACTGTGTTCCTGTGTTCGTGTGAGTGTTGGTACAAATACTTTACACATTGCCTTTGGGATAAGCCTGTCTGCTCGTGCCAAGCTACCAAGGGGGTGAGCAGGGGTTATCTACGGTGTGTATCCCCCTTACCCTGACTAGATGCAAGGGTCCCTATTTGGTCAAAGGTACCTACCTCTGCCAAATAGAGACCTCCAGATCTAACAGAATCTATCCTGGAACATACAAATCCACAACTGATACCACAATTAGCCTAATTGAAGCACTGGCCTTTGTCCGGATTAATTATTGCACCTCATAGGTCCTGTTTGCCAAGGATATGGTCAAGTGGCAAAGAGGGAAAAATCATTAAATCTACTTCTCCCTTTGCCTGGAACACATACATCATTTCTTACTACACTAATGTAAGTTCTTAATTTGAGCCAGAGGATTCTGGTGCTTGTTAGAGGTGAGCACAACAACAATTTTTAATAATTCAATGTACATTAAAAATGTCTAATACCTACAATACAAGTCATTCTTATAGCTTTGGGGGCCTGGGATAGTCTGAACTGTCACACTTGTAGCAGTGTGATGGTTATAGTTGTATTGGTAGTGTCATTGGCAGCGCTGGCAGGGGCAGTGGATGGTGCAAGCTGTGTTGCCCTCTTGACAAGGGCCCTGGCACTATTTTCATTTTACAATAATAGCTCACAGGCTCCTGATAAAACAGGATGCTTGCACTCTTAAGCCTTCATCTAAGCTGACACAGCTACAAAAGGCACCAACATGCATAAAGCCTGCCAGCCAGGTCAAATTCAGGGTGCACACTGATCCTTCTCTTCAAATTTGAATTCTTCACCCCTTTGCCTTGAAGTAGTTATTAAGTGAGTGCATGGATGGATGAATGAGCTAGGTGGACATACCACTGCAACTGAGAGTGATTTGGTAGGACTGTAAATGTATAGTTATAATAGAGACTACCATGGAAAAGAATCTACTACGAATGCCATCCACTGAAGAGCCCGCATCTAAAATAAGGTGTCCCATTGAATCATTTAAACTGGTTTAAGACCTTGAGAAAAAACAGTAAAAATCTCCAAACCAAGAACAACTTCTGCCAAGGGAGAGTTTATTTATTTATTTATAAAGTTGTATATAGCGTGAACAACATCCCAAAGGATATCAGAGCGCTTTACAAAAAGTTTCATATTCATCCACCAAAGTGCTGATTCTAGGTCAGGAGTAGACCAGGGTGCCCAACAAAAAGAATCAGGTGGACACCTTGGAACTTGTTGGAACAATCCCCCTTCCAAATTTCCAGCAGCCATCTCTCCAATATGGACACTTCTGCTGCCTAGGGAAAAACCTCAGGCGTGCTCCTGCCACAGAACCTAGCAAGGTATATAATCTTTCACAGTGATTAGCCATGCTTGGAGAAGGGCGTAGGTAAAAGAGATGAGGAAGCGTCTCTGTCCTACAAGCTGCAGATGGGAGAGACTTGTGTTTCTAGTAAATTGCAGCACAGCGGTCAAATTTATTAACACTTGGCTCCACCACAAAGTCAAGCAAAGTGATGCAAAGCAGCCAAAGTGTTGCCAAAGTATTTACATTCCAGCTCAAGTTCTGTGCAGTAAAGTAGTTCTTAAAGTAATGCATATATCACGTTACACTACTTTACATCTAAGGGGCCTCCCGTGGCTGGTGTAAGGGTGCTTCCATGCTTCCACCCATGGTTTTTGACACAAAGCACCAAAATGTTTTAATTTCTCCTAACATCACACATTGCATATGTGCTGAACTGCACAGTACACACTCAATGTGTGAAATATTTACCCCTTCCGTGGTCATGAAGGAGCGGTTCCGTCATGAGCGCCGGTTGGGCTGTGCTTATGACGGAACAGAACGTCGAGGTTTTGACCCTAGGTGAATGCGCTGATTTATGTGCATCTGAGGCGGGCCTTCATCAGGACTGCAAGGAGGTAGGACAGCCTGTGAATGTGAAATGAAGGGGGTAAGGCTAGAGCCTGGTGTGTGTCAAGAGGCAAGGTGTCAACCTCTTACGCCTCTCCTTGCGTGCAATGATATGTAATCTGCCTTTGCATACTCGATGTTCAGTTCCGAATCTGTGACCTACTCATGTGCAGCCTAGGCCGAGAGCAGTGTAGGCCAGAGGCAGCGGTCAGCATGGGCCATTCACTGAGTGTCGCCGGCATAGGTTGGTGGCCCCACCGGCCTGCGTAGTTCAGGTTCAGTGGCACCACTTATTCAGTCACCTCCGTGACTGTGATCCTGCTTTCATCCGGACTGAGCCGCATCTTCCTTTTACTTCTCTCCATGCGACAACTGATGTGGACTCTGCCATTCCTGTACCGTGACTAGGTGCTGGATTTAAGACCTACTGGTCCGCAGGGTAGTCCTGGTCCCTCATTCCCGTGTCGCCAGCTGGTGTTGGACAGGGTTTGCGGCAGCACGTGTCGCCGGCTGGCATGAACAGGGTTTGTCGAAGCATGTGCCGCCAGCTGGCATTGGACAGGCTTTGAAGCAGCACGTGTCACAAGATGCACATATAGAACTATGCCTCACGGATCAAAAAGGGTCTAATGCTGTGGCCACTGCCCCAGATTTGGGGTCACTGCCATTCAGGAGCCAGGACACAGTTTCACATATGGGACCCACTGTGCCGCAGAGGATGCCAGTAGAATATGTCAACGAGGAAGGAGTAATGTGGGCCAGCGTCGGGGGGACAGCAGTGGTCTGAAACGCTGGCACTGTCATGGGTCTCGAGCTTGGAGCTTACACAGGCACGTGGTGGGCCCTCCTTGACACACTCCGGTGTTGGATGGTGATCAGTGTGTAGGGTCGGGCCTGATGGGTTTGTTATCCAGCGGGCCAGGGTACGGCAGGCGCACAGGATCTCAGGCAACTGCGTTGGGCTTTCAGGAAGAGGACCACGCCCAGGGCTACTTGCTCTTTATTCACACCTCTATGCTGGCCTGGTGTACTCCGGCCCATCCCACT
The DNA here is from genome assembly GCF_964263255.1 of Lissotriton vulgaris. NCBI lineage: Eukaryota > Metazoa > Chordata > Amphibia > Caudata > Salamandridae > Lissotriton > Lissotriton vulgaris. The sequence goes on along the minus strand of NW_028249862.1, from coordinate 858,962 downwards.
CTGCTCACGCTTACGGGGGGGGGGCGTAACAGGCAACATTTCTGCAAGGTCCCCCACTGGCTGGTGTGACATGGTTGCATCCACTATCCACTACATTCCATACACCAGAGGAGTATGTCGCCGTGGATATGGTGTGCTCTGCATACTGTGGTCTGTCCAGCACTTTGCTGCCACTCTTGCCATTGTGTACTTTCCCAATCATGGTTCTAATGCATCCTTCACATTTGCCTGCTTGCCTCCTCTCCCTACATTTGTCTATTGTGTGGCTGAGGTGCCATTCCGTTGATTGGTCATGTTCATGGCTTGCCCAGGTTACCATTGTGAGTTGTTCTATCGTATCTGGTGGTGGGCATGTTGTTGTGCCTGTTGGTTGTGAACTTGTGATATGTGCATTGCCAGAGTTGTGAATTGCATGGTTGTGGAGTGGAGCCGAGTGGGGTGTTAATTGGGAACTTGCCAAGGAGCTGTGAATTTCCCTTGGTGCCATCCTGGGAAGGCTGGTTGCTGTTGGACTGTCGGAGGGTGAAGGGAACATGCACACTGGCTGTGTATTTGGAGGCGACATTGGTGAAGGTCCCACGGTGTTCTGATGTTGCATGCACATTGATCATCTTGAAAGCGTGGGCATACCTTGCCAGTCCAACTGCAGGGACCACCAACGCTAAATCGCTCCCCTCCACCGCCGCAAAAGCCACACCAGCGGCCACAGTGGGAGGGGCGCGTTCGCTACGGGACTCCATTTCCCAGAAGCCCTAGCGGCGGAGCACGCCGCCACACCTCAGTCCTGCGCCAGGAGGCGCTTCAAAAGGAGGCCAGCCCCGGTGGAGCGGGGGGATCATCTTGAAAGCGTGGGCATACCTTGCCAGTCCCACTGCAGGGACCACCGATGCTGAATCGCTCCCCTCCCCTGCCGCAAAAGCCACACCAGCGGCCGCAGTGGGAGGGGCGCTTTCGCTACGGTACTCCATTTCCCAGAAGCCCTAGCGGCGGAGCACGCCGCCACACCTCAGTCCTGCGCCAGGAGGCGCTTCAAAAGGAGGCCAGCCCCCGCGTAGGGGGATCGCGCGCAGGTCGGCGCCGGGAGAAGCCCGGGACAAGGGCGGGACCATCTAAGGCCAGAGGAGGCCGGGTCGGGGCACCCGCCTTGGTACTGAACTAAGAAAAGAAGAAAAAAGACTAAAGGTACAGATACCCATTGACAATCCCCAGTTTCTTACAGGTCCTTCCTAAGCGTCACCATAGTGGAACTGTTGAACTATTTGTTCGGTAGTTGATACTGATTCAGTGTTCACTATTATGAGCTATTACGCTATGACCTGCAAGGGGGGCACCAGAAAACTTTCCTCCCAGAGTGACTTGCTTAGGGGAAAGATGGACTATTATATTAAGAGTGCAATACTCCCCATTGCCAGTGAATTAGAGAGAATAGAACGATCCCCAGCCATGGATAGTTCTCCCAGTATGTGTTCTCCTTCACAGACTGCCGATGCAGCCCCAGCTATATCATTACTGGTAGAACTAAATAAAATGTGTAAATCCACGTACGCTCCTGTGGAATCAGGAAATGTGCAAACTAGTGCTCCTATCTGCGCTATAGCAACGACTAGTCCTGGGTCCAGTAGTTCACTTCAACTAACTCAAAGCCTACAGGGTACTCCCCTTATAACACGACCAATAGTAAACTCACAATCCGCAGTTTCCGCCCAGGTCTTTTCTGCTAAAAGGAAGATAGATGGGGTCAAACAAATGGGGAGTCAGGCCAAGCAACAAAAACTAAATCCAAATCCCCCACTGCCCAACACTCCCAGCACTGCCACATCGAAAGCACCTATCCAGGCTTCTCTACTGGCCTCGTTCGAAAATATGATGAAGTCAATAATATCCCTGTTGATTGAAAAAATGACTAGCTTAGGGGATATGCTCACAGGTGTCGAGTAATCAATTAAGGCCAATTAGTTACTTATAAAAACTATGGCAGGACCCTCTCAACCACAGCGTCCAGCCCCCGCAGAAATGCCCAATACCACCATACAAAGTAAGACCACCCGTAATCAACTAATAACCCCACATATGAAAACCTTAAACCTCTCCAAAGCCGCCACAACTTTACGGAGTTCTTACCCTAGAGTTGGGCCGAACAAAGAAACGTCATTACATAAGGGAATAGAGGTTAATTATGACAATATGTCATATAAAACCAACCATCTACATTTGCCACCAGAGGCTGCTCCTATTGTGTGCGTCCTCTCAGGAGTACCAGAACTCCCAAAGGGGAAACACGAAAGACATCAGGACCTAAGAAACAAGGTAGTGTTCTGGCTAACCAAAAATAGACCTCTGCCACCCAACATCGATGGCACCATACTAAGCGTTAGAAGGGTGGGCTGGCTAGGACCTCTCCCAAAAGATATTGCGGGCGATTTGGTACTTGTAAAATTCAGGAATAAATATGTAGTCCCATACCTCCAATCTTGGCAGCCACAAATAGGAGATGGGCCTATATCTATCTGGAGTCTAAGTGAATTCTACCCTAGAACATTACATGTCCCGTTGCAACGCCAAAAGACACAGAGCAACCACCGGATGGGCAGAAGTGGTCTTGTACCGAGTGGTCACTTCATCTCCACGTTTAATCAACTTGATCTACTTTCTCGCTCTTCAATGATTAGCTGATTTATTCTATTGATTTAATCTCATTTTAACAGATGTTACTTTTTATGAAATGAAATGTATTTATGTATTGGTGTATATTTATGTACTGTTGTTGCTTTTATGATTTTTATATTGAAATCGAATAAAGCTAATCAAACAAGCATGCACATTGATGTGTGGCGTTTGCTTCCTGTTGCGCTGATTGTGTGCTGTGTCACCAGGGGGCACAGGTGGGACATGTGTGCATTGGATTGCCCCCAACATGTGCATGCATCTTCCTATTGCGTATGGTCCTTGCTTTGTCTCCAGCAGTTCCTGCGCATTGTGTTGGCCATACGGGGCCTGGGGTGCCAGGGTGATGGCGATGTCCAGGACAGGTGTGGAGGACTTGGATGTGGCTGGCTGTGAGACTCCACCGACTCTGGCGGGTGTTGGTTAGGGTGTGCCATGGGCCAACAGGTGCAGCACAGCCAGCAGCTTGGTGTGGGGTGGGATGTTGGTTGTCCGCTGTGTTGGTGCCATTGGCCTGTTGGGCGATGACAGCCAGGATGCATTGGATGGTTGTTCCTTTCAGCCTGTAGTGGACAGTGACATTGTCAGATGTTGTGCCTGTTAGGCAGGTGCGTTTCCTGGGGGGCCGCTGTCTTTGTCTTAGCTGCCTCTGTGAAGGTCTGGGGGAGAGATTGTGCCGGGTGGTTGTTGTATCCCTCTTGGGTGTCCGGCCTGCATGTTCAATTGCTCCATGGCATCTGTTGCCCTTTCGATGACAGCCTGTGCTTGGCTCCCTATTGTGGTGCAGGCTGCCATCCGACTTTACACCAGGTCAGAGCAGGTGTAAATTTCCTGCTGCTAATGTGCCTTATTGCGTGTTTTGTGGTCTTACCGCCAATGTGGCTGGTCATTGTGATTTTTGAGGTGTGGTGTTGTCGCTAGTTTTGGCACGGAAACGCCTACTCTGCATCTCATTAGCGATAGTTGCGGGGGGTCCTCTGTGTGATGTTTTTTGCAGCTGCTATCACGGGAAAAGTGGTGCTGTGGGCTGGTAGCACCTGCTTGTGAATGGTGGGGTAAATTTATCATAACTTTGACTGCGATAAAGTGCCATTAATTTGGCAGTAGCTCCTTGTGAATATACCCCCTAGCTTTCATGGGCGAAGTGGCAACGTGAAAAACTTCGAAACCTTGATCACAAAGTTTTCCACAGCCCTTCAAGAAGCTTGTCCAACATTGTCTAGTATTTTCTGCTGCGTCCTTGAGCAAACAATCCTGTCTTGTTCCCATCTTAACCTGTCTGTATGAACCTTGCAAATATAATCTGAAATGGCCAAGTACTTCCCATGGACAATATCGTTCACATTTTGTTATTTGTGAGGTTAGTTACTAGTGGTCGAAAACACTTCTCCTGTGGAGTAATTACCACATCTATGCATTGTGCTCAATGAAAACTACTGATGGTGCTAAAAGTGTGCTAACCCTTTGAGATGAGCAGTTGCACTGGGGGTTTAGTGCGAAACTTGCAAATTCAGGAACGGCAACAATATGGCCAAATCAGATTTCTGAAAGCAGTGTCAATTAATTGTTGACCTTCGGTTAGCAATAGAATAATAATAGATGTTATCTGTTATTTATACAGTAGATTTGGCCAGAGCGTTTTACATGGAACATTTTTCATATTTACTTATTATTAACCAATCATAAATGGTACTAATTTTATTATCCTTGGATGATTTACGCAGATGACCCGCCAGGTTTCGAACCTGCACACAGAGCTCAACAGCACGAGCTCAGCTTGCAGAGGTGTTTTACAGAGGTCACATTTGAAATGGGGCAAGGTTTGAGAAACTCTGCTCTGCACAGACAACTCAGTTAATATCAATTCCAAACGTGTTTCAAGGGCTGGTTGCAAGACCCACCCCGAATAATCTTATCCAGAAAGAAACCTACAGTTATGTAACACACACTGCACACTACACTAATCCCAAGCACATTAGGCCTTGACTTGATCGTAGACATCCCCATACAAATCCCCCACTCTGGAGCAAAGTCACAGACAAGCTTTGCACCAAAACACTAAAGGGTAGAGTATTTGGTGAGCGTATGGTGCATGAAAACTGGACCTGGGAGTACATTCTATTTGTGCCGGAATAATGAGAGTAATTTTGGTAATTCTGCATTACTCTTTGATGCAGAATTACTGATAAGTACAAGATTACTCCCTTCTTGTGTAATTTAGGGAAGGAAATCCTAGTGTAGGAGCACATTTAGCAAGCACGAGCTGCTGCTCCCACTCACTATTTATGTTATGCTGCATTTAGAGCCATTTCTTAGTAAAAAATACATTCTCCTGTCCATTTTTGGTGCATTTTGCATTTAGAAAGTAGAGCTAAATACTTGGAATAAAATGGGGGGAAATCCTACCTCAAAGGCACACCTAGCAAGGGCGAGTGCCTGCTCACGCTGGCCAAACATGTTCTGTTGCATTTAGCGGCAATTATAGGGCAAAAATGCCCCCTTGTATCCAAAATGGATGCAAGAGGGCATTTTTGCGCTACTTTCTATCGCTAAGGGCAGGATTCAGAAATCTTCTTTTCGCTATTCTGCGTAATCCTGCAAATTCTTAGGTAATTCAACGTGAGTATGCTACACAGAATTACGCGAGTTACACCCACTCCTAATAACATGTGGAGGATGGAAACTTGAAACATCTCTCTGTATTTTCTGTCATATGTCTGTCACGTGTCCATGATCCATCCTAAGTGAGCTGTTGAAGGGGTGCCCTGCGATAGCGGGCATTTAGGGGCCCACTTTGCATGTCAGCGATAATTATCGCTAATGACATGCAAAGTGGGCGTGCCAAGATGTTAGTGACTGAAAACAGTCGCTAACATCGCTATCTCCTATTACCAACTTTTGGAAATATTTGCGCTAAGCGCGAATATCTCCAAAAGCTAACACCTGCCCTGAGCAGTTCTTAGCCATGTTATCCAATGATAGGTGAATAACATGGCTAAGAGCATTAGCCCGGTAATGCATGAATATCGCTCACTTTTCAGCGATATTCATGTATTTCGGCCGATTTTTATCGCTTAGGAGATAAACCTTGATAATAGCAAGGCTCCTAAGCGATAAAAATAGGCGAAGCACGGCGATAAAATTATTGCCGCTAACCAAGCATAGCGATATTTATCGCTTATGCTTGCTAATATGCCCCAATAATTTCCCTGGTATATTTCCGTTAAGCCGAAAATGCAAAATATAAAATGGTTCTATTTACATATGCTAATCTGTGTGAAGTGTTTACACATCCTCAGAGCACAACTGTGCGAGCACTGGTGCCCAGCCACCACTATCCTGGCAGATGGCAGAGTGAGCACCTAGTCTGACTGTCTGCTGTCCCCACTTGTGCAGCTTAGATCCTTCATGAGAAACTACAAGATTGTATGAGATCTACACGCCTGCTCAGTGTGGTCTACTCTGTATCATATGTTTTACTAACATTTGGCACAAAACAGCCAGACAACTTGCTCTGCTGCACTGCGTCAAATGGGGGGGTGCAGGAATGCGCCTTATTTACTACGATATGGCGCCTTCCTGCTCTTTTCCTGCGCTGCCTTGTGTTAATCTAGATTTACTAAACCATGTTGAGCCACACAAGCATTGCGTGACACAAGGACAGCGCAGACTCTTAGTACATTTGGGTCCTAGTTCACACGTTGCAGATGTTGCGGCCACTTATTACATTCACGTATAAACTTAAAGCAGAAATATACAATTAAAGTGGGAAAATTATACTTCCAGAGCTGCATTTATCAAAAGAGAAGCTGGCAGTAGAGTAAATACACCAAACACTACACTAATATTTATCCGCAGAATTCTATTCCCTTAATGCATGGTAGTAATTGACTGGCTTTTTACCTGTGCCCTGAAGACAAGGGTAGTTTGTTTATTGTGGTATAATGCTGTTAACCTAGGCGAGTCATATATCATACTGTACTCTTACCAGTACTGGACTTATTGTGGATAAGAAACAGAAAATTCCTTATACTCTGTGTGAACAAGTGCTTTCCACTGGTGCATATCTTTAACTCAAATAAACTGGTTAAAACAGCTCTGAGTGCTGAATTTCCAAACATCAAAGCACATTATGTGCCGCCACCATGGCCTCATTCTTATAAGACAATTTTAAGAAAATACAAATAAATCGAAAATTAACGGAAATATTTTAAAGAAAAACAAAAAATGCATGAACTTGGGTGAAATTTAGGAGTAGTGGGTTCAGTATGGGTTTAGGCATGCGTAATGTTTCTGGGTGATGAGGGATTTTAGGGGTCAGGAATGGAGGGAGTTCAGGCATAGAAAGGGTTTTTTAGGGGGAGCGTGGTTAAGACCAGCCTAGCTTCTACTTTTTTAAGCGCTTCCCGACATTTCTTTCAGCGCCGGACACCTTCATATTGAATCGGAATGTGAGGCGCACCCGGGGAGCTCTTTTAATGTCGGCGAGCGTTTCTTTTCCTGCAGTTTTCAGGTGCGGTCCGTTTCTCTCATGACGGGAACGGCCGCCGCCTTTTACAATGCTCCCGTTTTTCAACTTCGTCATGCTACCACCTGCTGATGCTCAACGCTCCTATGCCCCTGACTTTGTTTTTTTTGGCCAGATGTCACCATGAATTGTAATTACTACCCATCTCTTCACTGACGCTCCATTCACCCTAATGTGGAGCCTATAATAATTACCTCACGCTTCCATCATCTTAGGGAAAACGCTGCTGCCTCTTCTCCGTCGATGAAACTTCCCTGCATTTCTTCTATTCTTCTTTTTTCTACACCTTATGGCTGGCTAACATCTATTTGAGGTATTTATGCCCTTTATTTCACCGGACTCTGCATTTAATGGTCAAACTCTCAGATACCTGCATTGTGGAGCTAGGCGCCTCTTACTTTGGACATTTCTTCATATTTCAAACATATGAGTTGCTCTCTCTCATGCTCTTAGCAGAGTTTCATGACCTTATCCTATTTTTTTTCCCCCGCAATTTAAAACTATGTTTTATTAGCATTTTTAGGTTATTCCTCATACCTATGCTATTCAATTTTTGAGGATACCACCCTTTTTTCAACTGCTTGCGGTTCTTTCATCTGTCTCTTTTAATTTGTTTTGGACAATATTTACGTGCATACGCATATGGGCAAATTGCGTAAGCCACAATTTGTTTTCATCTCCTCTAAATCTACACAGGAGTTGGCTCCTTCAACTACTATCAGTGCTCCTGGAACGACTGATCAAATAGCTGGTTTGGCGCCGCCTCGCGCCTCCTCTTCAACGCAATCATCATCGTCTAAGGCTTCTCCTCCTAATGTCTCTTCTAAACGCTTGAAGCATGATCCTCCTACACCAGATAAATCATCCTCTCCTATCTCTATGGAGTTACTTCTTGATGAGATATGAGCCCTCCGTCCATTTGTTGAGGAGACCAGCAAAGACAAGCAAATTTTGAAAGAAAATTGGACTTCCATGGATGCTAGGATCACTTCGGTAGAACAGCAAATTTCAGGAGTGGAGTCCAATTCCCAACGCATATCTTCTCTGGTTCTTGCTCTCCAACATTATACTGAGGATTTGGAAAACAGAAATAGACGGAACAACCTCCGTATTTATGGTTTGCCGGAATCTTTGGAAGGAGATGATCCTGTGTCGTTTTTCACTTCCTTTCTTCCAAAACTGCTCAATATGCCGTCTTCCACTTCCATTAGCATCCAAAGAGAACGTATAGATTCTTCTATCTCAAAATTTCTCTGGAAAAATAAAAAATCTAGAATTTCTCTTCTATCTCTTTGCAGACCTAAATTGAATGATGGTGTTAATTTCCCAGACTTTTGCCTCTTAAAGACTTATTGATGTCTTGGCAACAGTTTGGGGGGCTATGGTCTTGGTGAATCCCTCAAACAGCAGGTCTTTAGTTTGCAGAGTGAGGGGACGTCCATCATTGGACCCCACATATCTACACATGCCCACATATCTACATGCTTGCATTCTTCACAGGAGTGATGCAAAGAATTACATACAGCTATGAGAATGCAATACATAGAAAAATGTGATTGGAAGACATTGTCTCCTTTTTTCATCCCAGCATACTGCCTTAATATAAGAACGCAACTGTATCTCACAGTGGTTATTCAATGTTAGGTCATAGCTATTACAAACTGTGCTGCTAAACAAATCCTTCAACCCTGATGTTTTCAAAACTCCTTCAAAATCAATATCTTTACAGCTCCTTTATCCTGATTCTTGTAAGTATTCTTCAAACATCACTCTTTAAGTCTGGCGTTAGCCAAGACCTTTTAATTTTACTAAAATTGTGTGTATAATTTACATACATAATAGAGCTTTCAGCCACCACGTTTCTTCCATTGGTCTTTTATTGTGTCATTTACAGTTTGCTTCCACCCACTAGAGCATGCAGCATGGGGCAATGGGTCAGCCTACTTCAGTCACTGCCTAACTTCACTTAGAGTAACTGCATTTTGGTCTTTCACCAAGAGCACATCTGCGCACCAGGTAGTTTCCTTCAGTGGCAGTGTTTCTGCTTTTTTCCTTTCCTTAAAGTGTTGATTTTGCTTGTAGCGCTACTAGATGGGAGCACAGGGCATGTGTCAGCTTCTTCAGTTCCTGACTCCTTTCAATGCTGTTGTACATTTCTTTTGAAGTGGCCTTTGTTTATTTATCTCACTGCTGGTTTGTCAACCACACCAGTAGCTGACATTAACTCTGAATATAAGCTCAAGAGGGTGCTCTATCTTTGCAACCTTGTCTGTCTTTCTTTCCTTCCTTCCTCTTTTTCTTCTTTAGTTCCTTCCTTCCTGTCTTCCTTCTTTTTTCCTATTTCTTTCCTTCTCCCCCTTTCTTTCTCTCTTGTTTTCCTTTCTCTTTTCCTTCTTTCATTATTTCCTTCTTTTTTCTTTCCTTATTGTACACTTTCCGATTTCTTTGGTGCCTCCATCTTTCCTTCTTGCCTTTAGCATCTTTCTTTCTTTTTTGTCTTCCTTCTTTTTTCTTTCTTTCTTTCTTTCCTTCCTCTATCTTTCATTCTAGCCTTTCTTTCTTTCAGTATTTCTTTCTTTTTTCTTTCCCTATTTCATGCTTTCTTTCCATTTTGTCTTTCTTTCTCTCGTTCTTTCCTCCTTTTTCCTTTTCTTATTTCTTTCTTTCTTTGTTTCTTGGTTTGTTTATTTCTTTCTTTCTATCTTTCTTCCTTCTCAACTTCCTTTCTATCTATCTTTCTTCTTTTTTTTGGCTCCTTCCCTTTTTTCTTCCTTTCATTTTTCTGTCTTTCATTTTTCCCAAAGGCAAAAGACTAGCAGCCAATGAAATATTAATTGGCTTTTTGAAGTCTGTGTTAGCCAAGACATTTTGATTTTAATAATTTATGTGTTTAGCATGTTAACCGATAGGGTTTTTTAGCAAGATTTCACCGATTAATTAGTGGTTCTGTCATTCACATTTTTCTTCCACCCACTCCAGCATGCATGAACGAGTAATGTATTACCCTACTACAGCCATTGGCTGTCTTCATTATGAGTCATGGGTTACTGGCTTTTCACAAGGAGAACATCTAGACAAAAAGTAGTTCCCTTCAGTGCCAGAGAGTACTATGGCAATGTGTGCTTTTTGGAGACCAAGAGAACATTTTCACCTTTAACCAATGTTTTTCTTTAGATTGAGGACCAGACAGCTAACAGAGCAATCAAGTTTTGTAAAAAACGTAACAAAATAAAACAAGTATTGCGAAAAGGCTGGTGGCCAATGTCAGACCTATTGGCTTTGCCAGTGCTCGTTTACGTTCTGGCATTAATACTGTATACTCTGGGCAGTTTTGATTAAAATTGTCCAATAACATTGATTAATAAATTTGATTAAATGGGTGCACCTAAAACAATTGATTTTATAGGAATATGCCAATTTAGATTTTACCTTTTTAGAAATAAAAACATTATTTAAAATCTCACAAACCGTCGTTGACTTTATATGTGAAGCAGCTAATTTCAGATGCATCAGTGGAAGTGATCTATATTGACAAATCCCACACACGAGAAAGGAACTGATGAATATGTAATGTAATATTAGTACACATCAACCAATAAACAGTTCGTTCAGTTGCATTAATTGTTTAAAAATTAATTTATGATCTTATTTAATACATTTAAAAACTCATAGTAATCAAGTCTAAGTGCAAAGTCTTCTCGTTCCGCGCCAATGCATGTTTCGGCCTGCCACTCTCCTTCCTCAGGAGTTTTTAAAAGCATAAAGGAAGATGATAGAATGACATTTTAAATAATGAATTCACTGCAACTGGTATGTTTAATTGCTCCACTGCAGTGAGAGCAATTTATAGCTGCTCTGGGAAACCACTGTGTTCAGGATATGAAGATTGATGGGTGCATTGACTAAGTCAGTCACAGTTGAATACGTTTCTCGTTATCAGATGGTGTTCAGCTATTTGAGTAATAATCTATAATGTGACCAGAATTATGCTTATTTTACATATTTATAGGTTATAATGATCATTTGGTTTGAACGCTCCATTCCCGTCTGCTTCTTTTGTTTTTATTAACACTTTTCTGTTCATGATCAGGTTTACTTTTTGCAAATTCTTACTTCCTTTTCCATCAACAGAAAAATCTTGGTTTCAGGACCCCTAGAAGATGCTTGCTTAGTTTCTGCCTCATGCTGCGAGCCAAGTATGGGTCATGTCTCATTTCGAAAAATGAATAACTTGTCAAACATATGAATATATCATGTTGCGAAATGTGTTGATAATACTAATTAGCAACCAAACCAACATGAATAAATCATTAGCTGAAAATTGGGCTTGAAAAGCAGATTAGGACGTGGGAGCCCTAGTAAGCGGGTGAATAATAATGAACCACAATATGCTACCAGACTGTGGTATCTGTTGTCATTATATCGTTTTTTGCACCCAAAAGTGATTTATTCGTGAAATGCGTCCCTCCTCCAGTGCCGGGTCACACGTGAACGTTAATGCAAAGCCCTTTGTTCCATACTTTACATTTAGAAACAGATTTAAGCATTAAGTGGCCAGGCCTTGCAGCAAGGGAACCCACCAAGCCAGGCCCAAACAGAGCGCCTAACACCCTCCAAAGGCCGCATTTTTGCATTTGAATGTCTGAATTATCCTGGTTTCTTAGAGACGGCTCCAGCACCGACATCCTAAATCCCCCAAATATTGTGGGCTGCATTGAAAGCTGGTGATCTAAGCATATGTGTAATTATTCTGTAATTCTCCCTAAAATGCGATTCCTTGGAAATGCAGACCAGACTTCGGCTATTGTAGCTTCTTTGAGCCGGCTGTTTTTGTGGAATACGTTAACAACAGGTCTCTGGGCTTTGCTGCACCACATGTGGCACCGTGATTAGTTTTTTTTATTCCTTTAACTACGAAAAACACGTTTCATTTGTTTGAAAGAGCAGGGCAAGGTCACGAAAAGACAATTTAAGTTTGCATACATACAAACATGGTCTTTCTTTCCCCATAAATGACTCTAGTGTTACATACAATAGACTTATAGCTGGGCACATATGGGAAACCACACAGTGCAATTGTGGCCAACTGTGATCCGGCGGCGCAGTGGTAAAGAGCACACCGCCAAGGCTCATTCAAACAAAAGTCCGGACACTTAGAAGAAAGTACACAACTAACACTGGACCATCATGCCTTGCGCTCCACTTTCCATATTATGGCTTCACTGCCAGCGCTTTCTTTAGCCCTGGAGGGCACACAGCGCCTCATTTTTGCAGTGGCGAACTTTATAGCTAATCCTTCAGTAATGTAATAAAAGGAAATGTTTTGATTCGTAGTAGGTCAGTTCAATTCCTGGCCCTTGCAACCAGGGCCGGTCCGAGGATTTGTGGGGCCCCGGGCAGAATAGGAACATGCGAGGCCCCTATAATTTGCATAAGATTTAACCTGACAGGAAGTGACCTCATAGGGTCAGGAAATAGGCCCAGCACAAAAACAAAAGTGGCCCCCATTAGTGAATTAGTTAGCTAGAAAAGTGTCAAAATTAGGGCAGTTTTTTACTTGTAAAGACATGCTGTTTACGTTTTTTGTAAGGTATGAGAGATTGCATAATTTGATTTTGCTGCAGGCAATGTTTGTTTTAATATCATGAAAATCAACATTTAAAACATGTTCATCTGACCATAAAGCAGGCAAACAAACAGCCCAAAAAACAGGTCAAATAATAACCTGGCAGATTGTACCATTACACACTGCCTGATTGCCCTAATGTCCAACCCGGCCAATGTGTTATACAATTATTATGCTGATACAGGATCATTTTTTTTGTAGGTAAAGTAAAGGACATGAATATAGGGTCCGGTAGGGGCCTGTTTCAATGTCGATTTTAATTTACCACCAGGTAAAGACTCGAGGGACCTAGCACACTGAAAGCCCTAGTCCAGCCAATTTTACATTCTGATTGTGCTACTCTTCCTGCACCTCTTGTCTGGCTGCTATCACACCTATCTGCTCCCCCCCCCCCGCCCCCTCTCACTTGATTCCGTATTTCGCACCCCTTTCATTTACTCTTGCTCCCTTTCCCTAGTCCTGGATGAGCTGAGCTGTTTTCAGTGTGAGGCGCCGTCATTCTATCTTTCCTTTAGCGCCCTGCAGGTAATCCTGCTTCTTATTCAACCAGGGGCAGGGCGCACTTCACACGTAACGGCTCTTTAATTGCCTGTCTAATCGCTGCTATCCTCATGCAGATGCAGCGATTAGGCCAAGGCAGGCAGATATTGATTAAATCCCTTGGGCCTCCTGGGCCCCCTGGGCCTCCAAACTCTGAAGCATTTGAAAGCGCGAGGCCCCCTGGCTGCGAGGCCCTGGGCCGCTGCCCACGCTGCCCATGCCTAGCGCCGGCCCTGACCTGCTTGCAACACCTAAAAAGTATACATGCAAAACCAGCAGTGTGCTGAAATGTCAATTCCTTTCCATAAAAAGACACTGGTGAGAAAGAAACACAGGAGAAATAAATGTGAAGCATTTTTTGGAACAATCTTATCATTAATCTTGTGAATTATTAACTGCATTATCAAATCTTGCAGTTACATGATACCTACTATCAGAAAGCACTAGCAATGCTTGTTCCAAAGGTGTTCCTATCTGCATTAGTACATACCACTAGCTGCTGAGAGCAGCGTGAGTCTGGGCCACTACTGTGCTGAAGAGAGTCCATTTAACAGATGATTAATGCAATAGTAGCCAAATAAACATGCATTGTTAACAATGATAGTACATAGGGTCCGTCTCAAATTCAAAAGAGATTTTTTTTTATTACTAACAACTTAACTCTCTCTCTCTCTCCCAGACCCGCCCCCTGACCCAGGAATGAGAACCTAGGATAACCTTTTCCAATCAACTTGTGCCCTTGCTTTATAAATGTACTTCTATATTTATTTGTGGTTAAATAAAGCAATTTTAACCACTGCATTCCAACATCACAGCGCTTTGGAGTGTAATGCATTTGCTCAAACAGGTGGTGGGATACCAGTCTCAGAACCATAACAAAGGTACAAAATAACAAAAACCTTGACAGCAAAAGTCCTGAATGCCAAGATGAAGAGGCAAAGCGGAAATTATGCATAGAAGCTAGGTTGTAACTATAATTGGTGCAACAGGTGTAGTGGCACCAGGGGCACACTGCACTCCAATTATGATTATTTTTTACAACCCAACTGGAGACCATTTCATTCATTATGGAAAGGGCTCCTGTCACTTAGAGACACTGGGAAATGCCAGCAGGTTTCTTGCGTTTATTGAACAACTGGCCATTCTCCTGTGCATGTTTCTTCTACTGGTTCAAAGATGACCTCAAAAAATCCAAGAAGCTCTGTCGTTCCCTTGAGAAAACGTGGAAAAAAGACCCAAACACTACCACCCAAGCCGCCTTCAAAAACGCCACCCGCAAACACCACCAACTAATCCGGTCAGCCAAGAAATCAGCACTCAAAGACCGACTAGACAACAACGCCCACAACAGCATGGAACTTTTCAACATCATCAAAGAATTCACCAACCCCACAGCCAGCTCAAACGACATCACCCCCTCTCAAGTCCTCTGCGACTCCCTCGCCTCATTCTTCCATGACAAAATCACCGACATTCATAACAGCTTCGACAACCAACCCGTAAACCAGTCAACCTCACCTACCTCCGAACCTGTAACTCCTCCGAATAACCTTTTCGACTGGAACCCAATCACCACAGAAGACACCATTCGCCTAATGAACTCCATCCACTCAGGATCCCCTACAGACCCATGCCCCCATCACATCTTCAACAAAGCTAACTCCATTATCGCACCCCATCTCCGAGACGTCATCAACTGCTCCCTAAACTCCGCCACATTCCCAGAAAGCTGGAAACACGCGGAACTCAGCGCCCTTCTGAAGAAGCCCACAGCTGACCCCACCGAACTCAAAAATTACCACACCATCTCGCTCCTCCCATTCCCTGCCAAAGTCATTGAGAAAGCCGTCAACAATCAGCACGCCGCCTTCCTCGAAACCAACAAATCACTCGACTCCTCACAGTCTGGATTCCGCGCCAAACATAGCACTGAGACCGCCCTCATCGCAGCAACAGACGACATTCGAACACTACTGGACAACGGAGACACAGTCGCCCTCATCCTCCTTGACCTCTCTGCAGCCTTCGACACAGTCTGCCATAGCACCCTGATACAACGCCTCAGAAACATCGGAATTCAAGGAAAAGCATTAGACTGGATCATCTCGTTCCTCGCTGGAAGAACTCAGAGAGTCCGCCTCCCCCCTTTTAAGTCAGAGGCCACCGAAGTCATCTGCGGCGTCCCGCAAGGATCATCACTCAGCCCCACCCTCTTCAACGTCTACATGAGCCCCCTCGCAGCCATCGCACGTCAACACAACCTCAACATCATCTCCTACGCTGATGACACTCAGCTGATCCTCTCACTCACCAAAGACCCAATCTCCACCAAAACCAACCTACATGATGGGATGAAAGAAGTAGCCGAGTGGATGAAGCAAAGCCGTCTTAAACTGAACTCGGACAAAACGGAAGTCCTTATCTTAGGCTCACCCCCCTCCGCCTGGGACGACTCTTGGTGGCCAACGGCACTAGGAAAAGCCCCCACACCGACGGACCACGCACGGAACCTGGGCATCATTCTGGACTCCTCACTCTCGATGACCAGACAAGTCAACGCCGTCTCTTCTTCATGCTTCAACATCCTACGCATGCTCAAAAAAACATTTCGCTGGATCCCCACCGAAACAAGAAAAACGGTCACCCATGCACTGGTTACTAGCCGTCTGGACTACGGAAACACCCTCTATGCCGGTACCACAGCAAAACTGCAGAAAAAACTCAAACGCATCCAAAATGCTTCAGCCAGACTCATACTTGACATCCCCCGCACAGACCACATTTCCAGTCACCTGAAAGACCTTCACTGGCTTCCCGTCAACAAGAGGATAACGTTCCGTCTCCTCACCCACGCACACAAAGCCCTATACGAACTTGGACCTGATTGTCTCAACACGCGCCTTTCCTTTTACACCCCCACCCGCCAGCTGCGCTCGTCCCACCAAGCCCTCGCCGCTGTGCCGCACATCCACAAAGCCACCATGGGGGGAAGATCCTTCTCTTACTTAGCGGCCAAAACCTGGAATTCCCTTCCCACCCACCTTCGCCTTACTCAAAACCACCTAGCCTTCAGAAAACAGCTCAAAACCTGGATATTCGATAAGTAAACCTCCCCCCCTTCCTCAAGCTCCTTGAGACCCTCTGGGTATGTAGTGCGCTATATAAATTTCGACTTGACTTGACTTGACCCAAAGTTGGCCTCAACCCTTTGAATGAATCTCTTCAACTCAGGTCTTTGAAGTGACCATCCACATCCACTCAGCTCTATATTAAAGTGCCTAAATAAAAGAATACATAAATAAACCTCTGGACCCTCAGAGTGCAAGGGAAGGCATTTCAGGGGCAATTTTTTCCTTATCTCTGGCATTTATGAGCACTAAGTTTAAATAGGTTTATAGCCGTGTGTTGGAAATTACTATTTTTTGTGTGGTATTTCCCCAGATTTTTGCCTTTTTTTGTCTGACCGAATTTTAGAGGCAATAGAACTCTGCACATATTACTCCTGCTAACCAGTGCTAACCAGCTTGTGCTCTCCTCGCTAAACATGTTAGAATTGGCATACTCTTAATTGGCACATTTTATGTGCTTGTTAGTAGATTGAAATTAAATGCTATTACTGGGTTGCAGCACTCATTGTAACACTGATAAATATGTCTACAGGCCTGCCACTGATGCCTGTGTGTGCAATTGAAACCTGCCATTTAGACCTGGAAAAACAAATGTTTTGTCCAGATACATGGTTGAATGCACACCATTATTCTTCATTTGTTCCAAGTTACTCTAAGTATGTTAATTCTCGCATGCCAACTGGGCTCGTGCCCTGCCCCCATGGCACGCCTATGTAACAACTTCAAATTTGGAGTGCTTCAGCGCCTCATCATGCAGGTTACGGAGGAACTCTTTAAGGTTGTGACAACCAATATCCTTTCAAAATGCCCTGAAGATGTGGAACTGTTCCACAAATATGTATCTCCCGGACAAAAGGACAGGTTAGAAAAAATTCATTCACATTGCATTCACAACTACTCCATTTTCAATGTGTAAACCATTTTTCACAGTTCTATTCCGTTTTGTCCACTGTTTTTTCAAAATGTTCTCGATTCATATGTAGGGTTCCATGCATTCCCATTTCTTCTAATGCTAAAGATAGACCTCTCAGGGCTTTGCCAAAATCATGCGTTATTGCATTATTTCTCCTGGGTAGTCTTAGTTGCATGGGCCAAATGCATTTGGGGCTCAATAGCCCTTCTTCAGGATTAAATACAAAGTTAAAAAAACACCATAAATTAATTTTACTACATTATTCATGTGAAGTCATTTATATTTCATTCATCTAGATATGTAAAAATGTATAAACTATAGTCCATGCAACCAACATCACCCATCATTTATCCCACAAGAAACATAATTATAACCTAAAGCAAACAAATAGTTTGCCAGGCCTAAGCTTTCTCCTAAATATTTATAACTCACTCCTAAGGTAGGCCGTAAATGCCCATAGGTATTATCATGGCTACACATCTTGGTGGGCAAAGTGAAGCCGGGTCTAGTTTTACCATATAGTGCCCCAGGCCCATTCTGTCAATATCTAAAGGATGGGAGTCTCATGTGTCCCTATCAGCCCTTAGAGAGGATTGTGCTAAAATTGTCCACTCTGCCTTGAGCCTCTACAGAGGCAGTAGGCCTCGTGCCCTCCTGTAACCTCAGATGTATCTCTCCTCTGTAGGCCAGAAACCTCAGGTCACTGTCTTTTTGATGAAAAAATCATTGAACCCAAGTCCTCTGCATGTTCATCTTACTGTACATAGAGATCATGATAAGATAAACAGGAAACATTTGTCATCTTGAAGAACAAGATGGACCAAGAGTTGAGGTGGGGGCCTGATTTCAACATTCTCACCTGATGTTTTGCTAGCTTTGGAAACTTTGACAGTGACATGGCTTAAAATAAACTATAACCTTTTGATAAATTTTGTTTTGCTTCCTTACTTTTCCAAGAAGTGACACAAATGGTTTTCAATAAAATGTCCAGCTTTTGTTATGTTCTTTGATCAAACACCTGCTAATGTTTTGATTCTGTGGTCACCAGCGCCTCATTAAAACTGTATAAAAGGACTGTCGTAGGCATGTTGCTCCCCATGCTGCTGCACGGCTCTTCCTGCATTGTTTTTGCCTAATCTTGTATTTTTCCCCTGTGCCTAACTTACTTTCTTGCTGAAACATGAATTTGGGGGTTGAGATGCACTCCTAGTTCATCCGTAGTTAAACTTTTAATGTACTGTTTCAAACTTTATTGGGCGTGCATAGCTTGCTTCGCGCAACGTCTCATTGCGCTGTGAACGCTACAAAACTCAACAACAAAGGAACCACCTTTAGGTACCATCAAGCTGCACTGCCCCGTCGCCGCCTGAATCCAATGAATTAAGTTCATTCATTTTAAACAACTTTTCACTTTTTCATTTTTTCTCCATCCTTTTCCTCTCGTTTTTTTGTAAATTCAATTCATTTTTCTCAATGCAGGTAAACCATTGCTGTTCAACATAATCTCAGAAGCGTAAGGTGGGTTTCATGTCATGATTTAATTATCAAGCTCAATGCATTTCGGGAAATGAAATTCCCTTCGTCAGGGACATCATGACATGCGGTCAAATCTTTTACATTTTATCATTAATTCCGCTGTAACTTAGTTCCAATTGTATTTATAACACAAAATATTTACAAAAAAAGTGAAAAGTTGTTTAAAATGAATGAACTTAATTCATTGGATTCAGGCGGCGACGGGGCAGTGCAGCTTGATGGTACCTAAAGGCGGTTCCTTTGTTGTTGAGTTTTTTAACTTACTTTCTTGCCCAGACTTGTTTTCATTCCCCTGTGCCTGTACTTGCTTTCTTGCCCAGACTTGTTTTTATTCCCCTGTGCCTAACTTGCTTTCTTGCCCAGACTTGTTTTTATTCCCCTGTGCCTAACTTGCTTTCTTGCCCAGACTTGTTTTTATTCCCCTGTGCCTGTACTTGCTTTCTTGCCCAGACTTGTTTTTATTCCTCTGTGCCTGCACTTGTTTTCTTGCCTAAACTTTTTTTTTCCTTCCTGTGTCCAGTTCTCCCGCCCCCCCTGTTTTTCTCGCATCCCTGCAGTCCCGCCCCCCTGCAATCCCATTTGCCGCCCGGCCTCACAGCTGCTCCTTCCTCCCACATCCCCTCATATGGAGGCCGCGCAGCAGCCTCGCAGGTGGATGCACTCAGGTCTGCCTTAGGCAAAAGTCTGCCTAAGGCAAGCCTGTCTGCGCCCGTGAGCGCCTGGACCGTGCCCGGCACCTGGACCCATGGACCCCTCGAACGGCACAACGCCCGACACCGCTACGATGCCAGAACTCTCCACGTACTCAACATCGGACGATCACACACCTGCTTCCTGGCCGCCCCAAAGCACACCCATGGAGCTTTTACCTGCCAGAACTGCAGCTTCACAAGCATCCGCCCCACCATGCTGCCGACCAGAGAAGAACCCAACCACCTCAAATGCATCCTTCTCAACACCCGCTCCGCCCGCAAACACGCCGTTGAACTCTGGGACCTACTCGACTCAACCTTCCCAGACATCGCCTTCCTGACAGATACCTGGCTGAACCCCACCTCGACACCCGACATAGCCATAGCCATCCCGGAAGGCTACAAGATCACCCGCAGGGACCGCACCAACGTAGCAGGAGGAGGAATCGGCATCATCCACAAGAACACTCTCAGAGTCTCTACCAACACCGACGACACCCTCAGCACCGCTGAACACCTGCACTTCCAGATCCACACCGACCCCAACACCAACCTCAGAGGAACCCTCATCTACAGACTCCCCGGACCCTGACCACAGTTCAGCGACTCCATCGCCGACTTCGTCAGCACACACGCCCATGCGAACACAGACTACATCCACCTCGGGGACGTGAACGTCCACCTTGAGAACAACAATGACACCAACTCCACCACCCTGATCGACAACCTAGCCAATCTCGGACTCAGACAACTCGTCACAACACCCACCCACTCCGCTGGTCACACGCTTGACCCCATCTTCTCCGCAAGCCCTTGAACCACACCACTGAACTCCACTGGACCGACCATCGCTGCATCCACTTCACCCTCAAGAAACCCACCACGCACCACTGCACCCAACAGATGCCTCACCGCTGCTGGAGCAAAGTCACGAAAGACCAGCTAACCACCACCCTCGCCCAGAGCCCACTTTCCGACCCCACCGACCCCGACACCGCCGCCCGCAACCTCAGACATTGGATCAACGACTGCGCTAACACCCTTGCCCCGATCAAGAAACCCTCCAACAGTCACACCAAAAAGAAAGCCAGCTGGTTCACTGAAGACCTCTGGGCCTCCAAGCAAACCTGCGAAAGCTGGAGAAGATCTGTCTCCGTGGACGAACACCAGACAGCCACGCAGCCCACAAGAACACCACCCGCAGACACCATCACCTCATCAGATCCACCGAATGGGCCTCCTTCAAAAACCGCCTAGACAACAAAGCGCACAACAGCAAATAGCTCTTCAACATCATGAAGGAACTCTCCAACCCCAGCTCCAACACCAACGTAGTCCCACCCTCGCAAGACCTGTGCGACTCACTGGCCACCTTCTTCCACCGCAAGATCGCAGACATCCACGACAGCTTCAATGCCACGACCACCCCGACAACCACTGAGACCTCCGCCCCCACAACCACCATCTGCACCAACCGCTTGCTCTCCGGGACCAACATCAATGACGACAACACCATCAAGATCAAGAACACCATCCACTCCCGATCTCCATCAGACCCATGCCCACACCACATCTTCAACAAAGCCAGCACATCCATCGCACCCCATCTCCGGAAAGTCATCAACACCTCCTTCGAGACAGCAACCTTCCCGGAGAGCTGGAAGCACGCCAAGATCAACGCCTTACTCAAGAAACCCAAGGCGGACTCCAAGGACCTCAAGAACCTCCGGCCCATCTCCATGCTCCCATTCCCAGCAAAGTTCATCGAGAAGACCGTCAATGAACAACTGACCCGCTACGTCGAGGAGAACAACATCCTGGACCCTTCCCAGTCCGGGTTCTGCAGCAACCACAGCATCGAGACTGCCCTCATCGCCGCCGCCGATGACATCAAGTCCCTGCTGGACAATGGAGAAACGGCGGCCCTCATCCTCATGGACCTGTCAGCCGCCTTCAACATGGTTTGCCACCACACACTATGAACACTCCTCCACAATGCCGGGATCCAAGAGAAGGCCCTGGACTGGACCACCTCCTTCCTGTACGGCAGAACACAGAGCGACCGCCTTTCCCCCTTCCGCTCCGAAGCCACCAAGATCGGCGTACCCCAGGGCTCATCCCTCTGCCCAACTCTGTTTAACATCTATATGGCACCGCTCACCTATGTCGTCCATCGGCATGACCTCAACATCATCTCCTATACCAATGAAACCCAGCTGATCCTCTTCCTCACCAAGGACCCCCACACCACCAAAACCTACCTTCATGAAGGAATCAAGGCCGTCGCTGAATGGGTGAGGAACAGCCAACTGAAGCTGAACTTTGACAAGACGGAGGTCCTCATTCTCAGATCCACCCCATCGGCCTGGGATGACTCCTGGTGGCCGACCACACTGGGACCCGCTCCAACACCCACCGACCACACACGCAACCTAGGGGTCATCCTCGACTCCACTCTCTCTATGACTAAACATGTCAATGCCGCCCCCTCTTCCTGCTTCAACACCCTCTGCATGCTTCGCAGGATCTGCAAGTGGCTCCCCACTAAAGAACGGTCACCCAGGCCCTCATCAGCAGCAGGTTGGACTACGGAAAAGCCCTCTACGCAGTAGCCTCGGCCAAACTCCTGAGACGGCTCCAACGCATCCAGAACACCTCTGCACACCTGATCCTGGACATCCCTCGCCGCAGCCACATCGCACCCCACAAGAAAGACCTGCATTGGCTCCTGGTCAACAAGAGGATAACCTTCAAGCTCCTCACCCACGCACACAAGGCACTCCCCAACACCGGACCAACGTACCTCAACAGACGACTTAGCTTCTACACCCCCACCCGCCAGCTCCGCTCCGCCGACCTCACCCTCGCCACAGTTCCCCGCTTCCGAAGAGCGAACTCCGGCGGCAGATCGTTTTCCCACCTCGCCGCCAAGACCTGGAACACCCTCCCCATCCACCTACCGTAGACCTAAGACCTGCTGACCTTCAGAAAACTCCTCAAGACCTGGCTTTTCGAGCATTAGCAGCATTGCCCACCCAAGTGACTTGAGACCCTCACCGGTGAGTAGTGTGCTTTATAAATAATATGAGATCATTGATCACCTCATACAGTGTAATTCACGTCAAGTTGCTCCCAGCTAGCTGTTTAATTTATTAATTGATAGAATATTTTTTAAGATTATACTATCTCATTGTGCTTTGATATATTTAATTTCTTTCTCTCTCTCTTTGAATTCCCGTGATTTTAAACTTGCCAGACTGCATGTCTTTACTCTGGTATAGTGAAGTGTTTTTGATACTTGTTATTTGCTATATTGTACGTTGTTACTTTTGATTAACGGTGTGTCTTGTTTCACTTGTTACTTGTTTGTTTTAAATAAATAGTGCCACTCCTGACTCTAGCCCTGCTTCTCAAAAGTGTGTCTTGTTATTTTAGATAACTCATTCAGTGTCAGTTCCTGTGGTGAAAAACCACCCTCTAACAAAAGGCAGCGCTGACCAAGGAAAGTAAGGTTTTGCCATGTTAGATTTAAGGAAGGAAGGGCACTGTGGAATAGTTCACAGCAAAAAACACAGGAAGTGCATCAAACGTGTGTAGGGTCTCCTCTGAAAATATTTACCTCATTGGCTGGGAAGTGGCCAGGAGGTTACCCCACCCACAGACTTATACTGAGCATAAATGTAGCATCCTCAGAGCACACATAGGCCTGTAAAAAATCAGGAGAAGGCTGCCTTGCTGTCTAAAGAACCTAATGGAAGACTGGACCTACACAGAGATGCACAGCACTAACTTACGCCAACTTTGGTGAAACACTTCAGCAAAAACTCAAGTAAGCGTTTAAAGTAAACTACAGTTACCATAATGCTAATGGGTGAACTGTGCTGGGAGGTGAAGCAGTGTTCCCCCATCCCCCTTCTGTTGGAAAACTGGACCTACATGCCTAGAACCAGGAGCCAGAAGGGATTGCAATGGTCAGGTGGCTGACCTCTTGCGTGAACCATAGGGGCACAATCAGCTTCCAGAGGCCGTTACCCTGCGATTTTCCAGCAGACCAGTACCAACTGAACCTTCCCTGGACTCTGCTGCTGGCTTCAGTTGAAGTGAGTCCTAAACCCCAAGTGGTACCCCCATGCCCTGGACTCTTGGCTAGTGTTAGAGGGTACTCTTCCAGTCCTCAAATTGCAAGAAAAGATTATGAACCTTTTGCCAACTTACTGACTGGCGAATCAATGGAGACTGGGATTGACGTTGAAATTGCAGCTGTCGACGTTGAATCGCAGGTCGCCTCAGCTTGCTGGTTTGCTCCACCAATGGAGATCTGACTTCCAAAACAGTTTCTAAGTCTGAATGTAAAGGGCTTCACTGAGACCGATGTCAAGCTGAAGCCGATCAACTTTGAGGCCTTTCTGGGTATGGACTCTGGACTTTGAGGCTTGGAGCTTTCCCACCTTTGACAATGAACACATCGAGATCCCGTTCTTCAGCAACCTGCCATCAATGAGTCCTGCTTTGGATCAGGATTGCCTCACCGGCGACTTGCCTAAGACCACTTTACTCCATAAAAGTTTCTAAGTCAGCAGGTAAAGTTTACACTGAGGTGAACGTAGCTGTTGTATCTGACCTGCACTCCATCGCAGCTGGCTACAACTTTTCACTTTGAGCTAAATAGCGTGTCAAGATAACTGCAGTTGGCATTTGTACTTTTGGGGCTATTTTATTTCAAACCTCAAAATGTCATATCTCTAGTTCTACTGATTGGATTGTTTGCTGCCTGGTGTCATTTTAATTAATAAAATATTCTTTTTTTTTCCAAATTGATTTGTGATTTTTCTGTCACTGCTGAGACCTGCATACATACTTTAGACAAGGTTCTCACCCCCTTCAATGAATAGTCCAATTTCTTACAGTGCTGTCCACACCTGGAGCCTTTTTCATGAGGTCCTTATGCCGCCATTCCATCACTTTTTATGATGCTGAGACTGCGAAAATATGCACCACACTGCGTCCTATTTACAAAGGGATGCCTCTAGGCAGATGCGTCACTTTGTAAACCCCTGCGCTACATTATACCTGTGTCAGGTATAATGTATGCAGGGTGGGCATTCCCCCGCAAAAAAAGCCTTGTAGTAGTGTCACAGTGAAATCTATGAGATTTCGCTACAACACTTCTAGGACGCCACTGCATCAAATCCTGCTTGAGGCTGGCGTACGGAGTGATGTAGGCCCTTTCACATGGGGCTTGCCCCATGTGAAGGGAGACATTGCTGGAGTTGCTTATGTGTTCAGAGACACTTCAGCAATACGCCAATTTTACGCCTACAGATCCATCAGGAATACTGGCGTATCTGTAAATCCCTGCGACATGGAGCACCATACAGTTATTACAGCACATCCATGGTGTCGCAAGGATGGCACTATGATGAGTGTTGCATCGTTGGTTTCCCCCAGCGATGCAATAATTTTCATAAAGAAGGCCCCTTGTTGGTATTGGTCTCACCAGATCATAATTGGTAGCTGCTATTTGACTCTGTCAGCGTGCGACAAGTGGTACCTCAGAGATCAATTTTAGCTTCATCTGTCTTTATTCTCTGGGAAACATCCATTAAAACGCAGTCATTTCAACGCACTACCTTTACAATGCAACTGTTACAATGTAACTGCCTTTACATTGCATGCCATTACAATGCATGCCATTACAACGCATGCCATTACAACGCATGTCACTACAACGCATACCATTACAACGCATACCATTACAACGCATGCCATTACAACACATTATAAGGAAAGTAATGGAGATGTTTTAGTTTTAGGGTGGATATGGGTTTTGCGGTACATGGGAATAGTATTTTTTACCCCTACACTATCCATCACTTTTCCTACTGTTGCACTCACTGCAGTGGGAATAGTAATGTTTACCCCTACACTATCCAACACTTACCCTACTGTTGCACTTACTGGAGTGGGAATAGTAATTTTTACCCCTACACTATCCAAAAATTATCCTACTGTTGCCCTAAAAGTATTACGCGTTGTAATGCTATGCATTGTAGAGGTAGGAATTGTAATGGAATGCGTTGTAATGGCAGTTTTTAAAAATGCATTGTGATGGCATGCGTTGTAAAATCATGTGATTTATTGGTAGTTACGATGTAAAAACCGCATTGTAAAAGCATGCATTGTAATTGTTTGCATTGTAACGTCATATATTCTTATTCTTTACCGTGAACATCTTGGGACATGGAAGTAAATTATTGATCTTTTGCCACCAATTTGTTCTATCTTAAGTTTTCCTCACCCAAGGATATGCCATGTCTTCTTCAACACTTACTAGTCATCCATGAACGAAGGCATCCCAACACTTAAAACTCAACCCATTAAATCAGAATCTCTCCTTACCTCATCTGTGATTTCTAATATTCCTGTATTGACCCAAGAAATATTCTTTACTGCTGTTATTGATTGTGTAAATTCACTTAGTGTACATGTGGACAATTGCAGATGAAGGATGTGCCTAGGATTGGGATTGGCTGTTTAACTATGGAAAATCTATTGTGGCTGGTCTACCAATCGTAGACCCTGCAGTGCTGTGGTTAATTCTGCATGCAGCAGCATATTTAGTCACGGGAAGCAAATCATTTCACTTTACTGGATCTACATAACACATAAAGCCGTATGCTCATCTACTCCTCTTTGCTTAACCAAGAAGTTCAAAGTGTCTGGAGGTCAATGATCCTTCTAAGCACGGAATCTTACCTTCTTGAAGCCACAAAGTTAAAAAATGAACATGTCTATGGCCATTCCTTTTCAGGGAGTACAACCAGAATTTGGAGCGTAGTCCCTCCTGTTTTAAGCACCACTGCTTCTGCCAATTTCAAGAACTATATAAAACCTCTTTCCCACAGACACTTCCAATATGAAGTTATATGAGGGATTTGATGCTGTACTTCCTCCTTCTAATCTATTTTTATGCCTCATTTCTTCTTCCTCTCATGTTTACAATATTGGAGACCCTCCATCTATTTGCTTTTTCATTTCATGAAATCACCTTCTCTTGTGACTTTAGCTTACACTCTTGCTTCATCCTCCTAATCTTTTAGCCTCTGCTTCTACTGTCTTTAGATTACCTTCTTTGTGTGCCCCTCGCTCAGTGGTGTTTTGCATCAATCCTCAGTACCGGTTGTTTCTAGAGTGCAGTCACAAGCCAGAGTTTATGCATTGTTTACTGATTTTTCAGGTACCCGATTTGTTTTCCCTCCAAATTGTACATTTTCTCTCTTTATTTTTCAACAACGTTATTTGCAAATATGTATATGTTCCCTGTTATATTATATTTAACTTTAGTGTCAATGCCATGCTGTGTTTCAGCGAGAACAATTACACATCTGTATGTGTGTATCCACTCAGCTATCCAGCAGTACAAAGCAACTACAGGCACACATACTGAACAACTGCAGATGAGTAAGAGAAAAAGGGAGAACATGATCAAAAAGACTCCTTGAACACACACTTCACAAATTTCACTTTGCTTTTAAAATCACTCACCTTCCCTGTCACATCACTGCAGTGTGCAGGCACCCTTTCCTGCTGAAAAACGAGCACTGGTAAGGGCAAAAATCGCCTTTTTCCCACCAACTTCATTCCCCCTCCCTGACTCGCCCACTTGAGGCCACGCCTCCCCTCTTCAAAGTTATAAAAGAAGCACTGACTACTAGCGCTTTAGATAACTTTTGAATCCTCCTGAGGCACAGCCGGGAGCAGCAAGGAAAACTGAGCATAACTTTGTTTTAAAACTGTAAAATTTCACTTTGCTTTTAAAATCACTCACCTTCCCTGTCACATCACTGCAGTGTGCAGGCACCCTTTCCTGCTGAAAAACGAGCACTGGTAAGGGCAAAAATTGCCGTTTTCCCGCCAACTTCATTCCCCCTCCCTGACTGGGACACGCCCACTTGAGGCCACACCCCCCCTCTTCAAAGTTATAAAAGAAGCACTGATTACTAGTGCTTTAGATAACTTTTGAACCCTCCTGAGGCACAGCCGGGAGCAGCAAGGAAAACTGAGCATAACTTTCTTTTAAAACTGTAAAATTTCACTTTGCTTTTAAAATCACTCACCTTCCCTGTCACATCACTGCAGTGTGCAGGCACCCTTTCCTGCTGAAAAACGAGCACTGGTAAGGGCAAAAATCGCCGTTTTCCCACCAACTTCATTCCCCCTCCCTTACTGGGACACGCCCACTTGAGGCCTCGCCTCTTGCATTGCTCCCTCCCTACAAATATGTGCATGTTCCGGAAGCGCAGCGGGCGCGACGAATGCGCGCCGAAGGCACGCATAAGGCAAGGTCGTCTGCGCTCGTCCGCGCCGAGTCCGGGCACAGGGCCACCGCCCCTATATTTCAAGCATCAGAGCACAGATACTATAGTGCCAAAATCCTCCACAGCCTTAGGCCCTCCGCCAACATCTGTTCTCGGCATACTTATCACGCCGACGCCCTGCCACATGTTTGTCCTAAATGCCATACACCCCTTAACATCAAACCTAGCCAGGAACTCACTTATGATTTTCGCATGTTCCTTCTGAACTGTCGCTCCCTGCCGAAACACAGCGCCGAAATGGCACTGTTAATAGAGGAACACAATCCAGACATACTGTTTCTGACGGAAACCTGGCTGACATCTGAGTCCGACCCTGCGGTTGTTGACGCTCTTCCGTCAGGCTTCCAAATCAGCCGGCTAGACCGACCCAAAGGGAGAGGAGGAGGTCTGGCAATTATTTACAAAGAACAGTATCACTGTAGAGCCGCCCCGGAAACCATCTCGGAATGTGAGAGTCTTGCCTTCAACATCGAACTCTCACCCAAAAGCTGCTTCTCAGGCACTCTTGTCTACCGCCCCCCTGGCCCCTCGAAGCAGTTCCACAGTAACCTGCCGTTACGTGTGGCCGAACGAGTCAGTACCATGTCCAACTTTACTCTGCTTGGAGATCTCAACTTGCATTTTGACTCCTCACTGGACCACATAGGCGTTACCTTAGCAGATGATCTAGCAGCCCTGAAACTTACCCAACGTGTTACAACCTCTACTCACGTTAAGGGTCACTTGCTGGACCCTGTTTTCAGCAATTGCCCTGATCTCCTAGTCGGCCCATCTATTCCCCTGCCATGGACAGACCACTTCATGGTTCCCATCAGCTGGACCACGGTTAAACCTCCATCGACTGTACCCACTACCAAGCTCATGCGAGCTTGGTCCCGCCTTGCGGTGGATAACTGGGCTACCAAACTTGCTAGTAATCTACCTTGTGATCACGAGGACCCTGGCCTAGCCAACCAGGCCTACGTCAACTGGATCACACAAACCCTAGACACAACACTCCCAGTAAGGAAGACTACGCTGAAATGCCCTCACAAAACTGCCCCCTGGTACACGGACTCTCTCAGGGACAAGAAACGTCTATGCAGAAGATTGGAAAGACGTTGGCACTCAGATTACGCGGCGGACAATAAAACCTGCTACCGAGAATCCATTATCGAATACAAGACGCAAGTAAAAACAGCCCAGGCCACATATTTCTCCGATAGAATAGTGATGGCCAAATCGAAACCGAAGGAGATTTTTCACATCGTAAAACAGTTAACGAAGCCTCCCCCCGCTGTGCAGGTCGAAAAGTCCACCACCCACTGCAATAACGTTGCTGAATTCTTCTACCAAAAAGTAAACATCATCTACTCAGCCTTTCCCCCCCCATCAAAAACATCACCTCCTCTATCCAACCCAATAAATCCCCAGCACTATACCCCCCTACTTCCGCAATCCACTTTGACTCACTTCCCCCTATTGGACCTTACAACTCTTGAATCCTTAGCGAAGAGAGTCAAATCCGGGTCTCCTGACGACCCCGCCCCGCCAGACATAATAATGGCTGCCTCCCAGGTCACCCTGCCTATAATTAGGGAGGTACTAAATGCATCAATCACCTCTTGCATGGTTCCGGTCGTCTGGAAGCAGGCCAAGGTCAGAGCTCTATTAAAAAAGCCTAATCTAGACCCAACTGACCTGGGCAACTATCGACCCATCTCCCTGCTCCCCTGGGTGAGCAAGATCTTAGAAAAACATGTAAATCATCATCTAGTAAACTTTTTGGAAAGTTTTCACTTACTAGACTCCACACAGATGGGCTTCAGACCGAAACATGGGACCGAGACCGCCCTCCTCATGGTCACCGAGGAAGCTAGAATAATCCTGGTTCAAGGAGGATCAGTGGCAGTGATCCTCCTCGACCTAAGCGCAGCGTTCGATACGGTCAGTCATGACACTCTGCTGTACCGTATGTCCTGTGCCGGGATTAAGGACAAAGCCTGGTTGTGGTTCAAGTCCTTTCTAGAGGATAGATCCTTTAGAGTCTTTGAGGGTGAGTCTGTCTCTTCCAGCAGACCTCTGAAGTGTGGAGTCCCCCAGGGTTCCTCTCTGAGCCCCGCACTCTTCAATCTATACATGAGGCCACTGGCTGAGGTCGTCCGTCCTTTCGGGATTAAGATCATCTCGTATGCGGACGACACGCAGCTGGTGGTCTCACTGACGCAGGATGACAACCTACCGGCGTCAGGCGGGCTCAGAGAGTGCCTAGAAGAGGTGAAGACCTGGATGTCCTCTTCATCCCTAAAGTTGAACGGGGACAAAACGGAGCTGATGCTCCTAGGCCCCCCAGATCTCCGCCTCCCGATGCCCTATGGCCCCCGTGTCTGGGCCTTCCACCAACTCCCAAACACAGTATCAAGAGCCTCGGAGTCTGGTTGGACAGATCCCTATCGTTCAATATGCAAGCCACGAAGCTGTCAGCCACCTGTTTTGGCATCATGAGGATGCTAAAGAAAATCTTCCCCCTCCTTCCCATGGAAGCCAAACAGGTGGCTATACAAGGGCTTATACAATCACGCCTTGATTTTAACAATGTGCTCTATCTCGCCGCCCCAGACTACACTCTGCGCAGGCTGCAGATAGTGCAGAACTGCGCAGCCCGCTTACTGCTGGAGATCCCTCGCAGACATTCAGTGAGGGCCAGCCTGGCTAGCCTCCATTGGCTACCCGTCCGCCAAAGAATTCTTTTTAAAGCAATGTGCATTGCCCATCAAGCCTTCTGGGACACTGGTCCGAGTATTACTCGCAACCTAGTCACTCACTACACGCCCAACAGAAGTCTGCGCTCCAGCCAGACCTTTCTAACAGTGACTCCTAGAATAAAAAGATCCAGGTCCGGCGGCAGGTCCTTCACCTACAATCCCTCCAGGACGTGGAATGCCCTTCCACTTCACCTCAGAGCCAACTCTAATCTCACCTTGTTTCGCAAACAGCTCAAAACCTTCCTTTTTAACTCACCTCCTTAATTTCAACCCCCTCCTCTGTCTCTCCGGTAGGTTTTTGGTTATTACTAGCGCTTGGACGCCTCAGGGCAGCAATTCGCGCTTTATAAATTCAAATTCAATTCAATTCAATTCAATTCAATTCTAACCTGCTTCGAGGAGGGAGGGTAAAGGGACAGCAGGAATCTACAGCAATTGATTCTCCTACTTATACTAGAGCGAGGCTATTTACAATTTATTTGCACGACTTGGAATCACTGATTACAGCAGACCCACCAGAAAGAAGCTCTCTAAAGCAACCTTCAAATCTCAATCTCGGTTTGCGACTTATTTAGAAGAGTTTCCTGAAATTCATTTTAAACAATTGCACAAAGAAACCCCCCATCGCCAGTGGTACAGTGAGATTGACTCCCTCTCCTCTAGGGTCTAATCTGTCAGTTGTAAAAAGCATTTTTAAAAGCTGTTATGCTGGATGCACCAAGGCACTCTAGTGATGTTGAAAAAGCCGTTCTAGATTCTGACTACTTTTCTCTTCTACCTGTTTTCTGTCTTTTGGGAAAAAAAATCGCTCATGCTCATTTGCCACGTTTTTGCAACAGCATAGCAAAAATAAATATATAAATAATGACTACTGCCCCAATTCCTGTTGAACCTCATTCACTATTGATCGGAATGTATGTATTGCTCCTCTAGTTTCCTCCTCTCTCACCCTCATGTCACTCCTATATATACAAATAACGAAGTGCTGCTATAATTGTACCATATCCATTCTTGCATAAAAATACCTGTTTAAGTGCAGTTGCTGACTTAAAAGCACTCAATGTACTGTAGGAATCATAGGGTGGGATCAGAAATTATATTCACGATGTGAATAACGAGATTGTGCACCGTACATTGTTGTTCTCTCACAGATGGGTCTGGTGGCTCAGTGGTCTAATTCATCCACTGTAGGGGCCTGTATTCGACCTCATGGTAACAGGTTCAAATCCTGGCGGGCCCACTCAGCCTTTCATCCATCTGAGGTCGATAAAATGAGTGCTGTTGGGTAACAATAAACATCTGTTATTCAGCGCCAAGATGCCTAAAGGTGAACTTGTGCTTTACAAATAAATACACGATATGTGCCACTAGACTGATGTGAATGACTCTTTTTCCATCCAGAAATCCTTGATAGCTTTCACATCAATGTACTTTCCTAGCAGAATTCATAACCATTTTTTGTCCCCCGAAGACCAACATGAGTGCTTCTGTCTGATGTCTATTACTGAGAAGTCCTTTGATTTCTCCTGCAGTAATAGTTCTCCCAGTGCAATGCTTCTAAATCTCTTCTTTACCAAACAGTGCTCTGTGGGAGCCGTAAAGTACTTTTAAATTGACAGAACCTATCCCGAGCACTGAAATGCTTTGTTTTTCATTACATGTTTACATGTTTTGGTCCCCTTGTGTTCTTCCCACCTATAACCTTCTTTCCACATCAGAATAACAAGTAGTCTCCGCTCTTCTTCACCACAAAAACAGACATATTCATGTCAAAGAGACACCTGTACAAACCAAACCCACCCTGCTTTCTCAATGGAAGTCCACTCTGGTGTCATGGCATTGCAATCTTGGTCACATGTTTGGCTTACAAGTGACTCATATATGCCCAGTTCATAGCCCACCTCAGCTATTAGGCTATTCTGTACCACAGCATTAGTTCTCTGTGGATCAGCAAGTAGTGTCATCAAATAACCTGAGCCACCACGTGTAGAGACTCTTAGGTCCCAACTTTGTCACCACTACTTCATGTTGACTCATCAAATAGAAGAGACTCCCACCCCATCAAACCTAAACCTCCTTAGAGCGCTTTTAAAATGTTTTTCTCCAGCAGTAACATATCTTAACTGTAAGAAATTTGATTATTTTCTGGGTGGGTGGGTGACTACCCACCTCGAGGGACAAACACAACCTTGCTCAGGGCGAACCCTCAAAGTCACACAATTTACCTGAGCTGAAGCCCCTAGTAACTATAGCACAGAGCTGACAAGCTTAATATAGGGCAACATGTAAATATTTAAACAGACAAAACAGTAACAATTTCAAGAAAGCCAAGCAATATTAATCCCAAACCGAATTTAAAAAAAGCAAATTTAAATGTAATAAACCAAATGACAAAAATCCAATAAGGAGCATGATAATGCACTTCAGTGAATACATAATGCCCAAGCTTATTTTCCTTCTGCATTCCACCATTTTGCTACACTGTCTCAATGCCAGTCACACAGACAGTGTAAGCTGGATCTTGGCAGCATAAATCTTGTTTGACAACATTACAGCTGAAAGACCAAGAAGAATGCTATTGACCTAATGCATTCGAGCTCAGTATCCAGACTCCATTGTGCCCACGGCTCCTTTAATTTATCCTTATTTGAAGAAGGATTGCAGAGCAAAATGGCTCAAGTATTAACATGGCGGCACAATGGAAAGCGCTGGTAATGTAAACATGGCCGGCGCACATTCACCTAGGACGGTCTTGTCCAGTGCGATTGTGTGGGAGCGCGAAAGAGGGCGGCTTCTCTAAGCCCAACCTGGAAAGAACTTGTTGAGAGTAAATCCGCTCTTGCGAGTTTCTGCTAATTTGAATAAATTCAATTTCAAAATCCTTTCTTGATCTAAGCTTGCTTAAGCTCTCACCGAACCTTAAGGACCCTTCTAAGAACAAAAGGTAAGAAAAATTGGCTCTCCCATGTCTCTCAGACGCAGACCATAAGCGCTACCGCTATGAAGAAGAAAGTTGTGATGGGAGTAACTGTGGCTGTTGGAGGCATGCGCAGATGAAGTTCAATGGCTGGCACCCCAAGGCATATCTTTCTGGAGAACACCCTATAGTGACGTCATGCCAAAGCTTACACGCTCCTTTTGAAAATCTGATACCTCCCTAAGGCTTGCAGAAAGATTGATGAACAACTGAGTCTATTCAGCATCCATCCATCCATCTATCTATCTATCTATCTATCTATCTATCTATCTATCTATCTATCTATCTATCTATCTATCTATCTATCTATCTATCTATCTATCTATCTATCTATCTATCTATCTATCTATCTATCTATCTATCTATCTATCTATCTATCTATCTATCTATCTATCTATCTATCTATCTATCTACCTATCCATCCATCCATCCATCCATCCATCCATCCATCCATCCATCCATCCACCTACCTACCTACCTACCTACCTACCTACCTACCTATCTATCTATCTGCCTTTCTATGTCTTTTTGATGTTTGCCCATCTACCTGTTCGTCAATACACACATGCTAACCTGTTTGCCTCTGCTGCAATGTGTCAAAACCTCTAAAAAGAAATAAATATAGTACATCAGCACATCTATAACTTCCTCATCTAGGAAACCTTAAATACTATGGACCCCAGTACATGTTTCCTCAAAATGCCTATTTGGGTGAAACAGGACTTTCCGCCATATATGCATCTAAGATGTGGTAATATAAATGTTGATTCCAGGGACCTATTTTCCAATTAGAACATGGCAGAGTATGACCTGCTAAAAGGTCCAGGGTTCTGGAATGACTTCTGGAAATGGGCGTAGTGACACCAGTAACTTACCTTTCCTGTAGGCGAGCATTACCTCACCTGCCTCTGCGCGAGTGCAATAATATAGAAACCAAAATCTTCATGCTACTGACCTCTCAGTGAAGTTCTCCGAAGACTTGCCATGAACTATCAGAATGCAGTCTACCTAAATATTTCAACTCTGTCCTTTCCCTAATAAGCTTTGCCTGCTTCGCCACATTCTGATCCCTTCTAGCATACACTTCATCTTTTTGCAGACATTTCACTGAAAATGTCCCAAATCTATAACTCTCTCCCATCCGTCTGTCTAAATAACTGCCTGCCTTCCCTGCCTCTTCCCCTAATTAGATCACTCATAGCCCTCAGTGACTCCGCCTAGCTCTTTCAGATTGCTTTCCATAGAGCAGTCAGTGCTGACCTGAATAGGCCTGTGCAAGGTTCCAGGAACTCACCTGTCGCACACCTTTTGGAAAGTGTTGGGAGTGTCTACGGATGATTCAGTGTGCAGGGTCATCTCGGTGGCCGTAGAGCCTACTCAGCAGAGACCGGACTGGCTGTCAGTGGTGTAGACGCCCCAGGGGACCCTACTTTGCAGTAATGCCAGTACAAAGACAGCTGGTGGTGCTGGATTAAATTAAATTAAATTCCAGCATTTGTAAAGTACGAAGCTACCTCAGAGAAGGTGTCCCAGCGCTGAGGCTGTCGGGAAGATTAAGCAAGATATTGCCTCCGGCGTCGGGTATCAAACCCTGAGCCCCTGTGGTCCCGACTCAGCAGCCCTGGCCGCTGCACCACTCTAATAAGGTGAAGGTCAAGAGTAAGAAGGTGTGGGACTCTAAATAATTGCAGGGTGAGGGAACCCCAAAAGTATTAGCCCCGGTGGGAACCCAGAAACAGTGAGGCCAATGTACCACATGTGAGAAAGGAAGCAAGAGCAGTAATGGTGCATGAGCCCTGGAGTATACCTCCGTAAATCTGGACTTCGATACTGTTAGACTCAGCTGTGTCAGGCTGGCTAAGACGCATCAAAGCCAGACAGACTCTACTGTTCCAAATAGGATGAGTACGATACACTTCTCCTATAACCTGTGCTCACCATCTGGTAGCTTGGCACCGAGCAGTCAGGCTTATCCTCAGGGCTCAAGTGTAAAGTATTGGCACAACAAACCCTCTCGGAAAACACTGTGTAGGCTACAAAAAGACTCCACACCATATGTAAAAAACTCTTGTCTTTGTATTACAAACACAGACTGAAATCAAAATGAGAAACACATTGTATATACACTTCACACTTATACGCAATTGTCAAACCTTACTATTGAAATCAATATAAAACACATGTTGTACATCCACTTTACAGTTATATGCAATTGTCAGACTTTCCCATTGAAGAAAGGTCAAACAGTCATCAGTCGCTGACTATGCCTTGTTTTCTAGCCCCTCAGTCTACAACTACACCAGCCAACAATACACCTTGCCCCAGCACCCCGTTGACTAGACTGTCGGAGCCTCCGTACATGGTAAGAAATAGTTACTTAGTTTCATCCATGTGAATTAGACCTTCATGCACCTAATGGCACCTGCACGAGTGCGGGATCGATATCCCACCATAGACAAAAGGTTGTGACCCAGAAATCTGGTGCGCTTCCAAATCTGGAGAAATGATTTCCCCTCAAGCGAAGGTGTGACCTGCCGTAGATCCAAACAGTCAGCTGCAGATGCCCACAAGCCACACAACACCTCTCGGGTCTCATTCCTAAACAAAGCACCCTGTAGCCTGGGTCCAGGGAGAGAGAGAGGGAACCAACGACTTCAGGCAGAGGCCACAATGTCAGGCACTCTAGTTCTCCCGATCTGGAGGCCGAAGACAATCTCAGATCTCGGCTCAGGTCCCCCCAAGCACCACTCAGATACCACACACTCTGCAGCAGAAGCAAGCACAGGTCCCCTGGTTGCAAGCACGGGTCTTTCAGACACTGCAAGCTTTCCCGGGACTCCTCAAACTCCTCACATCCCTGCACCTCAGATGGTTGCTGATCTTGCGCACACACTCCCCTTGCACAGCGAGATAATGGTTTATGTCAGGACTGTTCTTGTTCCAACCACAATAACGTCCACCTGACTCTGCTTCACCCAGTGTGGTCCTTCCGATCCTGTGGAGACAGTGAGATTCTTTGTGTCCCTGGGATCTCATGAACAGAAGGCCAGCCAACCAGCGCTTGGAGAGTACTTTGAGACCCAGGCTACGATATTTGGCACTTAGCTGCAGGCCAGCAACGTCCAGGTTAAATCTGCCAAGTGATAGTCCCCTTCTTGGGGCATGACAAGCTCCAAGCCACCACAAGTCTGTGTATAGAACAGTTGCAGTCCCTCCTGCCTTACTGATTCCCTGTGTCAATGTCCCAGTACCAAAGCAGCATAGTATGGTTGCAAATCCTAAAGTGTCTCTACTTTTGGAGGCCGAAGCCCTAGTAGTTATACCCTCCATGGCCTTTCAAGATACGATTAGTTCCAAAGTCCTCCTATGAAATACACAGGCCCTCTCTGAATGTTGTACTGTCTGAAATCCTACCCCGGGAGATTTGATCACAATCAATCTTTAGTGGGATCCATTCCCTTGGATTGCAGGTGCAAAATCCACTCCCACGTAACCATTCCAGAAAGGCATCTTTGAGTCAAAGGCCCGCAGTTTCCTGTGAACCTCTTGTTTATGGCCCTCTATCAGGAATGCACAGATGTGGCTGCCCCCCTAGCACCCAGTTGTGAATTAGGAGACAGGCCGCCAAGCACACAAAGCCCCAAGCATCCATCCAAATGCTCACTTTCACAAAGTAAAATTTCAAGCAACGTAAAGTCGAACCACCTCGTCCCCCCACTACCGGGCAGGATTCGCCATTATGAACGCCTCAATACCAGACATTATACTGTTACAATTCTGCTCATAGGAAATAATGCTCGACAGCCTTTCCCTACACCCCTCATGCTAATTCATCGCAAGAAGCAGGCCCCATTGTATCGAACACACCATCCGTTGTCATTTATGGCTCTTGCAGGTAACACATAAAAAAACACCTGCCCAAACTCTTCCCAGTACTGCACCGTATCGCCAGGGAGAATTCTGATATACCAGGAGATACGCAGAACCTTGGCACGTAGTTTTATAAATGCTCGACCGAGTAACAGTTACCTGTGCAGACATGCCCTACAAGGACAAACCTGTGGCACAATCAATTAGCTAACTCAGTGGATGGCAGAAACAACGTGTCAGGCCCACAGAGGTGCATTCAAGATACATGTCCCTGGTATAGGTCTTACCCCATGACAAGGGACTTACAGCTAACTCGATTCAGCCAATCATATATACACCATATCACATTCAATCAGAGTACTTGTAAAGCGCGCTACGTACCTGTGAGGGTCTCAAGGCGCTGAGGGGAGGGGGTCCCGCTACTGCTCGAAGAGCCAGGTCTTGAGGAGTCTTCTGAGGGCGAGTAGGTCTTGGGTCTGCCGTAGGTGGGTAGGGAGGGTGTTCCAGGTCTTGGCGGCGAGGTAGGAGAAGGATCTGCCGCCAGAGGTTGTACGCTGGATGCGGGGGACAGCGGCAAGGGCGAGGCTGGCGGAGCGCAGCTGGCGGTGTAGAATTATGTATAGGATGAGCACCGCTCTTTGGCACTGCATGCCAGCACCACGCACGCTCAAGTCCTAACGCCAGCTTACAAGGCAGCAGAAAACTGGAAAGGAGAAAAACTAAAATTCGAGGGAAAACACCCTTGAAAGGGCCTTTCCAATAGATACCACCAGAAAGTTCAGGTGGGATGAGTCCCTTAGACCTCAGAGTCCATGTGGAAAAGAGGGGACGTCATCACACTGATCGACTCACCTGATGAGGGGGAGCAAGAAAGAAAGGGGGATCACATGTTCAGTCCAGAGGAAATATTTCCCCCCCACTCTGCAGGCCAGGCTCCCATAGTGAGGGTGGCTTAATTTTTGTCAAAAGAAATCTCTGCACACCACTCAATAAAGAGGTTCATAGCAGGCTGTGGCCAGCGTTCATGAGGTCTAAAATTAAAGAAATGTGGCCAAGAAACCAAAGTTTGGCCCATGTCTCAACTTTATGTCCAAATCACATAAGCGCTCAAACAAGGCATTGGCAAGGCCCTGAGAGCCTGTCAAGGTAAGGTGTTTGGCCTGATCAGGTCCCTCATGAGAATACTGGAGACAGCATATGGGACTAAGGATTCTAGTAGGACCAGACATATTAGAAGTATGGTAACCGTGAGTAGGGTGCCTCTTCAGAAAAGCCAGCTGCAACCTCTCAGCAGATGGAAGGAAGAAGTTCTACTGAAGATAGATCCAAATCACAGAGACCTGGCTTTTTTATGGAGACCGTGTAGCCCAGAGGCTCCTGCTCAAGATCCCTTTTTCAAGAAATTGTCACGATTTGTATGAATGCATGCAACTGTTTAAAACGCATGGACTTTCCACAATACAGCTACTCCTTGGGAAGGTTTTGGGCTTGGTGGGCAAAGGGAGATTCATCATTTCAGCCCATTTTTTCATTATATTAGCCAGAGGTTGAAGGGGAGCATCCAGGCGCTCAGCTGAAAATGTTGCAGGTCAGCAGATAAGAAAGTGGGGGAGGGGTTTCTTTGCTTTTGGACAAATGGTGCAAGTATTTGCAAGATGCTTAGGTGCTTCAGGCAGTTAGGTGCTTCTGTCTAGAGTTCTTTGACAAGTCCAGTCAGGATGGTCCCTCCTACCTGATTCAATTACAACATCTAAGAAGTCGTCAATAGTTTACAAGGGCTTGAGAAAGTTGAAATAGGAGGAGGGTGATTGTTCTGGGTTTTGAAGCAAGAAATTCTGTGTAAGAAAGACGTCAATGATCTTTCAGTAGTTCAATCACTAGATTTTGAACAGGCATTTCAAGCTGGAGGAGATCTGTTTTCTGTGAAAGTGACATGAACTAGAGGCTGGAGTGCCTGTGTAGATATGAAGCATTCACATCTGTTCCTTCCTATTTGTAGATTATAGTAGAAGCTTCTTCAGTTCAGTTGGACAGGAAGACCTGGGAGTTTTCCTGTCTAGCATATGCTCTCTCAAGAGCTTCTGGTGTTTTTCCAAACATCTCAAACCAGCACCAGCTGTCGCGAAAACGAGGTGCGACCAACTGATCCTTTTTCTGGACAACATAACTGTCATAGCCAGGAGATACTCTGGTGTTCCCAATATTCAAAGATTGAGATTTGTAGTCAACATGGAAAAATTACTAGTAATGCCCATTTCCAAGGATAGAATTTCTGGGATTCACCTTTCCTCAGTGTGAGTTATCGTGCAGCTACTAAATAAGCATGGGCGAATTTTGCGGATCTCGCGTTCGCGAATTTTGCGGATTTGCGAACTCGCAATCCCCAAAATCCGCGAATTCCCGCGAATTTGCGGGTTTTTTTTTTTGTGTTCGCCCGTGTTTCTGCCAGTTCGCGAGGGTTTTTACAATTTCGCAATTTGCGAACTTACCTGTCGGGTCGCAAGTTTTGCGAACTTGTTGTTTCTACGTGTCCAGCCTGTTTGGGACACTCTTCTTCATCACTGCCACTCTCTGTCACCACTGCCACTCTCTGACTACTCATGCCACCCTCTGGCCCACCCATGCCACCCTCTGTTTCATCACCACACCCTCTGGTTGTCCAGTGTACATTATTTTCGGCAAAGCAAAGCACACCTTCCCTGCCTCAAGTGACCTGAATTAATTTGGGGCTGATTAATGTGTCACAGAATATTTTTTTAGCTGGCACCTGCTTCCTTAGTGCGCCCTGATTAGTGATCTTTTGCACTTGCTAAGTGCTTTCATTGTTGCAAAATTAGTTACAACACCTGCCCTGCCCCAACTGACAATAATGAATTAGGGGCTGATTAATGGATTTTAACTTCCAGCCTGGCTCCTGCTTGTCTCCCTTAGCTGTAATTCAGGACCTTTGTGGCATATGTGTAACTATTCTGAGGTTCAGAGCAGGGTCACATAATAGTTGCAACTGGCAACTGAACTCTGGAGGGGCCCCTCAGGAAGCACTACAGGAAATGGCTACTAATGATGAGCCTGAACTTTTGAACCTGGCAAGTAGTTTCAGTTTTGCTAAGATCGTATTTCTGCAATTTAGCACTTATTCGCGGGGCGCGAAGTTGTACTGGGAAGCCGCGAACTCACGCGAACAGTGCGAGCAGTGCGAGCAAAATCCGCTGCTCGCGGATTTGCGGATTTTGCGGGAGATTCGCGAATCTCGCGGATTGCGGATTTCCCGAAAATCCGCAAAATCCGCGAGCGAAACGGATTTTCCGCCCATACCTACTACTAAATAAGGTGCAGGCCACCAAGAGGGAGATCCGAGTGGTGCTATGAAGGGAGCAATCTTTTGAGTGGGTCAGCACCAATAATAATCAATACGTGTATTCGTTTTTCTTGAATTTCAGAGGAGATATACAATTTAATGATAAGTGACCACAGTTGAGCTGTGTGCTCAAGCACCCAGGAGCAGTATATCTCAAACATCACATACAGCGTGCAAAAGACAAGGGGACTTCGAATGTCCTCGCCGGTGCTGTGTCTCCAATGTGTATGAATTGCAGCTGCTCCTCAGGGCTACGAGGTCAGGAGCAGAACCTAGGAATGTGGCACAGAAAACTTGATCTAGGGACATGGGAGATATCAGTGGTTTGTTGGAGCATTCATTAGTCCCTCAGACTAATGCCATGATTACTTTACTGCATTCACTGTCAATGGCCAATATGATGAACTTGGTGCCTACATTGAGGAAATAATTTACGTCTTGTGTCTTTGTGGGATGGGCCAACTTTTAGGCAGCATTTGATGCACTGTCTGCTAGTAGGAGCTAGTTACAAAACTGTGCAACACTACCAGTAATTTGATGAAGACGAGATCGGAGTTTTCCGCCCAATGTTTGGGGGTCTCCGATGGCACGGGATGTGTTCAATGGATTGCATCCAAATAGGGTATTTTGTCAGGAGTTGCAACTCTGGCACATTTAATGGATTTTGGGTCCCTGGAATCCTGGGCGTTTGCTTTCAAGTAGAGATTGATATTACCGTACACCTGCTTAATATGTGAAAAGGGGTGCAGTAAAATACACAGCCATGGTAGGTGTGTACTGCAGGAATGGGGGCAGATCCAGGACTGTGAATTGTCTTTGATGCCCCAGTATGTGATTCTGGGGATTCTGAATGATATAGTCTTACCGAGAAGAAAACTTACAATCTGTACTGTGGCACTGGTTGCAGCGAAAAGTGATCTGGAAAAAAGGCCGGGGACCCATTATGGATTCAAGAATGGCAAACTGGAATGGACCGCTGTTTAGGGACAAGTGAAGCTAGGAGCAGTCCCAATAAATTCTGCAAAACAATGGGATGGTGGAGGGACTTTTATGAATTGGAGACAATGTTGGGACCCCAGAAGAGCAAGGAAATGAAACCAGTGGTGAGCAAGAGGGTTGTAAAAAGAAAGAGTGGTATGAACCCTGGACTCCTCCGAGGGAGCACAGGGGCTGTGCAATTGTCATATGTGCTAAAGAAAATTATTGCTCAATGCACTAGCTGATACCTCCCTATGGAAGTCTATTTTTGATGATAAGTCAATTTTGGTACAGGCGAGGCAGGGTAAAAAGTTTTTACTATTTGTTTTATCCTCTGAGGCGGAAGCCGGAGGACTGTGCTGATCATAATAGCATTTTAAAACTTGTATTGCGCCGAATTTGTGTTTTTTAAAAACAAGGAGCTCACCTGTTCAAGCGCTCACACCACGCGCTGACACAGCCCTCCTCACTCTTCCCTGAGACAGCGGTTCGCGCTGAGACAGGGAACGCCCAAGGCCTAAGCCACGCCCACTGCGAGGCCACGCCCACCCCAAGGACTACAAAAACGCTAGAAACCAAGCGCTCACCATTACTATTTGTTTTATCCTCTGAGGCGGAAGCCGGAGGACTGTGCTGATCATAATAGCATTTTAAAACTTGTATTGCGCCAAATTTGTGTTTTTTAAAAACAAGGAGCTCACCTGTTCAAGCGCTCACACCACGCGCTGACACAGCCCTCCTCACTCTTCCCTGAGACAGCGGTTCGCGCTGAGACAGGGAACGCCCAAGGCCTAAGCCACGCCCACTGCGAGGCCACCCCCACCCCAAGGACTACAAAAACGCTAGAAACCAAGCGCTCACCATTACTATTTGTTTTATCCTCTGAGGCGGAAGCCGGAGGACTGTGCTGATCATAATAGCATTTTAAAACTTGTATTGCGCCGAATTTGTGTTTTTTAAAAACAAGGAGCTCACCTGTTCAAGCGCTCACACCACGCGCTGACACAGCCCTCCTCACTCTTCCCTGAGACAGCGGTTCGCGCTGAGACAGGGAACGCCCAAGGCCTAAGCCACGCCCACTGCGAGGCCACGCCCACCCCAAGGACTACAAATGTGCTGGCCATACCAGCGCAGCGGACGAGCGCAGCGGACGAGCGCAGCGGGAGCACCGTTTGCGCGCCGAAGGCGCGCCTAAGGCAAGCCCGTCTGCGCCCGTCCGCGCACGACCGGGCCTAGGGCCAGAACCCCTGCCTGAAACACCTTACCTAAAGGTAAGTTACTCACGTAGAGAGCTACTAAGCCTTACACCCCCCACCTCCTCCTGTGACTACATCCATGACCTAAATGGACCTTTCACTCGCTGCTCTCTATGCAATCCAGCCCAGCTTACGCTCCCCACAAAACCTATCAAACCCGCCTCCCTCAAACTTGCCTCACTGAACTGCCGCTCACTTCCGAAACACGCGACACAGATTATCCATCTCCTAGAAGATCAGGAGGTAGATATACTCTTCCTCACGGAAATGTGGCTCGGTCCACATTCTCAATCAGACATGGCACTAGCAACCCCACGGGGCTACTGCATTCAGTCCCTACCCCGCCCTATAGGCAGAGGTGGTGGTGTCGCCATTATTCATCGAGAACATCTCCACTGTAAAACCTACGATGCCCAGATTACCGACTCAGAAAGTCTTCATTTCACTCTCAAACTAAACCCTACCAATTCACTAACAGGATTACTTGTGTACCGCCCCCCCCCGGCCTTCCAGGCCCCTTCGCTTGTTCTCTTCTAGACTTAGTCACAACCCAGGCCCATTCCCTATCAAATTTTATGATAGTCGGGGACCTGAACATCCATCTGGATGACCCGGTAGACTCGGTAGCTAATGACCTGATCCAAGATCTAGCGGCACTTGACATCCACCTACTAAACTCCGGAGCCACCCACATCAAGGGGCACCTATTGGACCCGGTGTTCACGAGCTCTCCCTTGATGCAAGCGAAGGAGGCCCTTCCCCTTCCCTGGACAGACCACTTCCTAGTCCCCTTCCAATTACCTGGAACTTTCAGGAAACACCGAAAAAACCCCACCTACAGCAAGGACAGGACCTGGTCCAGACTCCCCACAGAAGAATGGGCTAAGACCCTTGAAAAAACCACTCCTGCACACGCAGAAGACCCGGCTACAGCAGACAGAAAATTCAGGGACTGGATCACCTCCTCCCTAGACCTAGTACTCCCACTTAGAACCAGGGAAGACAAAAACGGCAAACCTGGCTCAGCTCCATGGTATTCTGCGGATCTCCGAATACATCGCAAAAATTGCAAAAAAGCCGAAAGGCTCTGGAGGAAAAACTGGCAACATGCCAACAAAGAAGCTTAACAGTCCACGGTCAGACTCTATAAAGAGGCCATCAAACAAGCCAAAGCCTCATACTATGATACGCGGATACAAGAATCATCCAACTCAGCCCGAGAATCCTTCTTAATTGTAAAGGAGTTGCTCAAAGTCCCCATCACTTCCCCCTCCAACACCCCCAAAATTGACAGAAGTAATGAGCTAGCGAA
The DNA here is from genome assembly GCF_964263255.1 of Lissotriton vulgaris. Taxonomy (NCBI): domain Eukaryota; kingdom Metazoa; phylum Chordata; class Amphibia; order Caudata; family Salamandridae; genus Lissotriton; species Lissotriton vulgaris. Next base: position 814,462 of record NW_028249862.1, on the reverse strand, counting down.
CTATTTTAATGACAAAATCACCCGCATCCTGACCTCCCTCCCACCCCCCGGTCCCCCCAGCCACACGGAAAGCCGTTCATTCCCTGACCAGGCTGAAAGTAACTTGCGCCCCGTTCTACCGACATTCCGGCCAGTAACCCTCCTAGAGGTTGAGCGAACCCTAACGAAAATGAAAAGTGGGTCACCCTTGGATCCAGCACCAATCAGGTTCCTCAAGACCGTAGCCTCAGTCATCGTACCTACTGTCACGGATCTCATCAACAGCTCGCTCGCCCACGGTACTGTCCCCGACAGCTGGAAGAGTGCGGTGGTAAAAGCACTTTTAAAAAAGCCCCAGCTAGACCCAGTAGACCTGTCTAACTACAGACCAATATCTCTACTTCCTGGTATCAGCAAAGTCACCGAGAAACTGGTAAACACACAATTATCACAGTTCCTTGAAACCAACAACTTGCTTAGACAATCCCAAACTGGATTTCGCCCGGGCCATGGAACAGACACCGCACTCCTTGCAGTCATTGAGGAAGCTAGGGGCATATTGGATTCAGGAGGATCAGTGTCAGTGATCCTTCTGGATCTAAGCGCAGCCTTCGACACAGTTAACCACCGTGTCCTTCTACATAGACTGGCGGATGCAGGACTTACCGGGACAGCAATCAAATGGATTGAATCCTTCCTTACAGGGCGCACTTTCCAAGTGTGGGACGACAATCATCACTCATCCATCCTCCCACTCACAAGTGGCGTCCCTCAGGGCTCCTCCCTGAGTCCGACGCTTTTTAATGTCTATATGGCCCCTCTTGAGGACGTGGTAACACCATTCAACATAAAAATGGTGAGCTATGCTGACGATACTCAATTAGTCGTCTCCCTGTCCCAGCTGACCGACCATCCAGAAAACCTGACCAACTGCCTCACAGGAATTCACAGCTGGATGAATAACTCATCATTAAAACTAAATGGGACAAAGACGGAGGTGATGCTACTAGGAAAACAATGGACGACCATCCCTCCAGCACTCTGGCCCGATGTGTTTGGGGAAATTCCCCCCCCCCCCGAAACGCGAAATCAAGACACTCGGGGTGTGGCTTGAACCAGAACTCACTATGAAAACTCAAGCAACCAAAACCTCGGGCACCTGTTACGGGCTCATGCGCTCGACCCGTAAAATCCTGCCCCTACTGCCACCTACCTCCAGGAAGCTACTTATCCAGGGACTAGTACTGTCCCGCCTGGACTACAGCAACCTGGTTTATCTGGGAGCCCCTGAGGCCACCCTAACGAAACTCCAGCGGACACAGAATGCGGCGGCACGCATGCTTACTAACACCCCCTCCAGAACGTCCGCCAAACCGGCCCTCAAAGCTCTGCACTGGCTCCCTGTGCGCCAAAGGGTGCAATTCAAAGCGACGTGCACGACACACAAGCTGTTCAACGGATCTGGCCCGGCGATTCTCAGCAAAATGATTACCCCCTACACAGCAACCAGATCCCTACGATCCCAGAATGAGAATCTAGCTAGCACCCCTAGATTTAAAAGAACCCGTACAGGAGGACGGCAATTTTCCGTTCAAGCAGCTAAGGGATGGAACGCTCTTCCCCGCTCCCTCAGACTTGAGCCCAACTACCTGGTATTCCGCAAGAAACTAAAGACTCATCTGTTCCCTAAATAAAGCCCCTTTGTCGCTCTCCCCTTTTTCTCTTCCCCCTCAACAGGATTACAAATCATATAGCGCGGGGATGCCCTTGGGTCACCAGGCGCTTTAGAAATCGTTATTAAATATTAAATTAAATTAAATAACACCGTAGTCATTTTGCTAATTTTGTGTTATTCCTGTGATGTGAATCTACAGAAAATGAAGTGATTCCACCCACTTGCTTAATTTAGAGTTATTTGGGGGACAAATGCTCTTCATGTAATTCCACATTATCTCCTGTCATTTTGCTTTCAATTTGCATATTTACTCTACAGCAAATTATACGAGTTACACCTACCCCTGGTACTTGCTGAGTAGCAATGCTATTGTATTAAGAGAACCTTTCAATAAAAGTATATTGCCATTTACCACTGCGCAGCCTACTCCCCATGAAACAACACAGTCACATACTGGAGCATCATTGTAATATGGCGTAATCCAGCTTAATCCAATGAAACACCCTACAAGAGCTATGTCACTGGTGAACACTGTCAGTATCCTGTGTTTGTGAGTACTGTATGGTAAGTACAGACCACCAATGAGTGGAGTATGTTCATGTATTCCTCTTTGCAGTCCTGTGGGCCCCAATATACATGAATGGTGGTGCATTAATAAAAAAGAAAATTGAATTTTGTTTTGCAATTATAATGTTGCTTTTTCTTTGCGGCGAGTTGTCATGTGCTTTCTGTCTCTTTTTCAATTAAAAAAATAGAATTTTCTTTTCCCCTTGATTATTGCACATAGCAAATACTTTTGAGAAGAGTTTTCCTGCCAGTTTACAATGCTGGTTTTTGTTTATTGTATGTGGTTATTGCTTATGTGTTATAAAAATGCACCTGCAACAAACCTATCCGACGTCAATACACTAAGGGCCATATTAACCAATTTCTCTCGTAGTCGTAAATGCTGCGCTCTGTGAGAAGGAGAGAGCAGGAGAGCGCAAAATGTGAGAAATATGGCCCTCTCATCCCCTCTCCCGAGCAACGGCACTGAAATTATGAGCCGTGCGCCACGAAGACACCTTTGTGCCATGTGTAAGGGTGTCTCTTTGAGACAAGCAAGGGATTCAGACTGGAAGGATACTCTTCCAGCACAAAATACACTGCTTCGACTATTTAAAACATGTTCCCACTTTGTATGTGCGCAGGTGCAGTGTAGCACACATGCGCAGTCAGAAAATAAAGGCGAAAAAAAGCAATTCTCCTTCATAGCGCCTGGTTAATACATCTGCCCCCGACTCTCTACTGAATCTAGCACTATAATCAGACTCTGTCGCCTGATCCATGTGGGAAATGCGAGAAAATAGAGTCAACACGTCTGTACATGGCTGCTTCTGTGCAAAGGTTGTAATTTAGAAATGTGTTTCTTGTGAGCCATTTTTTGCAGAATCTATTCACTGAACCACTGGCCTGAAGATTCAAGATGAAGGTGCAGCCCGCTCATGGTTCCAAAGAACTTTGCCATGAATGAATGTGCTGTTTGACCCCTCGTTCCCTGGTATGACAGGACGGAGGCGAATGAGTAGCCAGCTTACCTTCTAGATTTAAGGCATGTAATGCAAATCCATATAAGAACCTCAAGGCCCATTGTGTTGGAAATATGAACGGTCTGTGTATTTCTAGCGCTAAGGCCCTCATTACGGGCAGGCGTGATAAATCCCCATATGTGAGGTAACTCCTGGTATTATGAATTTTTCAATAAGTATCCGAAGGTTAATCATGGCAATATTTCTCAAGTGAAAAGTGCCTGGTAATTACCCAAACATAAAGATTTTGGTACTTACTACAACAAATTCTGCATGTTATTCGTCAAAAAGTGATAATTATCACACACAATAACTAATGAATGACTTTGGTCGGTTTTTATCAGTTGTAATAATTATCCCACCGGATAGTGTCCAACTCGTAATGAGGGCTTAAGAGGAAATTAAATCTGCAATTTATTCAAACTAACAAATTAAGCAGACGATTTCGAAATCTATTTTGGCCCTGAAAGCCTACCCTTCAAGGATAAACTCAATTCAATCAACCAAAGACCTGCTAGAGTGAAGGGGGTGATTGACTGCTCAGCGAATGAGATGTGCAGTGCAGACACTTGGACTCACTTCTCATTAAAGAGGGCACTTCCACCTCTGTTGAGGCAGTGCTTGCTGAAAGGGTTCCTCCAGATGCTGACACTTGAGAGTTTCTTTCCTAATGTATTTCACATAGATGAATGAGGGGGTGTATTAACCAAACATGCAACCCAGAAGTAATCACACCCTACTGAGATGAAATTTAAATTTCAGTGGGCTAATACTCTTCCACTCTTCAGGGCAGGTTGTAAGAAAACATTGTATGCTTCAGTGGACAATGGAATATCTCCCCATGCCTTTTCTTGTAAAGAGAGGGGGGTTTACTTTGTATTCAGGGATATACTATCAGTCAAACATAGGTGCTTATTTACAAAAAAACTGATGCATTGCTGTGATAAAGCGGTGATGCCCTAATTTCCTTTCACCTGTGAGAGAAACCCTTGCACCACCATGAATGCGCCGTGTTTACAATACGGCACACCATGGCACAAGGATTGACAGATGCGTAAAAAATTCGGGCGTATTTGTTGGTGCAAAACCCACACATTACTGGAGTTGTGTCATAAGCCTGACAAAACTCCAGCAATGCATGTGGGAGGCCTATTCTTACTGCATTGCGTCACTCCTTACGCCTGCACCAAGCAGGCGTAATGTTTTCATGCATTGGCGTCCTAGAAGTGGCGCAGTGAAATCTTGTAGATTTCATTGTGTCACTTCTATGAGTCTTTCTGATGTGGGAACGCCCACCCTCCATACATTATACCTGAGACAGGTATAATGTGGTGCAGGGGTTTACAAGGGGACACATATGCCTATATGCGTCACTTTGTAAATAGGACGCAACCTGGCGCATTGTTTACGCCACCGTTGCGTCACAAAAAGTGACACAAAGGTTGTGCAAAAGTGTTGCAAGGAGCTTCTAAATAAGCCTCTTTGTTTCTTAAACTGAACGTTCAGACAACAGCCTCAAGCTGTATTTATGCACTAGACAACCAATACAGGCAAGATGGAGGCCTTATCAAAGACAAAGTCCTTGTTTTTGAAATATTTGTTACCCCGAGACATGTGTATTTAGTATTGCAGCTGTCTTTGCATATTTTTTTAGTGAGTAGAGATTTCTAGAATGATATCACAACAGGTAAATCCTCCCACGGAGAACCTCAACGATCAACTGATTGCATTGACTTTCAATGTGGTGGCCAGTGCTGTTAACACACCCGGTGTGGTGTATGGTTAAAGACATTGGGCCTGAGTCTCAGAGTTTGATGATGTAACTTACTCTTGTACTGCTCAGGGCTCACTCAAATGGCCAGCCGGACTGGCCGTAACAGGCACCGGATGTTTTCCCAGGGGGCCGGGAGGGTGGGGGCGGTTTCGGACCGGTGGGGGCTGTTATTTTGGTACAGAGGGCCAGTTTGGCAGCAGTGCTGCAAAATCGCCCCCTGTACCAAATGCAGCAGCAGGGTTTCCCATCAGACCCCCTCCCCTGCCCTCATCAGGTCAGACTTAATTGCCAGGGTCGGTTTGCGTTCCCAGTCCAGCACTGCTCACTCATGCTTTTCAGGAGTAAGCCAGGGTACTGCCTGTTTACTCCTATCTAACTCTTGAAATTCAGGAATAAACTATGAGCAGGACATAACAAAATTGTTGTGAATTAGGCCTGTGAGATGGAATATCTTGCAAGCTCCCCACACATGAGAGTGGGCAACAAATCTATACGCTTGTGGCATTGACCACATGATGTGACTAGAGTCCTGGTTTGCCTTTGGGAAATGGTAGCCACGAGAAAGCTATGTGACAGAAGCCAAGTTAAGACAAGAGTGACAGGAGAACGACATGCTCAGCTTTGTTGACTTTGGGGGAGAGATACTGATGAACGAGGCTGATGTTAAGGAGATCTGTTGGCTACTATGAATAAAGTTGGAGTAGTGACTAAGTGCTTTTTCCGGTGTGGTTTTTAGAATCCTAATAAAAAGTCGTATTGGGATATGACCAGGAGGTGGACCACTAGAGGGTGAGGAATGCAATTGTTATTGTTTGAAGTTTTATATAGCACAAACTAGGCCCAAAGGGAACCCAGCACTTAACATGAGTGCAGTATTACATTACATAATGTTCTACATTTTTTAAAGGTTTTAAGATTAATTGATTTGCTCAGAATCACAAGATGTTGAGCCAATAGGCGAAGTCGAGCCTAGTTCCCCACCTAATCCCCCCATTGCAAAGTTGGCCGCTCTGGCCGTTAGACCACATCTCCTCCATCAATTGTGCAGGATGTAGTCATTCAGAGATAGGCTTCTTGTTCCAATTGTTGTGCTGGCCGCGTATCCCGGTTCGTGATTCACTGACAGGAGCTGATATAGGGCTGTGAGTTGTGTGCTGAAGGGTGTATAGGGTTATAGAGGGTTGCATGAACTGAACTAACATGGAAGAGAACTATGAAATAATTTCATGATGGGTGAATTGGGCGATGTAGAATGTGTAGAGACCAATAAAGGATGCTCTGAAATTAGGGGGGAGGTTACTCTGGTGCAGATTTACATTTTGATCAAAGAATGGGCTAGACCTAAAAATTCATGTATCTTGATGCAGTTCTAATATATAAGTCTGTTCTAAGGTGTGGTCTATTTTTAATTAGAACTTTGGAATATTGAGCACTCCATTAAAAACAATGCTCTGCTCCGGGCTTCTAATGGCTGGTAGAAGCTCGCAGCATCAACATTCTAATGTTGTCGTTCACAGCTGATGCTGTGAACTAAAGCCTCATGGAGCCCAAGGGGATTTCAACCCCCTCGGGCTCTGTGAGGCCTTTGTTTTACAAATTAGATAATTTTGCCTTCTAGGGGTGGAGTGTTCTAAGAGCCTTAGAGCCCTCCGTAGCTGACTCTTACGGCCATTAAAGGTCCGTTCCCTTGTTAAAGGCCCTCGCCTTTGGCTCAGGCCTTTAACGATGGAGCGGGCCTTTAATTGCTGGTAGAGTCCGCCACGTCGGGCTCTATGGCTATAATATAACCCATGTGATTGTGAGTTAATATTTTACTTAATTGATAGTAGGTAGGTTGCGTAACTACCAAAGTGTTAACCCACTCCCTTAATTTATTGTCCCTCTGCTTTTCCTCTGTGCAGGTGATGTTAATTTACATTTTGGTGCTGTTTACCACTATACTGAATATTTGTTAGGGTGTCCTTCTTTATTTATTTTCTGAGGGCGAGAGAATGGCCGGTGCGGTTTTGTGACAAAAAACATCGGTGATATTCTTTTGTCTGTGTTGTCACATTTTGTCTATTTATTTGTGTTTTGCTCCATTTTATTTTGTGATGCTCAGTGCAGTTTTTTGGCAGCAAAAATCTATATTTTTTTTTTGCTTGAATGTTTGTTCGTATTTTATTGACATATTTTGAAGGTGGTGCTATTTTGCGCAGTTTGTTTTTACAATGTTGAGTGTTAATTTCCTGGCGGCAAGAATCATTGTTCGTATTCAGTGTGCAACAGACATTTAGCAAAAATCGGTTTAAGCTTGCACAAAACAGAACTAAACAGACACAAAAGATCAAGAACGAAATAGCACACTCCTAAGATTTACCAAAGGTATTAAATAGCACCTCTGTACAAAACAGAACAAACCAAAGTACATCACCGCAAAAATAGCACCATTCGGGTAATTTATGTGATTCTACTAATCTAACAAGTAAGTAAAAATAAGATCGCTGCAGCACCCAGGACCTGCATCAGTCAGGTGATATTTGTTTTTTGTTTAGCACGGCACATGACGAGGAGTGCCACCTCCTGTTTGTATGAGGCTGCACTAGCGCTCACTGAGCGGCATCCCTCGGGTCCAGCCTTTTAACCTTTCGGACACGTTTTTATCATTGAGTTCAAAAGCAAATCACAACTAGCAAAACAACACTCTCGAGGAAGCGAATTTAAGATAATACACGGGGCAAGGCAATCATTGATAATTCTGTGATTTATTTGTATGGGTTTGTCTATCGCGAGCATGGCCAGAGGGCGAAATGGGTAGTTACGATTGAAGAGATAGTTATGGAAATAGCTGCTAAATGCATGCTTCAGAAGAGACCCTAATCGGGCGGAAACTCAATTTTAAAGTCAAAAAGGCTTTATTTCACCTGTCTCCTGCCTAAATTTGCTTCTGTTTCAGTAATAGGATGTGGGGCAAATCAGTTCCCATGATTTTATTTTCAAAATCTTCCACTTTCGTGTTCCAAAATGTTGGCATGCATCTAAAAAGTGTGTGTGGGTGTGTGTGTGCGCTTGCGTGCGTGTATGTGTGTGTGTCTCCATCCTGTTTGAGCTCCGGAGTAGCGTGCTACTCACCGAAAAGCATTTCAACACCTCATCCGAGATAGCAGTGCATATATATAAATGCAAACCTTTTCCCTCTTCTAACCCTCCACTATCCTTCTCAATCTAAATAACAGACTAACGTATCCACAGCTCAAAATACTTCATATTTCACTATACTAATTCACCACTAATCCTTTATGGGATCTGGAGTAGTCTGCTACTCACTAAATTGCACTACAAAACCTCATCAGGGATAGCAATATATATATAAAAGCAAACCTTTTCCCTCTTCTATCCCTCCACTATCCTTCTATAACAGACTAATATATCCACCGCTAAAATTACTTTCATATTTCACTATACTAATTCACCACTAAATCTTTATGGGTACCGGAATAGCGTGCTACCCACCGAAAAATTGCTTCAACGCCTCATCAGGGGTAGCAAGCACTACATAAATGCAAACCTTTCCCCTCTTCTAACCCTCCACTATCCTTCTCAATCCAAATAACTGACTAACATATCCACCACTCAAATTACTTTCATATTTTATTATACTAATTCACCACTAATCCTTTATGGGTTCTGGAGTAGCATGCTACTCGCCGAACAAGCACTTTGACGCCTCGTTAGAGGTAGGAAGTGCTAAATAAATACAATTGCAATACAATACAATAAAACCCAAGGAGGGCACTTTGTTGTGGGTAACAAAAAATATTTGAATGTTATATTCTATATGGTTTGCTCACCTGTAAAGCAAAAACCAGTATTTGGAATGAAAACAAATCAACAATCTTTGCAGACATAGCAAAAGTGCACCGTGCAGTAAAGTTTTACACAAAACACAACTAAACAAAACATTCATTGACAAAGCCAAAAGGCTGCCAGCCAACTTTAGACCTATTGCCAATGCCTATTTACGCTTTGTCGATTCACACGTAGCTAGACTCGCAAAGTTTTAAAAACTATTACGTAAAGAAGTTATTCTTTTCAACGCTCCACAGACTTCAGAACAACTTTGCACGCCCGAGTAATATGACACATGGCGAGTTGATTCTAAGACTAACATCTTTCTGACACTTTCAGCCAGATTCATCAATGTCAAATTCTACGATTTCTAAATTGCGAGAAAAAGCGAATCGCAATTAAGAAATCGCAGAATGGCATTCATGAATTTTTGCGGGAAAAAAAGCGAATCGCAATCGGCCTCAATCGCCGATTGCGAGAACCCGAAAATCGGTAAATATTCGCAGAATCGGCCGATACCCGTGTTGAAATTGCGATCTCGCAATTACCGAAATCGCAAATTGCGATCTCGCTGATAGCGAGATCGCAAAAACGGGAAGTCGCATCCTGAGCACAGTGATGACATCACAACCAGGAAGTAGGCATGTTCCACCCTCATTCAGCAGTGAGAGCCTGAAGTGGTTGCAGCAGTGCTAGAGCTCCCCTCCAGAGTGCCAACAGGAGAAAACCAGGAGACACCCCAGTGGTCAGCATGTCACAGGAAGCTGCAGGTGGAACTTCCAGTGGAAGAAAAATAAAAATAAAATTTTCTGAGCAAGAGCTCGAATTTTTGATTGAAGGAGTCTGCAAGGACCACAATCGGTCCTCGGTAAAGACTCCAGAAGGGTGCCTGAGGCAGATAAAAGGCAGATATGGTTGCGCATCCGCGCAAAACTTAACTCTGTGGGGGTGACCCAGCGCTCTGTGGACGAGCTCAAAAAACGGTGGTACGACCTGAGAGGGCAGGCAAAGGAGAAGATCGCCGCAAGGCTGGGGGAGCGTGTTGCGACAGGTGGAGGGGAGCCCACTGTCCCACCAAACACACCACTCGAGGACCGAGTGGAGGACACCATGAATCCGCAGGCATGCGTGGGTGTGATCCAGCTGGACTCCTCCCGACCTACCCAAGACACACAAGGTAAGTGCCATGCAACTGCGACCCCCTGTCCCCTAACAATGTCCATGACTCCAGAGCATTCCATTTAAAACCCCAGTCATGCAGCCAAAGCACACCACTAAAGCGCAATTGCATTGTGGGACATGTAGTCTGACCACAATTACCATCTAGCCCCATAAAGCCAGACATGTTTAGTGAGAGTCAATCCTGCAGCGAGTCTGGGAATGGTAGTCAGCATGCATGTAGCAAGCCTAATTGTGGAAGAAACATGTCACTAATCAACGTCCACTTTACATCACAGGTGGCGCTGAAGTCCCCAGCACAGACAGCGATGCCCTGCTAATTGAGGACATCACAGAGGACACAGAGGGAGACACACATCTATCCCCACAGCCCGGACCATCAGGGCAAGCAGCCGCACCAGTGGTCATTCCACCACCTGCCCCTGTGGACAGTGCCACCCCTGCTGTACCACAGCGCGGCACTCAACCACCAGTGGGGCCTGCAACACCAGCAACAGTTCCCCGACCAACCCGCCGCCCTGCGGCTGGGAGGATGTGAGGAGCTAGACAAGCGGACTGGTGAGGGATCAGCGCAACAACAATTCCCGCGCTGGCAGGGGACCAAACGTGTGGCCAGGTGGGCTCTCCATTGAGCGCCGTATGCTACATGTGCATCAAACACAGGCCCGTCATCTTGCGGCTATCCACCTCCAACTTAACAAGACCGCCCAAAATGTAGCACAAATGTCAGACCGCATGGAGAGGATGACAGCTGCCATGGAAGCCAACACACAGGCCATGAACAGCCAGCGCGACTTCAACCGCCGCAGACACCGACAGCTGCTGAACCGCCTGTCAGCATACACGCGGTCCAACTACGTTATAGGCAACGCGACCTCCCTGCTCTCGCGACACTCCTTGGCCATGCAGGTCCAAATGATCCAGTGCTGTCAGGACGTCGTGAGAGCTCTGGAGCAGATGTCAACAGCTGTACAGGGCATGCAGGCTACCGGCCATGGCCAGCCGAGGGGGGTGACGACACTAGTGAGGCTACTTCCAGCCATAGTAGCCAGTCCGTGCCACCGGTGGTCGCTCCCCGCCTCAGCAGCAGGCCCTCTGCTGCCTCACGGCCGAATCAGGAGGAGGAAGTTGAAAGGAGGTTGGGAGCATCTGCCCGGAAGCGGCATTAAACATTTGAACATTTACATGAGGGGCCATGCTCATTCTACAAGCATGCCCTCCTGACGAACAAACATATGACGCAATATGTCATTCATGTACCAGTTTGGGGAATCCCCACTTTATTGTGCTGTAACAATAACAACTAATCAGTCTAACTTAATCTGACTCATGTCATTAATAATGTTGTCATGCATGAGTGAAGTAATGGGTGTGGGGAGTGGGTGCACTAGAAATAGTTCATGCAGATTTGGTTGCGGCGCCTGTGTCCTTCTGCAGGATTCTCCCCGCGTGCGTGACGCACATGTGCAGATGGTCGGTTGTCCCCTTCCGACTCACTGCCAGAGATGTCTACAGGTACCTGCGCTTGGTAGCAATGTTGTGGAGGATTGCACACACGGCCACGATGCGGTAGCAGACCTCTGGTTCGTATTTGATGGCCCCACCAGTCTTGTGCAGTATGCGGAATCTACTCTTCAAAAGCCCAAATGTCCACTCAATGCAATTTCTTGTGTGTATGTCTGCTGCATTGTATCGCCGTTGCTGTGGTGTTGCAGGGTTGAGTTATGGGGTGAGGAGGTACTCATGGAGAGCGTAGCTTCTGTCACCTGAATGAGAGGAGCAGAGGGTGAGTGCCTGTGCTGTGCAGCTACTTTATCACAGTGTAATATTGTGGGGCATGTGTACTTACCTAGTAGGTGTCCTTCACCAAAGTCTCCCCTGGCCAGTCGTGTATGAATGCTGCTGTGCCAGAATATGAAGGAGTCATGTGTGCTCCCCGGGTACTGTGCCACTATGTTCGTGATGATTGTCTTTGCATTGCACACCATCTGGATATTGAGAGAGTGGTAGGACTTGCGGTTGCGATACATGTATTCCGTTTGTGCTGGTGGGCAGATGTGGATGTGGGTACAGTCAATGCATCCTATTATATGTGGAAATTGTGCTACGTTGTAAAATTGTAGCTTGGTGTCATTCAGTCTTGTTGGCTGGTGGGGAATGCGATGTAGTGGTGTAGCCGGGTCAGCATGGCCTCCAGGAAACTCCTTAGGCAGCGGGACATGGTGGGCTGGGATAACACCCCTGCAACAGCGACTATCCCCTGGAAGCTTCCGGAGGCCAGAAGGTGCAGGCTGCACAATACCTGGACATTTGTGGGCACAGCATTGGTCCTCCTTGTTGGGTGCTGCATCAGGGGGTCTAGGTCCTGGATTAGCTTGATGATCATTGGCCCATTCAGCCGGTACTTAGCGTATATTTGCTCCCTGGTTTGGCCCAGAAGGGTGGCCCGCAGGCGGAATATCCGCTCCTGGATCCTACGTCTGTTCCGTGCTGCTCGCTGTAGCCTTCGCCGCCTGACCACCATGTAGAGTCCTGGCATTGTGAGAGTCCTAATGCTCCAGCTACATGTCCTTAAGTGTGTTTGGTCAGGCCTTCACCTGTTGGAACTTAGTAAACTTTTTTTCTAATTATTTTTTTTTTCCTTACTGGTTACCACCTAGTTTGTGTTCTCCTTAAATTGCGCGTCTCAAATAGCGATTTTCGGGATTTTCGCATTTTTCATGAATAGCGATTGCGCTTTTTTAGCGATTTTGCAGATTAATTCGCAGATTCAATGGTTTCTCGCAAATTCAGATTCGCTAATGGGCTTCTTCCAGGATTCTGTGATTTTATTTGCGAAATCGCGATTTTTCATTTGCGAAATCGCAATTTTTGGGATTACACTGTCATGAATTCTTTTTCATCAAATTGCGATCGCAATTGCTTTTTCGCAGCTGTTGCGATCGCAATTTGGCTTCATGAATCTAGCTGTATGTGCAGGTTAGAAGGTTGTGATGTAAGATTAAACAATTTGTTGTATTGTTGTCATGTTGGTAATCAATCATATAAAATATTTGTTTTATTTCTTGGATTTCTCACTTTATTGAGAGCAAGGAACACCTTAAAATTATTGAACCACACTTGCAATGTGTGAAATGTTTGGAAAAATGAAAATACTTCACCAGCTTTGCATCTACTTCAAAGAGCTGTTATATTTTTTTATGCAAAACCTGATCTATCTTAGTAGATCGGGCTTAGAGACACAAAATATGGGCAAATGCACTAGTTCTCTCAAATTGTCCGTTATGCAGGGGCTCAATTAGGTTCCATTTTGCGGCACGTCTTTCTTCAAAACACAATCTAAAAAATCTGGACCTTTAAGCACCACAACAACAGGGGCCTCTGCTGGCTAACCAGTGGTGGCTCCCCCGCTATGGCGGAGGAGCATCGCCCCACTGCTTTTAAGCATTGTGAAGAAGAAGCATTAAATGATAATAACTTTAACTTATTATCATTTAATGCTTCCTGCTGATTTTTCAGGAGGGTGGGCGGGCTGCTCTGCTTTTGGAGCTGGGCAGGGGAGGAGTGGTTTGCCCACTCCAAAGTGCGCAATGACTGTATGGTCAGCCCTCTCGGGCCGCCCAAACCAGTCATGTACACTTTCCCCGTTCTCCATGCAGGCTGAATTACAGCCTACGTGAAGAACAAGCCCAGGCTCCCATTCCCTGGTTGAGTGTCCAACCAGGACGTTCAAAACTAATCACAACGCTGCATTGCAGCGTTGTGATTGGTCAGGGTAGCCAGGGTGCCTATCGATCATAACGCTGCATTGCAGCAATGTGATTGGTCAGTTGAGCCTGGCTGTGTTTCCATCTGAGACAGAAAAGTGCAGGAGTGGAGACGTGTGACCTGGCGCGAAGGTAAGTTTAATTTTTTTTTGGAGTTATTTTTAAATGTGCAGGACCCCCACTTTCCCCCTAACCACCTCCAGCGTGACCCACGACTCACACACCCCCTGCGAACCATGCCAGCCGCCGCTGTGGCTAAAGCTGTACTGGATGGCAATGTTTAAACTCTTTTCAGTAACTTTGACTAATTACTTATTTAGATATTTTAGTCTGGCTACATAGGGCTTTCTCTTTCTGTTACGGCTGAGTCATAAAAGCCTGTATGTGTACGAGAAGTAGTGCTACATTTGCACTGTTTTCGCTCAGAAATGCCCACCTCCATGTTAGCAAAGGTGCAGAGACCTTTCTATTTGCACAAATTGGATATGACTTTTTTCCGAATATTCCCATTTTTTTCCCATTTTGTGGCCAATTCACAAAGACATGTAAGAGTATATGAAAGAGTGCTACAGGGGCACCACTTTGGTACTCCAAAATGACTTTGTGAACACACCTCTTCAAGTCCGGATCAGCAGAAATTGTCCTTGGAGATGGATCTTATGGATACTGAAGTGTGCTGGGTGTTCTGCAAATATAAATTTGGGGTTACAGGTCGGGACATGGGTGATTCCAGGGAACAAATGGGGCAGAGGTAATTGGCAATGTAGTGAACAGTCACAGTTACTTTGACTGTATTTTTGCGGGTAACTTTATGGAATTCACAATCCCCCCACTGTATTAATCCACACTCTTTGCACACAACCTTTCACCCCTAAAACACGTTGTGGTAATTATGCAAATAGGATGGAAATACAAACGTCTACCCCATATTTTCTGGTAGTTTAGATGACTTCTTTCCATGAGAAGAAATAAAGCTAAAGCTGGGAATCCCCTTTTCACCACATTCACTCCTTCGAGTAGTCCACATTGTCGAGTAATTCCAAGAGCACCCAGAAAACCTACAACAGACATAGACTTCCTCGTATTTATGAGTTGCTAAGCATGCAGAAATCTACCTACATCTTTTTTACACATTTATGTTATGTTATATTATAACCATTTATTATGTGCACTACTACCCAGAGGTGTATAGGTGCTCACAGTCTGCCATGCTGTGTCAGGAAAAGCTCATTGTTACATACATTTGAATGTAAGATGGGCTCTGCCTCTAGCTGTTTATCAGCCCTTCTGGTCCTTTCTTTGATGATGCTGAGACTACATTCATATGAACATGTCGGGAAGATACAGCCAGAGCATGAAGCAGGTGGCTGGATTTCATGGGCATTAAGGCTGGGTTGCCAAATGACCATGCTCAGGATGCAATCCAGAAAGGTTAATATCTATGATGGCAAATGAAAGTAGGTTTGAAGGAAGCACTACCACCTCTGTGGAGTGCTCCATTGCTTTGCGAGTAGGTTGGCGCTGTATAAACATCCATCGATACATATATACAGCACCTATCTTCCTATAGAAGACTGAGGAGAATGCAGACTACATACATGCCATGGAATGATAGGTTTAATGGACGTAAAAGCCAAACAGTGATGGTCAGTGGCCTCTCCAGTATTGAGGTATTTAGATAGCTGTGTGCTCGAAGCAGCACTGCAAGAGCCTGTTTGTGGGTGAGCTGCTTCTATCAAAGTATATTTGTGCAATGGCAGAGATGTGGTCTAGCGGTTGGAGCTGCTGATTTCCGAACTTGGTGAACCATCTCCGAATGCTGGCCTTCGCTCAACCGCTTGTGATTCTGGGCAAATAAGTTATAACTGGTTCTACCTGTGCCTTAAAATAAGGCCAAGATTTAGTAAGATTTTGTGTTTGGGTTGCATCAGTTTTTTGGTGCAGCCCCTATGCAAAACCTACTTTGTGATTTACAAAGTTATGCAAAGACTGATTTCCACGTCCTTGCTTGGCTTTGTAAACAAATAATGCAACACAGGGCATAGAAGTGCCTTGCGTTATCTTATATCGGGTAGGCATTACATGGGTGACGCATGGGCGTTCCTCATGCATCCACCTAGGTATTTTAGCACAGCCCCATATTTAAAAAATCTTGTAGATATGAGTGTTCCTAAAAATAGTGCGCCTACAAGAAGCTGCTGTGACAATGAGAACTATCCTTCTTTCTCCTCGCTCTGCAGCACTTATGCAGAGGAATAAGCTTCAAAGGATAGTTTTTGTGCAAGAAGGCAAGCCTTCCTGCACAAAAATGATCCTGACCACCATGCAGGCGCTCCTGCGCCCATCTGCACAAAAACTATCCAGCCCACAATCCAGGCATCCTAGCGCCATGATGCAAGTCTGCCTGCTTTGACGCTAGACAGCTATGAGCGCGCCAGCGCTTGGAGTGAGCAGCGCTGCGCCATAGCTATGGAAATATGGACTTGTTCTTCTAGCTCTCTTCCAAGACATACTGCGCAGACGCGGGTCTTGCTGCGCTTCAGTGCATGACATGTTAGTAAACATGCCCCACATTTGCCACGTAGCCTATCTAGATCTGGTCTGAATCTGTGCAACGCCCTCGGGACTGGTTCAAGTTATAAAACTGAAGAAATAAGCTGCAAATAAGAAAAGCATCTGAATATATTAGACTAAACGGTAAACACGAATTCAGGGTGTGGGTTGAACGCAAGGGATCAGGGTTTACATCTGAGCTCTGGCAGGAAATAAGAGTGGACATGTTGCAAAGGAGACTTTGTGAAACAAGCCCCAAAGCTGTATGTCGGGGCTGCTGTGGACAGCCTGCGGCCCCGCTGCCTGTGGGTGTTAAAGCCCCAAAGCTGTGTGTTGGGGCTGCTGTGGACAGCCCGCGGCCCTGCTGCCTGTGGGTGTTAACAGGAGAGCGCGCTGTGCGCGAGGAGAATGGCCAAGCGGCCTCGACGACTTTCAGATGAGCTGGAACAGATGGGGGGTCACAGTTGAACAGCGTTACACAGCGGCATAAAGACGGTGCCAGCGCGGAGTTCATTGCCTCTGACAGACGCTGTCAATCACGCGGGACTCTGCCACTTAACCAGCAGCCCTCCTTTTCAAAGTGAAGAAGTATTGTGAGATGGCCGGCAGCGAGTTTATCTGGTCTATTTTATGCGTCAGCTCCTCCCACTTGTCTGCAAATGGGGCAGGGCGGGGGGCTGGGGAGGACAAATGAAAGAAATATAGACTTTAGATGCTGCGACAATGTATCATTTGTATGCGGGGTTCTTCCACACCTGGCCTTCCAGGCCTCTCCTTTGTTTTATGCGGAGGGCTCTCTCATGACTTATGCGGGGAGGTCGAGGAGGGGTGCCATCAACCTTAACCATACGTAGGCATTGTGGGGTGCCATCACTGTCCTTGTGAGGGTGGGTAGCCGCACTGCCCTCTTCCTACCTCTGCATCTTGCATCTTGCTGTATGCGCACAGAGGGGCAGATTTATAAGCCCCTAGCGCCACTTTTGCGTTACTTTTCCCATGTTAAAAGTGACGCAAAAGTGGCTCAAGGGACTTGTAAATCTGCCCCTGAGTCTTCATGAACTCTATATTAGGTAGAACCAGAGACTGATCAACGGCAAACTAGGGGTCCATTTTATTAAAGATCCTGATCACATACCATCGCGGTCTCATCACAGCGCCGCGCAGCAACTAGGCTTTCTATCTTCCAGGCATCGTATGCGCATGGTTGGACTAGCCTGTAGGGCCACCTGGCCCTGCCAGAAGGGCTGGTCTCACTGTTTATTACGTGGGTCAGTAATTTGGCTGTTGGTGGGCCTCTTTTATGGTCTTGTGGGCCACTTTTTACTGTAAAATTCCCTTATATTACTGCGAACATTGCCTCCAACAAGCACAAAGGCATGCAGTTGCCTATACCTTGCACTACTCCTATCGATTCATTACAAGGTCTTAAAATTAGGATTTTTTCGCAATTTAGTAGTAGTAAAGTTAGGACTCCTAACTTTAGGACTTCTAAATGCCTTCTGTGAATACCAAAAGTCTTAAAATTAGGATTTTTCTCAATTTAGGAGTCCTACAGTTAGAAGTCCTAACTTTACTACTACTAAATTGCGAAAAATCCTAATTTTAAGACTTTCGGTATTCACAGAAGGCATTTAGGAGTCCTATAGTTAGGAGTCCTTACTTCTGTGAATACAGAAATGAGTAAGTTCATTCTGTGAATACCAAAAGTAGTAAGTTCATTCTGTGAATACCAAAAGTAGTAAGTGCAATCTGTGAATACCAACACAGTAGTAAGTTTAGGATTGAGTCTTAAGTTCATTCTGTGAATCGGGCCCTAGGTCTGTTCTCAAGCCTGTACTGCATATATCCATTCACTAACGAGACCATGATATCGCATGGCACCTACACTTCAGTGATTAGGTCAGTTGTGAAGAAAACAAAATGCAAATGATCCAAAAACGTGATTACAATTTTTAAGAAAATGCAATTCAAAAATACATATGTAACTAAAAAGAAATGTAATGAATCAGTTTAAACCTAAGCCTAACACTTACTCTAAACGCTAAAACTAAGCATAGTAGTAGCTTTGAAGCTAAACAAAGTCTCGCCCTGTGCTTGGCCTAATGCTGTAGGAAAGATGCACCTTGGCCCTAAGCTGCTGGCTGTGTGTCCTGATGCTAAGAGTAATGCTAAACCTAAGCCTAAACTTAATGCTAACTTTAATTCTAAAGGTGGTCCTGAGTCCTTATCCTAGGGTCAATGATATTACACAGTGGCGGTCGCTATAGTTAGGATCATTTTTCCATAGGAATTGCCTTTTTTGTTTTGCTAATAACTTTGGCACCATAGGAATATTCTAAAGTGCTACTTTTTGACTAGTGTGCACTTGGAAAGTTTTAGAAGAATCTGTCAAGGGGGGGCTGAGAAAAAGAGGGGGTCCCAAAATGCATTTTCCTTATTCATTTTTTCCCCAGGAGCTTTAGACACAGCTGCAGCCCAAACAGCTGAACGGATTGACACCAAATTTGGCAGAAAGCTAGATCTTGGTCCACAAAGAGTGCTTTTTGTGTTTTGGTGTAAATCGGTTGGTAGTTTTTGAGAAATTAATGCTCAAAAACATTGTATATATCTCACTGTGGAGGACGTGCGCAGTCAACAGATCTCCTCCTGAGATCTGATTGTCGCCACCACATAAACCAGGTAGTGGTGGAAGTCATCCTAGGCCTGACAAAAACTGCAAAAAAAAGACATAAAGGGGCAAGGTAGGGATACCATGACCCCCTAGGCCTGGTGGTGGAGTAATTTATTTTTCTCTTTTATGCATTTTGAAGCAGATTTGCAGAGGATACGCAAATCTATGGCAAAATGGGAAAAAGAAACAAGCATGGGCTCGCACTCTTTCTTATTAAAACCTCCGGGGTGAGGTGGGGTACACGGGCGACGCATATTATCTTTGGGAGGGTAGGCAATGTTTGGCCTCCTCCCTGAGCCTCCTGGAGGACCTAAGATCCCACCCCGCCAAGGCTGAGGGAAAAAATAAGGGAGGGGGCATCCGGTCCAACTCCCTGAGACTTAAAGAGGTCCCAGACACCCCATTCCCTCGGGCATGACACTTTTTAACAGGGTAGGGAGCCACACAGCCCCCCTCCCTGAGCCTTTTCTGGGGCAGGCTCAGTGACTATGTCCCAGGGAGCCCACCGCAAGACACAGTAGCTTCCCTGCCCGTACCAGCGCGGGCAGGGAAACATGTGTTTGCTCCAGACTTGCATGAGCATTTTTAATTTTTTCTGTCTAATGGGAGCAACCATTAAGGGCCTGATTACGAGTTTAGCGGACGGGTTACTCCATCACAAACGTGACGAATTTCCTGTCCGCAGTATTCCATTCTATCCAATGAAGTATAATGGAACTTGTAATGCAGCGGATGGGATATCCTTCACGTTTGTGATGGAGTAACTTGTCAAACTCGTAATCAGGCCATAAGTCTGCTGTGGGCAGGAAAACAGAATACATATTGCTCCTCCCGGAGGAAGTGTATTAAAAGCAGCTGCTCCCTCCTGGCGGGAGCGAGGCCTACTTCCATGCCATGTCGGAAGTCGGCTGGTATCGCAGAGGACTGGGGCTGTCCCCGTGGCCGCCAATGTGTTGGTTGGTGGGTGCCCCAGGTGGGCATAGGGGCACCCACCTGTTGTAAAACGAGTCCTTGGGGATGGGGGCCCCGGGATCCATTAAGGAGAGCGGAGGGAGCAGGTTGGCTACCCCCCCCATTTTTATTAAGATACGGCTCAGAGGATGGGGTCCTGGGGGCAATTGAAGCTTGGGATGGGGGAGCTGTGACACCCCTCCCCCTTTTAATTGTATTTGGCCCCATGGAATGGGGTCCCTGGGACCTTAGAAGGCTTGGGTAGAGGGCAGAACAGCCTCTCCCCTTTTTCAATTGAATTTGGTCATGGTGGATGGCGTCCCGGGGCCCCTTGAGGCTCAGGGAGGGGGGCTCTGTCGACCCCATCCCATTTTTAATTGACTATGACCACATGGGATGGGTTCCCCGGGGTCCAATGAGGCTCGGGGAGGGGGACCACATGGCCACCATCCCCTTTTTATTTGAATTCAGCCCCAGGTGTGGGCTCCCAGAGGCCAATTAAGGCTTGAGAAGGGGGGCTGCCTGCCTTTTTCCTTAATATATATGTTTTGAACCTGGTGGATGGAGTCCCCAGGGCCAAAGGCCAAGCCTATTCTCAAGGTGGGAAGCTGGTTTGCGAGTTTGGAAAAAGGTATCATTGGGTATATTCTGACGGGATTGGTGTCACTACAACGCATGCTTTTACATTGCATGCCTTTACAACGCGGTTTTTACCACGCAGTCCATTACAACGCATAATGCTTTTAGGCGCTGGATAGTGAATTATTTAATTTACTATTCCAACTCCAGTCCCCGTGGATAGCAGGGAAGGTGTTGGATAGTAAATTAAATATATTCCCTATCCTAGAGCGCCCCCCAGCGCAATGCGTTGTAATGGTTTGCGTTGTAATGGTTGCGATGTAATGGTAGTGCGTTGTAAAAAATGCGTTGTAAGTGATGTTTACCATTCTGACGTCTATCATTATCATTGTTGTTTGTGTGGTTTACTTGTGGGGATTTTCCAGAGCCTACCAGTGGTACAGGGCGAATCAAGTCGAGAGATCTCTGAGAGAGCAAGAGATAAGAATGGCTAGACTGCAGGACAGTCATTATCAGAATATTAAGAATCTAGAGAAGGTCCGACAGGGAAGAGTGGCTGCAATTTTCTTTTAGATCGGTTCTTTCTCCAAGGAATTATGATTTTGGTGATGATACTAGTCATCAAAGGGGTGAATTGATAGAGCGTCATGTTATTCCGACATTTTGAAGGTGTGCATCATAATCACCGTTAGCCCACTTCCATATGTAATCCGGGATGAACTAAGCATTAGAGAATGTAGATGTAATAATGAACAATGTATGTGTAATGCTAGAAAATTAGTTTGTGTTATCGACATTTAAAATATGAATGCCTATTGTTAGTGCTTCATGAATATATTTGTGTGTAATGTAATTCATTAGATTTAAACGTGCACCAAAAAAGTCTGCATGTGGAGGGATGACAAATGTGCCTTAAACATGAGAAATATAAATGCTTAGAAATGTAATGTTAGTAATAGCCTGTAGGTACGGATGTGTAAAGGCCTGAGTTAAACTAATATTCACGTTTTGCCATGGAAGGCCTGTTCGTGGTTTCTTATGTTAGCAGAATCGAAAAGGCCTGATATTTATTTTTCCTTGGGAAGACTCTCAATAGAATGCAGCCAGCAAAATTTGAATGTACATGGTTGTTCTGTTCACATGCTTTCCGTTGCAGGTGCCAGGACATTTTCCTCGTTAGCTAGACTGATGCTCTTTATTTTAGGAGTTAGGTATGGAGCAGCGACGGCTCGTGGAGGGAGTTACGGTGGGGCAGGAGGGCGGGGAGGGGGAGGGGCAGGGTGGAGGTTGCTAAAAACCGGCATATGGATAATTGCAGGTAAGTAAACAATTTAATTAATAAAACGAATTTCGTAGTGCGCCTTGCATCGCAAAATGCAATGCAGTCCGAGCTACGAAATTCGTTTTATTAATTAAATTGTTTACTTACCTGCAATTATCCATATGCCGGATTTTAGCAACCTCCGCCCTGCCCCTCCCCCTCCCCGCCCTCCTGCCCCACCGTAACTCCCTCCACGAGCCGTCGCTGGTATGGAGGAGACCTGTTACAAAGTAACAGTGGAATTTGATAATGAGCAACCTTGCTGGAGACACTTGGGATCCAAGGACAATTCAACCGTTCTTGGACAGAGCACAAGTTGTGGAAAATCACCTGCCGAAAATGTGCATCAAGAGGAAGTATGTCGGGGTGTGTTTTAGGAGTTGTGCATTTTGTATTAGGGACAGTGCCCCGAGGAGGGAGAGGCAGATGAGGGAAGAGAGGCAGACGAGGCAGAGAGGGTCGACAAGAGTAGAGAGCCATTAGGACGGTAAGAGAAGGGATTGACTCTAGGAATAAAGATTTAAAAAGTTTGATCCATCTTCAATTTAAATGCACTTCTTAGGAAGTCGTCACAAGCTGACACCTTTTCTCCACCTTTCCTGAAGGATGTTAAGTAGGGATGTCATCCTAGTGTTAGAGTAGGGATAGAATTAACGAATTACTTTTCTTTTCTGTAATCTGATGAAGACTAATTTGGATATTGGATCAATTGTCGCTTGTTTAATCTTTTTAGAATTGCTTATTCTTTTTACATTGCACCGGATTAGGATAATCCGTAGGATGATCTTCGTGTTGATGCCTATGTATTTTTCCAACCTCTTTATGAGGTACTTGTATGTTCAGTTATTTTTGGCTTTGTAATAAAACTCTTAAATTGTAAGTTGAAGTTAGTGATCTTTTCGAGTCTAAATTAATGAGCCTTATTGATGAAGGTGATTGTATTGGATTTCTCCACTTCACACTTTTCAGCAGATGAAAAGGTCCAGTCAGCCGAGGATCCTTATAAATGGTAAGATCTGATAAAATTGAGATAAGGATCTGGAGTAATCATGTGTGAGTTCATGGAACTACCTCTCCCTACTGCACTAGACTCATGCAACATGTCGTGGTATTTCAAACCGTGACATCAAGAGTACCACTTTATTGATCCAGAATAGACAAGCAGTGTCTGTGGAACGACGTTCAAGCTGCCACCCCAAGAGTTACATGCACACATCAGAGATTGTCTCTCTGCATCACTTTGAGGCCCAAGTCATCTGGATCTGGACTCAAAACTGACTTGACCAGCAGCTGCTCACAGATTGATCCGTCCTTCAACACATCATCTTTGAACTTCAAGGCCATGAGTTTACCTCTTATTCGAGATGGAAATGCAACAACACCAAACCTCAATTTTCCTATTTAACTTGTCAACCCAAAATGTAAATGACTGCTCCATCAAGTATCTGAGCCATGAAGTCAGTTCAACGAACAGTGAGAGTGTGGTTTGAGTTTACTGAGTCAATTCAGATTGCCTTTGTCCATACATTGCATGATTTTGGGCAGTTTTATGCTATACTTCTTTTTTTTACAATTGTAACCATTTTACTCGACTGCATTATTGATCTTATTATTTTATTTTTTTATTTTCACTAATTTAGTATTCATTTTCAAAATATTTAATTCCTAAACGTATTTTGTTGCTTGGCTAGCTGTCTTGGACACACCACACACATTTTCTATGACCAAATTTTGTGCCTAGCCCAACATATCAAGAGTGAGCTGTGATGTTTACAGATTAGCTATATTTGTGAAATTGTTCAGTCCTTGTGATAGTTAATTTGCAGTCAACATTGACAGAGGCTTCTCTTACCAATTTAAAATTTAATTTAATTTATGTATTGGGATGTCTCCCGTTCACACCCATTCTGAAATCAAATCTTCAAATCATTGTTTACAGAGTGTCAAAACCCAAATGTGCACCTAAATGCTGATGCAGTTATAATATGTAGCTATCACAATTACTTAAACAAATACATCTTCAGGGGCCTTCCCAAACAGAGGGGGCCTCATGAGTGAACTATAAATGACCCTGATTTGATTATTCCTGTAATAGTCACTAGGCCCAGCCATGCAAGGTGGGGTGCATTTTTATCCGGACAAGTGGGGGATTTCTGGCTGACAGGAAGTTTGTGAATCCCTGTGCACTCCAGTAGTTTACATCACAGAAATACAAGAAAAATGCTTGATTTTAGGCAAAGTTTGAGGTTTGTATAGCATTGGGGATAAGAAAGCACTGAGTGATCCACGCAGGGAACACCACCATGGATTTCTGCTCAGTGTCTAGTTTACAGAAATGTCTGGATTTGGTAGGTTTCCCCAGGTGTCGGACAACCCAAACTCAAAAGTGCAGACATTCAGCATGGAAAGTTGGACGATATTGGAATTAAGCCTCTCTCTGCTGGCCCGGATCACTGACATAATATCGAGGGACAGAATATCGACTAGCAAAAATATCCATGCCAAAATATATACAGACAGAATATCGAGTTTGTATCTACAAACAGGTAAGTACAAAAATATCGAGTACAAAATATCGTTTACAAAAATATAGTTTATAAAAATATCGACTTTTTTAAAAACAGTGTTAAATTAAATTAATATTAAAAATTAATTACTAAAATATACTTAAAAATACTTAAATTAACTTATAATAATTAAATAATTAATGAAAGTTATAAAAACAAATTACAATCATATTTGTTAAAACATATATATAGTAACATAATATAATTAAATATTATCCAATATTATTACCGTACAATAGCAGAAGTGTAAAAAATACTATTCCCACTCCAGAGAGTGCAACAGTAGGGAAAGCGTTGGATAGCATAGGGGTTAAAATTACTATTCCTACTCCAGTGGGTGCAACAGTAGGGAAAGAGTTGGATAGCGTAGGGGTAAAAATTACTATTCCCACTCCAGCGGGTGCAACAGTAGAGAAAGCGTTGGATAGCGTAAGGGTAAAAATTACTATTCCCACTCCAGTGGGTGCAACAGTAGGGAAAGCGTTGGATAGCGTAGGGGTAAAAATTACTATTCCCACTCCAGTGGGTGCAACAGCAGGGAAAGCGTTGGATAGCGTAGGGGTAAAAATTACTTTTCAAACTCCAAAGAGTGCAACAGTAGGGAAAGCGTTGGATAGCGTACAGGTAAAAATTACTATTCCCACTCCAAATAGTGCAACAGTAGGGAAAGCGTTAGATAGGATAGGGGTAAAAATTACTATTCCCACTCCAGTGAGTGCAACAGTAGGGATAGCGTTGGATAGCGTAGGGGTAAAAATTACTATTCCCACTCCAGTGGGTGCAACAGTAGGGAAAGCGTTGGATAGCGTCGGGGTAAAAATTACTATTCCAACTCCAAAGAGTGCAACAGTAGGGAAAGCGTTGGATAGCGTAGGTGTAAAAATTACTATTCCCACTCCAAATAGTGCAACAGTAGGGAAAGCGTTGGATAGTGTAGGGGTTAAAATTACTATTCCCACTCCAGTGAGTGCAACAGTAGGGAAAGCTTTGGATAGTGTAGGGGTAAAAATTACTATTCCCACTCGAAATAGTGCAACAGTAGGGAAAGCGTTGGATAGCATAGTGGTGAAAATTTCTATTCCCACCAGAGAGTGCAATAGTAGGGAAATTAAATACGTCATATATTATTTCAATAAATATAAATTAATATATATAAAAAAAAATATTAAAAGTAATTACCAATTTAATATAATATAATAATTAATCAATTAAAATTACAAATTAAAATTAATTATTACAATTATTTACCTATTAATACAAATTAATTACAAATTAAAAATTAATATTTTAACGTTTAAAAATGAATTAACAATTAATTCAAACTAAATACAATTAAACAAATTTATTTATTTAAATAATTATAAATAAATTACTTCCCACCCAATTCCCCTATAAACCCCCAACCTGCTACAGAAATTAACTTATTAAAATTAACATAATTAGCAATTAATCAATTAATTAAAATTAATTGCCAATTAAAATGTAATTAATTTCCAAATATAAATTAATTAACAATTAATTAAAAATGAATACCAATGGGGGGAGGAGCTTCGCGGGCGACCAAGATGGCCGCGTAAGCTCGGAGCTCCGTGGACCGTCCGATCCACCGCAATCATCCTGCTTGAAATCCTGACCCACGTTGGTGGAACTGTAATGCTGGTGGCCTACTGAGGCGGAGACTGCAATCGGCTTCCAAATCGGGGGCTCCTGAGCAAAGTTACGTCAAGCTGAACTCCGCTCTGTGACGGTGCCATTGTCCCTCCGGACTTCGTCACTTCGCCACTTCGCATGATCGGACTGCGTGGTGCCCGCCTGCCGCCTCCTTGGTGAAGACACTGCGTTCCTGTCTTGCCCTTGTCGACCTGGTCGAGACTTCTTGATCCGTCTGCCTCTCGGCTGTGGACCCAGACCTGCTGCCGCTCTGCCTTTGTTCTCCCGTACCCATCATGGCGGGCAGAGGTGATCCGGACAGAGCATCGAATAAAGGTGGTCGGGGCAAATCGCAAACACAGAACAATCGCATGGAGCGATATGTCAACCTCAAGTCACCACCTACATCTGGGGCCGTCTCTAAAGGGACCCCATCGACTAGCCCGCCGGATGGCTCGGATCCTACCCTCATGGACATCATGGGTGCCATTACTAGCCTCCGTGCCGACGTACAGCAGCAGCACGAGACTGTGTCCCATAAAGTGGACTCCATGGCTATTGACGTTACCCTTATCAGGGCCGACTTGGGCAAGACCAATGAGCGTGTGAAAACTCTTGATATTAAGACCGCCAGTCTGACCTCGGATGTCTCCGAACTGCAGATTGAGGTTCGCAATCTGCGGTCAACTCCTGATCTGTTCTCAAAGCGGCTGGAGGACTTTGAGGGGCGAGCCAGGCGGCAGAACGTCCGCATAGTAGGGGTACCGGAAGGGTCCGAGAATGGCGCAGCGGACCTGTTTGTGGAGGACTTGGTCAAGACTCATTTGGCGCCCTCTGGACTGAGTAATTTCTTCTCAGTGGAACGTGCCCACCGTGTTCCAGGGGGCCCACCTAAAACGGGAGCGACACCGCGACCGATCGTGGCGCGCCTCCTCAATTTCAGAGACCGAGATGCGATCCTCCAAGCATCCAGATCGCATGGGCCGCTCCACTACCAAAATGTGGAGGTGCACTTCTACCCGGACTTTACCAGGCTGGTACAGCGTCAGCGGTTGAGCTACGCGGGGGTGAAAAGACGCCTCAGAGACATGGGTCTCAAGTACTCCATGCAGTTTCCTGCGAAGCTCCGCGTTGAATACAAGGGACGTGCCTTCTTTTTTGACTATCCTGAGAACGTCAGCGAGTGGCTGGACACTGTTTCGCCTGCGCGTGATGAGCAAGAAGATGATGTTGGGAGCGCCTCGGGCGGAGCGGAGCGGCAAGAATGAACTGGGAGCTGATGCTACCCCTGCCTCGAATGACCGCCGGACTGGTGCTATTGTTGTTTCTTATTCTCTCCTTTATTTCCATGGTGGGTGGCGGGACGATTTCACGGGGATTCCTCACTCCTCTGGGTCTTTTGTAGAGTAGTTAATGGGGCGACAGGCACACTGCTGGTTGGGGGGGCTTTTTAGTCTAATGCAGGGGTGCAGGGTGGGGGGTTTGTTGGGCACGTTTATGATTTGTGTTGTTTTCCTTTCTTTTTCTCTAGTGTGGTAATGGGTCAATGTTGTTTCTGAAGTGTTTCTGATGCGGGTGTCTCTGGGCTCTGGGGGGGGCGGGCAGTGGAGGGATGAGGGGTAGGATGTTAAGAATTCTCAGTTGGAATGTTAACGGGTTGGGTGATCGGATCAAGAGAGGGGTGGTGATACAACTGATTAAACGACATATGCCAGATATTGTCCTTATTCAGGAGACACACTTGGTGGGCAACGCTTGCAAAGCTCTGAATCGTAAGGGTTATAAAATGGTGGCACATTCGGGGTTCTCTTCCGGCTCCCGGGGGGCGGGCATACTTATGCGCGTGTCCCTTCCCCTAGAGATAGATACCACCTTGATTGACGATAGGGGGCGGTACGCCGCCGTAGCTGGTAGATGGGAAGGGCGTTCCCTCACGTTGTTTTCTGTGTACGTCCCCCCAGGGCTCCAGTCTAGTACTTTTCATGACCTTGGTGGTGCCATCTTGTCTATGCCGGCTGGTCGTTTGATAGTGGGGGGTGACTTTAATTCCGTTTGCTCCGGTCTGCTTGATCGCCAACCGCCCCGCGACCTACGTGGCCCGCAGCTGTGGCTGCCGTCCTTCCTTGAGTCTATTGGGCTGGTGGACGGGTGGCGACTTTTACATCCCACCCTCCGCCAATTTTCCTTCCTATCGGGTGCACACGGGAGCCTTTCGCGCATCGACTATGTTCTCACATTAGCTTCGGACGCACTTGCCGTTTCCGAAGCCCGCTTTCTGGCGCGGGGCATATCCGATCACTCCCCTTTGTGGGTCTCCTTTGATTTTGGAGTGACTCTGTCGGAACGTCCGGCAGTGATCAACCCATGGTATTTCCGGGATTTCAAGACCCGCTCCCTCCTGGCCAAAGCCATTGATCTCTACTTCTCCGAGAACGGTGGCTCGGTGAGGTCGGCCGTTACACTCTGGGAGGCTTTTAAGACGGTGCTCCGTGGCGAGGCCCAGGCGCTCATCGCTGAGACCCGTCGAACTAGAGACTCTGACATGCTGGCTATCGAGCAGGAAGTACTGCGCCTCGAGGCCCAATTGGGGCCCGAGCCTGACCCCTCTGTCCTCCATACTCTCTCGCTGAAACAGGCGGAGTACCACGCCCTGGCTACTAATGCCGCTCTCATCCTGGCCAAGGAACAGCGAGGCCGTATTTACGATGTGGGCGATAAGGCTGGGAAGTTGTTGGCTTGGCTCGACAGGAGGGAGATGGCCAGTCGTGTGGTGCCCGAGCTCGTTGGAGACGACGGTGTGGTCCTTACGGACCCTAGCGCCATTGTTGACTCGTTCGCTGGCTACTTTCAGGGGGTCTATGAGTCTGCCTCTGACTTTTCGGAGGCGGACTCGTCGGCCTTCCTCTCCGACATTGACCTGCCCAGTCTCTCCGAGGAGGAGAGAGAGGACTTGGATAGAGACGTCTCTGCTGAAGAGATTGACCTTGCAATCCGCTCCCTAAGGACCGGGAAGGCCTCCGGGCCTAACGGTATACCGGTGGAACTGTACAAAATCCGTTCGGACGCGGTCTCCCCGCACCTCCGTAAAATGTTCTTGGAGTCCTTTGAGAGAGGCTCTCTCCCCCTGGATCAATGACTAGCTACCATCGTGGTCATCCACAAGGAGGGTAAACCGCGGGACGTTTGTCGCTCGTACCGTCCTATTTCTCTCCTTAACGTGGAACCCAAGGTCCTCGCCAAGTTGCTGGCTAATCGCTTGGTTGGAGTTATTAGCGATCTAGTGCACCCCGACCAGTCTGGATTCATCCCCCACCGAAACACTGCCCTTAACTTGCGCCGCCTCCATGGTGTCATGGCCAGGGCCCACACTCTCGAGGAGCCAGCTGTCCTAGCGTCCCTGGATGCCACTATGGCCTTCGACTCGCTCGAATGGCCGTACCTGTGGGCAGTGCTGACCAAACTCGGGTTTGGACCTGTCTTTGTGAGCTGGGTGAAGCTCTTGTATGCGGACCCGATGGCCAATGTCACGGTCAACGGTCGCCTTTCGGCGCCATTCCCCCTGCGTCGAGGTACCAGACAGGGTTGCCCCCTGTCCCCCCTCTTGTTTGCCTTGGCCCTCGAACCACTTGCGGCACTATTGCGTGCGCATCCTGACTTGCGAGGCATCACATGGGCCCCTGGCTTTGAAGACAGGGTCTCCCTTTACGCCGACGATATACTGCTTTACCTGACTTCCCCCTGCAGATCCCTCATCGTTGCCTGCGATGTCATCAGACTTTTTGGGCGATACTCTGGCCTGATTATCAACTGGGCCAAGTCCTCCCTTTATGTCCTCAAGGGGGATACTCCGCGTCTCCCCAGAGGCTGCGGTAT
Source organism: Lissotriton vulgaris (assembly GCF_964263255.1). NCBI lineage: Eukaryota > Metazoa > Chordata > Amphibia > Caudata > Salamandridae > Lissotriton > Lissotriton vulgaris. Next base: position 784,527 of record NW_028249862.1, on the reverse strand, counting down.
TCAGATTGCCACGCGCGGTTTCAAATACCTGGGCATTTACATCTCTGGTAATCCCAAGTTGAGACATGACAACAACCTGCTTCCTCCTCTACAGCGGTTGCGGCGTGACGTGGACAGTTGGCGTAAACTGCCACTCTCCCTCCTTGGCCGCGCCGCTCTTTTCAAGATGATGGCCCTGCCCAGATTCCTGTACGCACTCCAAAACGCCCAAGACCCTGTCCTGGCGCGCTATTTTCGTGACCTCAAAGGCCTTCTCCGTACCCTCCTCTGGGAGGGTCGCCCCCGCGTTGCCTTTCACAAACTCACGCTCCCCTGGTATGATGGGGCATCGCCCTCCCAGACGTGCGCCGTTACTATTGGTCCTCGCAGTTAGCTGCCCTAAACCATGGTTTCTATGGCCCAGTGGCGAGCCCCGGTTATGCCATGGATAGGTGGCTGATGGGCGATGGTAATTATTATCGGGCCCTATACTCGAAGTCCTTCGACCGACGGTTGACGGGCCCCACCCGCACGGCGGTCCGCACCTGGCGAGCGATTACTAAGGCACAAGGGTGGCAGGGCGGACTCACGAAGTTCACCCCCCTCTTTGATTCCGACATCCTGGGTAGACTGTGGCACACCAAGGGATTTGATAGGTGGGACCTTATCGGCATCAGCAGGGTTGATGACATGCTCTCTAAGGGCTTGATTAAGACCTTCCCCCAGTTGCAAGCTGAGTACCAGCTGGGCGCGACGGAGTTTTTCCGCTACGCTCAGCTGCGACATGCGCTGCTTTCGGCCTCTCCGCCGGACGGCGTCATTCCCGAAAGTTCCCCACTGGAAGACAGGATCCTAGATGGGCACATGCCGGACAGCGCGATCTCACTCTCCTATAAAAAATTGATCAATGCACGCACGGACCTCCTCCTTAGTTTGAGAGACCAGTGGATAGCAGATGGCCTTGAGTTGGACGATGAGGATTGGCAGAGCGCGGTTTCCTCTCCTAAGGAGGTTGCCATTTCTTCCCGTCTTCGCCTCGTACAATTTAAGGTCTTGCACCGGGTGTATATGACAGGGCCCCGATTGATGCACATGGGTTTCTCGCCTGACGGTCTCTGTCGCAGGGGCTGTGGGGCTCCTGCCACTTTTCTACACATCCTCTGGGACTGCCCGGTGATCGCCTCCTACTGGAGAAGGGTACACCGCGTTATGGAGGAGGTGACTGGCGTGGCTGCCCAGGCGGAGGCCCGTCGATGCCTCTTGAACATATGGGAGCCTTCTGACCACAACGTTGCACAAACTAGGTGGGTTACCCTTGGGAACATGGTAGCTAAGAGGGACATAGCCCAGAGATGGGGTGCGGCCGAGGCCCCCCTGCTGGTTCAGTGGAAGGCCAACATCGACTGGTGCATGTTCAGGGAGAAGACAGTCTATGTGGCTAGAGGGAGACCTCGAACTTGGACTAAAATTTGGGGAGCGTGGAATGAATACAGGGGGGATGTGTGCTTACCGCCTGAACCAATCAGTCAAAATGACAATGTTTCTCCCCCCTCCCTCCTCTTTCCCTCCTCTTTCCCCATCCTGCTATCCATCCTCGATACGTGTTTCCCTGCCTCATACCCTACCCATCCCTGACACCCAGCGTCGCATTACTCACGCTGCCACTTTCGCGCCCGTGGGCGCTTGTTGTTGTGTTTATATCATGTAAAATTAACCTTCGACGATTATGTCTCAATTGTTTGACACTATTTTTCTCCTTTCTCATTGCTGCCTTGCCTCCGGGATGTCAGGCTGAATAGCTGTGTGTTCTGATTTCAATAAAGGTTTTCAAAAATTTAAAATAAAAAAAATAAAAAAATAAATGAATACCAATAAATAAATGTACATATTTAATTGATTATAATTAGATTACTTCCCACCCTATTCCCCTATACACCAACAACCCGCTACAGAAAATACATTAGTAAAATTAACATAATTAACAATTAATCAATTAATTAAAATTAATTACCAAATAAAATTTAATTAATTACCAAATATAAATTAATTAACAATTAATTAAAAATGAATACCAATAAATACATTTACATATTTAATTAATTATTATTAAATTACTTCCCACCCTATTCCCCTATAAACCCACAACTCGCTACAGAATTAAATTACGCAAAATTAAAAAAAACAAGTTTCATTAATTAAAATAAATTATAACATATATACACACTTTTCACACATATAATAACATAAAAAACACTATAAATTATTCGATATTAATAAAAATTCGATAATTTTAATAACCTATATTATATACTTCGATATTTTAACTATCTATATTTTAACATTCAATATTACTTTACTTACCTTAAAAACGATATTTTTGATGTCTATATTCTGTCCAGTCGATATTTTGTCCATTCAATATTTAAAACTCGATATTATGTGCATTCGATATTTTATAGTCGATATTTTGACTGTTTACCCTGCTGGCCCATATGTAAAAACAATGCCCAAAAGAATCAACATTTCCTCTCTCCTGCTATACAGATGGGGGTGCTTTAGTCCCTGATTGAGCAGAAAGACTGAGCTTTGTGAAAATGTGGATGAAGCTTTATCTCAGCATGAGCCAGGAGCGGATTCCTGCTGACCACACTCACGGACCTCACGGACCAGAACTCACTACCTCCGGCATCAGTTACTGCGTAAGTCTACTCTGGGGCAGCATATCTCTGGCAAGGCACTCTCGTCCTTTTGGATCTCCTCAGGCCTTGATCCTGCTCTTTGTCGCTCTCTTCCGATTCTGAGACCTCAGACACAGTAGCAAGATCTCTCTCGGGAGCCAGTCGCAGATTCAGCCTTCTCTGCCATCCGGGCAATGCTTCTTCTGTACTTTTAGCCCTTCTGCTTTCTAACCGGTCACACTGTGCACCACTTCCTTCTGCTGAGTCTGACCCTGGACCACTCCCAGACTGGCTTTCTTCCTCAGAGTCAGTATCTGGGTTCTGGACAGCGCAACCTACCTCAGCTCGGCCTGTGAACGGATAACTTCGCCAGCAACCCTCACAGCTTGGCTTGACCTCTCGCATGGCTCTGGTGCCACTGCTGGATTTTCAATCAGGAGAGGTGCTGTTTCTTCCAAGGGTGCTGGAACTCTCTGGGTGTGAGAAACGTGAACCCAGTTTGGCAATCCTCCACACTTCACTGCTGTGTTCGTCACCAGTATCACTTGCAGCTGGGACAGCCTCAGCCTGCACCTGCTGAGACACAGAACGGACCACATCAGCTAGTCCTTTGCAATATTCAAGGATCAGATCATCAGTGATGTTTATCAATGTTGTGGCTGGAACTGTTGGCAACCGCATCGCCCTCCCCATTAAGATCTCATGTGGGGACTGACCGGTTCTCCTATCTGGCACACTGCGAACACTCATGAGCACCAGAGGCAATGCATCCGGCAACTTCAGAGATGCAGACAAACACACTTTTGCCCTCCGTGCTTTTAAAGTTCCATTGATCTGCTCCACTATCCCAGAAGCCTCTGATTGAGTGCTACAATGAAGTCTCCGATCAACGCTCAGACCAGTGCAAAGCAACTTCATGATCTCGCTGTGGAAGTGTGTTCCTCTGTCTGACTCCAAAGAGGTTGGGAAACCGAACCTAGGAATCAGCTCTCTCAATAACAGTTTTGCTATAACGAGGGTGTCACATCTCCTAGTTGGTTAAGCCTCCACCCACTGTGAAAACACACACACCGCCACTAAAATGTAGCTCAATCCGTTACACTTTGGCATTTCAATAAAATCCAACTGCATTCTATTGAAGGGTCCTCCTGACCTTCCAATGTGACTCAAAGTGGCCACAGTCTTTTTCCAGAATGTATTTCTTGACAGGTAACACATCTCTGACACACAGCTTCAGCAGCAGCACGAAATCTGGGAGTGTACCATGTCTGTCTGAACACTCGTACCATCGTATCTCTTCCAAGGTGCACCGCACCATGAATATGTCTTGCCGTCGGACTCAAAAAGTTATCTGGTAACACTGCTCATCCATCATTTGAAACCCAAATGTCAACATTCCCTTTCTCACATCCAGACTTGATCCATGCATTCCTTTCCTGCTCTGAGATCTCTTCCTGCAGGCACTTGAGCTCGTCCCAAGTGTCTGCCATGGCTAACATCACGTTGAGATTGGTTCCTTCTTGGCTCTCTCCTTTGTAATCTCAAGTAAATATACTCCCCTGTTTGGCACAAAAGAGTGCAACTTCATCAGCATACTTTTTGCCGAGAGAAACAAAATCTGTTCCCCTCCCATGTGCTGTACACTTTACAAGAGCAATTTTCTTAGGGCATTGTAACACCTCTAACAGTCGTCTAACAAATTCACCATTCCTGAAAGGAGAACAAGATGATGTCATATAACCTCTTTGAGACCATAGCTGTCCGAAATCATGAAACAAACCGAACCCATACTGACTGTCGGTGTAGATGGTGATTTGGATCTGATCAGCTGCTAAGCAGGCGCGAGTCAAGGCAATGATTTCAGCCACCTGTGCGGAGTATACTCCTTCTAGACAAGCAGCTTCAACCACTCCTGATATTGTATATACAGTAAATGCTGCTCTCAACTGGCCAACATTGTCTCTTAGGCATGAACCATCTAGAAAAAAAAGGGTCAAGCAGAGGTTCATCGACAATGTCGGGTCTTGGTTTAGTGCAGAGTTCAGTCACATCGAGACAGTCATTGTTCTCCAAAATCTTCATCATCAACATCTGGCAAAGGCATCAATGTAGCGGGATTTAAGACAGAACACCTTCTCGGAGTCACATTCGCCACAGCAAGTATAACCTGCTCATAGCGTGTGAGTCTGTTATTGGTCAGGTGCTGTGTCTTAGTCCTCGTCATCAACAGTTCAACAGAATGCAGAACATGCACAATTAACGGATGACCCATTACAATGCTTTCATATCCGTCAATGCTGACACTGGTTGCAGCAATGGATTTGAGAAATACGGGCAACACTGAAGCTACTGGATCTAAAGTAGCTGAAAAGTAGGCTACCGGTCTACGGACACATCCATGGTTCTGAGTCAGAACTGACAATGTGCAACTTTCCCTCTCGCAACAGAACAGTGAAACAGACTTGATGTAATCAGGCATTCCCAGAGCCGGAGCACAACACAAGCTCTCTCTCAAGTCTAGGAAAGCCTTCAAACAATCGTTGTCCCATGGTACCGGATCGCTCACATCCTTGTGAGTCAGCCTCTGCAACGGCTCCACCTTCAAAGAGAAGTTGGGAATCCATTGGTGACAGTAGCCAACCATCACTAGGAACATTCTTACCTCTTTCTGAGTGGTAGGTATAGCCATACTTGTGATTGCCTCAATGCGATGCGGTGACAACTTTCTCTTGCCTTTCTCAATTTGATGACCCAAGTATTGTACCTCATTCAAACAGTACTGCAACTTGTACGGGGACACCTTTTGTCCATTCTCTGCTAAGTTTTTAGTAAGGCAATCCTGTCAATCCAGCAAGCATCCTCCGTCTCTGATGAAATAAGGAGGTCATCCATGTATTGCACAAGAACAGAGTTCTGCGGCAACACAAGACTCTCAAGATTCTTCGTCAAGATCTGATTGAAGATCGATGGACTCTCTGTATATCCTTGAGGGACATAACACCATGTTACCACACAGTCTTCCAGCCGGAAAGAAAATAAATATTGGCTTTCCTCATGCAGAGGTATTGAAAAGAAGGCTTGACACAAGGCAATTACCATAAACCACTCGGCCTCGCATGGGATCTGAAATAGTATCACTGATGGATTCGGTACCACTTGACAACATGGAACAACTATCGTATTGATCTGTCGAAGGTCTTGCGCTATACTAAACTTCTCACTCGGCTTCTGTGATCCCATAATGGGTGAATTGCATGGACTGCCCATTATCTCCTTCAGAATTCCTTGCTTGATCATGGATTCAATTACAGGTTAAAACCTTGCAAGTGTCTCTGGTGACAAATTGTACTGAGGGGTCCTTGGGAACTCAACATTTTGCTTGACCTGAATCTTAACTGGCTCAACACCCTTAATCAGTCCAATCTCTTCTCCCATGAAATCCCACATATCCTGTGAGACAGTCTCTCAAATCCAGTGGAAGCTCTTTCAGTGTCAACACAGGGGACATCTCTATACACAAGTGTTGACTTGCAACCTTTAAGGTGGCATCATCATCATTGGCCTGCAATTTGACTCCCTTAGGGGTGCAATTGATGGTACAATTGAGCTTGCACAAGAGTTCTCACCCTAACAGGCAGACAGGACTTGAGTCACACACCACGAACTGGTGTCGATCTCAGAAAGTCCCTATCCTTACAGGAATCAGTTCAGTCAATGGGTTAGTCACTTTCTTGTTCACTACTCCTACAGCTTGGATAGATTGTCCCAAGAGGGGTAGGTTGGGAACTACTGCAGATCTAACAGTAGAACGGGTAGCACCAGTATCAACCAAAAAGGTGGTAGGATGACCGTCAACATCTGCCTCTACAAACGGTCCCCTCTGGTCTACCTTTTAGACTGCTCCAAGAGTGCAGTCCTCCTCCCCCTCAGGCACCATCATTTCAACGGGTCTGAGTTGTACTCATCGAAATTTTCAAACAGGGGCACCTGTCTATACATCCTAGCTCCCTGTTGAATCCTCGGAGGTTGCGAAACTTGCACCTGTGGCACCGATGTCCCCCTTGCAAGGGCCTGTGTCTCGTCACAGTATTCACAACCTCAGGTACCTGCACTACCTCCTCCTCTTTCTGTTGAACCTAATTTGCTGGATTCAATCTACACTCGCATTTCCAGTGCCCTATTGTGTGGCAAAGATGACACACGGTTGTCTTTTTCAATGTCGCCACATCCACTCCTGTCCTGGGAACTACAGGCTTTCCCATTCCTTGACCCTGGCCATTCTGAGCTCCTCCCTGATTGTTGATTGAGCTGCTCATAATACTCATGCCCCTTTTTCTTTCGTTCTTGAATTGTCCGATCTATCTTAACCCAGTCAATGTCCTGTGGCGATATCTTGGATTTCAACCACGTGATTACTTGCTCAAACTTTTTCATGATAATTAGCGAAGGACCATTCGTAACAGGATCCCTATCTGGTTCAGAAGTCGGACAATCAACGGCAACCTTACAGGCTGCCCACAAGTCGCCTGGTACTACAATATCAAACAATGTGTTCAAATCAACCCACAACACCTTTGAGATCTTAACAAACTGATCAACCTATTTGTACCATTCGACAGGTTTCTACCACAGCTGAGGAAACTCATTCGTAAAAGCTGCTAGGTCACCTCTACTCCAAGGCACATGAACATACCCTCCATTGGATACCTCTTGAAAAGGGTAATTCTCCACTCCTATCATTCCCCCTCCTGGAGGCGGTGCCTCTCCTACGCTCTTTTTGGTACTCTTCTTCTTGGACCATCTTTCTTCCTACTTGTAAAGCATACTCCATGCACATATCCCTATGATTAACTCCCGAATGTGAGCCTTCAACCCTATAACTCTTTTCTCTTCTATTTCCTGGTCGCTGTACTGCAAGCTATGAGTTCCCTGCAACATCTTAGTTTTGGACAGGTCTACCTTGTACCTTTTTGCCAAAATATGTTAACTTCTAATGTGCTGACCTTGCCTTACGAGTCACATCTTTCGCCACAAGCAACAGCTCGTCAGGTTTTTAAAAATCCACCCTCTCCAAGGGCAAGTTCCCATATATGATCTCATCTACTTCAGCCTTCAACCTCACCACATTCAACAGTTTTGCTCTTATGGCAACCTTCAGGGGTCTTGACTAGATGCTCCACTCAGTTCCTCATTGTCATTGCTCTGATCTCCACATCGGCTCCCTTCCGCAACATCCCTAAGAGCTGGTTTATTCCCTGCATTCCCATGGTCCCAACCTCCTGCCATCCTATCATTCTGATTCCTCACGGGTGGTTCCCACATCCTTAGATCAGATCTAGAGTCAGCAAGGGGCCTAGGCCTCACTGCCCTTCAATCCACTTGTCCCCTTGGGGAGTCTGCAGTGGCTGGCAATGGAGTGCTCAATTCAATGGGCTTCGGGAGGTGAGCTATTCCACTTACTACACCATTTCCTCCTTAGCTATTTCCTTCGCCCGCTACTGACTGTGCTAGACTCCCATTCTTCATCTGATCTGGATCATACACTGACACTATAGGGCCAATGGTAACCGGCACTGTAAGAGCATCCGATAGCCTTGTAACGCCTGTAACCTCATGAGTCTCTGATCTTGCGGGGGTCTGCGTTCCCATTCCTTCTGTACTTGTTGAAATTCTCCCAACCACTGTCGCACTAGGCTAAGTCTGTAACCCTCCATTTCCCTCTGTTGTTCCTGTCTTTCCCTCTGCTGAATCTGGATTGTATGGAGGTGGTCTCTCTGATAATAGTCTCTCTATCAAGCTGTCATCGGTGTCACTATCGTCCTCCTCCATACTCTTTTTTTGGGTGTCTCCCACCTTTACCAACAACGGGAACAGCCTTTATCTCTCAATAGATTCTACTCTCCATCTTGTCTCCAATGCATCCCATCTCGCATCTTGAAATGCCCTGATTGACTTATTTACACTTTCCTGACTTCGATCACTCTTCCTGTCATGGGCTGCTCTAATCCACGCTTGGAGCACCTCGAACTGAGTGGGTCTGGGCAGGGGTCATAAAGAACACATCACTGTTTTCAATTGGTACAACACTTCCAACCTAAAAGTACCGTAACGGGGAAAAGTCAATTCTTCATTTCCTTCAGTCATTTTATGCCAATTCTCGAGACAAAGTATGGTGTGCAACCCCACGTTCGTAGCCATGTAATGGGCTGGTGTATCCTTGGGTGGAGCTTCCTCTCCTCCTTGAGTAACCACCCTTCTATCTCCTCTACACATATCTCATAAAACTTTAAAACAACTAATGGTGAACTCAACTTTTTCTTCTTTTCACAGTGCTTGTTTCCTTCCTGATGACAATCCACCAATACAAGCGCGGCTTCACACCAACGACCTATCGCAGCGCGGCACTCTCTGATGTCACTCTTCCTCCGGTTGTAGAGGTTTCCCTCCTTCACAATTTGTCCCTCACACAATCACGCTTCTCTTTCATACCATGATATAACTGTTTGTCGATGAAACGACCGAACAGTCACTTCTCTGACTGTCTGTCCACCAACGATCGGACAGTCTCTCACAATTGTCGACCTCAACTCTGACAACTGTCTGTCCGTGGAACGACAAGTCAGCTACCACAGACTATCTGCCCACAAACGGCCAGACTGTCCTGTACTTAACCAATAGGATCCAATTACTCTTATTTCCTCATACAGCAACTGACGAACTGCGATGGTTACTCACGCACTCACACACACATTTCCCTATCACCAGTGGGTTAGTCAAAGACGTCTCAATACTCCCACAATCTCTGGTCATACAATTTCAACTCTGGGTGTTTTCTACACCACAATCTCTTATCCTGGGATATCAAAATCAAATCTCATGGACCGCACGCATTCGGCCCGAAATCACAGTCACTCAACTCTCATTTTAACTCTGCAAGACATCACACAACCAAAACAACATCGCAATCTAACAGACACACAACCATGTTCCTACTCACTCTCCCACAAACTGCTGCTCTGCCCCACCGTCACTCTCAGTCGATCTTCATCCATCATCCTCCACTCGAGATCATCACCTTGAGCTCTCCAACTATGGGGCTCAACGACTACCTCTCTCTAGATCTCCCCTTACTTCAGAGATAACCATCCTCTGCTACCAACTGATTACGCCAGATCCTTATCTCAATTTTATCAGATCTTGCCATTTATAAGGATATTGGGACGACAAGACCTTTTTATCTGCTGAAAAGTGTAAAGGGAAGAAATCCAATACAATCACCTTCATCATTAATGCTCATAAATTTAGACTCGAAAAGATCACTAACTTCAACTTACAATTTAAGAGTTTTATTACAAAGCCAAGAATAACTGAACATACAAGCACCTCATAACGAGGTTGAAAAAATACATAGGTATCAACATGAAGTTCATCCTACGGATTATCCTAATTCGGTGCAATGTAAAAAGAATAAGCAATTCTAAAAAGATTTAACAAGCGACAATTGACCCAATATCCAAATTAGTCTTCATCAGATTACAGAAAAGAAAATTAATTCATTAATTCTGTCGCTACTCTAACACTAAGATGGCGTCTCTACTTAACATCCTTCAGGCAAGGCCAAGAAAGGTGTCAGCTTGTGACAACTTCCTACGAAGTGCATTCACATTGAAGATGGATCAAACTTTCTAAGTCGTCATTCCTAGAGTCGATCCCTTCTCTTACCCTCCTCATGGTTCTCTACTCTCATCGACCATCTCTTCCTCATCTGCCTCTCTTCCTTCCCTCATCTACCTCTCCTCCCTCGGGGCACTGTCCCTAATACAAATTACGCAACTCTTAAAACACACCACGACACACCTACTCTGGATGCACATCTTCGGCAGGTGATTTTCCACAACTTGTGCTCCATCCGACAACGGTTGAGTTGTCCTGGGTCCCACGCGTCTCCAGCAAGGTTGTTCATTATCAAATTCCACTGTTACTTTGTAACAGGTCTCCTCCATACCTAACTCCTAAAACAAAGAGCATCTGTCTAGCTAACGAGGAAAATGTCCTTGCAACCTGCAACGCAAAGCATGTAAACAGAACAACCTTGTACATACAAATTTTGCTGACTACATTCTATTGAGAGCCTTCCCAAGGAAAAATACATTTCAGGCCTTTTAAATTCTGCTAACATAAGAACAGGCCTTCCATGGAAAAACATGAATTTTTGTTTAACTCAGGCCTTTGCACATCCGAATCTACACGAAATTACTAACATTGCATTTCTAAGCATTTATATTTCTCATGTTTAAAACACATTTGTCATCCCCACACTTACAGAGTTTTATGGTGCACGTTTAAATCTAATGAATGACATTACACGCAAATTAATTCATGAAGCACTAACAATAGGCAGTCATATTTTAAATGTTGATTAAATGCTTAGTTCAACCCGGATTACATATGGGTGCGTACTAACGGTGATTATGATGCACCCCTACAAAATTTCAGAATAACATGACGCTCTATCACACACATTTTCATCCAGCACTGCTGAACAGCAGCTCCAGCAGACCACAGTCTCACCAAAGCCTCACAAGTCACAAAGACAACTTTCTTGATCAAGTCACTTTGAACAGGCTCTTCTCAGCTCCAAAACACATCAGGTTCTTGTTGAAATTTCCTCTAGTGTCCAGACTACTCTCAAGAGAAAGGTCCTTATTTAACCTTCAGGCTAAAATGCAAGAAAGTGTTTTTCCAGTGCTGGAAACAAGTGCTGGAGGCAGATCTTTATGACATACCAGCAGACACCCCTCCTCATTGTCAGTTCTCTGACACACAGACATGAATTTACATTCTTCAGGACAAGAGCAAAGAGATCTTCTTCTGCAGCTTCAACCAGGCTCTCCCCTTGTTTTGGCTCAAGCATGGATTTTTAAATGGTAAATGTATTTTATTGACTGTGATTCCTAATCTATTCCAAATAAAAGTCCCATACTCCCAACTCCTACTTAATGACAGTATGAGGCCAAGTAAATTATAGGTTGGCATGTTCTCTGGAAGAAAAATGGTTTTATAGGTCTATTTAAAAAAAAGGTAGAACCCTGACAGGCCCAAGACAATGCCTTCTTCATCTCCTCGTGTTTTCTGTGTCACCATTCTATATGACAAGCTGCAGAGAAGAATGATTATGGTGACTCCAGTCACAACTGCACATATCACTGCATTGCACAACTCTATCAAAGATATCAAACTAATGAGATTCAGAGGTGTAGCATGGGGATGTATGGGATGTTGTCTTATAACAACTATTGTGAATAAGGCAGTGGTATGATGAGGAAATGATGTGCTACTAAAGATACGTAAAAGTGTAGATTTAGATGCCTCCACGCCTTCAAAAATGGGGTAGTGATACATTTGCCAGTGTAACAATAGTAAACTCAGTATCACACATGGCCAACTACTAATACTTCAACACTCTCCAATAGAAAATAATGGAGGTAGGGACGTAAGATAAAACCCCAAAGGAAATAATGGTAAATTAAATCTATAATTTAAAATATTAAAGAATATAAATAAACATTATTTATTTAAAAATAGAACTTACGAAATATTTTAACAACCTTTTTTATTTAAAAAAAATTAATGCAACAATAATTTTTATTAAAATAATTTGAATTCATTCTACTTTTATTCACTTTACTCACAGCAGGTAGTAAATGTGAGGGATAATTCCCCAGGAATATTATGCAGAATTCCAGAGGGATACATTTGTAATTGCATGGTACTGCTGGGGTGTTACTGGTCCAGTTTCTATGCGTATATACTTACTACCCCACCAGTACTGTGCAGTTCGTAATCAGGGCATTTCTTTTTAATTCATTTGCTCTGGAAACTTGCTTTTGTCTCTTGGCTTAGTGTGTTGGTTGTACCTTTAGAGTTAGTTACTTTGCAACTCCAATCTGCTTGCAACACCAGCTCAATGTCCCCATATCCAGTGAGGATAGATTTTAAACCTCAAGGAAATTTGGCATGTGAGCCCACAAGAATAAATCTTATACTCATGAGAAACACACAGGGCCTTCCTTGAGCCCTGTTATGCATGGCATGCATCGCCATGTAGAGGCTTTTCTTTATGCATAGCTCCATGTTGGAGTAATGGCTTTGGTTCTTAACTTAACGAGTTGTTCTGTTGGCATTGCGTTAATGGCTTTTACAGTGTCCATCACAGTCATCACTACTATCCCTTGAATGTGTTGTTTGCATAGGGAGTGAGACTGGCATTGCCTCACCTCTCTTTGTGCCAATCAGAATAGGAATATATCCACCGACAATTCATAGCTTGTGCCCAAAGGTTTGATGTTGGCATGATGACTACAAAAAGCATTTGTTTATGGTTACGGTGCAATCATACATTCAGTTAGCAATATCACAGCAATAGCACATAGTATACGGATAAGTTCAAATAATTCTAGATTAAGGAGACCAGCCTTGGCAAACAAGACTCACCCTAAGAATCTTTGGACAAAGGGGTTATGAAAAAATTAATGAATGATTGATTACACTTTGAATGCACAAACTACTGGCTGGCAATGGGTCTCTTGGTGTGGAATGTAGTGCATCTTTGTGTCCTTCGCTGCTTTAAGGCCGAACGGTTCAGGCCCCAACAGTGTCAGTAAGGCCAATGCACCAGTCAAGGTCCTGCCTTTGATGGTCTAAACAAGCCTCCAACACTCAGGTGGTGCAGATATTGTTACGTTAGTCTCAGTTATCTGGAACTGTACAGCATCGTGAATCTTGGGCAACCTCACGTTCTCGATTCATTGTACACACACAAGTCAGTCTGCTGTGTCTTGTCAACAGTGTCAGGATAGGGCAGCTCCTTACCCCACTCGAGCAGTTCAGCTGCACTTCTCTCACGGAGAGCACAACAAAAGCCATTCTCTAGTGTTGCATGCAAAGTTACAGCTTTATTGTGAGCAGCATCTTCAGACATCCTGGTCGTACATCTCTTGATACTGGTACCAAAGATTGTCTTCCAAAATTCAGACAAATACAAACCTCTGGTTCTGGAGCGACCATATTTATGGCCAACTTTGCACAGGGTCTAGACTGATTTGCATATGTCTGGGTTCAAACTGGAATGGCATGGTGAGCAAAAAAGATGATGGATTTAGGCCCAGATCTCTGTACTGGGGTGAATGCATGAACTTGTTCTACATTCTGTCCATCATATGTTCTTTTTGCATTTGTCACCCCAAGTGGGACGGGTATGTCCAGGCGTGAGTCCCGTGCTCTCCATGCCACTGGAATCAAGCTATCCTGGCTGATGAGGGGTGAAACCCCAAAACCGGTCAGAGGATGCTTGTTTCCAGTCCAGGTAGGACCTGGCTTGGCGGTTCGGGATGGACTGTTCCCATGAGGCACAGGGTCAAGAATAATTTGCATATGGCTGGGTAGATTAAAACACCAAAAGGTGACAGAGCATTTGCATTAGGGAATTAGTGTGTGGATTTCAGAAGAGGGCTCTATCCTGCTCCAGACTGCTCAAGGAGAAGGCTGCCAATCGGTGCAGCAGTGTGTACTCAAGGGAGGACCCTGGACTATCCACAAAGCATGGTCTTGGCCATGCCTGTATGAAGGTCATAGAGAGCGGGGGTACATGCCAACACTGTTGTGTACAATGCATAGGGCACAGCCACAGAGCATACTCTGTACATACAAGGCCATGAAAATGTGCCCTATGCATAGAATGAACAATGTAATGTCCATATTTGCACACATCAATGCTTAAGTAGCGTGACTGATAAAGCCGTTTGTGATTCCCTAAACAATGTAGTAGGCCATGGCCTTAGTGCATTATGCAGAGTGAAACAACAGATATAGAGATATCGGACATATTGATTTATTGTGAAAGAGCAACGCTCGACGTTCTAGACTTACTCTGGAACCCCTGGTCGATGGCTCATTGTTTCCTGCTTAAAAGTGTGGAGGGGAGAAAAATCATACGCTGCAATTTCAATGAACTATGACTCAGAAGAATCACAGACTCCCGATTCAGAGTTGAGTTAGTTTATTACAAAGTCAAAAACAACTGGACATACAGAGACCTCAAAATGGGGCTTTAGAAATATATTGGAACTAATACAAAGCCAAACCTACGGGTAAAGTTGAGTTGATGTAGCATACAAAGAATCACCAGTTCTAGAATTAGGACACAGAATATAGCTGCTCCAACATCAAGGGCCTTCTTTATTGTAGGTTCGTAAGTAAAAAGCATTAGTATGTCCCTACACTGCTACCATTGTAACATCGATAATTAGTATTCCCCAGGCAAGTTCAGAAAAAGGTGTCAGCATGTGAAGCTTCCTAAGAAGTGTGCTCACGTTAAATGGGTCAAGTAGCATAAAGCTACAGAACTCGTTCTAAGATGCTCTCTTCTCTCAAGGCACGCCAGAAGTCACCGGACTCTGTCCCTAACCCCACAACAGAAATCGTAGGACACACCAATCATCACATCACACGATCATCCCATCCAGCTGGACACCTCCTCGTAGGTAACTTTCCATGGCTCCCAGGCTCTTGATCGATGACTTTGACCAGCGAGAAAGAACACTGTCCCACATTATTAGCAACGCTTGCTTAAATGTATCTTCTTCTCCCTAAGTCTAGCTCCTAAAATAGAAATGTTATTCTAACTAACTATGATGAATTTCTCAATGTGCAACAGAAACGTGAAAAAGATTAGATTCTGCATACACAAGAATTCTGCGAATAAACCCATCTAGAGAGCACGACGGGAAAATACACGAGAGGCCTACAGAATTTGGCGAACAAATGAAACAATCACAGGTTTACATGAAGCACACATATACGTGAACATTACTATCATGCATGTTTAAATCAAGGAATCACAAAGCAAACACATTTTTTCTCGTTAGTCACTTATAAACTAGGCACCTTAAAGCTTTCATACAATAGTGCATAGTTACAATGTTGATTTCTCAACGTTATACGAAAACGTCTATCACTTCACTTTACACTTTATTACATTACACGTTCTAATAACCAGATATTAACACGACAAAGGAATAAATGTGTGAGTGCAAACTACGTGTGATTATAATGCACCCCTACAAATGAAAGAGCACGAGTGCGCTCTATCCGTCGTAACTAGTGATGTCACGGTTGGTGACATTAAGAATTTTATTTCTGCTGTTGTTTTTGATTTAATCTGTGAATCAACCAGCACTACAAGAATTATGTTATGTCTGCTTAGATGGCTATAAGTCATAAATGTCATAATTGCTGGTCTAGTGGGCCATTATTCTCATTTTCCTGCATTTTATTTATTTTCAGAGAACTTGAAAGGTACTTTACTAACATAGGTAAGTATGTGACCTTAGCAGAGATACATAATACCACTAAATCAATACCTTCTGCCAATAAATGCAGGACACATAACTGGTAACTGGGTAATATGCAGCACTTGTTTAATAATTATGGATTTACTGCAATATTCATTATAATATGTACATTACACACAAGAAGCTAAAGTGGATGAAAATAATACTGCAGGAGAGTCCGCTGCACACTTTGCGTGTGCTGCTGTTGCATAATTTAGATAACCTTGCCACATAATGAGATTTTCCATGCTTCGTATTCCTAGTAGCCCTAGGATTAATTGGTGACTGAAATTCGTGAGGATGAAACAGAGACCTTTTAAGTGATGGGCAAAGTGGGCTGCCCCTGGCTCAGGTATTCTGGATGTCCGCAGTCCCGGGCAAGATTTCAAATGTTGGGTGACCCTGTTAAAGTTTAACAAATACTGTAGTATTATTTGCTATTACGGAGAGCATGAATTATCAAGTACTCTGTAATAAAATTGAAAATGTGTTCCAGATAGTGGCCCCCAAACCAGGGGTCCCTAAGGTGTTTAAGATGAAACTCATATTTCACAGGAGACTATGAAATATGTCCCATATTTCCGATTCCCCGTGAAATATGGGGATATTATGGCAGCACACAAACATGTCTATGTATAGAGCCAGAATAGTCTTCAATGACACTGCTGGGGACTTTCCCTCACCTGCAGAAGAGGGACGCGCACCCCTCTATGGGCTGTCCGCCCTTCTGCCCAGCATTCCGTCTCCCTCTGTTTGGGGGGAGTGGGCTGGGGGCGTCCTCTTTGAATCCTAACAGCGGCACATTCAGAGGCCTTCCCCGGCCCGGGCTTGGAGCTGCTCACATCCCCGGAAAACGCAGTGGGGAGAAAAAAGTTTATGGAAGCGAGTAGAGAGTTATTCAACAGCGCCCGGGGCCTTTCAGGGGGCTGGGGGGCGTCTGTAAGGGGGCAGCCAAGCATGTGCTGGGAATTATCTCTGTTGGTTGCCTACCTGTGACAACCCCTCAAGTGCAGCTAAGAGGCCCTTTCACTGCTGCGGGCGGACAATAGGCCGGAGGGACAAACAGCCGCGGCTGAGTCTATCATTCTCACTGTGTTATCTTTGGCACTGAATGAAACCGCAGTTCTCCCTTTCTGCCTCGGAGTCAGCACTATTTTAAGGGGCCAGTGGTACTTTTCATGTCTCTTTCAGCACTTTCAACAGGTTCACGAGGGCACGAAGTGCAGTATATAAAAAAAGGCTAAGAACAGCGACTGATGGCTGGGAAGAGCCCAGTCAACTGAGCAGTCAAGCCTGCAGGAGGAGAACAGAAGAGACCCTCATTGGCCAAGCCAAGAAGAAGCCCCTTTGTGTACAACAAACAAGGAAAGGCCCCGCTTGGCAGGCAGCGCTTCCCTGCGTATAAAAAGCGCGCTTTCGATTGTCTGCGACTTGGCACCCCGAGCAAAAAAGCAACAGTGTTGACATTTTTTAACTGCTCTTCAACATTTCAGAAATGCAGCTAAATAAGCGTGCAGGGCTACATTTGAGCCATGTTGCCTTAAAATAGATAGCAGCCGCCATTTTGAGTAAGTGAGAACCCATGAACCAGTGATGTCATTTTACACTTCTGATATCGGCAGAACAATTCTATCTAAGGGGTGGATTCGAAAAGCCATATGTGCGCCACAAACTGAACTTAGGCCCGGTGATATAGGCACTGGTGAAGGCCAAAATCACAATCCTGAAATAGAGATTTGCATCCATACAACTTTCACCTATAGATATAATTACAACACTGACCAATGTAGCTGTAATGGAGGCTTGTAGGCATCTAGAGGGGACTTACCTGCCAAAGCAGGTGAATTCCCAAAATGCCGTGGTTTGCGGGTATTAACTTCACATCTGTATGACCTTTTTCCTCCTTGAAACCTCTTGCAAATACACTATTAAATGCAGTAGTAAGTGCATTTCCAGGTCAGGAATTGGGGATAGAATACCCACAAAATTATTGCAGGTGTATGAGAGGTGCTAAGTGAGGAAATATATTTTTCCTGTGGAGAAACAGAAATTTAAGTTAAATGTGCATCAATCACACTTACTTACATGGGAGTTTCTTCTTGTTGGAAATTCTACCCTGAAGTAAGTACTCCAATAACTCAGCACATCTACTGGATTGTGTGATAATAGAGAATGTAAGACAGAGTGAACCTGTTTTAACTTTATTTGTTTCAAAATCACATTTTGTATTAACAAATGAAAAAAACTTTTTACGGCGCAGCAATTGCTCTAAGGCATCAAGGCGCTAGCAGCAGTTAGACTAGGAAGATAGAGAAAATGGGAGAAAGAAAAGCTGATTATACCTACTACCTATCCTTAAAGAGGGAATATCCAAGTGTTAAGGGCTTTACGAAATGGAATATGAAATTGGAGACAAAAAATGGAGTGAGGAAGCAAATTCTACAACTTGGATGCAGACACTGAGAAGGCTCTACCTCCCCATATTAATTTTCTATTCTTAGGATCAATTAAGAGATTTCTACCTAAAGATCTCGGTGGTCTGGGGTGAGTGCAACGTTGGAATAAGTTCCTAAGTTCTGCTGGGCCCGTGTTGTGTATGGCCTTATGGACCATGAAAAGAGCCTTGAATGTGATACGTTTGCTCATGCATAACCAGTGAAGTATACAAATCCCCTCACAAACTGATTGAGATCTGGGGACATCAAGAATTACTCTGGCTGCAACACTTTGAACCAGCTGTAATTTGGCAAGTGAAGTCTTATTAATATTTCCAGGTGATAATTGAGCCTGTACATAATAAGGGCCAGAACCACTTGCTGCCGTGCTTGGAGAGGGATGAAAAGAAACACTTTCCTAAGGGATCTAATGATCCAGGAGCAGGTTGAAACAGTCCTGTTGACATGGAGATTGTAGGAACATTTTTGTCGACCAGCACTCGGAGATTTTTAGCGGTGATTAGAAATGGGCAAGGCTCCCAGCCTATATGGCCGCCACAGATTGGAACCAGATAGATGGTTGACCTCCAAGGATCAAGACTTCCGTGTTGTCTCCATTGAGTTTTAAGTAGTGTTTTCCCATCCATGTGGCCATAGGCGGTATGCAATTTTTTTAATTGGTGGCCGTCGCATCCATGTGCATAGAGATAGATACGATTATTTGGATGTCATCAGCATAGGACAATACTTGGAGTCCAAAATATCTTATAAGTTTTGTCAGTGAGGAAACATACACGTGTAATAATGAAGGGCTCAGGGAGGAACCCTGAGGCACCCCATATGGCAAAATTATGGAATCCGAGCAAAACTGGTGCACCATGACCGTCTGAGACCTGTCACTCAGAAAAGATGCCAGAGTGCCAAGTCTGTAATCATCAGAACCTGGAGTCATTCAACAAGCCGGGTTGGAAATATGGTATTGAAGGTTACAGAGAGGTCCAAAAGGACCAACGCTGCAGCCTCCCCAGCATCAACCATGGAGCAGATGTTGTTAACCGCAGCTACTATTCAGTCTCGGCAGCAAGGAGATGGGCAGGTAATTTTGTTGTTCTTCAGGGTACAAATTGGGCTTTTTGTGCAAAGGCTTAACCCCTGCCCATATCCAGGTTCGAGGAAGGCACCCAGTTGTGATGGCTTTATTTACAGTTTCAGTGAGGTGGGGCACTATAAACTTAGCTTCAAATTGCAAGACATTAATAGAGGAGGGATCAGATGGGGAGCCTGATTTGACATTAAGGATGTAAGATTCAGTCTGTTCCTGTGTCAACAAGGTAAAACACGCTAAACAGGACTTAGGGCTGTCTTTAGAGGACAAGGTTTCTTCTTGCCCCAACTCCAATTTAGAGGGCATGGAAGGCTCAGAATTCACTGATGAAGATCTTTATATATGTCAACAACTTTAGAGTAGAAAAATGTGGCCATTCATTCGCAAAAATCTTGCGATCCCCCTATGCTGGAAGGCGATTGGAGGGCGGGGGGGGGGGGCAGATAGAAGATTAATCAGTTTAAACAGATCTCTAGAAGATTAAGTTGAAGCAAGTTCATTAGTACAGTACAAAGACTTTTCTTCCTTGATGTACCAGTTAGCGATCCTTTACGTAACGACGTAGCGTGGGTTCCCAGCACCCTGGGCAATGCAAGTATCCTTCCAGTTTCTTTTAACATTTTGCACCCCTAGTAAAATATGGCGCCTCCAAGAATTTTGCACCCGGGGCAACTGCCCCTGTGGCCCCGCCCATGCTATGCCACTGCCCATAGGAGAAACAGTAAACAATATCTGTGACCTTTTGAATTTTGTTTGAGGTCCCTATATAATAAAGGGAAAACATCTGCTCTGTGAGTTGCAGTGTTAACTGTGGAGGTAGGAAACTTAATTTCTAGTTCTCAATTACGTACTTGGATACATTGTGTGATCCTTCGCATCTCGCTTTATCTCCTTGTGACCGAGTCCCAATATATGCCAAAAACTGGGAGATACTGAAAGCAAGCAGAACTCTCTAATTAAACACAATTAACCCCTTCACTGCGGCCGCTATTCCGCCGCAGTGCTAAGGGGGCGGGGCGGCCGCACGGCGGCCGCATGCTGGTGACGGAACCGCTCCGTCACCAGCGTCAGTTGCGCTGTGCTTATGACGGAGCGGTTCCGTCATGGCCCCGCCCGCTCAATGGAACGCTCAGCGCAGGCGCGGAATTCGCGCCGCGCAGGAGCGTCGGGCGGGCCATGACGGAACCGCTCCGTCATCAGCACAGAGCCACCGCAGCTGATGACGGAGCGGTTCCGTCATCAGCAGGCAAGGGGTTAAAAAGCATCAAAAATGTAACTACTAATAAAAGTAGATCTGCCTAAATTATAGGTACTTTTGCATGTATTCAAGAAGATGCAGACTACGTACAGTATTTCTGATTAGCTGCTGGCAGCCAAACAGAATGGTGCAAAGACCTGAATCCTTCTAAAGCACTGAGACTCAAAGTATGGCACCGGCCGCAAGCGGCCCTCGTGACCTTTACATGCTGCCCCTGGTCAACAGCAGCACTGGGCTGCTAATTACTGGACTCAGCACTAACATTAAAAACACGTTCAATAAATAGGAAAGGATTTATTAACAAGATAAGTGAAGGTAAAGAAAGGAAGTATCTAGGGTGCCCTGTAC
Organism: Lissotriton vulgaris; assembly: GCF_964263255.1. Lineage (NCBI taxonomy): Eukaryota > Metazoa > Chordata > Amphibia > Caudata > Salamandridae > Lissotriton > Lissotriton vulgaris. The sequence continues at coordinate 763,333 of NW_028249862.1, read as the reverse complement.
TTCTTATCTTTAGGAACACACTCATTTTTAAGCACATCTCGCAGCAAAAGTGTAAACATTTTATAAAGTCTCTTCAAAATTCAAAAGTACATTTCATTAACATGCAGAACCGTTTCTCCTTAGTACGTCAGATTATATCAGTGTGTTGACATTCATTCTTCCCCTCACCCTGACAACAATGCCAATATTGAACTAAGAGTTCAGTCAGTTGTAATGTGCATCCTCTGGGTAGCCTAGGGTTGTATTATACATGAATAATATTTAAATTTGCTAAATCAAACCAGGAGAGTGTTTTGTAAAGTGCACATCCTGAAGTCATATATTTTTGAGGTCTTCTTACATGTGATCATGAAGAAAATGGAATGAAAGGGAAAGCAATTGCCTAGGATTGCACAATTTGGAAAAGAGGAAAACTCAGGATTATTACCAGGTATTCTGGTTTCACATTGTGCTGTTCAGTCCCTAGTTATATATTCTTTGCTTCCCCTAAAACCACTGTACCACAAATAATACCCCGCCAACCCTCCTGTCCTGACCATCAGCCTGCTGGCATCAATAAGGGTCTTCGGTCACATCCCAGACCAAACCTTTTGGCCCTTGGGAAAATATTTGCGGGTACCCATAGCCTAAAGTGTGGCCAGTCACAGTTCTATTTCATCAATCTGATTGGCAAGTCTTCAAATAAATAACACAGTGTTTGTGTGTTAGACGCATTCTGATTGGCTGATGTCAGACAGTCAGAATAGGCTTGGAACAACCTAAAACTAGCCCCCTGCATTCTGATAATTTTGCAGCAGCCTGTTGACTCCTGGTGGATTAAGCATGCTTTTTGTGTTTTTGTTCTGGTCTATGGAAGCAGATCTCCCCAAAAAGACACTTTTTTTCTCTGGGTTTCCCTCCATTTGCCACAGACTAAAGTAAATGCTAATAGTTGCCCACTCCCAATATCAACACACCATATCTTGGATCCATTTGAGGGACGGCACTTTGCAGCAACCTCTGCAGGCAGCAGAATGTGCAGACTTCTTAAACTATCATTGCTCGATGGTCCTGGGACAGAATACATAAGCAGCATTGGTGGTGCTAGTCTACTCCACAGTGCTATATTCTCTATGTAAAGTATACAAAAAAGTGATGGATGGATTCTTGAACTAATTTCGGCCACTGGTAATTACTCTGGCCTGAATCCCAATCCATTGTATCAAAACGTAAACAATGGGCCTGGTTTACATTGCCTTTTCTGACCATAAACTTATGTTTCTTGTCAAAAATAGAAACATTTGCACTTGTCAAGAAATTACAGAGGGAGTGCAGAGAAATATGCAATAGTAAATCCCATTCAAGGGCAGAGGCAGGAAGAGGGCAAAACAAAGAGTGCTTAGCTTTGAAAGTTTTTACAGATCCATAAACATGTATATTTGAGCACATTACCAAACGACATGTAGCCTTTTCTAACCCTGGAAAAGGTTTAAGATTTACTCCCGTTTTAGAATGGCAAGGGAAATGGATAGTCGCCAAATCGAATGCAGCATAAGTGAAGGGTTTTCTCCACAGGGAAAAATGTTTTTTCAGGGAAGGAAAAATGTTTTTCCAGGGAAGAAAAAAACAAATGCGGTACTAAATTGTGCACTTCCATACAGGGAAAAATAGGAATCCAAAAAAAGTCTTGTGAGATGTAATGCTATGTGTGGAATGATGCAGCTGGCAATGCTTTCCAGATGTCACATCTGTTTTGTGAAATGGGGAAAGTGTAAAAATACATTCAGACAGTCATAGAACTCTGCCCGTACTTTTCTTTGAGAATCTGGACTATTTTGCCGCTGAAAATCAGCACTTACCGGTGCATTTAGAAATGGTACAAATAACACACCCTACAATTCATCTTATGTGCTGGTGAAATTTCCGTTATGCAGGCATAATCTTGCATAATTTCAGCAATTTTGCAAAATTGGTACGTGAAATTCACAAAATATGCCATTACAACAGGGTACATAATTACACCACTGCAAACTTTTAGCTCATGAGCACAGGGACATTGTGAACCATTGGAACGCCAGCCGTCGTTGGTCACAGAATTAGTGTTTTTGGCGCTCATTTTCGTATGTGAAATGTGTGTTAAATATAAATATCCACTACATGTCTCTTTTGCATTTTGCTGTATTTTTGCAAAATTGTGGAGAATGATACAAAAGTAAATTAAACGAATTTCACACACCCCTACAAACAATACTTTGGTTAAAATTAGCACCACCCCAGCAGTTTTTGTAATATTGTCGCTTGCCTACCTTTCACTACCAATCTTCTAAAATAAGGAATATTCATAGCTCACCAAAGTGGATAACATCGCAGGTGGAAATTCCAGTTGACCAGTTACTAGTGGTTTCTCCTGAGAACAGTACTCTGTATGTTTTAAAATTCCAGATACAGAAATGCCAATGGCCACACATAAATAAAGTGGTCCTGTATCCAGTGGAAAATATTTGGCACTGGTCAACTGTTATTTCAATTAGAGCCGAAAAACTCCATAAAAATACATTTTATGCATGGAGCTCAAAGGCATCCGGTCCAAATGTACTTGGAGGCGTTTTTGTGACTGCACGTGTTAAGCGTTCCAAATTAAAGGAAGTTCGGAAAGTGTCTGCCTTTGCTTTCTGCAGTTCTCTTCTTAAGGGCCCCCCCTTCTTTATCCAAGACTCCCCAGAATCTCGGGGTTGATGTAAGTGACAGGCCCCTGGCCACCGGAGCGCACCCTCGCACATGCAGGCCGGGCCTGTGGGAAAGCACTCAGCATGACTTATCCGAACATAAGGTTTCCTAATTCAGGGCAGAATGTCTGAGGCCTGTTGCATCTGGTGCCGTTTTAGTTTGTTAAAAATGCCACACAAGGCTGTGACGAAAGGGGAAGAAGCGGAGAAAAATACAGTTATTACACACCCAGGAGCCGGTTTTTCGGCTCATTAGCCAGTGGCCTCCGTGACTAATTGGGTTTTGTCATCGATGCCGGGTCATTATGCCCTAATTTTTGTGCATAGTTATTCAGCCGTCACTTCAGGAAAAATGAAGGAGGGAAACACCTCTCCCGGGCTCTTCCCCCCTCTGAATCACCCGGTCTGAAAACTCGAGGCCCAGAGCGCCCCCAAACTGATGAAATGATCATTTTGGCACAATGGGACAAAGGCGTGTTAGTGGATTAAAGGGGTGCCCCTTTATACGGCGGCAAAGACCTTATTGACTAGCCGAGGGCGCCATTCAATGGCGGAGATCATTAAGTTTGAAGCCAGTCATCCAAAGATAATGTTTGCTCCCTTGCTTCTTTTGTCGCCGCGCTGGCCCTAGCAACCCCCATTCCTAACTCATCCTTGGAAGAAAAAAAAAGTGGGGGGAAACGCACGGTGAAATAAAGGGCCGCAGGTCTTCCGAAGGCCTCAGGACGCGGGTAATTTCGCCAACAGCAAAGAAACTCGGGGGCACCAGGCTGAACCATTGCGCTGCACAGTGGGGCCTGTTGTCGGGCCTGCGCCGCTAAAAGGACCCATGCGGAGAGGGCGACCACCGGTGTCAATCACGGGAGAGGCCGCCACAAAGGCGCGTAATTGGCGTGGGTCCACCTTATACTTCTGTCCCGCTGGGCCAGCAGACGTAGGCCCACTCTTGAGTTACGTCACTAACAAGTCAACAATCTATCAGGGTTAGGGACCTGCAGTGGGCTGCCACACCACACGCTCCTATTAGGGCGACGAGTGTCCCCCCACCAGCAGCCGCACGCCAACCACACACAAAAATTACGCACACCGTGCAATTAGCGGCAGATGCGCCATGTAACACATTTACAACCATGAAAATGGCCGTGTCAAGAAAGCAAGAACATTGTGACATTGGAGCTTTTACGCAGCTTGTGAATCCAGGAAGGAACGAACGAATAAAAATCTCAGCGCAGTTAATGGCACACCGTTGACAAAGATGGCCCCTGGATGCTTTGTACCATCTCTGTTCTAATAACCTAGAGCTTGTAAATTATACATTGAAACACTCGTTTTAAATTGTCATTGAATATCTTCCAGGTGAACATATGGTGCAACTTACTCCTCCACTTTTTTTGGGCCAACCTCTATCTATACATTTACTTTTCTTAGAGCATACTGTTAGCCATAAAGGTTTGCTTTCCATCAAACACACACCAACCAGTATTGTTACCTACGGTTACAAACCTCTGGCCATCTAACTCCAAGTGACACAATTTCCAGTAACACTTTTGCGAACAGTTACTGTGCAAAGTACTCTGTTACCTGCACACATCAATGACAAAACACCCAATAAATATCAATCACCGTCTTTTGTTGGAATTCGTAAGTAGTTAGACAGAATCTAAAAAAAAATCAAATTCATTTTTTCTGAAAATACCAAAATCTGTTATGAAATACGTTTTTGCATTATTAAAAGTGTCAAGAAAAGTGTAGTGAAAATGATAGGAAATTCCCTTTCATTCAGGTTTGTACATGCAGATTTGTGCTTAATGGATTTTTAAGTAGGTCCTCTTCTTTGTGGGACAGAACAATGTTTGTGCCTTTCGTGTCTATGAAGAAGCCGGAAGCAAATCTCTTCTGACCTTTTATACATATGTTTCGGTCTCTTAAGTTTATTTGTCACTTGGGTCTTCATCATGCTTATTTTTGTGCTTATATTTTTCCCTTAAAATACTCTCACACAATGTGCGGCGTAGTTAAAGGGACGGAAGGTAGTTTTTTTTGCTCTCAGAAACCCAGCATATGTAGGCCTGGCATGTGCCTTTGTCCTGACCCTCACAAGCAGAAGGGGACTGGTGGGGCGGAAAGGAAAGTCTATAGGAAATTGACTGCCCACCACAAGAGCCGCTCCCTCATTGTCTCGCCCTTGAGGGCTGCACAATGGCAGCAATTTTATGCTAATCAATGTACATGAAATGAAACTTTTTTCACAAATTTTCTTTCTTTCTGTTGGTACAAGATAAATTAGCCGACAGCACTTTACACATTTTGCAGAACGAGCTCTCAGCTGGTGTTTTTTTCAGCCTAGTGTGTGTGCATGTTATGGGCCACTGGTGTGGGGGAAACAAGCTCCAATTTGTAGCTCCTTGGAAAATTATCTGGTAGGCAGCCTTTTATTTTCAGCCATTGTTCCCGAACCTATTTATAATTTCAAAGGGCAAGAAAACCATAGATTATTGTGCTATTGATGTGGACGCACATAGTTAGTTATTTGGGTCCTACTTTTTTCATTCCTCTTTCCAAAAAGTACATCTGAAGTTTATTCAAAATAATCAAATCAAAGTATTCGTTCATCATTCAATCTGTCTGTCAATAAACATTACAGCTACACAAAAATTGTAATTCTTTACAATATATTTAATATTGCACATTTTCTCAATGTTTCCCAATTCTTAACATATCTTTTTCAAAGTGCATATGTTTTTGAAGGTACACACTGTAGATGTTTTATATAAACCAGTAAGAACGTTCAGTATCCTTGTGTCATCGAATTCTTATTCAGTCTCAACTAGCCCCAATACATAATTTATTGCTTGCAGATAGAGGCATATTAAAGAGGCTTTAAGATGTTGTGGGAAGTGTTTTACATTACTTTTTTAAGTATACGGATATTCAACCTTATATTGAAAGTTTTCAAAGATGGGGTTTGCTGATGAAAATGATTTTGTTGTACTGAGCAGGACAGCGAACAAATAGTTCCATCTATTAAGGAAGCCACTTTTTAATTAGTCTTTGGTACTCTAGGTGGAGTGTAGACGAATTGAGCAAGTGTGATAAAAAAACAATTATGCATAACCTGTAATGGGTCGACAAACGTTGAAAATGCCCTGTAGGATATCATTTCAGAAGTATTTATGAAGACATAAAACTGTTAATGTTAATGTTTTGCGACTCTTCAACTTTCACGTTTGAGTGATAATGCCATCTCAGTAAGTGCACCATAGTCAAATCTTTTTTCTTTATAGTATAATATGTTATAGTTAGGAGTATTGCTGCATAGCAACATGACTACGTTAAGATAAACTCAATTTCTACATATGATTCATGACCTTAAAAAATAAATATGCACTGTCAAGTGGGCATTGCTCGTAAATTGTGCAAACACTAGGAACATGTTCATTGATCTGGTGGATACGTTATCAGAAATAATACAGAAAGTACAACGGGCCTGAGTATGAGTTTGTTGGGCGGTTTACTGCCATATTTCGAGTGCAGCAGTGGGACAGCTGCTGGACCGCCACAACCACTGGGGATCATAGATCCTATGACAGTGGCACAGCAGTCTGAGGCTGCAATATGCTGGCAGTGCCAATGCGGCGCCACCGAGCATATTACGAGTTACCTCATAGTGGAGTGGTGTGGCTCACTGATTAGAGGCGGCAGACCCGGGAGCAGAGGACGGCCCGGGACCAGGGTTCAATTCCCGACACGGCAGGGTCGTGGACCAGGGTCAGTGGACTCGATAATTCTCGCCTCGGAGCCTACTCTAACCAGAGATCACACTCGGCAACTCTGGGCATTAGCTTGCCTCATCTCTACAACGGCCCCCCACATTCGCCGGGGATGCCTGGTTTCACCTTGGAGATACCCAGTAGGGACCATCTCACAGGTAAAGCCAGGACGGGTTCCCCAGCGGTCTACAGCGTCACAACGCCTCAGGGCAGCAGTGCGCTTTACAAGACACATACATTTACATTTACATTGCAACCCTATCCATGGTGGTGAGTCCACCATGGAAAGGGTGGCCGTGAGACAGCTCAAGGGGTCCTTACCTTGTGCCTTTGTGCGGGGGGGAGGTGCATGCTGGTGGGCACATGTTGTGGTCCCTCCAAGTTCCTGCAAAGGTAGAAGTGCCTTACATGGCGCATTTCTCCCTGTGCAGGAGCATGCTGCGGTTGTCCCAGGGCACTGCCTTTCTATGGCTCTTCTTTGAGCACCAGAAAGGCACTGCCACAGTACCACCGCAGCCGGACCACCCGCACCAGATTCTCAGAGTCCGGTGGGCGGATAGACTACAGGTTTGGTGGTCACTGCAAGACCACCAAACTCATAATCAGGCTTAAAGTCACAGGGGGGGGGGGGGGGGGGTTCAGAGTACCCAGGATTTTAACTTCTCTTCACCCAACCCCCGTGCAGTGATGCCCTATGGGCCAAGATAAAAGATGACTGAAACCTAGAATAAAAAACAACTTAATAAACATAAAGGTCATTGAACAAAATAAGTCTACTTGTGCAGAGCTGTGGACAGTAAATGGGCACGTTTGCCAACATTTATTCCTATGTATTTTGGCTCTTGACAAAACAGGTATGCTCACCCCCATTTTACTGTCATACTCTAACTCGACAACAATGATTTGAACCTTGGATGGCAATGTCTTTTATTACTCCTGCAGCCATGCCAGGTTATCTTACATTGTCTCTGTGCAGCTCCAATGTTACCAGTCAGTCTGGTTAAGCTCACTCTCAGTGGTGTGCTCCAGAAAGGTTCCCCAATATCTACTCTGTTCCAGCTGCAGCTCCTCACCATTCATCAATCAATCAATCAATCATGGCATTTGTATAGCGCGCTTCTCACCCGGAGGGTCTCAAGGCGCTGGGTGGGGTCTGGGGGGGGCGTAGTGTGCGTAGTGGGGATTCGCGGAGCTACGCGAAGTGGGCGAGAAACTACGCCCACCTCCGCACTCCGCGTAGCCCCACTACGCAAACACCACTGGCCGCCAGCCCCGCCACCCGCCTCCCTCCCGCCCTCCCTAAATACTTTCAATTAAAGGAGTAAAATAATTAAAACGCACTTACCTTGCCCGCCGCTGCCCGCCGCGTCCCCGGGGCTCGCTATCTTCCGTCTTCCGTCTTGTTTACTAATGCGCATGCGCGGGCGGGAGCGCATGCGCATTTCTCACGAGAAAATGCGCATGCGCGGCCGCCCGCGCATGCGCATTAGTAAACAAGACGGAAGACGGAAGATAGCGAAAATGCGAATGCGCGGCCGCCCGCGCATGCGCATTAGTAAACAAGACGGAAGACGGAAGATAGCGAGCCCCGGGGACGCGGCGGGCAGCGGCGGGCAAGGTAAGTGCGTTTTAATTATTTTACTCCTTTAATTGAAAGTATTTAGGGAGGGCGGGAGGGAGGCGGGTGGCGGCCAGCTACGCTCCGTCTGCGGAGCGTGCGTAGTGCCGCCTGGCTACGCCCGCTCCGCAAAATGCGGAGTAGGCGGCACTACGCACACTCCGTGCACGGAGCGTAGCTGGCCGCCCACCCCTAGTTACTGCACGAACAGCCAGGTCTTGAGTTGCTTCCTGAAGGAGAGATGGTCCTGGGTCAGTCGAAGGTGGATGGGGAGGGAGTTCCAGCTCTTGGCTGCCAGGTAGGAGAAGGATCTTCCTCCGGCGGTGGCTCTGCGAATGCGTGGTACGGCGGCGAGGGCGAGGTTGGTTGATCGTAGCTGGCGGGTGGGTGTGTAGAAGGTCAGGCGGTCGTTAAGGTACTCGGGGCCCAGGTCGTGGAGAGCCTTGTGTGGGTAGGTGAGGAGTCTGAACATGATCCTCTTGCTGACGGGGAGCCAGTGCAGGTCTCTCAGGTGGCCGGAGATGTGGCTGTGTCGGGGGATGTCCAGGATGAGTCGTGCGGAGGCGTTCTGGATGCGTTGGTGTCTTTTCTGTAGTTTGGCTGTGGTTCCGGCGTAGAGGGTGTTCCCGTAGTCCAGTCGGCTGGTGACAAGTGAACCTGGGCATGCCAGTGACACAGGGTGTGTCTGGGCTCTGAGAGGTTTTCCTTCCTCGAGAGCTCATTAGAATGTGACTAACTATTTTTCTGAGTGTAGAACCACAGCTCACCTCCTCTGCATCTGCTGTTGCTGCATTTTGGCACTGACCCTAAGTGGGTGCCGAATAATGAACCGGGCATCTACTGTAACTCTTAGGGCCTCATTTACAACATTTTGCAGTAGGGTAGCTCTGCAAGCCTTCCTACCTCGCCGCCTTACAGCGAAAGAAAAGGAAAGGAATGCACCATATCTATCAGATACAGCAAATTCCTGTCCTCTTTCCCTGCGCTGGTGCTCAATTGGCCGCCATGCACCAATGCAGCACCCTTGCACCATGGTGCAAGGATGTCTGCCTTGTGGGAATGATTGTTTTTGTGCAGGAAGGGACAACTTCTTGCACAAAAACAATCAATGGCGGCACTATCCTCCTTCTATGTGCACTGCTGAATGCCCCACGCATAGAAAGGGAAAAAAACGAGGGAAAATAAAGTTATTTATATCCTCATTGAGCTTCCCCTGTGCCTCCCCTGCGGTTGCATGGCTTTTGACGCATTCCCAGGTTCACAGAAGATTGTCAATCTGAGAATGTTTCAAATGCCATGGGTGTTACGTGAGAACAAGCACCGTAACGCCCATGGCACGCCACCCCATCGCATGTGATGGAACACAGTGACTCATGCTGCATTGCCTAATACCATATCTACAAGGCCATGAAAGCCATGCAAGTTGGCTTTCTGTGGCCCTGTAGTGTTAGATTGGGCCCGTTAATCCTTACGCAGTGCCTCATATAAGTTAGCATTCGCTGCACCATTTTATGTTCAAATGCCATTTTCTTAACAATTAAAACTAACCGTTGCTGTTTCTGAGAAATGCCCTCGGCTGAGTTTCGTTTCTTCAATGAAGAATGGTTAATGCCTGCGCATAGCTTTCCCTCTAGATAGAGGCCCTCTCACACTTGTCTGGTAGCCTTATCACAGAACCGGGTGTAACAGCCTTGGACTGTGCTGAGTTTCGAGAGCATGCGTTTTTTATGTATTTTACTGTCCAGCTGCATTTGCCTGGAAAATTCCAATATGGGCATGTTTCGATCAGGAGCGGGTTGAGAGCAGAGGAACTAGAACCGAAGTAACGCGGCGATTCTTGCCACGTCGATATTGAGGAAAAGGGGCGTCCCAATATCGGAAAACTTCTAAGCTTGCAACTTGACATTACAAAAAGACTGGTCAGTAATAGACTCATCAGAGCAGTATTCCCCTGACTAAGGTATTCTTATACCGAAATGCATTGGGATTGACTGCAAAATGATGTTGAGATGAATCATTGTACATGATGTAATGTATCAAAAGAAGAACATACAAGAAAGAAAACAGTCATTAAAAATATGACGTCTTCAAGCACTTGAATTTTTTGTTTCTTTGGCAATAATCATGAGTTTCATGGACAATTTGTTTAGAATATATGTTCTGATGTATAAAAGTGTATATATATATATATATATATATATAGCATAGAGGAAGAAATTGTGTTACAATTGGAGCATCCCACGGGAGCTTGTGAATAGTGCGTCGCTCTCAAACAGTCTCTGTTTGTTTTTCATGTTGTGCACTGAGAGATAATTAGTCTTGTTAATAAGCTGATGCACTTCATTTTCTGAATTTTTCGCTTCACACGGCCGGAACAATGGAGGACATAGGCCTATCCTTTTCTAAGGAGGAAGTCGATGCCCTACTAGGGGACAACTCCATTTTTTCAGACACTTTGTTGGCACAGACCATTTCTCAGACAGAAGACTGGGATAAGTTAGGAGAACTCAAAAGGAGTCGCATAAGGGCCATATTACATGGAACTATGATAAAAGAGTACTTCAATAATAATGCAGCGCCCACAGGGCTACTTGTTACAAATGCCCCCAGGATTTTTCTGGATGATGCTGTATTCCGAAAGGAATGGGCGCAGATGGCCTGGCACTGCACCAGAGATTGGGGTATTCTGATCATAAAGACAGCATTACGCCTCTCAGAGACTCTCCTATTGGAAATTCAAATGACTGAATCTCAGTTTAAGGCAACACTCACAGGTTTCAAAAAGAAATTAGAGGAATTGAACAAAGAACAAAATGAATATAAGGAAAACCTAGCACAATCCAAAGCTCAGAAACTTCAAAAAGATCTGAAACACTGGTCGTATACACGAGTCTATCCCTATTCAAGTCCGGACTATGTCCAACCTACAACTATGGACTATAGTTCAGACTCATCAATAGATTCAAACACCAGTGGTTCCAGCGGGGGAAACACACGAAGAGGCAATAGAGGAAGGGGACGAGGTTGAGGTCGAGGCAATCAGGCAACTCCCACTTACCAAGGATGGCCACAATACTTTCAACATCCAGGTCTAGTACCCTACCACAACACCCCTTTTCCTCCATCTGCACCTCCAATGATGGGGTGGAATCCTCATTTTGCCCCGCCACCTTTTCAACAAAATTCATACCGTCAGCCTTTTTTAGATCAGGGCCGACGAGGCAGGAGGAAACGCAAGGGACAGAACCAGGTACATTGGGACCAATCGGAAGCTGTAGGGGACAACACCCTAAGCAAAATGGGGGAACCGAGAGCGGGCCCAAGCAACAAGTGAGTTTAGTTACCAACCTATCCTCATACACCCTGAAGGACGCTGAAAAAGCAGTCCTTGAGAAAGGCCTAGGGTTCATACCTACCCCCAGCTTTGATAGATTTAAACTACTTTGTGAGCTCAAGGAATTTTTTAGAAAACTGAGACTCAAGAGCTTTTTTGAAAAGAATAAAGACAATGAAATCACAGAAGTGACCAAAAATGATACCCCATTCAGACTCAAATCAAATTTTGTACCACCAGCTCATCTTGTACCACCTGAAGTTCTAGCTTTCGAACAGGCGGTTCTACATGAAGTAGAATCACTGTCTACTCCAACGGTTTTCAAAATCTTGAGTGCTAGAGAATATCAAGCAATACAATCACTTAAAGACAATCAAACCATAGTGATTAAAAGTGCCGACAAAGGCGGGGGTATAGTGCTGCAGGACAAACAAGCCTACGACACGGAATGCAAACGGCTCCTGAATAATATTACCAATTACACCATTCTAAGAACAGATCCCACCGAAAGTCTCCGTGATGAAATTCTGGAATTGGTCTCCACGGCAGAATCTGATGGTTGGATATCTAAGCGAGAGGCAGACTTTCTTACCTCATCGCCTGGCAGAATACCATACTTCTACACCCTGCCGAAAACGCATAAGAATATCATGCCACCACCCGGGCGCCCAATTGTGTCTGGGATCGGTTCTTTGTTGGAACCCTTGTCGCAATATTGCGACTTTTTTCTGAAACCACTAATCCAATCAACTGAGACCTACATTAAGGACACGAAAAGTCTTTTAGCCATGCTTAAGACCATTGAGATGCCCGATGATCCCATTCTTTTAGTCACCCTGGACATCGAGAGCCTCTATACTTGCATACCGCAGGATGACACCATCAAGGTAGCAGCGGACGCTCTCGATCGAACTCCCTGGGACTTCACAGTACCCAGAGGTTTCGTGGTGGATTGTGCTACACTAGCCTTAAAAAGGAATTATTTTGAGTACGAGAACCAGATTTTCCTCCAAACAACCGGGACTTCCATGGGCAGCACTTTTGCCCCTTCGGTGGCAGGACTGTATGTCTACAATTTTGAAAGAAAACATATTCTGAACCCGAGTAATCCATTCTCCACCAACATTGTCTTGTGGCAACGCTACATCGACGATATTCTGATGTTATGGAAAGGAGACGAAGTGTCCCTACAACCTTTTTTCAACTGGTTGAACGCTTGTGATTTACACCTAAGGTTCACGAATGAAGTTGCCAGTGAGAGTCTCACCTTCCTGGACATCACCATCAATAAAAAGGAACATTTTCTACAGACCCGTACCTACTACAAACCCACAACTAAAAACAATCTGCTGTTGTTTAGTAGTTTCCATCCCCGCCCGCTGAGGGAGAATTTGCCCTACGGGCAATATCTTCGCTTAAGGCGCAACTGCAGCGAACTGACTACCTTCAAAAAACAAGCAGATGATTTGACAGAGAAACTACTGACACGTGGGTACCCCAAGAAAATACTTCCGAAAAGTCGGAAGAGGGCGCTCAACCAGAATAGAGAGGCCCTTTTGGAGACATATCCGAAGAACACTGAAGATGAAGCCCCTTTGACCTGCGTTACCACCTACAACAGTCTATCCAACGCAGTGAGCCACAGCATCCAAAAAAAATGGAAAATCGTGACAAGCAACCAACTGAACTGGGGTAAACCTCTCTTTTCTTATAAGAGAGCGACCAGCTTGAGGGATTCCCTAGTCCACACTCGTCCCATAAAAAAGCAGAAAAACGACGAACCTACGGTACTATCAACCTGGGGCTTGCCCCCAGTGATGGGACATTTTCCATGCGGCGATTGTAGCATCTGCCACCTAACTACCCACACAAAACATCTAAACCTGGAACCTGGTAAACAATGGGAACAACGTAGTCATACCAATTGCAATACTAGCAATGTAGTATACTTGATCATCTGTACTTGTGGTCTCAAGTACGTTGGTATGACTACAAGGCGTGTCAAGCTCAGGATTTGCGAGCATCGCAGCAACATTCGATGCAAAAGAAATACCACAAAGCTGACCAGCCACTTCATTGAACATAACCATACACCAAACGACATGCGTTGGACTGTCGTAGAACATGTGTCTGTGAATGAGAAGATCTTATTTGAGAAAGAACAACGGTGGATCCATCGCCTGTCTAGTCATCGCTCAGGTCTCAACGACGATATTCCCTGGGGGCTAGTACTACGACGCTGATCTTCATCTGACTAACAGACAATACACAAGTCCTCTACTGACACTGAGATACAACATCAAGAGGCATCCTTATATCTCTATGAACCTAAAGCTAATAAGGATATAAAGGCCAGTACGACTCTAATTTACCATGCATTAAGCCCCTTGCATATTTCTCATTTTTTAATATTCCTGACCCCTCATGAGGTTATAGATCTCCTTTAGGTCATACAACTGCCATACAGACAGTATTTGTTGCAAATACGATTAGTGTTGAAATGGTCCTCTGTCTGAGTTTGGTTTGAGCCACATTACTGTTCTGTTTTTATATAAAAAACCTCTTCTACTCCTGCTATGGGAGGGATGCTGGTAGGTGATTCACCATCTTCCATCCAGTAGTTAAGCAAACTCATAAAAACGCTTATACATAAGCCGTTCCCAATTACCTACGTTAGCCATTTGGTCTTAGACGATTTAATATCGTTACGTGGAAACTATGTGAATTGTTAACCAAGATCGCATTGCTGACATCTCAACACTGAGAAATAATAATTCCGTGTTTCCCTTTAACACCTATGATCGCACGTCATACAACACGTGACCTCCTCAGCGATCACGTGGGCAAACCAGGAAGCATTTACATTTCTCCTTCGCCGGCTCGGCGTTCAGTCCGGGCGGCGATCGTGCTAATATAGGTGCTTGGCGGCGAGTCGCCTGCAAACAAGTAAGTCCCTTTTTAAACAACGTGCAAGCGTTCTGTGTCTGTTCGGAGCTTAGTACTCGCGAATATGGCGATCTTGCATGAATCAACAAAATATTAAATAACCTGCAGGCGCTATGCGGTTGTTCGGAGTTTAGCCCAGTACTCGCGAATACGGCGATCTTTTATGAATAAACACCGTTTAAACAACGTGTATGCGCTCTGTGTTTGTCCTAAAGCTACTTTAACACCAGCGAACACGGCGATCTACATTAATTGGATCTATCCGTTATGATGTGTTCTCCCCGTTTTTGTAGATTTGCAGCGTGAAGAATTGCCCCACATCGCGCCTTGCCCACGGGGTCTCATACTGATGATCCTCCTGTAAGTGTAAGGAGGGGCCTCCCAGTTCTCCATAATTTTCCGTGTCTGACTCTAGAAAACCTTTTCTTTAGAGCCTTTTGGGTGAATGAGTTAAATCGAGTGCACACTTCAGCTTTCTTAATCACTCCCTATCTGCCACTGTAATTAACAGGCCAGGCAGACCGCTGGATCCTTGAGAACCTCGAGGACAAGGAAAGTTGCATGAATCAGTGAAACTCCCAGTAGACTGATTTGAAAATTAGTTGCATGTCTCTAATTAAGGAGATTACCCTTTAAAGCATACCCACTATAACTAAGTCACTAGATGGATACCTATCTTTTTTTGGGTGATGGGACATACTAGTACTCAATGATATTGTAATACAATGCTGGGACTGAGTTGCTCTAATTTTTGATACATTCTTTCCCAACAGGTACATGACCCCAGCAAAATTGCTGTGTGTGTCTTGCACGGCTTTTTTGCCGTAAGTATATTGCTCACTGAAAAAGGAATTTCTTTTTCTTTTTCACATAAACTCCTCACGGCAGGGTGCACCTTAGTGCGTGTACACCACCGGAGGATCACACTTTAAGGTCCTGACGAAAGCTGAGCGACTCGGGCTCGTATTAAGCAGAAACATGTCAACCTACTCTTTCACTATGGACTAGGGGTCTTTCATAATCGAGACCATACCTAAGTGTCCATCTAAATTTTATTTTTAATCAGTGCACATCGGACTATTAATAAATATTTGAAAGTCACGATTCTGCACTTTTTAAGTTTTTTCTTTATCTTTGCACTCACTCTAGCTGAATTTGGCTTCTATCACACCCTCAACACTCACAAGATCCAGCTCCGCTGTAACCAGGCGTTGAAGCACACTGGAAAGACACTCTGTCTTTCCAGTTGGAACCCGGTGATGAAGCATGTCACCACCAGGTGGTGAGTGAGGGTTCTTAAAATCACTTGTTTGTGTCCCACTCCCCTATGTATGTGTTATCATTTTCTCATCTCCTACGCGGATGACACTCAACTGATCCTTTCACTCACCAATGACCCCAGCACCGCAAAAACTAACCTACACGAAGGAATGAAAGAAGTTGCCGAATGGATGAAACACAGCCGTCTGAAACTGAACTCAGACAAAACAGAAGTCCTCATCTTAGGTACCTCCCCCTCTGCATGGGACGACTCTTGGTGGCCGGAAGCCCTTGGAAAAGCACCCACCCCGACAGGCCACGCACGGAACCTAGGTGTTATCCTAGATTCTTCACTTTCAATGAACAGACAAGTCAACGCCGTCTCCTCATCCTGCTTCAACATTCTTCGCATGCTCAAAAAAACATTTCGCTGGATCCCCACCGAAACCAGAAAAACAGTCACCCATGCCCTGGTCACGAGCCGATTGGACTACGGAAACACCCTCTACGCAGGTACTACCGCTAAACTCCAGAAAAAACTCCAACGCATCCAGAACGCTTCAGCCAGGCTCATATTAGACATCCCGCGTAACGAACACATCTCTGGTCACCTGAAAAACCTCCACTGGCTACCCGTCAATAAGAGGATCACTTTCCGGCTTCTAACCCACGCACACAAAGCACTCTACGAAATCGGACCAGAATGCCTCAACTCACGACTGTCTTTCTACACCCCCTCCCGCCAACTACGATCTTCAAACCAAGCCCTCGCCACTGTACCTCGTATCAACAAGATCACCATGGGAGGTAGATCCTTCTCTTACCTGGCAGCTAAAACATGGAACTCACTTCCCACCCACCTTCGCCTTACCCAGAACCACCTAGCATTCAGAAAGCAACTTAAAACATGGATATTCGACAAGTAATCCTCCTCCCCTCCCTAAGCGCCTTGAGACCCTCTGGGTATGTAGTGCGCTATATAAATTCTATGACTTGACTTGACTTGACTTTTGTATCTCGGACGTTCAGCACGAGGTCCCTATATATGTTTTTGGATTCACTCTTTTGTTGATCTAGGTGCACTGACTTGAGCCAGTCAGTATGAGCGAGAGCACCATGTAATCAATAGGATTCAACCAAACATTGGGTTTATTGGACAATAAGTTTCTAGGAGTGCATAGTGCCAAATCTTTTTCAGCATGTTTCTAACTAATCATGAAAATGTATATAATGTATCTTTATGCTTGTTGACCTTCAGATCCTTCTGTACCGCTCCTAGATACTGTGCAGATGGGGCTCTGCTCTGAGTGTATGCGGATAAACAGTTATTGGTGTATATTCTCCAC
Organism: Lissotriton vulgaris; assembly: GCF_964263255.1. NCBI lineage: Eukaryota > Metazoa > Chordata > Amphibia > Caudata > Salamandridae > Lissotriton > Lissotriton vulgaris. The sequence goes on along the minus strand of NW_028249862.1, from coordinate 746,354 downwards.
TGTCCCTCTGACTCTTCATTTAGAATGGCCAGGGCAGGACTGGGAAACAAAACCGGCCTGGGCAAAGTGCTCAGTAGCCCCCCCCCACACCCCGGGGGGGTTGTGGGTGCCGCCGAGCTTTTTGTCAAGGCCGGTTTTCGGCCGATTTTGTTACCTGGCCGATTTTGCAGCTATGCTGCAAAAATGGCCCTGTAACAAAAACGGCCCCTAGGGACCCCAAACCACCCCCACCCGTGCGGCGCACCGGGGGATTGCCCGGTGCCCGCTACGTCCAGTCCGGCCCTGAGTATGACAGGCTGAGAGGTGGTCTGCAAGTGACCCGGGTGAACCCAAGCGGGTCACTTCCTTCAATTGGTGCCCGAACAGGAACTCTTTGGGTTATTGACACCATCCCCTTTCCGCGGATGGAGGGGAGGACGAGGACATCATCAGGTCAGACTAACAGCTATGGGATCCCTGCACGAAGAGTTTCTGTTAATGCAGCTGCTGCCTCTATCCCACTTGAGGGTGCCTCACCCAGTGGTCATCCCGACTGGGTCCTGAACGGCGAACCTTGATCAGACTGTTTGGTCCGATGAGTTTGCAGTGGAGGACTGGTTTCTTTGTGCTTCAGATATCTGGTGAGTCTGTTTTGGTTCTATGTGAATGTGGTACAATGGGATTTGATTTTGTTTTGAGATTTGGAATGTTTTGGTAAAAAGTGTTTGCAAATACTTTGCCAGGTAAAATAACGATTTGTTTTTATGCCTTTGCAACGCCTGCTTTTAGTAAACTTCGAAGTTTGTTTTGTGGTCAGGGCCATCTTTAGGGCAGTGCAACTGGTGCGGCCACACTGGGTCCTGACCTGTGAAGGGGTAATGAACAAAAAGAGGTGCACGTGCCGCTACTCACTTAACCTAGAGTGTTTTTTCAAAACATCCGAATAGAACGCTGTTTTGTGTTTTTTTATTTTCAATTATTATATTTACTTCAATGTTTTATTTGATACTCATCAATTTGGTATTTCAATTTTCCAAATTAGCATTTGTTAAGACCTTATGTGCACAACAAAAAAGAACAACAACATTCCTATTTACAATAACAGAACTACATTTCAAATATACAGGTCAAAAATCGTCATTCAAGCCATCATTGCATCCCTCTCTCATACCATTACAAACAACACAACAAATAAAATTTATGTGAGTGCTGGAATAAAGTTATTCACAGCAAAGCCATCAACAATTGTTATTCTCAGAAGAAGCCTATTTGTTATAATTTATGAAACTTTTCTCTATTTTTGGCTTTTAGACAGTCTACGCGTTTCGAACTCGCGTTATTTGGGAGTTCTCATCAGGACCATAGTCTGTAATAAAAGAAAGAAAGCTCTCTTTAGGACAAAAAGGGGGCACTTTCGCACGGTGGTAGTGAGAGAATCCGAGGAGGCGGTCATGGGTTGTTGGGGCCCCAAAAATGATTGTCTAACAGGCGCCGCCAGCGCTAAAGATGGCTCTGTTTGTGGTTGTTGTTCCCAATCTGCACCTCCTGAGGTCAGTCCTAATTATATGTATGTGAAACATGGCCTTGGCCCTTTTATGTTTAGTACATTGTGGCACAAATATACAAGGGACATTGTCGAGTTACAGTGGCCTTCGACGGGCACTTTAGATGAGCAAAAAATGGGGGTTCTACTGGAACAGTTGTTTAAAAGACATAGTGGACAATCTATGTTTGATTCTCTTCGTACTTGGCAGAAAGGGGCCAAGCAGAGACAGGTAAAAATGGAAAGAGACGCTAGAAAAGCGAAGATCCAAACGCTTATACAGAAAGCTGTATATTATGATAAAGGAGACAGGAATAGAATGTGAGGATAGGAGATTTCAGTTGCATATTGATAAGTCTTATGTGGCTAAGGAGGAGCAGGATACTTTTGTGGAGGCTTTGTTAGATACTCGGCCTCCACCTTCCTACACCCCGCAAAGAATATACCCTGTGGTTCCTCCTCAGCAGCAATAGCCAGTCCAAGGTGCCCCTGTTTCTACGGTGGTCATATGAACAGCTCCAGTTCACGTACCTCTGACTTGTTCTCTTTCCTCACCACCTTCAATGACAGTGACATCTGTTACATCTACTGCTCCAGTTTCCGTGCCCTCTATTTATTCTCCTCCGGTACAGTCTTTAACCACAGTATACCTACTACTCCCATTCCGGTTATTCATCTTCCATTGCCATTGACTACTGATACACTTGTACATGGTTTAGAAGACAGGGGTTTGACTAGGTTCAGAGAACGTTTAGGTCCGTTGGTGCAATCTGAAGTGGGGGAGGATGAGAAGAGGGTAATAACGAGTCAGGCATTGCGGAGGGCTCGCAATGCGATCTATAGTCTTGAGGATATTTGGCAGGTCGTGCGTGATTTCGAACCTTTTATACAACAGCATGCACTTAAATAAATGTCTGTCACATTGATTGATCTTTGGCACACACATATTGAAATGGAGGCTCTCCAAATATTGTTTGATATCAGGGATCGCGTCTATGTTACGGACCTTTCGCCGGAACAAGTGTTTGGTAATATTTCCACTTTACTTTCTTACATCAGTAGATTATACGAAAATAGTCCTACTCAAATAGATCAGTATCCTATGCGTGAAGTCAACCCAATTTATCACCCAGAAATACCTTAGTTGATGGACCAGCACGGAACGGTCACTAGACTGGCTGTGGCTGCCCGTTTTCAGGAATAATGTGTTTACACTCCATGGAAAAGGAGTGACGTTTTGGCCCTTAAGGCTGCCCCACAAGCAATTCTCGTTTTTTGGGATTGAATCAATCCCACTGAATCAGAGAGGGGGTAACAGGGAGCTGACACTTCGTCGCACTGAGGCAACTTGGATTATGTGACTCAAAGTGGTAGAATGTGGTTTGAACACTGACCACGAGATGCAATGTTTCTTAGGAGACTAACAGCCTTATTCATGAAGGCTAAATCGGCTCGCAAAGGGCCGGATTCTGAGAATCCGGCCCTTTGCGAGTGCGATTTTTGCATTTGGGATTCAGCATCCCAAATGCAAAAATCGCTAATTGCGATGTCGCAAATGTGCGAGGAATTACATTTAAGGAATCTCTATTAGAGATTCCTTAAATGCAATTCAACATCCAATTTAAATTTGAGAATTCGCAATTTCTTGCCGCAATTTACCGCGAGGTCAGACCTCGCGGTAAATTGCGAAAACTCAGAAAAATGCATTTAAATGCATTTTTCTGAGTTGCATGTTACACACACACATGTCCTTTGGACATGTGTGTGTGCAACACCTGTGTAAAAATTTCATTTGAGGGGTGCTACAGGGTGTCCTGTGGACACCCCTGGCACCCTTCAAATCGCAATCTTATTTGCGATTAGCTAATTGCTAATCGCAAATAAGGAATACTCCCCATTCATTCCTATGGGCCTTTTGGCCCATAGGAATGAATGGCGAGTTATTCCTTATTTGCGATTAGCAATTTGCTAATCGCAAATAAGGAATCAGTAGGAATCGCATTTTATTATGCGATTCCTACATGATTACCGTTTTGCGAGTCCTTAATAGCGAATCGCTATGATTCGCTATTAGGGGCTCGCAAAACGGCCCCTTGATGAATCAGGCTGTTAGCTTCTAGATGTGTGGTCTCTTTTACAGGGTGTTATGAACTAGTATTATAGTTATGTTGTCGATTGTATAGTGGGTCATACGAATCACTGACATAATATCGACGAACAGATTATCGAATTGCAAAAATATCGGAACCAAAATATCGATCACACTATTATCGACTATCAATACTTATTAAAGAAATGACATAAATATCGAAACAAGAATATCGTAAATACAAAATGTTGTATACAATATTATCGAAAACACAAATATCCTTTAAAAAATTTAGAACTTTCTTAAATAAACATTAAAATGTCCTAAATATCGAAAACAAAAATATAGACACAATTTTATCGATTTTAGTTAAATGTCGATATTTAAAAATCGAACTGAAATGAAAATATCTTCACCCCAAAACGTATTTTCACTATATAAACAATAACTACGCACATTATAACTATTATATAACTTTATTATAACATATAACAAATAAGAACATAAAAACTTTAAAAGTCACAACATTAAACTTAACATAAAATATTATTGCAAATAACACATACAAAATGTAACATTATAAACTATATAACACATACAAAAACAAGGAAATATGTTACAAAAAATATTTAGCACTAACAACTTCTTAATTTGAACTTCCCATATTTGGAAACTGACTGCCAGAAACTACCAAAAAACCAACAACAAATGGAAACCTCTAACTTATACAATACACCAATGAAATAAATCCATCAATTAAACAAACACTATATAAACAGCAACATTTTACATATAATACAAACTACAACTCTACGGAAAAAAGAAGAGGAGACTCTGCCGGATTACTCCAAGAAAGCAGATTAACATTTCAGAAAGAAACTTTACAACAGCACTGAATAAGTAAAACGCCATTTAGAATAGAACACTACTTATACTCTTCACCTAAAAATATATCAAAAAGTCATTTAGTAATATATTTCTCTTAAAATTATTTCTCCTCTACAGATACCTTCTAAAAAGCACCAAAAACTACTTCTACTACAAAAAAGTTATTAAAGAAGTAAGTATATTTCTCTTTTATATTCAACAATTCCCTAAAATGCCCACCCCAAAACTCACTTATCCCCAATTTCCCCATCACCTATAAATTAATAGAACAAACATTTTAACATTATATTTCTTCTTAACAACAGAAACACATTCAACAAAACGAAAACAGATGTTTGAAAATAACCAACAACACCTTCACTAACATAAAGAGCAACATAGTAAGTATATGCAACGAAATGTATATGTATGTTCCTAAAAACTGTACTGCATTATACCAATGAATATTTATAAATATTTTCCTTAGAACTAAAAAGACCAGCATGACTGAAGGAGCCCAATTTATAATGTCACAAAAAGGCAAAGTGTTATTGTGTTATATGGGTTATGTATACACATTCGAAAATTTAACTGGTTTAAAAGTGTTTTTGAAATGTAGTAAATATTATTCGAATAAATGCTATGGAAGAGCTATTACACAGGGAAGCACTGTTATATCTGTTAAAGAACATAACCACCCACCAAATGTAACAGAGATTGCATTATAAGTGCTCTTGAAATAATAAAAGAAGATAGCACTGGTACAGAAAGACCTACCACAGAAATACTGAAAGAGCAGTTACTAACAGTACCCCAGCATGTATCTAGTCAATTACCATCTATTGATTCCTCAAAGAGAGCAATAGCAAGACAAAAGAAAACCACTACTACAAGTACAACTGCACCTAAAACCTTTCAAGAGGTAGAGATTCCCCCTTAGCTAAGTGTAACACACACCTATGACCCATTCATATTATATGACAACAAATGCAAAGACAAACAAATTATTATGTTTTCTACTGCAAACAATTTATTAAAATTTTTAAATTACAGCAATGTAACACTTGGATGATGGATAGGACATTCAAAATGTGTCCCAAATCATTTTATCAGTTATACACACTACTTGTTTTTTCAAAATACAAATATTCCATTTATCTATACCCTACTCCCCAATGAACAGCAAGCTACCTACCTAGAAATTTTAAACCAAATAAAAGATAAAACCAATATTTATTTTCCTCAGAAAATAATTATTGATTTTGAGCATGCCATGATCAATACTATACTAAAATGCTACCTCCATACAGCAATCCAGTGTTGCTATTATCACTCAGGCGACATCTACAAAAGTCAACCCTAGGTGTTGAGTATGCAACTGATAATACTTTTGCATACCAAGTAAAAAAATATTTGCACTCGCCTATGTTCCAGTAACTGAGGTAGCAGAGGACTATAACCTCCTAATAGAAAGCCCCTACTATAAAAGACATGAAGAAAAACTAAGCCCACTATTGGATTACTTTGAGGATACCACTGCGCCTTTCACCAGGCCGGGTCACCCCCTTGCTCCTGCCGCTCCCTGCTCCTGCCTCCGGCTGTGTCACCCGCCTGCCAAGCTCCTGCTGCCGCCGCCGACACCCTCCCTGCCCCCCGAGCGGCCCAGCCACTGCTGAGCCGCCCGCCCGCCAGTTTTTCCCGCCGCTGCCCCCCTGCGGCCCCGCCCACCACAAGCCCATTGGCCGCCCCGCTCCCGCCAACCAGCTGACCCGCCCTCCCATCCCCCTACTTATGACGCCCCCAGAGCGACCGCGCAGCGGACGCGCGCAGCGGGAGCACCGATTGAACGCTGAAGGTGCGCCAAAGGTAAGCCCGTCTGCGCCCATCCGCACCTGGACCGCGCCCAGCACCAGAACCCCTGGCCCCCGCAGACACCAGCCCACCCGCCGGACCTACGACGCCACCGAGCTCAAAGCACTCAACGCCGGCCGGATCCTGGGGTGCTACCGAGCCACCCCGAGATGCACCCACAGACCTTTCTGCTGCCACTCCTGCAAGTTCACCTGCATCCGGACCTGCACTACACCAGCACCGACCAAGACGAGCACCAGCAGCAGCCACCTGAAGTGCATCCTGCTCAACACCCGCTCCGTCCACAGACACGCCGTCGAGCTCTGGAACCTGCTCGATATTACAGCCCCTGACGTCGCCTTCATCACGGAAACCTGGATGAACGCCTCCTCAGCGCCCGACATCGCCATCGCCATCCCGGACGGCTACAAGATCATCCGGAGGGACCGTGTCAACCAGACAGGAGGAGGCATCACCATCATCCACAGGAACACCATCCGCATCACGACCAACACCGACGACACCCTCGCACCCGCCGAACACCTGCACTTCCAGATCCACATCAACCCCAAGATCACTCTCAGTGGCACCCTCATCTACAGACCCCCGGGACCACGCACACAATTCAGCTAAGACATCGCCGACTTCATCAGCCCGCACGCCCTCCCCTCCGCTGACTACATCCTCCTCGGGGACCTCAACTTCCACCTGGAGAACAACAACGACCGCAACACCACCACCCTGCTGGACAACCTCACAAACCTCGGACTCAAGCAGCTGGTGACCACCCCCACCCACTACGCCGACACGCACTCGACCCCGTGTTCTCATCCAGCAAGGACATCACCTTCAGCCACGCCACCGGAATCCACTGGACGGACCACAGCTGCGTCCACTTCAGCCTCAGAAGGACCACAATCCACCACCACCAGCAACAGGTTGCACGCAGAAGCTGGAACAAGATCACAGCTGACCAGCTCGCGACTTCCCTGAGCAAGAACCCTCCCACCGGCGCAACGAACCCCAGCCAGGCAGCCACCAACCTCACAAAGTGGATCAGCAACTGCGCAGACGACCTCGCCCCTCTGAGGACCCCACCTAGCAGACCCGGCAGCAAGAAAGCCCCATGGTTCACCGACGAACTCAAGAGCTCCAAGAGGAACTGCTGAGCCCTCGAGAAAGCCTAGCGCAGAGACCCAACACCGGACAACATGACTGCCCTCAAGCTCGTCACCCGAAAACACCACCAACTGATCCACGCCACCAAGAAAACTGCATTCAAGGAACGACTGGACAACAACGCACACAACAGCAAGGAACTCTTCAACATCGTTAAAGAGCTCTCCAACCCCAACGCCGGAAACAATGACATCACCCCTTCACAAGACCTCTGCAACTGCCTCGCCTCCTACTTCTACAACAAGATCGCGGACATACACAACAGCTTCAGCACTCAACCGACGCACGCCACGACTGAACCACTGCCCCCCACCACCACCCTCGGCGCCTGGACCCCGATCAGCACCGAAGACACCATCCGCACGATGAACTCCATCCACTCCGGATCTCCGACCGACCCCTGCCCTCACCACGTCTTCAACAAGGCCGACGCTGTCATCGCACCCCACCTGCGGGACATCATCAACACCTCCTTCGACACCGCTACCTTCCCGGAGAGCTAGTAGCACGCCGAACTCAGCGCTCTACTAAAGAAGCCATTAGACGACCCCACCGACGTCAAGAACTACCGCCCCATCTCCTGCTCCCGTTTCCTGCAAAAGTCATCGAGAAGACCGTCAACAAGCAGCTGGCCACCTTCCTCGAGACGAACAGATCCCTCGACCCCTCGCAGTCTGACTTCCGGGCCAGCCACAGCACCGAGACCGCCCTGATCGCAGCCACCGATGACATCCGAGCCCTGCTCGACAACGGAGAAACAGCGGCCCTCATCCTCCTAGACCTCTCTGCGGCTTTCGACACTGTCTGCCACCATACCCTAGTGCAGCGCCTCAGCAATGTCGGAATCCAGGAGAAGGCACTGGAGTGGATCATCTCCTTCCTCGCCGGAAGGACACAGAGAGTCCGCCTCCCCCGTTCAGATCAGAAGCCACCGAAGTCATCTGCGGCGTTCCTCAAGGCTCCTCGCTCAGCCCAACCCTCTTCAACGTCTACATGAGCCCCCTCACAGCCATCGCACGCCAACACAACCTCAACATCATCTCCTACGCCGACGACACCCAGCTGATCCTCTCCCTCACCAACGACCCCGCCACCGCCAGAACCAACCTACACGAAGGGATGACAGACATAGCCAAGTGGATGATGAACAGCCGCCTGAAACTGAACTCGGACAAGACGGAAGTCCTCATCCTGGGATCTTCACCCTCCGCCTGGGACGACTCCTGGTGGCCCCCCCCCCCCCCCCCCCCCCCCTGGGCAGCGCACCCAAACCAACAGACCACGCACGCAACCTGGGCTTCATCCTGGACTCCTCCCTCTCCATGACCAGACAAATCAACGCCGTCTCCTCATCGTGCTTCAACATCCTGCGCATGCTACGTAAGATCTTCCAGTGGATCCCCACCGAGACCAGGAAGACGGTCACCCAGGCCCTCGTCACCAGCTGTCTGGACTACGGCAACTCCCTCTACGCCGGTACCACCGCCAAACTCCAGAAAAGACTCCAGCGGATCCAGAACGCCTCAGCACGACTCATCCTGGACATCCCCCGTCGCAGCCACATCTCCGGACACCTGAGAGACCTGCACTGGCTCCTGGTCAACAAGAGAATCACCTTCCGTCTCCTCACCCACGCACACAAAGCCCTATATAACCAAGGCCCAGGATACCTCAACAGCCGCCTCAACTTCTACGCTCCCACACGCCAGCTTCGTTCGACCGGCAACGCCCTCGCCGCCGTCCCCCGCTTCCGAAGAGCCACCAGAGGGGGAAGGTCCTTCTCCTACCTGGCCGCCAAGACTTGGAACTCCCTCCCGACCCACCTCCGCCTGACCCAGGACCACCTCGCCTTCAGGAAGCAGCTCAAGACCTGGCTGTTCGAGCAGTAGCGGACCCCCCCTCCCCTAGCGCCTTGAGACCCTCCGGGTGAGTAGTGCGCTTTATAAATGCTTTGATTGATTGATTGATTGATTGACCTGGGTGGGAAGACTCCAGAGATCAGAGCACAGAAGACTACCCAAATGCCGCATTCCATGGTGGAATGTGTACTTGAGCACACTAAACAAACAAACCAAAACCAACAATGCTGTTAAAGGATGGCAACATGCCTTCCAATCAACAACAGGAAGAGGGATACCTACCCTACATAAACTACCCCAAGCCCTACAAAAAGAACAAAGTTACCAGGAACTTAGAATGGAACAATCAGTAACTCAAATAGGCCTATGCTCACAAAACAAAACAAAAGAATGTATGAATTACTACAAAGTCAGGTAACACTATACCAAACTACAAGAGGACTAGAATACCTATCACTAATAGCAAAAACAATTCTTTAAATAATTTTCCAAAAACAACTTTCCTACAAAACCCAATTTGTAACAGTGCATTACATTTTTCTTAAGTTTGTAAAGTATAAATATTATGTCATATATATTTAATGCAGTTATAAAAATATATATTTACATCTTAATTATATTTTACCTTAACATAACACATATATACAATAATATAGTCAACATACCCTTTCACAATTTTAAAATTCAAAACTTATGGTTTATGTAGCTGAAGAAAACGTAATCCAAAATTCGTGAATCCATCTTAGTATCTCTAAATCCAAATAAGTATTAAAATACACCCCCCAAAAAATGTAAAAATACAACTGTTTCAAAATAAAAACCCAGTATTGATAAATCCAACGGCTTTAAACCATTAAAAACCTGAAAATAATATTTAAAAAAAGAACCGCTTCAGGAAAATCCGAAAAATTAAGAAAGTGTGAAATAAATACTAGTATTAAATACTAATACACACTTCTTAATAAAAGAAAAACACTAACCACTCCAAAACGCGATTTCGATAATGAAACCTGTAAAATTAAAAATAAACATACCCACCCACTCAAACATAGACATAGAGTATAATAAACATGGAGTAAAATAAACAACATATAAACACACTTTATTTACTTTAGAAAGATATCCTACCCTTTCTACACTAGGCCGCAAACACAAACTATCGTCATCTCGTTGAACTATAACTAACTATCAAAACGCACCAAAAACACAACAACCTACCACCACACATACTACCACTTAGCAACATGCAAATAAATGTCAAAATATAATATAAATATAGTAAATTAAACTTGCCTACATCGACGCGACTCAGCATCTAACCGCAAGCTTCTCACCTGTAAAATGACCTAAAACAACAGTAAGCGATTACAAAATAGTCCCTGTAAAACAAAAATGGCTGCTTAAATAATAAAACACATACAAAATAATTTTTACAAATAGGAAACATACATAATTAAACAACTTATATATTTCCGAAAGATATTAAATTATTCTGCGATTTTATTTTAAAATAATGTAATTTTTTCTATATTGTAAAATTATAATAATAATTATTAACACATTATTAATAATAATCATAATTACTTATTAATTGCTATAATTTGCAATGTATATCCAAAAATGCCTAAAACTGTTTATAATGTTAAAAAAATGTAACCTTTTGAAAAACATATTTGTTTAAAATGCTAAAATGTTCTAATAAATATCATTCATTTATCAAACATTAATAATATTAATTATAAAAATATATATCATGTTGAAAAAAAATAACAAGGTTCTATGTTTTTTTATGTGCAAATATGTACAATACTATACATACAAAAATATATATAAATATTTTGTAAATGTTATAAATGCTAAATCAAAACTGTAAAAACATGTTGTAAAATTATCTTTGTTACAAAAATGTTAAAAACAAAAATGTTTAAAGATGTTTCCTGCTTCAAAAATAATATACCTATGTTTTAAAATGAAAAAAATAAAGAACATGTATGTTAAAAAAATATTGTATGTGAATAAACATATATATGCAAAATATTTCATTTTCATCCATTAAAAGTATATATTTTGTTTTTCTTTGTTTCATCGCTTGTATAATATTGTCTTAATAAAACGTTTTCTTTTACCCTAAACATGTTAGTAATAAAAATAAAAATTATGTTTATAATTAAAAAGGTGCTATTAAATCTGAAAAATGCTGGACAGTAAAACAATCTAATTTACTATTCCCACTCCAGTCAGTATTAAGTCAGGAAAGGTGCTGGACACGAAAGATACATAAATTACTATTCCCACTCCAGTCAGTATTAAGTTAGGGAAGGTGCTGGACACTAAAGATATATAATTTACAATTCCCACTCCAGTCAGTATTAATTCAGGGAAGGTGCTGGACACTAAAGATATATCATTTACTTTTCCCACTCCAGTCAGTATTAAGTCAGTGAAGGTACTGGACACTTAATTTACTATTCCCACTCCAGTCAGTATTAATTCAGGGAAGATGCTGGACACTAAAGATATATAATTTACTATTCCCACTCCAGTCAGTATTAAGTCAGGGAAGGGGGATGATTCCTTGACCTCTTATCACAAGGACAGCACACTCCCCAACAGCTCCACCAGTTCAGCCGACCGTCCCAGCACTTGAGACCTTTCCGGCAGGGTTCGAGCCAGCAGCCTCGTCCCCGTGCCACAGGTTCTCCTTGCGTTCTGAAACTTGCCCCTGCTGTTTCATTCTTCACAATTTTGGGCTGATTGCAGATTTAGTTTCATGTTAACTTTTTCCAATCTCAGCTTAGTTTATTTTTGCCGTTTTTGCGGTACCCACTCACCTTTCCTTCCGCTGCTCTCCTGCGGCCCCCCTATCCAGACCCTCTCCCACCTCCCTCCCGCTCCCCCGCTCCCCTCCTCTACATATGGCGACCAATGCACATTCACGCAGTGGATATGTGCAGCGGGCACACCGCGGGAGTACCAAAGGCGAGCCTAAGGCAAGTTCGTCTGCGACCTGACCGCGGCCAGCTGCAGTAACCCTGGTTCTACTGGACCCCACCACTACGACCCGACCACTCTCCACGCACTCTACCCCGGAAGACACGTTGACTGTGCAAGATGCACGCACAACACCACCGCGGGCAGTTCTCCTGCAACACTTGCCACAAATCCTTCACCGTCGGCAAGCCTCCTGCCACCTTGGACGATCTGCCTGATGCCCGCACCACGGAGAGCCTGACATGCATCCTCCTCAACGTACGCTTCCTGCACTGACACACCATTGAAATTTGGGACCTGATCGACACCCTCTCACCTGATGTCCCCTTCTTCACAGAGACTTGGACCAACACCACCTCTGGCCCAGACATCGCCACGGCCATCCCCGAAGGCTATAAGCTCCAGAGAAAGGACCGCCCGCACCACCCAGGAGGGGAACTCACCATCGCACACAAGACCGCCCTCCGACTCTCCACCTCCAGCTCGAGTGACCCCCAGTCCAACACAGAACACCTCCACTTTCGGGCCCAGACCTGCCCCAGGACCATCCTACATGGCACCCTCATCTACAGACTGACGGGACCCCATTCCGAGCCCACAATGACCATTGCTGAGCTCGCCGCACCACACGCCATCACCTCCACAGACTACATCCTACTCGGGAACCTGAAATTCCACTTCGACAGCACCAATGACCCCGACTCCAGCACTCTCATCGCCAACCTCTGCAACCTAGGACTGAAACAGCTAGTCAACACACCCACCTACAGAGTAGGCCACACCCTTGACCCCTTCTTCGCGGGAGAAAACAACATCCACTTCAACCACACCACCCAGCCCCCCTGGACGGACCACCACTGCGTCCATTTTACCTTCAACACCAGCACCACACCCAAAGATTCCAAACCATCCAGGACGCCGCAGCCAGACTCGTACGTGAACTCCACGACACAAGCACATGACCCAACATCTACGCTACCTCCACTTGCTTCCCCGTCAAGAAAAGAGTCACTTTCAAACTCCTCACTCATGCCGACAAATCCCTCAACAACATCGGACCCAAATACCTCAAAGAGAGAGTCTCTTTCCAGGAGCCCAAGAGAAACCTCCGCTCCGCCAACCTAGCCCTGGCAGAGGTCCCCCGTGTACGCAGGAGCAAGACCGGAGGAAGAGCCTTCTCATACATCGCAGCAAAGACCTGAAACAAGCTCCCGATGAACATCAGACACTCTGCAACCCTGCAAACTTTAGGGAAGGACCTTAAGACCTAGCTCGTCGACTGATCCGGAGCCGTCTTCTTTCCCCCCCCCCAATCGCCATGACACCCTCACTGGTGACCAGCGCACTTTATAAACCCCTGATTGATTGATTGACACTAAAGATATATAATTTACTATTCCCACTCCAGTGAATATTAAGTTAGGGAAGGTGCTGGCCACTACATATATATAATTTGCTATTCCCACTCCAGTCAGTATTAGTTCAGGGAAGGTGCTGGACACTAAAGATATATCATTAACTTTTCCCACTCTAGTCAGTGTTAAGTCAGTGAAGGTACTGGACACTTAGGATATATAATTTACTATTCCCACTCCAGTCAGTATTAATTCAGGGAAGATGCTGGACACTAAAGATATATAATTTACTATTCCCACTCCCGTTAGTATTGAGTCAGGAAAGGTGCTGGATGATTCCTTTTATTTTTTTTCAAATCATTTTTATTTTTTCATAACAGAAATAAAAAGTACAAGACAATACAGTAAGGAGCAAAGAAGCATCAAAAATATGACAAACGATTCTCCAAGTATAAAGACCTGATTATGCTAGAAAAATGGAACGTGAATCATTGACTCAGTAATGTAGCAGACAAACCTAAATATAGAAAAAGAGACATCAACAAGTGCAGTGGTCATACAATTACATATATGGAAATACATTCGCAGTTGCATAGCCATCAAGTAACACGCATAGGATCTCATCTTGAAGGTTTGCTGACTAGAACAGTTTGACCTGAGAATAGCTCATTGGCCTAAGGGGGGGTCAAACGAGAAGGAGGAAGCGTCCAGGGCCCTCCAGAGTTTTTTATGGGAGATGCGCCCTGGGGGAGAGTGCAATGCAGGGTTATCAGCACCTCGTAGGAAAGACAACCACTCTTGAACATTTTGAAAGATACCTCAGAGGCATTTTTCCACTTACAAAGTACAACCTTGCATGTCAAGGTTAGAAGGAGATCAAGAAGTTGTCAGTCAACCGCATTTGCCAAGTGCGGTGCCTGTATCCCCAGTAGAACATACACAAATTCTCTCGGTGGATTGATACCAAAAATGTGCTCAATGCAGTCAAATATTCAGTTCCAGTATCCTTTCAGTAAAGGACAATCAAATAACATGTGTGCCAAGTCCCCCACCCCTGCCTCACAATGCCAGCACGTTGGGGAGTCTCTTAACTTAATTTTACAGAGTTTCTCAGGTGTCCAATATGTTCTGTTAATTAACATGAATTTAGTCTGTGACAATATAGGGGAGACATTATGCAGTAGTGTGTATTATGTCCCAGTCGAAGGTCATACTCGTGGTGTTTGACTCTGTTTCCCATCTCTTCTCATTTTTCCGGCTCACTTTCTGAGGGAAGGGAAGTAGCATTTTATAGATCTTTGAAACGAAATGCCCTGATTTATTGATGCGTGGTACAGAGCTCCATAGCCATGGCTCAGAGGGGGTCAAGGAGCGCGCAGAGAGGAGTGTTTTTAATTTAAAAAAATCATAGAAGTCTAATGGCGTGAGGGCATGTGTGGCTTGTAGGGACGAGAACGGTAGAGGATCAGTGCCCTTGAAGAGATCACTTGCCACGTTAATACCTTTCGCGGACCAGTGATCCCACTGGAGCGGTGCTCCGTTGAGTTTTAGTAATGGGTTATACCAAAGAGCTATGGAAGTGGACTTTTTGTTCTTTAGGCCTTTGTGGTTTGTTTGGTCGAGCTTCAGGAGAGCCCTTCTTGTGTTCAGAAGAACATATATGTGTAAGGTCCATGGTGAGTAGGGCCGTGAGTGGGGTGTTGCCCAATATAGCTTTTTCGATGTCAATCCATAGCGGGGTATAGTCTGACTCTTTGGTTAGCCACAGAACTCCCTGTTTACACAGGAACGCGGTTTGGTAGTTTCTGAAGTTCGGGAGGCCCAGGCCGCCTTTTTCTTTAGCTAGTTGTAGCTTTTTCATTGATATCCTTGGTTTCCTCCCTTGCCACAGAAACGTACCAAACAGCTTCTCTACCCTGTGAATGAAATCATCGGAAAAAGTCATTGGCAGCATACTCGCTATGTAATTAACTAAAGGTGTTACCATCATCTTCAGGGTTTCAGCCCTGCCCCACCAGGATAAGTATTTAGGCGACCAACCATCTAGTAGCTTCTTTATTTTGTTCAGAACGATGCTCTCATTAGCTCGTATTGTAGAGATTAGGTCGCTATCAAAATCTAACCCCAGGTATTTAAAGCAGCCTGGCTGCCATGTTAAGCCCGAGTCTCCCATAATGCCTTTATTCCCTAAGTTATTGAGTGATTTGACTTCTGTCTTGCCTTTGTTTAATTTATAGCCGGAAACTTTTGAAAATTCGTCAATCGTTATGAGTAGGGCCGGTATAGCTTCATTCGCTTTCTCTGATATTACCAATACATCATCTGCATATGCTGTTAATTTTATGGCACAGTCGTTGAAGGGGATACCTGGTATGTTTTTGTTTTGTCTAATTTGGTAAAGGAATGGCTCAGTAGCCAGCACGAATAGTGACGGGGAAAGGGGGCATCCTTGCCTCGTGCCTCGGTGTAGTCGAAAAGGTGACGAGAGTGACCCACCTGCCCTGACCCTCGCTATCGGGCAGAAATAAAGAGACATGATCATCTTTATGATTGAGGGGCCCAGGTTAAATTTACGGAGCACGGTCTCCAAGTACCTCCAATCTACCTTATCGAATGCTTTTTCAGCATCTAATGTTATTGCTGCTGCGGGCGTGGATAGGTGTTTGGCTTTTTCTAGCACATGCACAAGAGTCCTGATGTTATCACTGGACAACCTGTTTTTCATGAATCCCGCTTGTGAAGGATGTATAAGTTTTGGTAATATTTTCTGGAGGCGTGCCGCTAGGATGGAGGCAAAGAGCTTACAGTCAAGGTTTATAAGGGAAATGGGTCTATAGTTCTTGGTTAGTGTGGGATCTTTCCCCTCTTTCGGAATAACCGTGATAGTGGCTTCTGAAAGAGTGCCCTTAGCTTCACCTGTTTCACTTATTTCTTCGAACATGTTGAGCAGTGGTTGTGTGATTGCCGTGGAAAAACATTTGTAGAATTTCGCGGAGAAGCCATCCGGACCGGGGGCTTTACCACATTTTAGTGATTTAATGGCAGTCTGGACTTCCAGGAACGAGCCCGGACTGTTTATGTCCGCCTGCTCATCTATGGAAAGGGAAGGAAGATTGCAATTACTCAAATACTCATTTATCTTTTGATTTTCCACGTCTACGTTCTTGGCGTAGAGTTTCTTGTAGAATTCTTTAAAAAGGTCTGTTATTTTGGTTGGGTCGGAATGGGCAACACCCAGATGGTCAACTATGGAATTTATCGTGTTTTTCTGTAATTTAAATTTGAGGTACGCTGCCAGACTTTTACCAGCCTTGTTCGATTCACACAGTTTGAACCTTTTCCTCCTATCTAGCCAGACCCCGGCCCTTTCACTTACAATTTTATCATATTCGTATTTTTTATTGGCTAACTTATTTAGTGACTCAACTTTTCTGTCCTGTAAGTGTTTAGCTTCTAGGATTGATATTTCTTTTTCTAGCTCCTCTAATTTCCTATTGTGATTCTTATTCATGGCAGATTTAATCTTAATGATTACCCCTCTTATAGTGCTTTTTAGTGCTTCCCACCTAGTTAAATCAGAGGTATCACCCCTGATATTGTGGGCCAGATATTCTTTGATAGCAGTTTCAATGTTTACCCGGTGTTGTTCATGTTCAAATACCTCATCGTTGAGCCGCCATACTGACTGTCGGGTGGATGGCTTTATGTCAAAGATGGTGAGTGTGATGCAGGAGTGGTCGGACACGAGCCTTGGTTCTATTGAGGTCTCTACAATTCTGGGTATGGCGTTCTGTGTGATAAATAAATAATTCATCCGTGAGAACGAGTCGTGGGGCGAGGAGTAGAATGAGTAATCCCTACCGTCCGGGTGTTGCAGGCGCCAAGAGTCTACCAGGTGGAATTGTTCATAAAGGTTCTTGAAGGCTCTATGAGACCTATTGCTACAAAGGGGACATCGAGAGTCTTTGTCCAGGGTCGGGTCCACTGGAAGATTAAAGTCTCCTGCAAGAATGTGGACTGCCAAGTCCGGAATCTTTTCAATTTGTTCCGTGAGGTCCGACCAAAACTTCAGGTCGCATGAGTTTGGGGCATAGACGTTTGTGATGTAGAATTCCGCTCCATCTTTTAGGAGTTTGGTTGTAACCCATCTCCCTTTGGTGTCAGTCGTAGATGAGAGAAGATCAATGTTAGCTTTTTTGGAAATCAGAGTTGCTACCCCGTTCTTTTTCCCCACCGGATCTGAGCCTGTGACATCCTTGAAGAATTTAATTGCTAAGTGTATAGAGCTGCTTAGCCTCCAGTTTTGTTTCTTGAAGCAGCGCGATGTCTGCCTCCTGTCTACGCAGATAGTCTAAGACATTTTGACGTTTTACTGGATTGTTAAGGCCTTTGACATTGAGGGAAAGCACCTTCAGCTTCCCTACCTGAGTAACCCCCATAGGTGTACTAACCATTGGCATTGGTGTAATCATATTTAGAGTGTTGAACTGCTAGGTTACCATTGATGGAGGGCGAGACCCTGTGTTTGTTATTTCCCTTCCTGACTAATGTACCAGCTATTATTAGGGAACCATTGAGGGTCAGCATTGAAGGGCCCGATTCACAGAATGAATTTAAGACTCAATCCTAAACTTACTACTATTTTGGCATTCACAGAATGAACTTACTACTTTTAGTATTCCCAGAAGTTAGGATTTTGCCATAAGTTTGTCTTAAGACAAACTTAAGACAGACTTAAGACAGACTTAAGACAGACTTAAGACAAAATCCTAACTTCTGTGAATACCAAAAGTAGTAAGTTCATTCTGTGAATGCCAAAAGTAGTAAGTGTATTCTGTGAATACCAAAATAGTAGTAAGTTTAGGATTAAGTCTTAAGTTAATTTTGTGAATCGGGCCCATAGTGTTAACTTCCCCTGATTAAGTGGGCACTGAGGCAGGGCCTATACTAGTTGTAAATAGGACATTCAGAGAAATGAGTTCAATTTGACAACCCTTTCTTGTATCACAGTGTTGAGAGTGCGCATAGATTGACGACGAAATGCAACCACTAAGTAAAAGTAGGACATTAATTAAAAGAAACAGATAAAATACCCCACATATACCCCAACCCAAACCCCCAATCCCCCACCCTCCCCTCCCACAAAATATGCAGTAGGCATGGTGACTTGAGAAAAATAACAACAGCATTAACCTCCCATGGGTAATAATGCACTTTGCAAATGTTGGAACTGGATCTCTGTGCGGGTCTTAACAAATTATAAGAACGGGTTTAATCGTAACTTTGAGCTTACTACAACTGGGGATCCGGACAGTGATCATACGAGGTCTAATCTAGTAACAAGTTAACATAATACAGCAGAATCGTGCCATAGACTGTAGATAATAGTAAACAGTGGCTGCCCTCCTGATAATTCTGTATGCAATATAGCTTAGTTGACATGCCAGTGTCCATGTCAACAACACTTATGAGCCTAACGTGGAAACATCAATAATTATCCTCTCCACCTCTTCGCCTTTGTTAAGTTCGTTACCTTAAAGTAAAAGTTTGTGGAGCATAGGACTCATGCCACTATTCTGTGAGATCATGACTACATACATTGTGCCCTGAGCTAAGGCGTTATCAAGAACCTGAGAACACTTAATTCAGATTATGGTAGTCACCTTCATATTCTATGTATACTGGGCGGTGACAACCAGTACTGACATCCATACATTGGGAATACCGAACTATATGCACAGGTATTGTCAAAAATGTGGGCACAGGACGCTTAGTAAGGCAAAGGATACTCAATGTAGATCAGGAACTGAAGGAGAGGCAGAGGCAGAAGCAGTCGCAGAAGCAGTCGCTGAAGCTGTGGCTGAAGCAGAGGTTGAAGATGAAGCCGGGGCATTCCCATCGACCGGTCCGTTAGTATCCATGCCCTGGATGTCTTGAGTGCCCAGTAGCCTTTTAAGCTTTAGTGGATCCGTGAATATCTGCGTAGTTCCATGTAATGTCACTTTGTACTTGGAAGGGCCGACAAATCCATATTGGTAACCTTTTGATTGAAGCTGTGGACGGAGAGCCAGGAACGCCTTCCGGACTTCGACTGTTTCCTTGCTATAATCCTGTGAGATATAGACTTTCGTATTTCTCCATAGGATGTGGTTGCACTTCCGAATGAATGCCAGGATCTGTTCCACGTGTTGGTATTTCAATGGTTTACAGACGATAGGAAATCAGCATGTTAGCAAGACACACCACCAGGGCATTTATTGAGTGGTAATGTTTCCTGTTGCGTAAGCCTGCCCCTGAGCCTGTGGTGGCACCAAAGCCACATGTGTCCCATAAATGGACCCAATGACATGTGGCATCCCTCCCAGGGCATATAATTCACCCTTGACATCTCTCAACTCTTCAGGAGTAGGAGATTTGATGAATTCATCAATGTGCTCCAACATGGCTGCTAAAACATCACGCAAGACACGGCTGAACATTGTTTGGGACATTCCGCCTACATCAGCTATGGTCAATTGAAACGTACCTGTAGCAAAAAAATGGAGGGCTGCCATCACTTTCAGCTTGGGGCTCAGCGCAGTAGGATACCTGTGTTGTGGTTGGAGATGTGGTCCCAGGCTGTTCGTCAAGTCCTGAATCAACTGTCGAGTGAATCTGTAACGTCGGATGCAGGCACGTCCCGGCATGGTAGCCAAGTCTGGAAATGGCCTTGGTAGAGGCGGTGCCCTGCAGGACATATTTAGGAATAATGGAGAATTACTGTCTGACAACATCAATGGCAAGGTACATAGCACAAATGCAAAACTGCTATTACACATCAGGTCACTATGGAGTCTGGCGTGTGCAATACATCCAGGACACATATGCCAGTTTGCTGTCACTCCTACGAAAACACAGATACATCTGTTGATTGCCTAATAAAACACGAAATGCCCTGTAACAAGCTGCAGGTGTGGTCTGAGTAAACAGCCCAAGATATCACTGGAGTGACACACGTCACCAAACCTGCAGTGGAAGGTTGTCAACCCATTCAGACAGCTGACTGCAAGGCACACGCACAGGTCACATGGAATAGTAAATGTACCTATAAAACACATTGAGATTAAGGTGTGCATGTGAAAACAAAACGACTCAGCCCATGTCAGGATGCAGACATTTGTGCCTTGGGAAAAAGTGATGTCTGATGGCATCAGACCTATAAGCCATGGGAATGCACATGTGGAATGGTGTGCGTACATCTGAAACCATTCCCCATCTCATCACAGACCCAGGTTAGATGCACCAACAGCAGAAGCAATTTACATAACACAAACAACAAGCTCAAGGTTTAACATGACACACACTGGACATAGTCACATAGGGTCATGCTGAGCATGAAATGTCAAGTGACAAAGTGCTCCGGTCCCTGGCATCATGAGACAGGTGCCCATAGTGATGACTGTGCCATCCCAGTGTTGATGTGCATGACAACATCTGCATAATGGTACACATGTGACAAGTGTCAAGGTGATGTGTGCCACATAGTGCCCCATCACATATGACATGGGTCAACAGGTCAGCACACATCAATTGTGCAACAAGATCAGATGCCCTGTGCTATATCACTGCCTGCCACACC
This sequence comes from Lissotriton vulgaris, assembly GCF_964263255.1. Classification (NCBI taxonomy): domain Eukaryota; kingdom Metazoa; phylum Chordata; class Amphibia; order Caudata; family Salamandridae; genus Lissotriton; species Lissotriton vulgaris. The sequence continues at coordinate 725,023 of NW_028249862.1, read as the reverse complement.
TAGGGCCTGCAAATGTAAGTATGCAATGAAAAGAACTTGATAGACATCCTTGTTTGAACCGTACCCCTACATCCCTGCCATGTGTGCGCCTCATATCACCATTGTAATGGTGCAATGCGTGAGCGTGTGAAACGCACCGTACCCCTGCATTCACAACTGCAGGTGAAACGCACTGTGTCAAATGCACCGTACCCCTGCATTCACAACTGCGTGTGAAACGCACCGTGTGAAACGCACCCTACCCCTGCATACACAACTGAGTGTGAAACGCACCATGTCAAACGCACCGTACCCCAGCGTTATGTGCGTGTGTGCGCATCGTCTCACTATTAAAATGGTGCCATACGAGAGCGAACCGTACCCCGACATTACGTGCGTGTGTGCGCACCATCTCACTATTGTAATCATGCCATACGTGAACGAACCATACCACGACATTACGTGCGTGTGTGCGCATCGGCTCACCATTAAAATGTGCCATATGCGAGCGAACCATACCCCGACATTACGTGCATGTGTGCGCATCGTCTCACTATTGTAATCGTGCCATACGCGAATGAACCGTACCCTGCGCAGGAACCCCTCCTTATGGCGCAGGGCTTTACAACGTGACGCATCTCCTCGAAGCGTCACGTTGTTAATACCCCGCACCATGGCGCATCTTTTGCGTCGCCGCTGCGTCAAAAAAGTGAAGCTACGGTGGTGCAAAAGAGGCGCAAGGGGCTCGTAAATCTGCCCCTTAGAGTTTCACAGTTTGTTCATAGCATGTATTTTACTACACGCGGCCCGAACATATTCATGTTCTATCACCTACCCCCAGGGACTAATCTCCCTGTGATCAGCTGGCATGTTCACTCATCTGCATGCACAGCATGACCGAACTTACTCAATCACACACTGTCACTATAGGAAAAAGTTTTTTCTTTTTCTTCCTGCCTTTTGTTTCCCTCTACTTTTTTTCTCTCTTTTCTCTACTTACCGGTTTAACAATGTCGCGATCCCATTTCCACCAACCAGTGGTACACTGGTAAATCCTATGTTATTTGAGTTGTGTGTCACCACTGCTTACTGCTTAGTACAGTGTGAAGCACATACCACAGACTATGTAATTTGTACTACAAGAGCACCTATTTATCACTTAGGGTTCTCACCTAACACCAAAATTATGACATGGAACAAATGATCCAGTTTGTATGTTCAGGATACATGATGTTCCATTGTACATCTCTTCAGCCTTGAAGAAGCCTTGGGGTACCACCCCAGACCAAACACGTGTTGGCTGGGAAACCGTTCTGGAATAAAGAAGAAAAAATAACAATCACGATTACTCTTTTCTGATGGTACTGAACTCATGTGCTTTTCCAAATTCCTTTTACAACTGTATACTAAATTGAAAGATGTTTTTGATAGTTTATACGTGTGCACAGGCTTGTTGTAACTTAAGGCTACCTTGCCCGATCCTAGGATGAATCCTACTGCCTTTTATAAAGAATTGACTGAAGCTGTCCTCTTCTAATGTAATGACTCTTGCTGATATTGAAATGTTTTTTTGGTTTGTTCATCCCAATTGATATTTGGCGGCAGGTACATACTCAAGACCAAGTCGCCGAGTTGGGCGGAACATGGGATGTGATTAAAGGTTGGGACCGAAACAGGAAACCAGGAGACAAACTGCGTGCTGAGATACTTGCTTTGCCTGGTCACATTATAGCTTATATGCATACACTTATTCCACCTAAGAAGGTTATTTGGGATAGATTGACTGCCTGTCGGCAGAAGAAAGTTGAGAGTGTTTCTGATTTCTTTACTAGGTTTGAAGATACGTTTTTGCGTTACAGTGGGCAGGATATGTCCACGGAAGGGGAGTTTGTTTGTTGACAGGTTTGTCACTAAACTCCTTCCCGAAATAATGTCAAGATTTACAGGCATCTGAAAGCATCTGGTCCACGTCTTCTCCCTCTGTTATGCTAAATATGGCTCAATATTATGAGCATCGAGATAATGAGGAGAAAGACAAGAATGATAACAAGCTTAAGGATTTGAAGATGAAGGTGTTGTTTCAGCAGAAGTATCGGGGTAACACCAGAGGACGGGGAGGTCCCTTGTGACAACTCCCTCATACTAGACAGCATTTGACAACACTCTTGGGACAGAATCAGTGTTCTTATTGCAAGGAGGAAGGACATTGGCGCAGCCAGTGCCCCTTATTTTTTCAGAAGGTTGCGGCCCCTAAAGGATAGGCTTCTGGTAATAGGGGCCGTGGGACCAATCGACAAGAAACTCAAGCGGCTCCCATGAGCCGTTTTGATAATAATTATTTTGACGACTCGAGAGATGGACAGTACTAAAATGGCGATTATGGCTTTGAGGATGTGACAGGCATGTCTTACAGCTAGGACAGCCAGGGACAGGGTGAGGAACCAGTTCAAATACCTGTAGATCAGCATGGTCCTTACATCAAAGCGGATTTGTACAGCTCGGATAAGGAATTCTTGGTGGCCACAGGTGCAACAAAGTGTTCTGTTTCCCTACATGTAGGGTGGCCCTGTCTGGCCATAATAATGTTTTGGTGGGTTTTTCGGAAGTACTAGTTGTAAGCCCCATTTCACCGCCCCTTGCACTTACTAATAGTCCTTTTACTGTGGAGTTTTCATGTCTGTTAACTTATAATAATAATAATACTGGGTTTTGTAAAGCGCGACAGCTACCTCGCGAGGAGGTGTCCCGGCGCTAGTAGACTTCAACTTCAACTTCAAACTGTGGTGAGAATTTGATGGGTTTGGATTTATTGAAAACGCTGCACGCTACTATTAATTGTTCTCCTGATGGTGTTTATATTACCATGGGCCCGGAAGTAACTACTAGACCGTGTCTGTCCAAAGATGCAGCTCTTCGAGCTGAATTTGATCAAGTACCACCACGTTATGGGCAACGTGTGATACTTATATGGGTCTATTCCATACTGCCAGATTCTTTACAGGTGAAGGATAATGTCATTTTACTTCGCATTCCTCAGTATAAAATACCGCAGGCAGGGGAACGGGCCCTTCTTCAGATTGTTCAGGATTTAATATGCAAGGGAGCGGTCCAAGAGACGACTATCAACATATGCAATAGTCCTATTTTTCCGGTTCTTCAAAGGGCACTTTTAGATTCTTCCGATACAGCTGATGATGTTTATCGTTTTGTGACTGATTTGCGAGAGGTCAATAAAATAGTGGTTCCGCAATTTCCAGTGGTTCCTGATATTACCACATTCTTAACAATGACCCCATCTACCGCTAAGTTCTTCTCTGTCATTGATTTGAAGAATGCATTTTTTAGTATTCCTATACATCCAGATAGTAGGCACTTGTTTGGATTTACACTGGCTGGCAGACGTTTTCGATTCTGTTACGCTCCTCAAGCTATACTGAAAGTTCTAGTATTTCTAGTCAAGCATTAAAAGGTCAGTTGGATTCACTATCACTTTCTTCAGGTAATGTATTGGTCCAATATGTCGATGATTTGTTAATTGCCTCTGACACGGAACAAGGTTGTTAGGACAATACAGTAAAGTTATTATTATATTTGGCCCATCATGGACACAAAGGGGGTCATTAGTATGGCGGGCGGACTTTGTCCGTCTGCCATACCCCCAGAATCGCACATTTGCAACATTGCGGTGGGCGGTTCTGAAAGCACCGCCTGCCGCAATGTCACAAAGGCAAGTTGTGCCTTTCAATGCACAATGTGACAGGCACCGCGTGATGCCTGCCATGTTGTACATTGAAATGCAGAGGGGTACCATAGGTACCCTCCATGTGAACCCCACACCCCCCAGAGTCCCTGGGGGCCCACAACAGACCCCCGCATGCAAATTCCAAATGTTTACGCCCCTATTGTAATATGTCTGGCTGTGTCTAACAGACACCGCCACCATATTGAACCCTTTTCCCCCCGGTCGGCTTGTCGACTGGGTGGAAATGCGACAGATGGTATTTCCATCCACCGCGGACCCCCCAGCCATTGTAATATGGCGGGGGTCTTTGCTGCATGAATGGCGGGCGGACTGCCCCCGCCGGGCCAGCGTGACTATCGCCGGCCCGGCGGGGGCGATCCGCCCGCCATCCTAATGGGGCCCAAAGTATTCCTTTTGAAGTTTCAGTATTGTCGACAGGAGGTCACCTATTTTGGCCACCTACTGTCGAAGGAGGGTAGGAGGTTATTGCTGTGTATAGCTGTGGGCAGAGTACTTAGTCCTGACATTCAGAACCTTGTTAACCTTTCGCTTAATACGGGCTGTGTCCCACGAGATTGGAAAAAGGCCATAGTAAGACCGATTCGGAAGAACACCTCCGTCGCATGGACTAATTTGTCCAACCTTAGACCGATCTCCCTGCTCCCTTTCTTGGGTAAACTCATCGAAAAGCACGTTAATAAACATCTGTCTAACTTCCTGGAACAATCTGGAAGCCTGGATCCCTCTCAGTCCGGTTTTAGGCCAAAATATAGTACAGAATCGGCCTTGCTGTCGGTCACAGATGACCTACGTATATACCAGGACAAAGGTATTTCAGCTGTCCTGGTATTATTAGACTTATCGGCAGCGTTCGATACTATATCACACAAAATCTTGATCGAACGACTGACTGAGAGTGGACTGGAGGACATGGCACTGGCTTGGCTAAGAGCTTTCTCTCCGACCGTACTCAATGTGTCACCATGGGCGAGTTTCGGTTGGATGAGGTTAAGATCACCAAGGGGGTGCCACAGGGCTCATGTTTGAGCCCGACCCTTTTTAACATCTATGTGGCCCCCCTGGCAAATATTATGAGAGCCTTTGGTTTTTGTCCAGTGTCCTATGCTGACGATACCCAGCTGCTTTTCCCTTTTAAATCTCTAACTCCGGAGGTTAAGCGATCTTTCTCCGAAGGGATGAAAGCAGTATCCCAGTGGATGTCTTCCAACTTTCTTCAGTGTAACGTTGGTAAGACTGAGGTGATGCTTTTCGGTGAGGCCAAGATACTATGGTCCGCTGACTGGTGGCCACTAGATCTGGGCCCAGTTCCTGAACCAAAGCAAGTTATCAAGAACCTGGGGATCCGCCTTGAACAGGAGTTGACATTTAAACAACATGGAAATCACACAGTGGGGTCAAGTTTTCATGTGATAGGACTCCTCCGTAAGGTATTCCCACTCCACCCTGACTCCACTAGAAAGACTCTGGTCCAGGCTTTAGTGCTCAGTCGGCTCGACTACTGCAATGGGCTTCTGGCATCTGCAAACGAAGAAGTATTAGACCGACTCCAGGTGATACAGAACACTGCGGCTAGGTTGGTCCTTAATGCTCCCCCCAGATCTCCTTCTAAACCTCTGCTAGCAAAACTCCATTGGCTATCAGTTCGCCAAAGAGTGAATTTCAAGATATGCTGCATATTACATAAGGGACTACATGACTTAGGACCCTCTTATTTGGCAAAGAAATGTGTCCCATATGTTCCCACACGTACCCTAAGGTCAAGTAATCAGTTCCTTTTGAGGGTGCCCACAATCAAAAAGGCCAGACAGGGAGGTAAAGCTCTGTCTGTGGTGGGCCCAACATTATGAAATAAACTTCCTCTTCTGCTGAGACCTTGGACCCGATTCACAGAATGAACTTAAGACTCAATCCTAAACTTACTACTATTTTGGTATTCACAGAATGAACTTACTACTTTTGGTATTCACAGAAGTTAGGACTTTGTCTTAAGTTTATCTTAAGACAAACTTAAGACAGACTTAAGACAGACTTAATACAAACTTAAGACAGACTTTAGACAGACTTAAGACAGACCTAAGACAAAATCCTAACTTAAGTCTGTCTTAAATTTGTCTTAAGACAAACTTAAGACAAAATCCTAACTTTTGTGAATACCAAAAGTAGTAAGTTGATTCTGTGAATGACAAAAGTAGTAAGTACATTCTGTGAATGCCAAAATCGTAGTAAGTTTAGGATTGAGTCTTAAGTTCATTCTGTGAATCGGGCCCAATGTGTGGATCATTCTGTTTTTAGGAAAAAACTGAAAACTTTTTTGTTTCAGACCTAATTAGCCAGCCTGACTTTATCCTACATGAATCTCTGCTTAGGACTCATGCCCCCTCTTTATATCACTGTTTTTTCAGGAGCGCGGAGATACTTCTTCGGGAGTTTATTCAAGCTCGTTATAAACCCGCAAATAAATAAATAAATAAATTGCCGGAAGGCAGTAGTACTATCGGTAAAATGCCCCTTCCGAAATCTCAAAAAGATGTGCGTTCCTTTATAGCCATTATTCCTACTACCACCAGTGGGTCCCTAACTACTCCCTATTAATCAAACCTTTGCTTGCATTAACAATGAAAGGTGCATGAGCCTTTCTCTTGGACGCCTGACTGTCAGCATTCTTTTGAGCAACTAAAAATTGCACTTTGCTCTGCTCCATTGTTAGGCACGCCTGACTATAAGAAACCTTTTGTGCGTTATGTCTATCAGATGGCTGGTTGTGCCCTCTCTGTCTTGACTCAAAGATTTAGTGATAAACAGAGACCTTGCGCTTATTTTTCTGCTGTGCTTGACCCTGTTGCAAGAGCCCTCCTGAGCTGTCTGCGAGCGGTCATGGCTGTGGCCACTTCAATCAGACAATCGGCTGGACTCGTACTTGATACTGATCTCACAGTTATGGTACCTCATGCTTTGGATACACTTTTGAATAAAACAAGGACACAGCACTTCACCAGTGCATGTCTTACTGGGTATGAACTGACATTGTTTGCTAAGCATATTAACCGCATGCGCGCTAGCGGGTTTTCCCGCTGCACGCTGAAAATGTAAAAAACCCGCGTTACGTGACAAAGCCAGCTCGTCATGCGCGCAGCGCAGGTAATGCCCATGACGAGCTGGCTTTGTCATCAGCATCGAAGGGGTTAAGATTAAACGATGTGCCACTCTGAATCCAGCCATGTTACTGCCATTTCCTTTTGAGAGCGATGCAGTCAACAAGCATGACTGTATTTTTTAGACAGAGGAAGAGACGAAGAGATGGGTAGAGCTTATTGATGTTCCCTTATCAGACCACCAAGGAGAATTATATGTAGGGCTGGGCGTAGTTTGCGAAGTAGCGCTTCGCACTACGCGAGCTACGCATAGCACTACGCGAACTGCGTAGTAGCCTGTTCGCACTGTGCAAGATGTCTTTTCAATGATTGCATAGTGCAGACAAGCATCCGTCACTGTGCAATCATTGAAAATGGCATCTTGCACAGTGCGAGCTGTAGTTTTCTGCCGCTCTAGTAGATTTTTACTTGAACAGCAGCTTTCTCAACACGGACTGGTAGTTTCTCATCGCGAGCGGTCGCAAACATATTCGACCACTCGCAATGAGAAACCTGACCTTCCCGTGTTGAGAATCTCGCCGGGAGGTTTATTTTCCATGCCCGCGACCAGCAACTTGATGATGCTGACAGCGAACGAGGAGAAAGTCTCGCCGACATGTCATTTTGCTTGCTCGCGGTCGCCAACTTGACATTGAGGACAGCGAGCAAGCCAAAAAATGACCGCTGCACTACGCAATGCTATGCTACGCGTGTTCGCACTGTGCTACATGCAGCTTGCATAGTGCGAAGTAGCGCAAACTTTGCAAACTACGCGAGCGTAGCGTAGTGCTTCGCCCAGGCCTAATTATATGTCGATATCTCTTGTTTCAAATTGGATGTATGATTGAACAACTACCACCTAAACCACAAATACCTTAACCACGTAGGCTAAACAACGAGGAATGCCAAACAACTACCTTGTTTACAACGAGTTCCTTAACCACGAAATGTATTTAATTTGCTCATTACCCATTTTCACCGCTATGTACTTTTTTATCCGCATGTTTTTAACATTTTAAGGATAGAACCTCATTCACTGTCCTAGATAACTCCTTCATTTACGTACGCTCCATTTACTGCCTTAGAGCCGCTTATTCACTGCCCCAAAAACCATATCAAGAAACCTATCTGTAACAGTCCAGAAAGGTCTCCATATGACCCCCGGGTCCACACTACACACTAATGGGGGAGGGGGGGAGGTTTGAATGTGCTCCCATCCCCACCTGTCTCCGCCGCTCCTCCACTCTCTGAAGCCAGCCTCCTGCGTGGGGCTAGGAGGGGTGGGGAAGCGTCGAAAGGGGGGGTGGAGGGTGCTCATTGTGGGGAGTTGAGATGAAAGACGCTCTGAGGAGGAGACATCTGAGGGTCTTAGTTTATCTCTGCATGTGTGGGGAGGGGCAGAGAGACCGGGGCTGGGGTGGCAGAGCCTAGTGTCCAAACAGAGCATGCTGAAGAGGGAAGGTGCCACGGGCAATGTTTATACCCAGAGGCAGAGTATAGTTGTATTATTATTACCCCAGCCCCGCATGCTCTATTTCCATAAATTACTGGAATTGGGAACTGGCAGGATGCAATCAGAACATATTAGATATTATATATTGTGAAAATAAAGTACAAAGTACGAAGGACTGAGAGGAGACGTGAGCACGGTGATTGGCCAGTAGATGTAGAATGAGGAATGTAGACTTGTGGATGAAGACGCATGCCAATTGCCGAATGACTCATGTCAGAGGGGCTGCAGATATGGTTTTGTCCTTTAAGTAAGTCGTTGTAAAGGAAGTCATATTTAAATGATTGGTCGTTGTTCGGGATTCGGGGTTCAGGCCATTCGTTATTCAAACGTCGTTGTTTAGGATGTTTCCCTTTCAAATTACCAGATGGCACCACCACTGCAGCTTATGCTATAACTACAATATGTACGGTGGTAGAGACATCACTAGCCCCATATCAGTTGTGTCAGGCTGCTGAACTTGTCACCCTTATTCGAGCTTGTGAACTGAGTGAAGGGTTGATTGTCAATGTTCACACAGAGAGCCAATATGCATTTGGGGTCACCCATAATTTTAGGCGACATGGCACTAAAATACAGCATGGACACCTTATATTGCGATTGTTATTAGCACTAACACTTACCAAGAAAATGGTGATTGTGAAGTGTAGCGCCCACAGGAAGGTCACTGATGATGTGGGTAGAGGGAATGCATTTGCAGATCAGATAGCCAAGGACACCACCCGAAGTAAAATGAAGAAAATGTTTGTTGCAGGTCCAGCTCAATGGGTCCACAAGATTGCTATGTTTAAAGATACAGTTGAGAGTGTGAAGGAGATACAAAGTGAGGCCACAATTGAAGAATTAGCGGTCTGGCAGGAAAGTAAGGCACAGTTAAATGAGGAAGGATGTTGGATTGATAAGTCTGGAGAGCAGAAATGGATGTTACCTGATGCATATGTACTTCCCGTGGTCACAATGGCATATGGTCCAGATAAGTGCAAAAGGCGTTTGTAAATTGTTAGCTCCAGTTTTGCACAAGGATAATACTTCCAAAACAGCTGGGCATTTGGTGAAAAATTGTATGATTTGCATGAAGCACAATCCAAGGAAGGGTACCCCTACACCACCCGGTAATTTTGCGCCACAACATTCCTATTTGAGGTCCTTCAAATGGACTTCATTGAATTGGAACAATGTAATAATCTTAAGTATGTTTTAGTGCTTATTTGTACATTCAGTAAATGTGTTGTGGCTTACCTCACTGAAGACAATACGGCTACTGCAACTGTAAAAATACTCCTTAAAGAGTACTTTCCTCGATTCGGAATGCCCGTGCTATCTGGAGTAACAACAGGTCTCATTTTAATGAGAAAGTGATTAAATTAATTTGTGAAGGTTTACCTATTAAACAGAAATTTCATACTGCCAATCACCCATAGTCAGCAGGCCTTGTTGAGAAGAACAATGGTACTCTCAAACTGAAATTGGCAAAAATCCAGGAAACGACAGGGTTGAAATGGCCAGATGCTCTTCTGTTAGCTCTTTTGTCAACTAAAAATACAGCACATTCTAGAACAGGGTTATCTTTGTATGAGATGGTATTCAGATGCCCAGCGAATGTCAGGGGTGTCCCCGCCCTAAGAAGTACTCAGAAATTGAATTTCCTATGTTGCTTGATTATCTTGGGCAGTTAACGCAGAGTCTGCGTTCTATTCACCAACGGGTGCAGGACTCTTTACCTCCGAAGCCTGAAGGACCTGGCTACAACATCCATCCCGGAGATTATATTTTCATCTGGAATTTTCAGAGGAAGAAGAGTAATGGAGCCTAGGTGGAAAGGTCCTGAGCAGATTCTACTGGTCACCCAAACAGCTGTAAATGTTGAGGGCAGGAAGAATTGGGTGCATGCCACCCACTGCAAGACGATACCTTTGCCATTGCCTTACGACCAGTGGGTCAAGGAGGGTACTGGGGACATTGAATGTGAGCAAGTGCCCAGATTTGTTCCTTTCAGTGACGCCCAACTTATCTGGACACAAACAAATAAGGAAAATGATGATGTTTTGAATGAGGCTGTCCCACCACAGATTCAAGCTATCCAGGAGCCTTTGTTCTCTGATCATACAGTGCCTGGGGCTGCCAGATATGATATACATCCTCGGACGAGGACCACAGAGAATAAGGAGAAAAAAGATCAGGGATGGACTGTACAAGGTGTTGAGTAGCAGCACCAACGTGAGATCACGAGTACCTGCAATTTTGCATCTGCTTTGTTGTGTTGTTTGAGCATTAGTTAGGAAAAGTATACTCTGAGGGTATGCCCTCTTTTTCGACTAAGGATAGATTAGGGAAGAGCTTAGGATGGAGCAAGCTCCACCGCCGGTGCTCAAGAGTGCCAACTGATTGATGGACGATAGGTGTCTGTGCCAGAGAAGCTCAGATGGACATTGGACACTTTAAATTCACTTAGCATTCTTTTGGCAGGAGGGTTACGGAGGAGGAGCAGTCAATTGTCATTGTACACGGTAACGAGATTTGGTCAAAGAGGAGTAAAATAACATGCATTTCTCTTTTGATACTGATGATATTAATACTATGTAGGGTGTCGTGGTTTTTGGAGGATGCATATAGTGTACCCATACGAAGTACAGGCAAAACAATTTTTCCAGAGACACAATAAAAGGGCTGTCCCGAGTAATGTGTTTGAGGAGACACATAAGAGGTTCTTTGGGAAAGGGACCACTTGTTATCCCACTCAATATGTCACTAGCCTCTGTCACTTGTGAATTATATGTATACCCGGCCGCCCCAGTTTGCAGAAGTAAGGGGAGTGTTTGGATTTGGTTATCCTGAACCATGTTTGTATCATAAAAAGCCACATGGAATGGGTAACCCAGGTTGTGATAACAATACATATTGTGATAATTTCTAAATGAAAGTGCAGAATATAACATTGGTGGGTTGGCATTACAAAGAATTGACACTACCCCAGGAGGCTGGTTATTATCCTACTTGTTGACCCATATTAAATAGCATGGACACTTCATTATACATTAACTGTTCTGGGATAATATTGTTCAGACACAGTTCCCTTGTAAATAAAGACGATTCGAGCACCTTGGGAATGAACTCTAGATATTCAGAAGTGAATTATGAGGGGCCCATATATGCATTTCCATGGTTCTTCTGTCTGTCTAATGGGTTTTATTCCCATGTCCATAATGTACTGATGATGTAGCCCTTGGGATGATATTGCCATTGGGCGTTCCATGAAAATATGCGAGAACCAGAACGAGATGAGTGAAAAGGACCTTAACGAAAGAATTCTGTGAAGGGGTTATTTATTTAGAAGTGTACAGCTACAGTAATGGAATTACATTTGGATACATCCTTTCCTCTATATTTACATTGGGTGGTACTGCCATGGCCAGGGGCGAGAAAGCTAGGGAATATTTTGGAAGTAAGTTACAAATTCTATCTAATACCACTGTAGCAGCTTTGCTCGATATTTCTACTCAGTTAGAAAGCATGCAGGTGTATTCAGAACAGAGTAGGTATGCAGTGGATTTTATCTTAGCAAAGAGTGGTGGTGTAGGCACAGTGGTCGGCGACCAGTGTGTAGTCGGTGTAAAAAACTTGGAAAAAAATATAACACAACACATTATGGATATTATCGAATATGTACAAGGGATGAGGAGTGAGAATTGGAATTGGTCTCTTGTTGGTAGTTGGGGTTGGATACTTCAACAACTGATTTACCTTATTGTGGTATTAGTACTCTGTTGTGTCCTCATAAAGTCTCTCCCTTCTTCTTTTTCTTATTGTGCCACTGTTTTATGCCTAAAGAGAAGATATCAGCTCATGTTACAAATACCGCCATGATGATTCATGCCGATATTGATGATTTGATAAATATTAACGAGGGAACATTTGAAGATTTTTTCCTTCTTGCTCTAATGTTGATTGTAAGGAGTTTCTATAATTTTATTTTAACCGTGTTTTTGAATTTTGTTGCTCTATCAACTGGTGATGTATTGTTACGACTATGATGATGCTGTCTGGTCCATTTTCATTTTTGTACCTTTGAAAATGTTTTAGCTCATGCTAAAAGGAGGATCTGTTATATTGGGTCCGTTAATGCTTACGCAGTGCCTCGTGTAAGTTAGCATTCACGGCACCATTTTATGTTCTGACGCCATTTTCTTGACAATCTAAACTAACCTTTGCTATTTCTGAGAAATGCCCTTCGCTGAGTTTTCTTTCTGCAAAGAAGAATGGTTAATGCCAGTGCACAGCTTTCCCACAAGAGTCCCTCTCCCATTTGTCTGGTAGCCTTATCACAGGACCGGGTGTAACGGCCTTGGACTGTGCTGAGTGTCGAGAGCAGAAGTTTTTTTGTATTTTACTGTCCAGCTGCATCTGCCTGTAAAATTCCACTATGTGTGGGTTTTTAACTAATCATGAAATGTATGCTTGCTGATCTACAGGTCCCTCTGGGTATACAACATTTACAACAAAGTTTTTACCACGCACTACCACTACAACGCAGGCATTACCACGCATACCATTACAACGCATTGCGCTGGGGGGCGCTCTAGGATAGGGAATAAGTATGATTTTATATCCAACACCTTCCCTAGTGTCCACGGGGACTGGAGTTGGAATATAAAATTATACTTACCACTATCCAGCACCTCTAAGCGCTATGCGTTGTAACGGTATGCGTTGTAAATACCGCGTTGTAATGGTATGCGTGGTCAAAGTATGCGTTGTAACATCATACATCCGTCCCTCTGTAACACACCAAGAGGCTGTGCAGACGGGGCTCCGCTCTGAGTGTATGCGATTAAACAGTTATTGGTGTATATTCTCCACTGTCCCTTCGACTCTTCATTCGTATGGAAGGCTGAGGGGTGGTCTGCAAGTGACCTGGGTGGCCCCAAGCGGGTTACATCCTTCAGTAGATATGGCACTGCAATGTGCATATCTGCAGCATTATTAAAAGTGACGTTCCCGCGATGTAAGGGCTGTGTCCAAAAGTCAACCATTGTTTTGAATGGTTGGTTGTAAAAACAGCTTTTACTATTACCCTTCCTAGTCTACATTGACAATACAATCACATATATAATTTAAATAATTAAAGACCTTTTCCGGAGTTGACAAAGGACCTGCTAAGATAAGAGAAGTGACACCACTGGACCTCTGATTGACTTGCTCCATTTCCTACAAAATAGATTGCAGGGGAACGCTGACAGAATATCGGAACCAAAAATATTATGTGAACAAAATATTGTGTCAAAAATATTGTGGAACAAAATATAGAGAAGTTAAGTGCAAATAGGTAAGTATAGATTAACCATTCCTAACTCCACATCTACATACCTTAAAGATATATATTGGATACGCATTGGATCAGGGCAAAAGAGCTGTCCTGATCCTACTTGATTTATCCGCGGCGTTCGACACGGTGTCCCACGATATTCTACTTCATCGCCTGAGTAGCACAGGCATAGGGGGCACCGTGTTGAAATGGTTCACCAACTTTCTCAGACAAAGAAAACAAACCATCATCCTAGGGCCATATCACTCTGAGGCCAGGGAAGTTAAATCTGGGGTACCTCAGGGCTCTAGCTTAAGCCCTATATTGTTCAACCTGTATATGGTCCCACTAATGAAAATCATCTCCTCCTTTGCTATCAGCTCGATAGCATACGCCGATGACACTCAACTAGTGTTAATTCTAGATGAGGACGCGGCAATTGCTGAACGCTCCCTTAGGGATTGTCTGGAAGCACCTTTAAGTGGATGAACATAAACCACCTGAGATGTAACACCGCAAAGACCGAAATTCTACCCTTCGGGAAAAATAACTTGTTCTCCCCCCAAACCTGCTGGCCACCCAATGCCGAAGCCCCGCCAAGCACTATAAAAAGTGCCCGCAACCTAGGCATCAAATTTGATAAGGCATTATCATTTAAACAGCAGGCCATTGAAGTGGCTGGCTCATGTTTTAATGTCATCAAGAGCCTTCGGAAATTCTTCGATTTCCTTCCCTTATCAGCCAAGAAAACAGTAGCGGTGGCATTAATCACATCCAGGTTAGACTATTGTAATGGTCTATATGTAGGGGCCAACAAAGCCTTACTACATAAGCTGCAAATGGTACAAAACGCTGCAGCAAGATTAGTGCTAAAAACATCGAGAAAGTCCTCGGCATCGGCAGCACTAGATACTCTCCACTGGCTTCCCATTCAAAAGAGAATACTATTCAAACTACTGATAATTTCCTTCAGGGCATTCCACAAAACAGGTCCAACTTACCTGTATAACAAATTCAACCGCTACCACCCCGGACGTCACCTAAGATCTGCCACGGCCAACCTAATGATTATCCCAAAATTCCGACTGTCCACTAGAGGGGGAAAGTCTCTGACGGTCAAAGGATCAAGAGCATGGAACAAACTCCCTCCTCAAATCCGGGAAATCTCATGCGAAAGCAAATTCAGGAAAGCCATCAAAACCTGGATCTACAATCAAACAGCCACTACTTGCAAAGCCCTGGTCTAACTCTGAAACGTCTCTAGGGGTTACTATATCTTTTCCCCTCCTTTGATCCACACAAATCACATCTAGCGCCAAGAGGCTCCTCGGAGCGATAGAGCGCTATATAAAACCCCCAATCAAATCAAATCAAATCAAATATATATTGTCAAGGTACATTAATGTGGAGTTATATATATAGTAAAACTTTACTTACCTATAGAAACATATACAGAATATTTTTGTCCTCGATATTCTTGTGGCAATATATTGTACCACAATATTTTTGGTTCTGATATTCTGTGTAAACACCATTGCAGGTGTACCTGGGCAGCCCTGATATAGACTCCACCAGGCACGGCAAGTTCATGTAAGAGCGGTGAGGCGGGGGTAATACGACAGATGACGGAATAGGTCAAATAAAATAAAAAAATAAATAAAACCTCTTACCTCGCACTTGCCACATTGCCGAGTCGGAGATGTGGTGAGCGCAAGGTAAGTGGTTTTATTATTATTTTTTTTTATTTGAACTATTTCGTCATCTGCGGACTAACCTCCTCCCCATCCCCACACCGTTACCCTGCTTTTTACCTGAACGGGCTGCGCCTGGACTTTCACGACAATAGAAGATTCTGAGTTTCTGCCTAGTGGTGTGATGGAGTTTACTGGAATTATGAGTACGTCAGATTTCCAATATATAGTATTTACTGCACCCAGTAGTTACCAAATGCATTAATAACTTCACCCTTCCATAACCTTTGGCAGGTCAAATCTGCCGAATTTACTAAGGGAAAACAATACATTATTTACCATAACATGAATATTTTGTTGCTGTAAGCTCCAAAATGTGCATGTCATTCCCTCAAAACTGATAATAGGTGCTATGTATAGTAACTGGTTGATTCTGAACCCTGAGGAGTCAGATTTATCTAGAACAATACATTTCCCTTCCTCCTTCAACACACTCATAATTGGGGATTATGAGCCTATATCACTACTTCCTACAGTTTTTTGTCATTCTTATTAACTCATACTCAAACTGCCAAGAAGTAATAGTTTTATAACTGATTATAATTTACTACCTGAACCTGTCACTGTAAGGATGTACTATAAGTAAACTGAATGCTTATGTAACTCCTTGGATAAATGCCTTGTAATAAAATAGATAGACACATTGTAACTGGTTCTCTGTAAAGTTATTTGACACAGGTTGGGTCTAGTTTTCACTAAATAAAAATTCGAATAATTTATTTTAAAAAGGCAGTACACACCTTCACACTGAAGGCCAGTAGCCTGATCCAGATTTTGTTTGGAGATCCTATTAGGACTGCCAGATGAATTGAACCTTCCTTCCTGCCACCTAGACCAGTCACATTCTCCAAGGTGCACCCTAGCCCAACTACTGCCCCTTCCGGCACTTAAACCAAAGCAAAACATGCAACTGCTAGTCTGTTTTATGATGGTACATTTATCACTGTAGACTGGGCATATTTTCACAGGACACAGACCATGCAAATTTAGTGGAGCACAGTTCATGGTTGCAGCCTAGTTCCATAGAGTAAAAATATTGGAGCATAAAAAACACTACTATCCACATAGCGCTGGCAGTATATTAGCCACAACTGTTGCATTTGTGCTAATTCACAGATACCTCTTGTGCTACAGCTATCTCCCGTTACACCATCAGGTTAATTGCTTAAAAACACTTAAGTCCTTAAAGAACAACCTTTCGAGCCACTTATTGCACTTTTACTGATTGTGCTTCCAAAACGCTTTGTGCATGAGGGATTTGTCTCCATTGGGGAGTTGGGCACAGAGCCTGTAACCCGAAACCACCTATTTTGGGTATGCGGAGCAAGGGATTCAGCACCCACAGGGGCTGGGCGCAGGGCGGGCCTTAAGGCCAGTTGCACTCCGCACTCTGGGCGTGGTGTGGGCGCGGCATAGGGTTGACATTGCATATGGTGCTACAATATTACTTTGCAATAAATTAACTTTACAAATTAGCAGAAAAAAACAAAGGTTAACCGCATCGTTGCGGCTGCTTTTCCCGCTGTGTGCGGCGTTTTTTTAAATACCGCATTACATGACGAGCTCAGCTCGTCATCAGCATACGAGCGCCGTAGCTGATGACGAGCTGAGCTCGTCATCAGCATCTAAGGGGTTAAAGTGATGTTAAGGTTAGGAATTGTAATAATATGCTACTTTACATTAAAAAAAACCTTAGAAGTTCACTGAAAAAATCTAAAGGTTAAAGGACGTTATAGTTAGGTGAAAATGTTAGTTAAAAGATGCTGTTTTAAATTAACAAAACTAATGAAATTCACCAGTTATAGTTATCTTAACTAACTATAAGTTGTGCCCTAAAGTAACTGTAACTCATGCACTCGCCATGCACTGCTATTTACCTCCAGTATTGCATCACTCATACCATGTTCTAGGACATAATTGATAACATCACTGCAACATCTGAATTGACATAATTCTGTCAGTAATTCGACTAAAGCAGAATCAGAGATATGTAATTTTAATGATTTAAGAGGAAACAGTGCATAAAAGCCTAAATCGCTAACTGTGGTTTTCTGGTCGTGCCGGACTGGGACAAAGTCACACGTTTGGGCTCACTGCAATGGAGCATGGGCCAGAGGCAGGGACCAAGTGAGGTCAGCTGAACAAAGTACCTTAAATCCTTGTTGTGGAGCACTGCGAGATCCAATGTTGAGGATGGTCACGCAGCAGCGGTGCTATGGAGATGGGGGACTGCAATGGAGAGTCCTACATCATCGTTGATCATGCCATCAATGAGGGTCTTCCAATGCTAATTCCTGCGCCTAGGATCTATTGCACAGCAGCAGTGTCGAGAAAGCAGCAGAACTGAGATGTGAAGTCCTGTGTTCTCATCGAGAGTGTCATTGATGAGGGGCATGTGATGCAAAGGACTGCATCAAGGATGCACTGCGCAGCGGCGGTTCCAAAGAAGCTGTGGGATGCTATCTGAGGTCCTGCATCAGGGATGCATCACGCAGAGTTGGTTCCAAATGCAGCTGCAAGGAGATGCATTGTGATGCATCTGTTCTGCTCACAGGACGACAGAAGGACTGGCAGACTACCTTCAGGTTCACTTCAAAGGGTCCAGGGCTAGTGTGGCAACACTTGGAGGCAAGACCGCAGCAGGCACAGTCCAGGTGCTGGGTTTGAGGTGGTTGGGGCCTTTTCTGTCCCAGAGGCTCTAATCAGGAAGCAAGACAACTAGCCCTTGGAGTCATTCTGGTGGTCGAGGGATCAGGGTGCAGGTTCAATCCTTTTCCCTCAGGCAGCAGCATAGCAGAGTAGCAATACTTCTCGCAGCAGAGCAGCACAGCAGTTCTTCTGAGTCTTCCACATGTTCAGAGGTGTTAGAGCTGTCTGGAATTCCCTGCCCTGGCTACCAGCTTATTTGGGGACACAAAAGACTAGTGTCAAATCCTATGGGAGTATGCTCAGGCTGATCCTTTGTGGCGTATAAGTGTGGTAGATGACAGCTCCACCTCCTCACCAAGTCAGACATGGCCCATCCTGCCCACATCTATTCCCCCTTTGTCTCACTGTCTGGAAGCAATACACAAAGACCAACTGCCAGCTACACATAGTAATGTGACCCAGGATAAAGGCTGAAGGCACCAAATGGTTGTGACAAAATATGCCAACTTTTTAAATGTTACGAAAGGGGATGATGGACGGAGCGTTTGAGCAAATCAAACACTCTCCCCCAGTCGACTGATCTGGGTTTAATCCATCACCATTCTTTAGCTCACTCCACCACCCCAGTTCAGTCATGGCCATATGCAAATCAGTCAGACCCTGTGCCTTGTGGGAACAGTCGAGCACGAACTGCCAATCCATGTCTTCCCTGGACCGGAAACAAGCATCCTGAGACCGGTTTCGAGTTCATAAACCTCATCAGCCAGGCTATCTTGAATCCAGTGGCAAAGTGAGCAAGGGACCCACGTCTGGGCATACCCTGCCAACTTAGGGCGTACAAAGCGATACCAAAGGGGATGATTGATGGAGAGTTTGAGCAAATCAAACACTCACCCCCACACAACTGATCTGGGTTTAATCCATCAGCATTCTTTAGCTCACTCCACCTCCCCAGTTCGGACATGGCCATATGCAAATCTGTCTCAACCTGTGCCTCATGGGAACAGTCCAGCCTGAACTGCAAAGCCATGTCTTCCTTGGACTGGAAACAAGCATCCTGAGACCGGTTTCGGGTTCATAACCCTCATCAACAGAGGTGCAAAAAGAGGCCTTGTTGTAAAGTCATCCTGTACCCCCAACTTTTTGCCGACGAATACTAGTGGTAACTGACTCTACCTAACCAGGCGTAGAGCCAGTACCATGCTTAAAAGACACATAGAATTCAGTGAAAACACCTACATACACTAGTTTACACTATGGGTTGGAGTACCCCTCTGATTGGCATGACCTCCCCTGTAAGGCCCCAGTACATAATAGGGTAGGGGGATTAAAACTACCTCTAAGTCAGAGGTACAGAAATATGCTTCTTTAACTAGTAGTCGCGTTTGCATAGAGGTAGAGAAAGAGCGCTCAGCCTCCGAACAGTGCTCAGGAATTCCGCTGCGTAGGACTTACAGGAGGTACCAGGAGGGCTTATTGACACCCAAAGTCCCTCAGGAGTAAAGTGGACTTCATCCCCCATCCCATAGTCTGCCAGGAGGCACGTTTGCAGAGTGGTGGAGAAAGGGGGCATGGCCTCCAAAAACGTCTTTGCAATCCTATTGTGTGGGACTTACTGGAGGTAACAAGAGGGGTACTAGGCTCCCAAGGACATCCTTGGGGGCCAACTACCCCTCCTATTACCTCCAGTAAGTAACACAAAGCAGGATTGCTAAGTTCTCATAACAGGCCACGTCCCCTTTGCCCACCACTCTGCAAAAGCGCCACCTGGCATGCTCTTTGATGGGGATTGAAGTCCCCGTCACTGCTGGGGGTCCTTAGGGGCCGACAAGCAAACCTCTTACCTACAGTAAGCCCCACACAGTGGGATTGCTGAGAGGTGGACACAGGCCACGCCCCCTTTCTCCACCACTCTGCAAATGCGCCTTCCAGCACGCTCTTGGTTGGGGGATGAAGTCCCCTTGCCTCATGAAAGGGGACATCACTTTACTTTAACCCCCCCCCCCCCCCCCCAGGGCCCAAGGAGCCCACCAGGCACCTCCAGTATGACCCACGCAGCTGGATTGCTGAGAGTGGTCCATTACCTGCCGCAAAGGAGCACCACCCAGGATGCGGGGGCCACGCGGTCTGTAATTGAGCAGGCCAATTTTGTGGAGCAGCAACAGATTTAGCATGTCCACCGGCACACCGAGGTCCATCTTGGGGCAGTTAACATTACAACAGCAACACCGCGAGCTCTATTGGGAGATAAAGGACACTACAAGGCCCATAATGCTCTGCTAGTCACGTCAGAGCATCCCATTCAGGGCATGCATTGGAGCATTTAAATGATGAGGGCGGTGTCCTATGCGCCTTCAATTGCCAAAGCCTCTGAAGAGAAGTGGGGACACTTTGCAATGCATCAGGCATCCATGGCACATTGAACTTCTTAAAGTTATCATTGTACCGGTGGGCTGTATACCATGAAGGCTCTTTAGGAGCATGTTGCAGCTTGAGTGCTTCTTGTACTTTGGGTACTTGGAGCTTGCATAAATATGCAGCACACCCTGCCGCGAAGGAGCACCACCTCAGGATGTGGGGGCCATGCAGTCTGTTGTCGAGCAGGACAATTTTGTGGGGCAGCAACGGATTTAGCATGTCTACCGGCACACTGAGGCCCATCTGGGGGCATTGAACTTAACAGCAGCAACATCGCGCGCTCCATTGGGAGATAAAGGACACTACAATGCCCATAATGCTATGCTAATAGGGGCAGAGCATCCCATTCCGGGCATGCATTGGAGCATTTAAATGATGAGGGCAGTGTCCTTCAATTGCCAAAGTCTTTGAAGAGAAATGAGGACACTTTAAAATGCATCAGGCATCCATGGCACATTGAACTGCTTAAAGTTATTGTTGTACCGGTGGACTGTATACCATAAAGGCTCTTTAGGAGCATGTTGCAGCTCGAGTGCTCCTTGTACGTTGGGTACTTGGAGCTTGGATAAATACACGACACACCCTGCCGCGAAGAAGTACCACCCCAGGATGCGGGGGCCATGGGGTCTGTTATCGAGCAGGCTGATTTTGTGGGGCAGCAACGGATTTAGCATGTCACCGGCACACCGAGGCCCATCTGGGGGCATTTAACATTACAGCAGCAACATCACGAGCTCAATTGCAAGATAAAGGACACTACAAGGCCCCTAATGCTCTGCTAGTCGCGGCCGAGTGTACAATTCAAGGGATGCATTGGAGCATTTAAATGATGAGGGCGGTGTCCTATGCGCCTTCAACTGCCAAAGCCTCTCAAGAGAAGTGGGGACACTTTGAAACGCATCAGACATCCATGGCACATTGAACTGCTTAAAATTATCGTTGTAATGGTGGACTGTATACCATAAAGGCTCTTTAGGAGCATGTTGCCGCTCGAGTGCTCCTTGTACATTGAACTGCTAAAAGTTTTTGTTGTACTGGTGAACTGTATACATAAAGGCTCTTTAGGAGCATGTTGCCACTTGAGTGCTCCTTGTACGTTGGGTACTTGGAGCTTGGATAAATACGCGTCATCCCCTGCCGCGAAGGAGCACCACCCCAGGATGCTGGGGCCACATGGCCTGTTATTTAGCAGACCGATTTTGTGAGGCAGCAATGGATTTAGCATGTCCACCGGCACACCGAGGCCCTTCTGGGGGCTTTTAACATTATAGCAACAACATTGCGTGCTCCATTGGGAGATAAAGGACACTGCAAGGCCCATTATGCTCTGCTAGTCATGTAGATTGTAACCGGAATGACCATGTTGGCTTGGCAAGAATAAAGAAACCGGATGGTTAAAAACAGCAGTAGTGAGTGTCCAGAAAAGCTTGGGTGTTTAGTTGATAAATTATTACACGGCAGCCCTGTTGAGCTGGACTGCACCATCTCGCAAACACAGAGTGGCTGCATGGTGGTCCGATTCCGCACCCGTTTTGCAGCACAGCTGTTGTGGCATAAAAGAACTGACCCCTCATCCGGATCCCTACTAAGGTTAATAGTTATCTGCTGAAAAGAAAGTCTGTACATTCCATTGAGGGTCCAATATTCTCCCGAAGGGACTATAAATCCCAGCATGCTCCACATGACGTATTGAAATAATTAAGGTACTAAACAACGTCCACTATGGGCGCTAGATAAAAGAACATACGAGAGCCTCTGCAAGACATTTAAAAAGCTGCCCATGAGAGTCTTATCTCGAAACGCGTCAGAATGAAGATTGTAACTCGAAGGACCGTGTTGGCTTGCCAAGAATAAGGAAATCGGATGGTTAACAACAGTAGCTGTGTGCGTCCAGAATAGCTTGGGTGTTTGGTTGAAAAAATGTTACGCTGCAGCCCTGTCGCACTGGACTGCACAATCTCAGAAACACAGAGAGGCTGTATTGTGGGACGATTCTGTACCCATTTTGCAGCACAGCTGTTGTGGTATAAAAGAACTGACGCCTCATCCGGATCCCTACTAAGGGTAATAATTAACTGTTGAAAAGAACGTCCGCAGAACCCACTGAAGGTCCAATATGCTCCCGAAGGGACTATAAATCCCAGCAAGCACCACATTGAAATAATTAAGGTACTAAACAACGTCCACAATGGGCGGTAGATAAAAGGGCACGCAAGAGCCTCTGCGAGACATTCTAAAAGCTGTCCCTGAAGAAGAGATTCTTATCACGAAATGCATCGGCACGAAGATTGTGTCTGGAATGACCGTGTTGGCTTGCCAAGAATAAAGAAACCAGATGGTTAACAATAGCAGTTGTGTGTGTCTAGAAAAGCTTGGGTGTTTGGTTGAAAAAATGTTATGCCATAGCCCTGTCGCACTGGGCTGCACCATCTCGCAAACACAGAGAGGCTGTGTGGTGGGAACGATTCTGTACCCATTTTGCAGCACAGCTGTTGTGGCATAAAAGAACTGACGTCTCAACTGGATCCCTACTAAGGGTAATAGTTATCTGCTGAAAAGAACATCTGCAGAATCCACTGAGGGTCCAATATTCTCCCGAAGGGATTATAAATCCCAGCATGCACCACATGATGTATTGAAATTATTAAGGTACTAAACAACGCCTACTATGGGTGGTAGATAAAAGAACATGCGAGAGCCTCTGCAAGACATTTTAAAAGCTGCCCATGAAGAGATTCTTATCTCGAAACCCGTCGGCATGAAGATTGTAACCGGAATGACCATGTTGGCTTGCCTAGAATAAAGAAACCGTATGGTTCACAACTGCAGTTGTGTGCATCCAGAAAAACCTGGGCATTTGGTTGATTTTTTTTTAAAACATACAAATATATACACACACATATATATATATATATATTTATAACAATCAAACTAGATATCATAAATCAAAAATAAAATCTTAATTAGCGTTTAACTTAGGACTCAACTGATAAAAAAATCTAACTAAAACTAAACCAACCAATAAAACAAAACTATAAACCACTGTAACCAATAAAATATAAAAACAATTACATCAACAAATATAAAGGGGGGAGGAGCTACGACACCCACCAAGATGGCCGCATAGTCTCCCGGCTCCGCTTACCTCCGTCCTTCGCTCTATTATCCTGTCGCTTATCCTGGTTGCCTGCACCGGACCCGTGTGTGTGATCCGACCTGCTCTCCAGTGGTGCAATCCCGGAGTTTCTCTGCTGTCGTGGAGTGGAGTTACGTCGATGGTCGTTTGAGGCCTAACCCAGCAGGGACGCCGGGGTCTCGAGTGCGGGCTCTGCCGGGTCCGAGTTGAATAACAACGGACTGCTGAACGAGGTCGGGTCCGCTCTCTGGAACACTCGGACTTTTTGATTGGTCTGCTACCACCAGCTGCCTGGTGCCCTACAGTAGGTGAGGCGACGAGTGACGCATGGTGCTGTGTCGCGGGGGTCCCTGACCGGGGGTTCGGCATTTGCATCGTCGATCCCCCTGGGCCGGTGCCTCGCTGCGTATTACTGCTTGCTAACCATCAGTCCCTCATGGCTTACTCCTGCTCCGCCTAATTTTCCCCCGGAGAAGGCGCCTCTCCGTGAGGACCACCATGTTGGAGGAAGAAAGGCATCTAGCGGAGCAGGCTCGAATTGGCCCGTCACTGCGAACGGTGTTGGAGGCCCTCATGGCACTTAAGGGGACCATTGAAGCCCAGACTTGCAGTTTGTTGTCTGCGACGGATGGACTCACAGGCCTGAGACCGGATCCTGACTCGACACCCGTGCCCTCGGCAACTCGCCTGCATTTCAAAAGACATTTCAGAGACTTGTTTTGACCCGGCGCTGGAAGCAGAGTTTGCCCTTATTGTACTGGATATATCCGACTGTACTGTGCCCGATCACCCAATGGAGCCATTGGAACCCCCGATTGGATGTCCCTTGGAACATTTACATGTCGTCCCCATTCTGGAACTTTCTACTTTTCATCTCTTGCTGTTTCGGACCTTGTCGACTCCCCTCCCCTGTCGATCTTTCAAGATGGCGGATGGAGTAAAGCTTGGCTTCGGAGACAGGGAGGAACAACATTGGCACCAACCATCTACATTGAGATCTGCCGTTCTTTTCTCATCTGTTTACTCCTGTTCTGTAGACTCTTGCAGTAATTTGTGGAAGGGACTTTCTTTAATTGACGACTTTATTGAATTTGATCGACGGGGCCAGGGTTGAGAATGTTATCTGGGTCTCTCATTGTGGCACTAGGTTTAACAGGAGTGCTTTCTTGACCTAACGGAGTCCGGGGTGGGGCTGCCTACGACGGGGGAAGGAGACCGGTAGTCCGTAGAAATATGCCCTCCTCCGCTTTCCCTCACCGAGTGGGGTTCTTTGCCTTTTCTTTCTTTCTCTTCTTCTATATTTCGGGTTCTGATTACTGGGCGACAGGCACGCTGCGATTGGGGTGGCCGTAGTCACCAGCAGGGGTGAAGGGTGGGGGGTGTGGGGATGGGTGTTCGTTTTTATTTTTGTTCTATGGCCTCTTTCTTCCTTCTTTTCTCTTGTCTTCTTCTCTTTTTCCTATTCCGGGTTAGTGTAGTGGGTTCGGCTTTCTTACATCCTTGTTTCCATATCTGTACCTTGACTTTTCTGAGGTTTTGGTGCTCGGGGCGGACAATAATGCTGGAGTAGACGAATAATAATGCGCTAGTTTATCCTTCTGTCTTCTGTCTTAACTCCGTTGACTTATTTTAATAGCGAGTTTATTTTGGACACGTTGTTTCTTTGCTCGCCCCCCCTTTTGTGATCCGAGACACTGTGCGGCACCTGACTCTTTTACTTATTATTTTAAAATGAAAACCTCCTATCCTGTGTCCAAATTGAACTACCTTTGCAACCGATCCGCTTTGTGAATTGAGATCCTATGCTCTCCAGGGAGGCGGGTTTGAAGTTTGCAGGTATTAACGTACTAAAATGCTTAGCGGCCAGCCCTGGGGGTTGTAGGCCCTTGTCTGTATTTGATTGCAAATGTTAAATAAAGGTTTTAAAAAAATATATATATATATAAAGGACATACTAATTTAAACAAATAAATGCTTCAAAAAATGAAAAACACTGCAAGACGAGGATACTTTGCCGGATTCTATCAGCAGGCCATTATAGAAGAAATATATAAATCGAACCAACTGCCAAATCAAGTACGTAAAATTTATATTTAAACTAAAATGTAAAACTTAAAAACATAAAATACAGCAAAAAAATATTAGAACACTCTCCAACTTAATTTTTTCTGCATAGACTTCCTAAAAGAAAAAACTACTACGTGAAAAACTGATAAATTGCCAGAACATAACAACTATCACAAAGCAACAAAAAGATAAAAGGGGCATTTTATCTAGGGATGGCGATAAATAGCACAAAGTGTGTTTAGCGCTTTTATATTTATCGCCGTCCATCGCTGGAATTTATCTCCCTTGTAGCGTGTTATTAACAACACGTTTCTCCAGGGCGATAAAAATTCCTGCGATATCGGGGAAATTACCATTTTGAAGGGAGCATCGCTGGTTTTCCATTGATGTTCGCCTGCAAAACGGCGATAACCTTGCTGATACGACCCCTGTGGTCGTATCAGCATAATCAAACCCAATGTTATGGATAGGTAAGTCTGCATTTTTGCAGATGTTAGTTTTTGGCGAAAACCGCAGTTTTCACCAAAAACGAACGTGTGCTTAAATGCTGGGGCAGGCTTGTAAATATCACGATGTGCACATCAACGATATTTGTAAGGTTGTACTGCCCGGGGACGCCCACTTTGCATCTCATTAGAGATACAAAGTGAGGCGTCGGTAACAAGGCTGCTAACATGCGCTAATGCAAGTTAACACTGCCTTGTTAATTGGTAGAAAACATTATCTCCACAGTTTTGGCTGTTAAAGCCAAAAACACAGAGATAAGGCCCTTGATAATGTGCCCCATAAAAGAGTAAGCATTCATAAATTAACAAAAGACTATAAACTCACCCAAATATCAAACAGAAATAAACTTAGCCCCAAACTATAGAAACTACCAACCAATTAACATTTAAAATTAAATGTGTCATTTTTTTTCAACTAACAGGAAAAAGGCACATGCTTCACATTAGAACACCCCCAATGGAAAATCTGCACAACTGTGTGAAACATCTAAATAACATACATGTAAGTATACAAAATAGAGGTAGTTGCATATTTTTACTTGTAAATAACAAAAGTGCAAACTTAAAATTATCATATATATTTATACTATTACACTATTTTCTAATACAATGGCAGAAACCACAAAATATATTGTTTCACAAAAGGAAAATCACATGGGCTACACCAATAGCCAAGAAAGTGCAACAACAGAAGTTATAAACTGGAAATGTACTAAATACTAATTTCATGCTACAGAGGGCAGCTTAAACAGATGATTCATGTAAGAGAGCATAATCACCCCTAACTGTGAGTGAGATATTGCAGGGTATGAGTGGGGCAAACAATAGCTCTGAGGAACCCACAACCAAAATCCTTAAAGATACACTGCCTAAAGTGCCTGAATACATAACAAGGCAACTACCACCTATACCCACTTTAAAACATTTAATTGCATGAACTAAAAAAGCCACCAGCAATACCACACCTGCCTCTAGAAGATACCAAGATATACACATACTTGACCATTTAGCATTTAACAATTAGATGACAACATAAATAATGAGAAATGAATCCTAATATTCTCTGCAGCAGATAACTTCGTAAACCTCAGCTAATGTCAAACATGAATGATGGATGGGACCTTCAAAATGTGTCCAAACTATTCACACAGATATAAAGCATATATGGTGAATATCAAAAAACAAACATCCCTTGTATATTTGCTCTACTTCCAAATAAACAAAGAACCAATTACTACGACCTCTTAAAACATATAAACCATAAAACAAATAACTACTATCCCCAAAAAATAATATTTATAGACTTTGAGCAAGTCATGTTTCAAACCATTCTGAAAATGTACCTGTACATAACCTTACAAGGCTGTTACTATCATTTCAATCAAAGTATATGGAGATACCTCCAAAACTCTGCACCATGTGTAGAATATTCTACAAACAGCCAATTTGCCTTTGAAATATACAATAATATAGCACTAGCCTATGTCCCTGTCACAGAGGTAGCCAACCACTTCAATTTACTAATAGAAAGCCTTTCTATCAACAAAATGAAGACAAACTTAGTCCCCTAATAGACTATTTCCAAGACACTTAGGTTGCCAGACTGCATCGCTCCAGACACAGATACCAATCTAAATTCCTAATACCATAGTGGAATGTCTATGACAGCACCTTCGCACAGTAAGCTAAAACAAACAACACAGTAGAAGGATGGTGTAATGCCTTCCGATTCACGCTAAGCAGAACCCAACCTACCTTCTACAAATTTATAGAAGCATTACAAAAAGTGTAAAGCTACCAAAAACTATGAATGGAACGGTATGTTAGCCGAATTGGCCCTAAAATTAGCAAGCAAACCAAAAGAATGTCTGTATGTTATAAAATAAATAATAACCTACCAAAGTCCTCAAAAATTATGACAAATTCAATACCAATAAACCAAACATTTATTTTATTAAAAATAACAAATATATGATTTCATTCCATCAGTCAAAAGAAGAATTTAAATTACAAAGTTAATGAAGTCTTGTATAATGAGATTATATATATAAAAATGTTTAAATGTAGTTATCACCAACCAAGAAAGTTAAAAACAAACTCAATCCATCAATAAAATAATTACAACACATAAACCAAACAATTCTGCATAACAATCATTTGATGTGCACAGAAACAATATATTACTACATTGCCCACCCAAAAGAAAATAAATTAATTAAACTTACTGTTTTGTAGCTGCAGATATTTTTCTATATCCACATAAACAAATTAGAAATCTACCAAAAATGATAAACAGGCTGTCCAAAAAGCCCCAAGAAAATGCAAAAATAAAAAAATCCAATAGAATTCCCTCAAAGCAATCCAACATATAGGAACTATAAAAAAAAAACAGAAAAAGTGTTTGAAAACAATACCAATCCAGAAACCGCCCCAAAAGGGAAATCAAAGTCAAAAGCATTGGCTTATTAAAAACCAAAATGATTTCCTTAAAAAAAACATATACTCCCAATGCCCGTAGGATACGCTCATAGAAAACAACCTGTAAAGTAAATGAAAAAACTCACTTGCAGAACACATTACATTTCCAAAAATACATATATATATATATAACAATTAATCATCAAAATATAACTAACATAACACAATTCAAAATAACATAGCGATACATAACTAAAACAGTGTACAAAAAGCCAAATCAACAAACTAGTGAAAAACTGTAACACTAATACATCTAAATATACAAAAAGCCCACAAACAACATTATAACTAACTTGTCGACCGACACCCCCCAGACCACCCTGCCCTCAAAACCCTTAGAAAAGGCATTTACCTGTTCCAATTAAACCACAGCACCTTACCATGACCTGGTTCTGGAAACATAGACTAAATATAATAGACATAGATTGCAAAATAGAGGTAATGGTAAAAAAAAATAGCAGCTAAATGAAACAAAAAAAGACTATCTCCCTATAGATATAGATAGGAAATATTGCAAAAATTGTTGAATGAATGTATTAAAAAAGTTAAACAATTATTAAGCATGGAAAATATGTCAAAAGATATTGTGATAAAATGTAGGAAAATTGTAAATTATATATTAAAATAATAATATAAAATATATACAACTATTATTTTATACTGAGAAATTGCATGCTAAAATAATGTTGAAAAGACGATATAAAAGAATTAAGAAAAATCTATTTAACAAGGGATAATAAAAGTTGAAAATATACAACATATAATCGTATTTAAATGTTTACATGTTTTTATTAATATAAAAAATAAAAGAAAAAGATGTATTTAATGAACTTTATATAAATGTTTATTTTTCTTTTGAAGTATATATTGTTAAACATTTGGAAACATAAATAAGATTAGAAAAATGTGTTATGTCTTTATTACACCAAAAAATGTAACTAATACAATTATTGGTTAAAACATACAAACTATTTTTTTAATATTAGTCCTAATCACCAACAATACTACCAAGGTAACACAAACTATGGGGCTAATTACGATGTCCGACACCGTCTAGGTCCTGGACCGACCGAACACTGTTAAGTCGCATTCCGACATTTCCCTATGGGAGCATGCACTCCGACTGTTAGCTGGCCATAATACATGATCCCATAGGGAAATGGGAGGTGCAGTTTATCCCTGCACCCAGTGGTAGGCACCTGAAGTTGCCTGCCACTGGGTGCAGGGTTAAATAGGGGGGCACTATAGGTGCCCCCTAGGACTCCAACTGGAGGGCGTGCTCCGAAGGGGGCCCTGCTGGGGTCCCCCATACATGCTTGTCGGACAGTCCGGCATGGAAACTATGTCAGAAACAGTGCATCGTAATCCCAAGGGCAGAAAGACTGCCCTCTTGGATTACGAGCCAGTTCCAACTGGTTGATGGGCTCCTTGAGCCAGTCGGAAGCCAGACGGAATGACCGGTCAGTTTAGTTTCCAACCACCAGCATGGTAATGCGGCGGTCGGAAAGTAAACTGAGAGATTATGATGCAGCCCTGAAGGCTCCGACCTTCGGTCAAAGCTTTTTTGGGCCACATCATAATCGGCCCCTTTGTGTACTACATATAAAAAAAATTAAAATCAAATGTTTCAGAAAAAAATGTAAACTTAAATAATCACGCTCCAACATAAATCATTTTAAATAATTGTTAGACACTAAAGGGGTAATATTTACTATTCCCATTTAAATCTAAGCCAATTTGGGGATATATTGGATACTAGAGGTGTGACATTTACTATTGTCACTGCTATCAAATCCTATTTTCGGAGGGGTTGGGCACTTAAGGGGTGATAGTTGCTATTCCCACTCTAGTCTAATGCAATTTGGAAAAGGTGATGGGAACCAAAGGGATGACATTCACTATTCACATTCCAACCAAAACTAATTTGAGAAATATGTTGGACACTAAAGGGGTGACAATTGCTATTCCTACTCCAATCTTAATCAATTTGAGGAAGATAATGGACACTGAAAAATTGACATTTACTATTCCCCCTCCAATCAGGAACAATTTTGGGATGATGCTGGACACTGAAAAGGTGACATTTACTATTTCCACTCCAATGTAAACCATACTGTGGGAAGGTGTTGTGCACTAAAGGGTGAAATTTACAATATCCACATCAAAATATAACATTTTATACAAGATAATACAAATTTAATATTTAAAATACACATTCATAACTCCACACCGACATACATTGTTTACTATAACTTATTTTTTAAAAGGTCTAAAACACACTATCCATAGCTACAAACCTATATATAGATATTTCAATATTACAATATAAAAATATATTTTATTACTATTAATAATTAATTGATGTTTCAAAAGATTTACTACCATCCATAAAATGGCAAATAAAATTACAGCACAGAATTAACAATCATAAAAGAAAACAATATTTAAATAAAGTTTATAATTTTTCATTAATCTCCCAGTCCTGATGCTGCCTGGGTGGCTCCGCCTGTTGAACTCCCTACTAAGAGATTTGATGTGGGGAGATGGGTGATGGAGAGTGTCCTTGAGGAAATTACAATGCCTTACGACAAAAGGTGGGTTGGGGTACCGAATTTTAAGCTTTATATGTTTGCCGCCCAAATACAATGGCTGGCTCAATGGCTGGAAGGAGTGAATGAGGAGGGCACCTGTTTAGTGGAACCCGGTGCCTACCCTCGCTTACTGTTGGCAAAGCTGTTGCATCCAGCAATTACAGCCCCATATCGCTCGATATTGCCAAATACAGCCTTACAGACCTGGAAAAGATGTCTGACCAAAATGCAAAAGACCCCGTAGTATACCCGTATGCTGCCACTAGTGGACCATGCCCCATGGGGAACCTAAGACGATATTCTCACCGAACAGTTGGCGCTCTGGACAATGGCAGGGCTGGAGAATGTTGGGGATTGCTATCTGGATAAAACGGTGATCCCATTTGAGGAATTGATGGAGAGGTGTGGTCTCCCACTGGTGCAGTTCCTACAGTACGAGGCCCGGACTTGCATCTTTGGACAGTTGTGGGGAGAGGGAGGGAGGAGCCTGAGATTCACCCAGTGTTGCATTTGCTGACCACCCTATGTTCCGCAAGGCATCAAGTGAAGTGGTTCTATGCTACCCTGCTCCCTTGCCCCATTGCATGACTTGGATGGGAGAGGATTGTAGATGGGGAATTCTTGGATGTAGAGTGGGGCAAAATTTTGCAATCCCCCAAGAAGGTCTACCGAAATACCTGCTTGAAATGTATACAATTCAATTTTATACACATGACCTACATGACACCCCACCGCCTCAACGTCACTTATGAAGGGGAAATATGGAAGTGCCCAAGATGTTACCAAGTAGATGTAGATTTCATACATATGACATGGGAATGTCATAGCACACATATATTCTGGAAAGTTATTTTAGCTAAGATTAAAGTTGCCTTGCAACGGTAGTGAGCCCTTACAGTGCGGGTATGCTTGTTAGGACCTTTTCCTAGGCCACATAAACGCAAGGTTAGGAATAGATTGTTAGATTTAGCCATGGGGCTAGCTAAGCAAAGAATTACGTTAGAATGGAAGTCTGCGGCTGGACCCCTGTTTGCAAATTGGAACCGATTTGTGATTAATTGGGCTAGGGCTGAAAGCAGAGCGCTGAGCTGGGAGGAATCCAAGGGAGTGCAGAAACGCCCCATAGCTGATCTCTGGTGTGGTAAATAAAATAATTACCCTGTCGGAATTTCTATACATTAACAAGGAACATGCATATAATGAGAGGCAGAGTCCGTGGTGTCCGATTCAAAAAGGGCTTTAATTCAGCAACTCGAGTTAAGGGAGAATCGGGTTCCATCTCCACTAGGGATCAGGAAGGATCGTCATCTGAACTTTATTCACAGAGTTCATTATTTATAGTTAAAACATACATTAAACTTGCATAGAGGAGGCGGAACAAGTGAGAAGAGAGAGATAAGAGCACATGGGCGTGAAAAGGGCGTGTAAGAAGGCGTACACGTGGGTGTTCACTTGATGAGGCATAGATGTGTCATAGGTGGGTGGATACATGGAGAGGGTCTGCATAGTCAGCAGGTACCTTTATCCTACTTGTGCGCAAACTTGGTCATGACGTGGAATTGACGTGTAACTGGGGGAAGCTAGGGGGAGCTGACTTTCGTGCTAGTAGAGGAGTCTTGGATGTCAGGACGACCTGCACTTCTGGTATTATCTGATATCTTGAGTTTGGAGGATGTATTATCTGACTTAAAGGTCGCTCGAGCAAAGGCTACTCATCACTAAATGCTAGTGTGTGCATACATTTCTCCGTGCATTGTGTGGGGGCCATGGGCATTCTATGGGTGCGGGTTCTGTAAATCACTTGAATGGAGACAGAAAGGCTAGGCCCTATCTTCTGCAGGCGGAATATGTTTACCCTTTTCTATTAAGCAGGAATGTGTTTCTGTAGAGCAGAGCAGATAACTGTAGGCAAAATACTGTCTTGGCAGGCCGAGCTGGGCCCCTCTCGGCTGAGCAGGAAGTGTGTGAGAGGTCAGGGATACATAACTAAACTGCAGCTTTCAGAGTGTCAGGAGGCATGGAGCCTGAATTCGGGTCCTGGCTCAGCTGAGCCACAAAAACGAGTTCATCTCGACTTTTAAACGTGCACCATGTAAATACATTGGCAACATAGGCCTCAGTGCAGAATTAACATTTCTTTCATGGAGGGCCTGGTTACTGACATGCTAACATTGGACGGAAATGCAGAAGCATTGTTATTACAGGCATGGGAAAGGGAATTACATGGTGACATGGACATACATGGGGTATATGTACATACATAAGGTACATGTAGGGGATACACTGGCCACGTAAAATTTCTATTTCCTCATTCCCTCCTTGTCCCCTACTGTGCCCTTCAGGACACATCGATATTCATGATACCATATATCTGATCATACAGCATCATTTGCTCATTTTTTTTCTTTTGTATACGTGGATGGGGAATGCAGGCAGTGGCACACAAGCCGCAAATCGCCGGGCCACATTGCAGACAGAGACAGCAACTGAATATAATGAGCAGTATCATTCCTAGGAATGACAACACTTTCCATCCCCATGCTGATATTACACTCCAGAGCCATCCGGACCAAGTCCATGTGCCTGGGTTTTGGTGTATCTCGTGAGCTATCTTATGGAGTCTTGTTATTGCTGCATACACGGATGGCGCGTTATTAGGAATAAACACGCAACAACTGGAGCCGATCACTCTACAAGCCCCGCCCCTATCTGCCAGGATGACGTCAAGAACAAGGCGATTCTGAAGAACAACAAGTCTCATAGCAGACTGCTCCTCGGTCAAGTTAGCTAGAACAGAAGTAGCCTCATTCACTACTGCTTCCAAAGTTCTTGTTAACCTGCGTATGAGTTTACTGTTTTGGACGGGACCTATGAAGAAAAAGAATCCTTTATTGAAATCTGTATATTGCTCCAAAGCTGTCTCAGTCTGATCGACAACTGGGAAATCGGTCTCCCTCTTGTGTCTAACATGTACTAGTCGGGAATCTCAATGATAATGGGATGGGGCTAGAAAGACGGGTGGCAGTAGGAACGCTATATAACACGTCCCACTCCAGTCTAAGGGCAGACGTACATAGGCTGTCTGACCGCAAATGAAATAGTAATGGCGGGAAGCTTTGAAAGTAGACTTTCCTTTATCATTGAACTCGACTACAGTATTATAATCACTATGTCCTAGATGCACTGATCCTTTCTTTCTAACGCATAATTCACCTTTTACTGGTAAGACTGATATGAACGGTGGACCTGTATTTTTCTCGGACTGGACATTCAGAATCATAAAATTAAGGGAAGCATTTCCTTGTTTGTACACTTCATTTTCTAGATCGGTCCCTTTTCTCTGCGGAAGACCATCTTCGTCTGGGAAACATGCTTTATTCATTACTTTATTTAAATCGCCCCAAATCCAATCACTCTGGGTATCTGTGAACTTTCTGATTTGTGATGACATTAAAGCAAACCATGCTCCGCACGAACCATTGTGCGAGAACGGGAAAGGAAAGAGGGGCAGAACTCCCTTCGTTTTCTGATAAGGTGGGAGTCGGCCACATACCCAGCAATTCGTTACATTGCTGGCCTGATGAGAATGGTGCAACATTCGAATAAAAGTATTGTTGCGCAGTGCTAGTCGATATGACAGTTCATGGGGTGGCAGATCACTGAATGTGTGCTCTACAGTGTCGTTAAAGGAAGAATGTATATGTGAAGCAATAAGAGGAAAGAAAACATGTAGCGTCAAGCTGATACATATAATCGTTATACTTAGAAGAAACATAATAATCAGAGTTACTATACATCTGCTGCGTAACGTTTTGCAGTATTTCTCTTTCTTATCTCTCTTTCTACTACTCTGGTCTACGATCTTATACATGTCAGGAACCTGTCTAACCGATTCACCACAGGGTGGACTTAAACAATTAAACGCTGTCTGACTTACTAGACCGTAATTTTGACCTATACTCCTGTTGCAGAGTTTTTTCTAGCAAAGGGGGCTTTGAGTCACTGGTTTCGAGGCAGTCTTTAGTTTTGATCACAGTTCCGGTATTTCCATGGAATTTCTTGATGTGTTGGGCATGGATCCAGCCCTTATGTCCCTCGACCTTGACGGCAGTCCTCGTGGTAAGCAGTACTAACTTCGGTGTTCGCCAGCGGGGCTCGAGAGGGCTTGAACGATCAAAATTCCGCACCAGGACTACGTCTCCAGGAACGATGGTGTGTTCTTTAACTTGGGTGTTGTCGGGGAAGGCGGCTGCAACCTGTGAACGACAAGAGAGGAGTGCAGACATCAAGGAAGCCAGGTAATCTGTCAGCATATTACTGTCAACATCGGTAATTTTCTTTGGCATAGGCGTACCCCACACATTCGGTGGTCTACCAAAAACCACTTTGTAAGTTGACAGTCCTGTTCTGGAATGAGCTGCCATACGCATGTAAAAGAGGGCAACCGGCAAGGCTACCATCCAATCCACGCCTTTTTCTGCACAGACTTTCGCTAATTTTGTCTTAAGAGTTTGATTATGCCGCTCTACAAGTCCGGCTGCCTCTGGGTGTCGTACACAATTGAACTTCCACTGGTACCCTAACAGAAGAGATACTTGTTTCATCAATTCAGAGGAGAATGGCTGACCGTTATCTGAGTACACGACACTGGGCAATCCGTACCGCGGAAAGAACTCACGAACCAGTTGCCTGGCAGTGGTCACAGCAGTGTAATCTGGGACTGGGTACGCTTCTGTCCATCTAGATAGTGCACATACAATTACTAGGACATATTTGTATCCTCTACATCTGTCCATCTGGATATAATCCATCTGGAGGACTTCAAAAGGGTGGTCAGGGGGATGAAATCCACCTTGTTCCACTGGAATGCCTTTGCCTGGATTGAACTGGAAACAGATCATGCAGGTATGTACTTTCTGTTTTGCTGCTGCACGCAGGTGCTTGTTAAACCAAATATTCCGTAAACTGTCTAGCATTGCCTTTTCTCCTAAGTGTGCTGGACTATGTGCTGTGTTTATGATGACTTGTACCATAGAGTCAGGAAGAAACCATGTAGCTTTGCCTTTTGTCATCCAACCCTGGTCAGTCTGGACCCCTCCTTGTTCAGTCCATTTCTTTATTTCGTCTGCAGTGGCATGTGTCTGTATGTCGAGTACATCTTGTGAGGGATCCCTGACTGTCATGCTGTTTGTCAGTGTTGGCACTTTTGTCTTTGTCGTGTCTGTTGGAGTCTGGGCTGTAAGTTTAGCTGTTCGATCTGCCAGGTCGTTACCCTGGGAAATGGTGTCTGTGGCTTTCGTATGTGCTTTGCATTTCATGATAGCTATGGCTCTAGGCAAGTGTATTGCTTCGAACAGAACCTGAATAAGGGGACCATGCTGAATTTTGGCCCCATGAGAGGCCAGGAAACCTCTCTCCTGCCATAACACTCCGAAGTCATGAACGACTCCGAAAGCGTACTGTGAATCTGTATATATGTTTACTTTCATGTTCTTGGCTCGTATGCAGGCTTGTGTCAGAGTGATGAGCTCTGCTGCTTGTGCTGACAATGTATCTATTCTTTGTGTCTCTATGACTTCAGTATCAGTGGTCACGGCATACGCGGCCACTAACTCTCCTGTGTTTGTTCTCATGCATGAACCATCTACATAAAGTGTCAGGTCAGGGTCTGGCAATGCAATGTCTGTCAAGTCTTGTCTTGGCCTTCATCACTGTATTAATTACTTCCACACAGTCATGTGGTGCAGTGTCTACTGTGCTTGAGGGCAAGAGTGTAGCAGGGTTCAGAATGTTGCATCGTCTGATCTCTATGTGTGGCTGAAATAATGTCAGTTCATATCCTGTCAGTCTTGCTACAGTCAGATGTTGTGTCTGTGTTCTGTTCAAGAGAACTTCCACGGAATGTGGAACTTGTACTGTCAGGGGGTGTCCTAACACTATGGAATCACTCTGTCTTATTGCTAGGGCTGTTGCTGCAACTGATTTCAGGCACGCAGGCAGAGCCTGGGCCACTGGATCGAATGTACTAGAAAAATAAGCACAAGGCTTGTGTTTTCCTGCTTAATCTTGTGTAAGGACAGATAATGCTGTTCCATCTCGTTCAGTGACAAAAAGCATAAAAGGCTTGCTGTAACAAGGAGTCGCTAAAACTGGTGCTTGACATAGGGCTTTTTCAATTCTTCAAATGCAAGTGTATGTTCTTGTGTCCAAGGGAGGACAGTCGAAGACGCTGCCTCCTGTGTTGTTAGCTGTATGAGTGGTTTGGCTAGATATGCATATTGGGGAATCCATTGTCTGCAGTAAGAAGTGAGGCCAATGAAGGCCCGTACTTCCTTTTGTGTCTTGGGCTGTGAAAGGTTGGCAATTAACTGGATACGGTCTTTTGTCAGTTGTCTACCCCTCTTGGACAGCAAGTGCCCAAGGTACACCACTTGCTGTGCACAGAATTGCAACTTCGGAGGGGACACTTTGTGCCCCTTGTCTGCCAGAAAGTATAAGACTGTCAGTGATGCATGTTCGCAGTCTGGTTCTGTTCGTGCTGTGATCAGGATATCGTCTACATATTGGAGCAGTGCGGTGTTGGCAGGCATGTGAATACTGTCTAGTTGTCTTTTCAATGCTTGGCTGTAAATACTAGGACTTTCTGTGAATCCTTGAGGAGCTCTCGCAAATTTAAAGCTGCGTCCATTTAAACAGAATCCGAAGAGATATTGGCTCTCTGGATGAATTGGGACACTGAAGAAGGCGTTCTTTAGATCAATTACAGTGAAGAACGTCGCTTCGGAATCAATTGCAGTCAGTAATGAAGAAATGTCTGGGACCACTGGGTATTGGGGTATTATGCATTTGTTCAATT
The DNA here is from genome assembly GCF_964263255.1 of Lissotriton vulgaris. NCBI lineage: Eukaryota > Metazoa > Chordata > Amphibia > Caudata > Salamandridae > Lissotriton > Lissotriton vulgaris. The sequence continues at coordinate 686,886 of NW_028249862.1, read as the reverse complement.
CTCAAAGGTCAATCACTAGTCTGTAGACTGGTGGTGCATTAGGGTCTGTTCATTTAAGAATAGGGATGACAGGTGAATTACATACATTCGAGTCAGTTTCTACTACCACTCCTTGTGCAATGAGTTCGTCAACAATTTTCAGTAACGCTACTACGGCATCAGGTGGTAACTTGTATTGTCGGATTTGTGGCAGTACTACTCCTGTTTTGAGAGTGACATGGTGTGGCGTAATGTGCATGTAACCTACGTCAGTCGGAACTTGTGCCCATAAATGCTGTGGTATATTCTGGAGTCTGGGATCAAAATCTTTCAAGACATAATGTCCTTTAAAATCACGTAAAAACAATCACACTCCTTCCGGAGAGCAGCAAATAACTGCTCCTAGTTCTTTCAATGTCTTTATACCAAGCAAATTTTCTGGACATGACTTAGTAAGTAACAAGTCTGTGGTACGGGACAATGGACCGACTCCTAGGGAAACTGGCTTTGATACTTCGTTAACAATAGGCTTTCCTGAAAATCCCAGGGAAATATTCTGTGAGCCTGAGAGGGGTGCCCCTGGAACCTCGTCATGACTGATGGTAGTTCTGCTCGCCCCTGTGTCAATCAAAAAATTTCTGTCTTTTCCCAATACACGACTATGTACATAGGGACCCTCTTGATCTACAGGAACTTCAATAAGGGGTAAGCCAACCTCCCTCTCTAGGCTATTTCATGAGTACTGTTGATATTCTGGATAGTCTGACTGTGCGTACTGGTACATTTGTTGCGTGACATGTTGTGTGGCAGCTACTGGTTGGGGTAGAGCTACTGTCTGTTGTGTGTTTTGTGGGGGTTGCGTGTTTTGTGGGATGCTATTCTGTCTAGGAGGATGTGGTCTTTCTTTTGTCTTGCCTGTAGCTATATTGTGTTTCAGGACAGTACATTCATTTACATAGTGACCTGGTTGCTTGCAATAATTACAGTTCCCTTTAACAGGTGCCGTGCCCTTTTTATTCCCATTAGCTGGTACTGATTGTGCAACTAGCACTTTCATTTTCGTATCTTTCATACGTCTCTTTTCATGTTCCTGTTCTTCTCTAATTCTGTTCTGGTGATATTGTAACATTTGCAACATTTGGGAAGGGCTATTTGCTTGCCAGGTACTCTCAACCTTCAGTACTCTATTCTTGATCAGGGGTAAGGAATTCTCTACTAGTTTGCTCACAAAAAGATGTGAATATGATTCACTACTTGGCTTAAGGCCACTATTAATAGTAAAACATTTCTCGAATCTAGAATAAAAATCACTGGTGTCTTCGTCCTGTTTCTGTTTACAGGCTGAAATAGCATCCCAATCTTCCTTTTTAGTAACTAATAATCTTGGCAGAACCTGTATCAAGAGTTCAGGTAGTTCTTTAGCTTTGTCCCCAAGACCAACACCAGGGTCTCGGCCTTTATCCTCTGTTTCCAATTCTGTCCAATTTATCTTTTTCTCTCCCACCTCCCAGTCTTTCTCTTTAAGCTTTTCGTAAATGCCAGCTGGTAACAGTACTTTTAATAATTTAATGATGTCAGCGTACGTGTAATCCCCTATGCGGAGAATGTCTTTTAATTCACGGTGGAACCCCCCCGGGTCTTTATCATGGCAGGGCAACATCTTTTTCATTTCCAATATTTCTATTTTCGTCAAGGGTGTGTATACATATACTCGTTGAAGTTCACCCGCTGTATTTTTAACGGGATGAACCTCTCGTAGGGGGTTCTGTCTGTCTATGTGGAAGCCCTTTCTGTCGTGGTGTGGGGCAGGAATCATACACGTGGTCAGAAAAGTCAAGTACTTATGTCGTTGGTCCAGAATCACATTAATCAATTCGGTGCCTAGGCCTATCCATCTCTCTAGAAGTATATCGTCCAGTAATTTATACAAGGGAACGGGATCAGAATATTGACTCTCGTACAACATCATCAAATGTTGAACCATGTAAATACCAGCCAAGCGCTGTTCGTTCTGTGGAAGGCTCAAAAAGGTCTGAGCCACTACGTCACCATTATATGTATTACAATTAGACACCCATTGAACGGCTGATCGTGCCAATTCTTGTTCATGTACGGTGTGGGGTCTATCGCACTCTACTCGTCTTTTAAGTGCGTTCTCAGTAGCTTGGAATAGATGCTTGAGGGAATACCTTTCTTTTATAGGATGTCCCTGTTTGCGGTAATCGACGCACTTGGGCCTGTCAAACTGCCGTGCTTTGCCTACGTAATTCATTTTATCCATTCCCTCAGTTTCGTGCTCAGCATCATCTGATGCTGAATCCTCATTCTCGTCAGACTCTTTCCTGTGTAAGTTTAGAATCTCTTTTCGTATTTTCTTGTACATGCATTCTGTCTTTCCCACTGTATCATGTTTACCGGCAGCTATGTTGTCACTCCAATCAGTCATACCTCTAGTTACTCCTTTGTCTGGCTGGTCTTGTTCCCTGATCAGACAGTTAATCAAAAAACGTAAAATTGCGCGTTGTACCTCCACCTTTCTTTGTTCCATGGCCTCTTGTATACTCTCGGGTCCCTCCCCCGTTCTAATGAAATCGTATATTTTGTCTAATTTTTCCTTCATGCCTGGTAATGTAATCAGATACTCTACAGCGCGTCTCAGTCGTAGTGAGAACACGAGCATTCCACCCATACCTGGTACTGGATCGTATATACAATGTGAAATCGTTACATTATGCTTATAGGGTGATGCTGTCATCTATGGCGTTCGTTGTAGTCCTAACCCTTGCAGTGCTCGGTTTGTTGGTGGTGTTCGTGGCGAGTTTGTGGGCCCCCCTCCCACTGCCCCTTGGCCTAAGTCGTCTTTCACGGTCACTGGAGACTGCAGTTGTGTAAGCAGATCCTGTGTTGGGGGCGGAGGAAAAAAAGGATTGTTGGCGGAAGGGACAGGAGGAGGGAATACTGTGTTTACATAATCCGGAGCGGGCTCCTCTAAGTAGGAGGAAATAAAAGCCTCAGCTTCTGTCTGTTTATGCCTACGTACTTTAGTCGGTATTAGTGGTGGTGGCAAATTACTAGGTACTTCTGAGGGGGTCACTTTAGCTAGTCCTTCAGCGAGGACGGGATACATACCCTTGATAAGGGCATTTCTTTCTCTATCTGCTTGTTCTGTCTTGACCCGTTCCCCCTCTTCCTTTAGTTCTTTTTCTTTGGCTTTTTCTGCTGCTTCTTTACTTCTCTCTGCTTTGTGGAATTCTTTCTCTGCTCTCCTATGCGCTTCTTTACGCCATAACTCAATGGCATCTTTCTGGGACTGTCTAGCTTTCTTTTTCCATAGCGCTTCCTCTACTTTCATGATGCATTCAGCATCCCATGTTCTTGAGGCAGGCCATCTATACTTCTCTTCTAGATCCTTTGTGTAATCTACCCATAAGTCTAAAAACAGTATGGCATCTAGCCCATGTTTCTGGTACATAAAATGACCAGGTGTGTCTCTAGGCGGGACGGGAACTGACTCTCGAGTATCCCTTTCCTGGTCCCTATCTGACGTAATTTCGAAAACAGTGGCATGTTGGAACTAACTTAACGAAAACACAATATACACAGGAATAGACTGAAAACAACCATTCACACTACAACACTAATACATTAAAAACATATACATTCTAACTGGTACATGAAAAAACACGAACTTGAAAAACTGTTTACTTTATGTACTGCAAAACAGTACAACCATACCGGTCTCGTGAGGAGACACGTCTTTACCGCGTCCACCAAAATGGACACGTCTCTACCGTATCTGTGTACCCAGACACGTCTTTACCGGGCTCAAATAAATGAACCCGTCTCTATGCGTTCCCAAGAATGGTACTCACCGCGTGGGGAAGGGGACTGGTCCCTATTCGGGCGCCAGATTATGTGGTAAATAAAATAATTACCCTGTCGGAATTTCTATACATTAACAAGGAACATGCATATAATGAGAGGCAGAGTCCGTGGTGTCCGATTCAAAAGGGCTTTAATTCAGTAACTCGAGTTAAGGGAGAATCGGGTTCCATCTCCACTAGGGATCAGGAAGGATTGTCATCTGAACTTTATTCACAGAGTTCATTATTTATAGTTAAAACATACATTAAACTTGCATAGAGGAGGCGGAACAAGTGAGAAGAGAGAGATAAGAGCACATGGGCGTGAAAAGGGCGTGTAAGAAGGCGTACACGTGGGTGTTCACTTGATGAGTCATAGATGTGTCATAGGTGGGTGGATACATGGAGGGGGTCTGCATAGTCAGCAGGTACCTTTACCCTACTTGTGCGCAAACTTGGTCATGACGTGGAATTGACGTGTAACTGGGGGAAGCTAGGGGGAGCTGACTTCGTGCTAGTAGAGGAGTCTTGGATGTCAGGACGACCTGCACTTCTGGTATTATCTGATATCTTGAGTTTGGAGGATGTATTATCTGACTTAAAGGTCGCTCGAGCAAAGGCTACTCATCACTAAATGCTAGTGTGTGCATAAATTTCTCCGTGCATTGTGTGGGGGCCATGGGCCTTCTATGGGTGCGGGTTCTGTAAATCACTTGAATGGAGACAGAAAGGCTAGGCCCTATCTTCTGCAGGCGGAATATGTTTACCCTTTTCTATTAAGCAGGAATGTGTTTCTGTAGAGCAGAGCAGATAACTGTAGGCAAAATACTGTCTTGGCAGGCCGAGCTGGGCCCCTCTCGGCTGAGCAGGAAGTGTGTGAGAGGTCAGGGATACATAACTAAACTGCAGCTTTCAGAGTGTCAGGAGGCATGGAGCCTGAATTCGGGTCCTGGCTCAGCTGAGCCACAAAAACGAGTTCATCTCGACTTTTAAACGTGCACCATGTAAATACATTGGCAACATAGGCCTCAGTGCAGAATTAACATTTCTTTCATGGAGGGCCTGGTTACTGACATGCTAACATTGGACGGAAATGCAGAAGCATTGTTATTACAGGCATGGCAAAGGGAATTACATGGTGACATGGACATACATGGGGTATATGTACATACATAAGGTACATGTAGGGGATACACTGGCCACGTAAAATTTCTATTTCCTCACTGGAAGGAAGCATTGGTGTCATTGGAGACGCTGACACAGTCAAGCAGCGAGGGGGGTTAGAGTGGTGCGAGCAGAAATAGGCATCCCTATAATGAGATACAGGGTTAGAAGCTGTTATCGGACACCAGTGATGTTTATAATCAAGAAAGAGATGTGGAGCCACGAAGGAACTAGTATATTATGAGAAACCCTCCTAGCCCACTCATGGGCTCATCGATGAACTCTGTAAACTGCATACCCCAAGTAAGACACTTTTATTTCCATACACATAGCACCCACCTGCACAATTTTTAGTTAATAGTTAGAAGTTATCGTTTCTCCCTCAAACATGAAGGATGTTGCTATGTCCTAGGATGGCGCTGACAGCTGCCCACCTAGAAGAGACTGATTAGACTGTGAACCGCACAGCGGATTAGATATTTGTTTATTAAAGGCTAGGACCTGCCAATAGGCTGCATTCTGTTTTCAAAATAATTGTGCACACATAAATTGACATGTATCCTGTGAACTCAAAAGTGTATCATTTGATGTAACACAGTACCGTACAAGATAGTTGTGTTTGAAGAATAGCTTGATTCTTGTAAACGGCATAGTCAACTATAAAATACCCCCAAAAATATGTTTAAAAAAAGTTTATAATTTAAAAAAAATAGAAAATGTTTTCAAAATAAAATACACATTTTAAAGCCAAAAACATTATTATTTTACACAATTTTAATACATTTTTGTCAAATACTGAAAATTTACAAATTTAACATAAAAATATTTCTAAATATTTCATTTTACTAAAAGTTTTTAAATATATTTTTTATTTTCTAGTATTTGTTTTTTTCTTAAATCAGTTAATACAATTAATATATATCTTCATTATTATGAAATAACAATGTATTAAAAATAATAAATTGACAACATACCTTTTAAAATTCAAAATTATTGTGTTGGATATCTTTAAAACTATTAACTTAAATGTTAGTTTAAAAATGTATTTATTTTATCTCCACACCCTTATCCCCTAAACACCAAATATCCTACTACTAAATAAAAATATTTAACAATCATTTGTCTTCATTAATTCAACTCCAAATACGAATTTCAACAATTTCATTACCGAAAAATATTACGAAAACACAAATGAATAAAAATAATTAACTTATAAATCAATCACACTACAATACACTGACAAACAATATTACATACAATCATTTCAAATTGATATTTATTATAACAATATTAAAACCAGCACTAAAACAATATTTTTGCCTCTAGTATTTCTATCGACAATATGTTTGATATCACGATATTTTTGACACAATATTTTTGTATCACAGTAATTTCTTTCAGATACTTTGTCCAAATACCACTTAAAGCTCCAGTGTCATTTCTTTCACTCACTCTCAGCCCATCTATTCACTTCTTGGAATGCTGGGATTGGACCTATGCAGGAATCATGTAAATATATGGTCTAATTAAACAACGCAGCTCAACTTTACTTTGATACGTCCTACATATGTGAGACTAGTAATGCACATGCTACATATACGTTATGAGTTCAAGTGCGAGTACTGATGACATGCTCAGCACAATGCACAGCATTAAATGAGTTAGACTGATGGGGGCTAAATTAGACAAAGGAACTGTAAGGTTTCAAAAAATATCAAACTAGTAGCGTAGTTACAAGTAGTGTAGTCAAACTGCATACGTTGCCTGTAATGGCACTAAAGAAGGTACGCAGTGGTGGCATCCTTCCTCTGGAGAAACCCTCCTTCAGACATCCACAATGTCACTTTTCTCACGGGTTTCAGAAACAACACAGCACTTCC